>NW_028258379.1:21075000-21700000 GCF_053883595.1 Heterocephalus glaber
TTACATGTAGATGAAACGATCAGCTACAGAGAAAATACTAAGAAATCTCTAGGATCCCCTAGAACTTGTATTTGAATTTAGCAGGATTAGAAAACACAAGGTTTATATAAAAATTCAGGTCTATGTACACTTGCTATAAATGAAGAATTGGATATTGAAATTTAAAACTTATGTAGGAGTACAAAGGACCTAGAAAAGTAAAAAGAAAAAGAGGAAAAAAAAACCAGTGTTGGAAGACATTTAGTATCTAATTTTAAGACTTCTTCTAAAGCTACAGTAATCAAGGTAGTGTTGATGTAAGGAAAGAAATATAGATCATTGGAATAAAACAGAGAATCTAGAAATAGAACCACACACATATGGTCCACTGAGCTTTGAAAGATTATTTAACATTAACATTTTATAGAATATAAACTCAATTCAAGAGCCAAGGAAAAGATAGTGTTTTCAGCAAATGGCACTAGAACACCTGGCATCCGTACATAAAAAATTAACCTCAACCCTTTATTTCCATGCATAAAAATAACTTGAAAGGATCTATGAACCTAAATATGAAAGACTAAAAGTATAAAACTTTAAGAAGAAAGTATAAGGGAAAATGTTTATGAATTTAGGGTAGGCAAGAACTACCTAGGATACAAAAAACATGATGTATAAAAGAAAAAAACTGATAAATGAGATTCCATCAAAATTTAGAACTTTAAATGACATCATTAAAATGAAAATAGTCCTTAAACAGACCATATTTACAGTGCATATAACCTATGACCAGAATATATAAAGAATTCTTAGAGCTCATTAATAGACAACCCAATTAAAAAGTAGACACAAGATGATAAATAGCCAGTACAGCACAAGGAAAGGTGTGCAACTCTAGAATCAGAAAAATACTAATCAGTACAATAACAAGATTGAATTATACACTCATTAGGGAGATGAAGTTAAAAGTTTTCAAAGCCTTGTCATGACTTTTTCTTTTTGTTGGATTCTCCCACTTTGCGTTTAATTTGTCATGCCCAATGGATTCATTCTGCTGGGCTTCCTGGGGTTGTGATCCTCATTGTCTTTTCCTAGGATATCGTCTAAAATTTTTTGGAGCTCTTATTTGGTATTCATGAAGTTCCTAAGGTGCTCTTTATCATAAAAGTATCTTATTTCTCCATCAATTTTGAAAGATAGTTTTGCAGGGTACATCAATCTGGGTTGGAGGCTGTTTTCCTTTAGGGCTTGACATACGTCACTCCAAGCTCTTCTTGCCTTGAGGGTTTGCACTGAGAAGTCTGCTGTGATTCTGATGGGCTTTCCTTTGTATGTGATTTGTTTCTTTTCTCTCACTGCTTGTAGAACTTTGTTCTTCTGTTGGGTTTCTGGAATCCTAACTATTATATGCCTATGTGTAGATTTTTTTTGATTAAGGCTAGCTGGAGTCCTATATGCCTCACTTATCTGTGTGACAAGTTATTTTCCCCTGCTTGCTAAGTTTTCTGCCAACACTTCTGTGAAAAGATTTTTTACGTCATCTGCACTCTCTCCTCTTTCTTCATTGACTCCAATCAGTCTTATGTTATTATTCTTTGCATCACCTAGCAGATGCTAGATTGATTTCTCATGTTCCCTAAAATTTTAAAGCAATTTTTCTTTTCCTAGTCACTAATTACAATCTTATCTTCTATATCTGAAATTCTGTCCTCACATTGGTTCATTCCACTGTGTAGACTTTTGATGGGAGTTTTTAATCTCCTGGAAATCTGTTTGCATCTGTTTTATGGATTCCATTTGTTTCCTATGTTGGGATTCCATCATGTTCCTCAGATCTGCTATCTTTTTATCTGTGTCCTCTCTAGATTCATTAACCATGTCTTGCACTATGAGCACAATCTTTGCTGTTATCTGAGAAATTATTTCTGATTTCATTTTTCCCAGATCCTCTTTTGTTGCCAGTTCAGAGAGTCCAGGTGGTTGAGTATCAGAGTGTTCCATCTCATTTCCCTTTGGGGTTGCTGTAGGTGATCTGCAAGTCTGTTTTTGAGGCTTGTTTACATGTCTTCTCATTTCCACGGTTGGGGGGGGGGTGCTTCTGGTGCCCACGCAGTTCACCTTCTCTGCCCTAGGAGCGTGGAATGGTGGCCACTGGATGATTTCTTGATGGCAGCCATTCCTTCTGGAGTGAGATGGAATCTCGGTGTTGTTTTAATTTGCATGTCTCAAATGACCAGTGATGCTGAACCTTTTTTCATGGATTTATTGGCCATTTATATTTCTTCATCTGAGAAGTAGCTACTCATTTTACATGTCCATTTTTTAACTAGGTCTTTAAATTTGGGGGGGGTTAATTTTTTTGAATTCTTTATAAATTCTAAATATTAGTCCTTTAAGAAGAGAAAATTGAGACTTAACAGAGAAGAAGGAATAAATGGCAATATCCATGACATAGTGCAAATATAAAACTAAGGAGAATTTCTAGTCCTTATTTTGGTACCGGGGATTGAACTCGGGTCCTTGCACTTGCGCAGCAGGTGGTGAAACCACTGAGCTAAATCCTCGGCTGTTCTAGTCCTTATTTTGTTAGGCATTTATAAAGCACTTAGGCCTTTTCTCTGGTGGGCTCATAGCTTGTACCTACTTTTCTTTAAAAATGTCATTCTATTTTCAAATTAGTCCTGATTTATTCCCTGTCTGTTTTTTCTTAGAATCACTATCTGATGTCCTAGATAGCTATGTGTTCTATACTAGAATTGACACTCCTTATGGACAGGACCTCTCGTCCATTTTGTTATCCCTCTCATTCCTAAGATACTGCCCAGGAAAAAGACAAGCAAGTGTCTGGTTTGTTGGTTATGTAGCCAGAAGCACCACAAATCATTCTATAATGGTCTATATTAGAATACAGATTGTTAAAACTAAACTGGGAGCTATAAAACTCCTATACACACTCCTGAAATTCCAGCACTAGGGAGGCTGAGGCAGGAGGATCACCTTAAGTTCAAGGCTGGCCTGGGCTACATAGTAAGTTTGAAGCCAGCCTGAACTACATAGCAAGACCCTGTCTCAAAATAATTAAAAATAAATAAATAACTAAAACCCCTATACAAACACAGATAAAACTGAAATACTGAAAGAGAAAACAAATTTATTGGCATATGTTTTTGACACATACTAATTACATTCACCTTAGGGAATTGACCCACATACATATTGCAACTTCTCCTTCTTCACCCCATCTAGGAAAATAAAAATTAAAAAAATAAAATAAAAAGCAAAGCTGAATTTGTAAAAGTTTATTATAGGACTGCCATTTCCTATAATGGATTAGAACTTTGAAGTACTGTGGAAATAAAATGGTAGATAAGGTGTAACAACGTTATTTAAAATACATTACAAGACTACCAAGAAAGTGAAATATTACCAAAGGCCAAGTGAAAGCTGGAACCCAGAAACACAAGCAAAGCATTCAACCTGATCATCATACTCTCCACACGATGAGCAAACCAGAGAAACTCTTGAGTCTGGGTTTTTTAAGCCTTGTGTAAAGAAGACAAAGGAGAAGAACACCTATGCCCAACCCAGGATGAGAGAACTAACATAAATCTGATATGAAAATGAGAATTCCCAAAAGGCTGAATGGGTAAATTAGGAATAACCTCCACCCTTGAAATTAGTTAGCAAAGAAAATGATCTGCCGTCTGTTTGGGTGTAGGGTCGAAGGAAATAACATATCGCCTGACATACTGTCTCATGTAGGGGTTTTCATGGCCAACATTTGTGCCATCTGAAAAACCTCCAGCCTGAGATTTTAGTTGAAGTATTTTCAGGTTGGTAGTGGCCTCTGATACCTGGGAAAAGCAAATAATCCTTTCTGGAGGATAGCTTCAAACCAGCCCTTCAGGCAGACTGTTCCTATACTGATGTGTATATAGTAATGATAATAATAAAATCAGAAAACACAAAAGCCAGGTTACCATAAACAAGAACAATCAAGGTACTGAAAAGGAAGAGCTAACAGAATCAGACCTGCAAAGAATTCAGACAGACTATTCACAGAAAATATTTCTTATTTAAGGAAACTGCAAAAATGAGAAAGGAACAGGTGGAAGTAAAAGAGGACTAAATAAATGTCTGGAAAAGAAAATATATACTATCATAAATATAAAACTGAAGGGACAAGAGAGACAAAAAGTGAAAACAGAGAGACAAAAACAAATAGAAGACATAATAAGAAGGTCTTGTTTATATCTGAGCTCCTGAAAAGAAGGGAGAGAAAATTGCATCATTTTTTGAAATGCTGATTGAGGATTTCCTAGAATTTGTGAAAGATATTACTTGTCAGATTAGAAACCCCAAGGCGTGTCAAGCAGAGTAACTAAGAAGAAAGCCCCAAGCAGACATCAAAATTATGTAAAAACAAAACAAAGGAAAAAGCTTAAAAGCCACTAAAAAAAAAATATAGCTTGCTATCAACAGGATGATTAGACTTGACTACCAGCTCTTCAACAGAAAGAAAAGCCAGGGTGTGTGGACAGAAAACAACTATCAAGTTAGGACTGCACAACCAAGGAAAATATCGTCACAGAATTAGGGAAAATAAAGACAAGTTAGAAAAACAAAGAAGATGATCTGAAAGTAGGAAAGAAAGATGAGAAAAACATAAGATGATACAAATAAAACTGTATCATTATTTAATAAACATAAGTAAACAGATCTAGTTAAAAGAGAAGGACTGTCAGGCTGAATAACAGATGAAATTCAGTATGTTGTCCATAATATATCTAAACTATAAAAAATCATCAGTGATGGAGGGATGAGGAAGACACATTAAAACAAAGTAAATGAAAATAAAAGTGATACAGCTGTATCAGAGACTACAGACTACCACAATATGACAAAAGTTCAAAAAAATGACAAAAGTTCAATTAATCAGAAATAAATAATTCTAAATTCGTATATATATATAATAAGTCTCAAAATTATTCATGCAAAAATAGAATATCACAACTAGGAAAGGATATTAATATAATCCATCAATCTCATTCAGATTCCCCCAGTTCACATGGATACGTGTGTGTGTGTGTGTGTGTGTGTGTGTGTGTTCACATTTAGTTCTGTGCAGTGTTATCATGTGCAGATTCAGGCTTCCACTACCACTACCATGGTCAAAATACAGAACAGCACCATCACTGGAAAGATCCTCATGCCCTTTTATAGCCATTTTCCTCCCACTTTGCCTGTTTTTCATTTTCATAGTTTGGTCATTTTAAGAATGCTATGTAAATGGGGGCTGGGGATGTAGCTCAGTGGTGCCATGCCTGTGTGGCAAGCCCAAGTTCCTGAGTTCCATGCCTGGTACTGGAAAAAAAAAAAGCTATGTAAACAGAATCATACAGTCCGTAACACTTTAGGATCAGCTTTTACTATTTAGCACAATTCCTTTGAGATTCATCCAAGTTGTTGCAGATGTCACCAGTTCACACCTACTTTTGTGGAGTAGAATCCCATAGTAAGGATGCACCAGTTAGCTTAGCCATTCACCCATCATCAAAGGACTTCTATCCATCAAAGGGCATCGGAGTTGCTTCCCATTCTGAGCTATTATAAACAAAGCTCCTATGAGTGTTTGGGTTTGGGTTTTTGTGTGAGCATAGGTCTCCCCTTCTGTGGGATAAATGATCATGAGTGCAACTGCTGGGCCATTGGGTACTTGCACGTTTATTTTATAAGTAATGGCCAGATTTAGTTTTCCCAAGTGGTTGTACCACTTTAGATTCCTACCAGTAATGCATCAGTGATCCAAATTCTCTGTATCTACTATTTGATGCTACCACTATTTTTTATTTTAGTCTAACAGATGTGTAATGATAGATTATTTTAAATTGCATTGCCCTAATGGCTAATGACATTGAACATATTTTCATGTGCTTATTTGCTATTTGCATATCCTCCTTGTTGAGACATATGTTTATGTCTTTTGCCTATTTGGAGGAAGGGGTTGAGATGGGGTCTTGCTATGTAGTTTGGGCTGACCCTGAACTCACTAGGTAGTCAAGACTGGCCTTGAACATGGCTATCCTCCTGCCTCAGACTCCTGAGTGCTGAAATTACAGGGACGTGCCACCATGGCCACCATAGGCTGTCTTTTGCTTATTTTGAATTGAATTGTTTACTGCTGATTTTGAGTATTTTACCTTAGTAACTTGTCTCCTTACTCTTTTAGCAGTGTCTTTTGCAAAATAAAAGCTTTTAATTTTGATGAAATCCAATTTATCTATTCTTGAAATTTTAATGCTAGATAAGCTATATGTGTATTTATGTACTTTATGTATAGTTATGCTACACATACACAAAAAGATTTAAGGGATTTTTGCTGTCATTCAAGAACTATTTTAGCCATTTTAGGGATAATATTGCCCTGCTATGAATATACTGGTTAACATTTTAAAAATCGATTAAGCTGGGCACAGTGGCTCATACCTGTAAACCTAGCACTCTGGGAGGCAGAGGCAGGAAGATCACAAGTTTGAATCCCACCTGAGCAACTCAGTGAGATACTATCTCAAAATAAAAAATAAAAAAGGCTGGGGAGATAGTTCAATGATAGAGTGGCCCTGAATTTAATCCCCAACACCCCCATCAATTAATGTAAGTCAGGACAATAACATATTAAAGAAGAAAAATTATATTGTTCTCATAATAAATATGGAAAAGGCACCGAACAAATTTTAGTACCTATGCAAGTAGTAATTTTTTGGCAAACTAGAAACAAGAGATTCCCCAAACCTAGCAGCGATAACCCCAAAACACCACAGGAGACATCATGCAAAGTTAAAAAGCTTTCCCTTGAAGATTCATACCAAAAAGGTGGTATCCATTAACCTCCTATTCAACATTATTTTTATGGTCACAGCCTGTAGGGTAAAGCAGGAAACAAAAAAAAGCAAAAGAAAATTCTCATAATTTTTGGATGATATTTTTATATACATAAAATTACAAAACCCAAATGATAAATTATCAAATTAATAATTTCTGCTAGGTACTTTTGACTTAGGAAAATCAACATAAAAATGAACTGTGTTTCCAAAGCCAGCAAGATATATGTAGAAAACAAAAACTTAAAGCAAGACAGCATTTAAAATAGTAACAGATATATAAAGCATAAGTGGTAATAAACATAGCAAAAGACTGTACAAAGCCTCAGAGGAAATATTCCTAAAGTTTATTAGCAGACCATAAAGAAGGCCTAAATAAATGAATACATATATACACACGGACTGAAAGAATAAATGTTGTAAAGACATCAGTTTCTCCAAGTTGGTTTAAAGGTTAACTGGAATCTCAATTAAATCTTAGCACATTTTTCATGTTCAGAAGAAACACACTACTTAAACAGGAAAAAAATGAAGATTTTAATGATGTAAGTATATATCTTAAAATAATAGAAATACTATAGGGAAAATTGGATATCTGTGTGGGAAAAAATTAAACTTGTACAGAAAAATTAACTCCAGGTGGACTAAACGTCAATATGTGAAAGGCTGCAGAAGAAGTATTACAGAAGACAATATAGACAAAATATGCTTATGATTTTAGAGTAAGGAAAGATTAGATTTTCTTTATTAAGACAGGGAAAGCACTTAGCATAAAAGAAAAAAAATACCAGATTTCATATGAAAAAAAAAAAATCCCCTTTCCACCAAAAGGCAACATAAAGGAGATGAAAGGACTATCCACAGGGCAGGAGATATCTACCACACATCATACCTACCAGGACCTCCCATAAAACTGCAATAGAAATGCAAGAACTCAAAGGCATACACTCAAATAGGCATTTTATGAAAAGAAAAAAATCAAACAGTGTACACAAACACACACACATGCTCATCTTCCCTGGTAATCTAGGAAATGCCAATTAAAACTACATCAGATACGGGCAACCCACTTTCCGGTTCCCCTTCTGTCTTTCTTAGACAGAAGCTATCTTTTTCTCAATAAATTTTCTTACTCTTAAAAAAAAAAAACTACATCAGATATCATTAATCTTCCTCCTTCCCCTTCTTCTTTTATCCCCTCCATGACAAAAATAGAACAGTATCACAATCCCAAGTAGACAGGGAAGTGGAGTCACAGCATCTGTCACATACAACAGTTGGAGAACAAACAGAAACCACTCTAGAAAACAGCTTGAGGTTACCTCATCAATTTGAGGATGAACACATCTCTATGGTACAGCCACTCCCCTCCTACTTTTTTATACAAGAAAACTGCTTGGACATGTTCACCTGGAAACAAGTGAAGGACATTCACAGAAAGAAGAAGGAAGGAGTGGGGAGAAGGGGAAGGGGAAGAAGAGGAAGAAGAGGAGGAGGAGCAGGGGGAGAAGGCGAAGAAGGTGGTTCATCCAAACACACTCCTAAGTACCAAATGCCTGTCAGGACCAGAATGGATAAATAAATTGTGGTGTATCCCACTGTAACTATCATGGGACACAAATACTGATCAATGTGAACTAAAGGAATTATAACTATAGGTAATAACTTGGTCAAATCTCACAAATCATGTGTCAAAAGAGTAAGTAACAAAATAATAACTCCAGAATTGTTCCATTGATACAAAGTTCAAAACCAGGCAAAACTAAATTATATCATTCATGATGGATGTGTAGGTAGAAAAGCTGTCAAGAAAAGCATCAAGAGAAGTAATCAAGTTATTATCACAAGGCTCGGGAAGGTGATGGTGTAGGGAAGAGGGAAAGGAGTGTGATGAAAGGAGGATGTGACCAGCAGGAAATCACGGGAGGCCCCGATGATGACAATATTCTACTCATTAAACTGAGTGATGGGTCCTACTGCTGTCCTTTATATGTTCATATATTTGAATAACGACCCTTTGTATGTATTCAATGGTGAGTAAAACTTATTAAAACCACATATCAAAAAAGACTCCAAAAGGAAGCAATTTAATCATTTGTATTTTCACATTAGCTCTTTACATCTGTTAGATAATACACCAATATTTCCCTTAAAAGAGAAAATAAGAGTAGTGAAGCTGGGAGAGGCACAGTCCCTGTAGCTGCTAAACTGTTCTCATGTGGTCTAATCCCTGTTATTTATCAACTTCAAAATGCCAGGTGAGTTATTCTATTTACATTCTTAGTTGAGTGTCCTCAGGCCACACGCTTGGCTGAAATGAGGGAGGAAGAACAGTGTTGAGCCTGCAGCTGTTCATCTCCCAGGCGCCAGATCTTTGATGCCCGAGCCAGACAGAAGTGGGTTGCTGCCATCACAGCCACATCCATGCAGCAAAAAATAAAGTTAAAGAAAGATCAAAATCCACCTCTCTCCCTTCCTCAAGCTTAAGAACAAAGGCCCCAAATCCACACTGCCTGGTGCACTGGCTGGATCTAGCTGTTGCCTAGGGCTAATGACTTCATCCACCAGTCCCTCCATTTACTGATCTGTACAGTGCAGCTAAAAAGAGTCCAAACCCCACTAGGGAATTAAGCTGCTACTTATAAAGCACTTGGGAAAAGTGCTGGGCAAAGAGGAAGTACTGCGTCTGCTAAGTGATGGCAGTCATCACCTCCAGATATATCCATATGTCCCAATCTGCCTTAAACCTCCACTTAGATCTCAAACTTTACTTGTCCCAAACTAAGTTCCTGCTATCCCACCAAACCAGTTCCTTCATCTTTCCAGCTCCTTAGAATGAAACCATCATGTTATCCTCAGCTTTTCTCACACTTGGTCCAACACAAGGTCTGTTAGTCGTACTTTCAAAACACATCTGGAATCTGCTCACTTCCACCCCCCACCCCCCCCAAGATACCACCCTGGACCAAGTCCTCATCTTCTCTTGCCTGGACCAATCCAGTGGCCTCCTACCTGGCCTCCCTGGTCTCTATCTGGCTTCTTCCTGTCAGTCTATTCTCAGTCATGCCTCTCACAATGGCTACTTGACAGCGAGCCACACAGTTTAACACAGTTACTCTGTAAAACCGCTGTGGATCATGGAATGCCTCTGTTCAAAACCCTGCTGTGGCTTCCACTTCATCCCTATCAGAAGTCAAAATCCTTACCATGCCTCTGCCCTTTAAGGTGCCATAACCTTTTCCTTACATTCACTCTGCTGCAGTCACCAGCATGACCAAAGCCGCCTTGGGGTTTTCACCTCCACCCTGTCTGCTTGCAAGGTCCTCCCAATTTCTGCCAGGCTCACTCCCTCGCTTCCCTCAGGTCTTCACTTATATTTACTTCTTGAAAAGTAACCCCCTGACTTTACAAAAATTTCACAGCCTCTTCACCACATTCTCTTCTTTTGCCTCATTTGTCTCTCATTTCCTTAGCACATTTCCTGACACACTCTGTTTGTTCTTCTTTATTGTGTTCCCCGTGCAGCTTCCCAGCAGGACGTGTGCTCTGTGGAGCTGGAATACTCACCCCTATCCACCCTGCTTTGAGCAGAGATCGCCATTCAGTGGGTGCTTGAAGTGACACTGTAAGGACGTATAAGTTGTCAGCTAATACAACGAACACAGATAATACTATAATTTTTTCTCCTCTGGGATTTTGGATAGATTAAAATGTTAAATATTTATATATGTTTTGATACTTTCATATCTAATCACTTACGCTATGTGGTTTTTTCCAATGTTTTGAAGGTGTCCATTGGTGAACACAAAACATATTTCACTCGACTCTTCTTCATTTGTGGCTCTCCTGCTGTTTCCCAGCTGGCAACATGAAGCAGTTGTCACCAGGACTGGTTTAGAAGAGTTCTTGTTTGCTCTTACAGGGTTCCATTAGTAATAGATTGCCAACTGTTAGCTAACTTCAACTCTGGGGGAGCAGGAACTGTGTCCAGCTTCCTCATAATTGTATTTCCAGTGCCTAAATATTTTTTGCATGAATGCACTAGTTAATGGATGCATGCCTGTGTGGTTTATTGTGTTTTGTGCTGCACATTGAGGGTAAGATGGGCCCCAAATCCTCCTTGGATGAGCTAGTACATTCTCTGGAGGAGGAGGAGGAGGAGGAGGAGGACTAGAGTTAATATTTTAAGGTTCTTCCTAGAGAGCTGGAAAAATTTATCTTTAAGAACTCTCCCCATGGGCCGGGGATTTAGCTCAGTGGTTCTGGTGCCTCCCTAGCAAGCACAAGGTCCCAAGTTCGATATCCGGTACCAAAAAAATATAAAAGAACTCTCCCCATCACTCATGGCATGACAATACTTTTAAATACAACAAAAATACAGCAGACACTTTTAGGTGTACTTTTATAAAGGCAGACCAAGGGGAAATATATATATGTTTGAGGTTATGTATCCATGTGTGTATGTATATATAAGGGTACGAGGGCTGATCAAAAATATGATGAGAATCTTTTTTGTCCTTATCTTGTACTATGAGTAATTACTTTGAAGATATTGGTATACAGTGTTTTAAGTACTGCTAGTCTCTTATTTTGTTTTGAAATTTTTATCAGCTGGGGATTTAGCTCAGTGGTTTCGTCACCTGCTGTTTTGAAATTTTTTTTTCATAAAATAGAAAAAATCTGATGAATATAAAATTTTTTTAAAATCATTGTAAAAGCCATATTGCCATTGTCCTTCAAGAAATTCCCCCTCACTTCAAACACATTTATCCCATTACTCTTAGCACTTTCTGTCTGAAGCAGTTCTGGACGTCATCTTTTGTATCTTTAGTTGTGCTACTGTGGCTGTCTCATTGTCCTGACTTGATGCAAAACGTTTCTTTTCATGGTCATTTTTACTTTAGAGAAGAGCCCCAAGTGGCACAGTACCAGATCTGATGAAGAAGGTGGACGAAGACACACTGTAATGTTCTTAAAAGCCTGTCTTTCCAGTGGATGATACTAGGCAGCAGCATTCACGGTATTTTTGATCACATCTCATAAAGGCACAAAAGGGGACTTACAGAAATGTTTCATAAACTGGTAAGAAAGATGGGATAAGTATATTCAAAATATGGTGGAATACTCTGAGGGGGATTAATGGCAATGTATCTTTTTTCCCCCCTGGTACCAGGGACTGAACTCAGGACCTTGCTCTTTCGAGGCAGGTGTGGTGCCACTGTGGCAACGTATCTTTGACCGTAATAAATTTTTCAAATTTAAATATTCACCAAATATCGTGATCACCCTTGTATGCCATGTTCTGTGATTATGTGTATGTGTAACCATATATGCTGTGTGTACATATGTGTATGTCCCAATGTATATGTATATGCAAATGTATATGGGTATATATGTATGGACTACATGACAATGGGAAATTATAAACATAATAATAGTTAATAAGAAAAGGTTGTAATGGGTAACAGGCTGGCCTGGTTTCCTTGCTTATTTTATTTTTAAAAAATCCCGACTTCATTAAGAAGCCATCCTTCTTGGTCTACCCAACAGTGCATCAGTGGGAGTCCCTGAGATATCTGCACTAGGTTTCATATACACCTTTCATGCAGTAACCCAACAAGTACTAAGTAAGCACCATATTCTGGGATAGAGAGTAAATCAGACAAGCAAAGGTCTTCCCTCTAAGGCGGAGAGAGATAATAAACAAGCAAACTAATAAGCATATGACCTCATTCAGGAAGTGACAAAGGCTGTGAAGAAACTTAAGGCAGGCAAAGCTAGAGGTGGGGCATGGAGTGTTCTGAGCCTCCCTGCGGAGGCCAAGCTTGAGCAGAATTCTGAGTGAAAGTGTGGAGGAACAGCCCTCAGGGCAGAGCAAACTGCAAGAGCAGCAATGAACTTATCTGGAACAGCAGGAAAGGCAGAGTGGTGAGAGCAAAGAGGAGGCCAGCAGAGAGGAAGGGCTCAGTTGAAATTTACTCTTGAGTATGTGCTCCGGATAGGTCGTAAGTTACATTTAGAAGCTGAGAAGAACAATTAGATAATAAGAATGGCTCTGTTGAGAAGGGAAATACACATGCATGCTAATGCAGCGGCCCTTGTCTACACATTCACCCAGGGGCTGGGATCTTATTCCACACCCCCACCCCCATAGCCAGAATGAACAGCAGGACAGAAAGGAACTGCTGGGCTGGTCTTGCGGATGACATCCCTCAGCTGCCACCCCTTGCCTCCCCCAAACAAGCGCTTCTTTCTCTGGGCCCAGATAATTAGCATCCCCAGACACAATGGGAAGGCCTTAGATCAAGATTTTAGGGAAGACATTTGAAGCACAAGGGAATACTAGTGTTTCAGTTGGGCTGTGGAACAAATGTTCGGGAAATGAAAGGTTTTTTTGTATGTTTGTAATTAGGCACATCCTGCAGTATCTGCATAATGGGTCCAATTCAGCCCCAGCCTCGCTGAAAATTGCTATGTCCACGGAGGAAGATCTGCACATAAAATGACAAGTGAACAGGAAGCCTATGCTGATAACAGTGCCTTGATTTGTTGTTGTTGTTTTTAAATTTTTTGAATAAACTTTGCTTTTCAATCAGTTTGTAAGCATTAGCAAACGCTCTGTAAGTACATGCACACTTGCAAAATGCACATGCTCAAAGTCAGTGTTTCTTGGGAGAGAAACTTCCTAAAGATTTGAAGTGAGGGCCGGGGATTTAGCTGAGTGGTTCTGGTGCCTGCCTGGCAAATGCAAGGTCCTGAGTTCAATCCCCGGTACCAAAAAAAAAAAAAGATTTGAGGTGATAGATAAGCTGACCGTTGTTATATTCTTCCTGGTGCGAGGTGGAATTTTAAAGCACAAGGAGATCTTATGTATATTAGTTAAACTTTGCAGCAAGGAGAAGTCAAGAATGATATTGCTCATGGACCAAGTATGGATAAAACTCTGGCTGGGATGAGATTCATTATCAAAAATATTTCTTCACAGAACAATATGAAAATTTGACTTATATTTGCCAGAAACTTTTTGTGGATTATCATTGTTGTTTGTTCTTGCACTTTGGTTCTACTCATGATTCAGCAGAGTATCTATGCATCTAGCTTAGCAAACACGTTTCCCATTAAATCTGTTTATACTTTTTAACCACATAGCCTTAAATCCTGTGGCACCATCATAATGAGACATGAACAGTGTGCTTGTGGCTAATCCAAGTCTTCAGTATTTGACATTTAAAATTCTTTAATAAAAAATGTTCCTGAAGATAACATTTACCAACATAGTCCAAACCTATTAATTCAGAGATGACTCTCACATTTGGCCTCTACCACATTTCAGGAGTTTTAACAGAGTAACCAATTTTCATGAAAGATTCAAGAGGAATGATTTTATTTGCTCCCTCATTCCCAGCATCCTCAGGTCCTAAGAATTGACACCTGTTCTTTTTCCCACAGATATAGTTATAAAAAGCCTTTTGTTGTTCTCACTTTATTTTAATCATATTTTTTCTGAGGGAGATCATGTATTGCCTCTTTCCCAGACCAACCATGATGGTACTTATTCACTTCAAATCCTGCCCTAGTTAAAGTCCAGAAGAAAGCTCCTCCCTTGGGGGACTTGAGCATTTCTAAAGTTGTTTTCCCCACCAACTGTTGCTCCTGGTTATCCAATCACCCTTGGTATGCTTCAGTGCACATAAAATAAGTGGCCAGGCCACCAGGGTGGGGACTAACAACCCCTTGGCTTGTTTAAGCTCTCTAGTGCAGCTTCTGGCCATTTAAATGCCATAAAAATAAGAGATCTACCACTAATGACAGTCCCTTTGTCCCTAACTCTACTGGGCCTACAGCCTCCTTGCATTTTAATCAGGGCAAATAGTACGTTCTCATTCCAGGCTGAAATCCAATGCTCCCTTGGCTTTATTCTTAGGTGGAACAGCTTAAAAGATATATTCTTTTGGTTTTTCTCTCTTATCTGCCAGAAAGACTTCAAGGAGGAAAGGAATATCCTAGATAGGTTCCTCCACCTAGCTATTCCTTGTGTATGTATGTGTGCTATCTTTTGTTTTCTAGCTTATCTTTGTAAATCAGATGTTCAGGTATGGGACGACTGGCTAAATAAAGCTTCACTTGTTCTTCCAGAAATCAAGACTAGGAAAAACGCGCTCAGTCCTACTTCTCGTCCTCATCTTCTCACCTATATCTCTTAAGCCAAGACCTTCTCCTAAAAGGAAATCCAGAGAAGTTGAATGGTACATACAGGTACCAGGTTAAGCATTTTTCCCTTTCACCTACACTTGATCTTGGCCAAAAGGCCAAGAAGCGATTCCCTTTCACCTAATTCAAGAATATCCAATTTAAAAGTCTGAGCATTTAATAGAAGCCAATAAGACATGGAAAATAAAGCGAACTTAACACTGAGAAACTTAACATTGCAACTATACACTATGAGAAAGAGTCCGTTTGCTCAGGTGATACTGATGTGCCTGGGAGGACAGCTAAAGTAAAGAATTACTTTCTCTGACTAAATCTCACCACTTGCATGCAGACAGGCACCTACATACTCCAGACTTACAATGATTCCAAACTTTTGCACATTATATACAGCATGTCAGCCATCTCTTTGTCCCAATTCCATTTTTTTAATGTGTTATCCATAAAAAAAAGTCTACTTGATATACATAGGCAAAGCTAGGGCCCAAAACAGAGGCAAGATCTGACTGACGGTAATTAAGAGACTAAAAAAAAATAAAAACTTTCTTAGAGTGGAGAAATTAATATTGATGAACAAATAATTTCCAGATTATCAGATTAGACTAAAAATCACCAGATCATTCATTTTACATACATGGACTACCTAGTTGTGAACTTCTTCCACGTAGACACCACTGGTCTAGGGAAAAACTGTGAGAGCTCTGGGGAGGCCCCAGAAGTAACTGATGTTTAGCAAGGGAGGGTACTGGGAATTCTGACTTAATCCTTCACAGAAAAGAGACAGAAAATCAACCTGGCTACAAAATAAACCTCTGAAGCAAATACTTCTCCTAATACTGCTTTTCTAGACCCAGTTCCAAATTTTCAGCTACCATGAAATGAAGAACATTAACAGCAACAACAACACAGAAGCATTAGTTGAAAGACATGCAGAAGAAGACATGCAGTTGACAATCAACTGGAAGCAGACGGGGGAAATCACAGGGCTCTGGTTTCTTGCTACAGTACCCCAGGAGAAGCTCAATGAATCTCTGTTCAATTCTGATCACTCTACTATGTCTTTGAATATCCACACCTAGCAGAAGTAAAGAGATAAAGTGCTTAATGATTATCCAGTTACACAATGAATAAATTATAAAGGGCTGTATGGTTTGGAGATAAGGCACAGTGGCGAGCACACATGTGCTTCACAAACAGCCTGTGTTATTACAGATGCTCCCTGGACCAGGCCAACTCATTCTCAACCTTAAGCAAATGGTCCCATTTTAAGAATCTAGACTCCTAGTGCCTTAGTTTCCTGTGGCTGCTGTAACAAATGACCACAAACTTGGGAGCTTAAAAGAACGTTAACTTAATCTCTCGTGGTTCCTGAGGGTAGAAGTCTGAAATCAAAATCCCTTGCTGAAATCAAGATGTCAGCAGGACCACACTCCCTCCACAGGCTTGAGGGAGAGAATCTGTTCCTTGCCTCTCCTGGTTTTTGGTGGCTCCCTGCACTGTCTGGCTATAGCTTTATCTCTCCAATCTTTTTTTTTTTTTTTTTGGTACTGGGGATTGAACTTGGGACCTTGAGCTTTCGAGGCAGGCAGCGGAACCACTGAGCTAAATCTCCGGCCCTATCTCTCCAATCTTTAAGGCCAGCATTGTCAAGTTTTTGTCTTCCCCTCTGTGTGGGAAAAATCTCCTCTGCCACACTTCTAGCATGGAAGGTGATTGCATTTCCAGCACACACAGATAACCCGGGATTATTTCCCCATTTCAAATTCCTTAACTGAATTACATGTGCAAGGACCCTTGTCCAAATAAGATAACATTTACAGGTTTCAAAGACTAAGCCCTTAGAGTCCTAGGTCTTGGAGTGCCATTATGCAGTCTACTATACCTAGTATTACCAAAGATATACTTAGTATTACCAAAAGAACTGAGCAGGCAGTAGTGAGTACAAGTCTCACAATGTCTCCGACACTGTGAGGAAACTTGTTGCAGATATCTGTTATTTCTGTGTAATCTCTGCAATTGCATGTGTGGTGCTAATCACACAGGACATGTGTCCAAACATTTTGGGGTCAAAATCTGAGCTGCCCAACAGCCTCCAGAATAGAACAACTGTCTACAGTGAGGAATGTCTACATTGTCCATGCTGAGTGGGCTACAAACCACTCTTCCTTACTGCTAAACACAGTCCAAGGGAAGAAATCCAAAGAGTTAGCCTATGCGGGAGAGGTTCATTTGGGTAATCAGAATGCACTATGCCACCTTTTATTCAGGAGTTTCATTGATGGGTCAAGTTGGGTATCAGCAAACTTGGGATTTGGTCTTTAGATTTATTGCCTTTTCATTTTTTATTTGAAAATAATTTTTTAAATCATCCTAATGCTCTGCAGAGTCCTCCATGGCTTATGGGTTCCTATATTAGCAACACTACCTGAGAAGGGTGTGAGCACCATGCATGGTTTATTCCACTTCTTGCTTACGCATTAGTTATGAAGTCTGCTGGTAAATCACCCTACCGGCTCCCCCGGAGGCAGACAGTGCCAGCCCCACAGTGAGTGAAATTTTCATACATGGCAACAGATGGGGTTACTAATGTCTGAGCAAGTTTCAAGCCAAAATTATGGTTTTGCACATGTGATGACTTGTTTTCTAGTAATACCAATGAATCTATCTTCAGAACAACACAGGGCTGGAATGTGGGTATAGCAAATGATACGCTCGCCTTGGGTGCAAAATTTAGGGAGTGTCCAACAATTCAGTTATTAAAGTAATACTTTGATGAATATTTTGAAAATATCAAATCAAAGCAGCAAACTATGGCCAACAGGTTCATCACCTGATTTTATAAATTAATACTTTCTGCTCTTTCATCAAAGCTATTGCTAAGTGAAACTGAAGTTTTTTTTTAACTATGAGTACATAATGGACCGAAATTTAACTTGTCATTACTTCTGCACCATTGATACAAATGCCAATGCAATGAAAAAAGCAAAGACCATCTTAGAATTCTTAGGAAAATAACTTTTACCCCGCAGACTCCTTGGGGAAACACAGGAGTATATAGACCAAGGTTAGATAAAGAATAGTTGCCTTAAAGAATAGTTTCAACAATATATCAAAATATGGTCAACAACAAGACGATCTCAGCTAGATGGAAGAAACATGATTAGAACTTACCTAACCCCAAAGTTAGTTTTGTAAATATAAATGGTGAAGAGTTGAAGGAAACTGAACCATCTGTCTTATAATTTTAAACACTCAAGAAGTCTTTCAGGCTAACAGTAAGATGTAAACCGGGTGTGGAAGAATCTGAAGGCCATGAATATAACAATGAGCTGAAAGCACGGCCATTCTAGGGCAAATGGAGGAGAAAGGTCATTCCATCCACCCCTTACCTCCCAGCCCTTGCCTCTCTCACCTCCGATGTCAGGAGGGAGCAGAGGGCATGGGGCAGCAACTGCAGCGCAACAGTAACGCAAAGGTCAGCATGCTCCAGCCATCCAAGCCCCAGGAGCCAGGGCTAGAAGCTCTCTCTTGGCACTTTCTAGCATAGGGTAGCCTCGGGCAAATTCCTAAACCAATACCTATCTCAGTCTTCTCATAGAAAAATAAATAGAATATGAATACCTTCTTCAAATGACTATTATAAAAAGTACATGAGATAATAGTGTGGAGAGAGTTACTGATCAATAAATCTATCCTATTAAAAATAAAAAACATACTTCTTTAGAAATTCACTGCTGTTTTCTTAGTCTGTCCCTGCTGCTATAATAAAATACAGTGGTCCCTTGACTTCTAAACTTGATCCCAAGGGCTGGTTGTAACTCAGGTTGGTTGTAAGTCAATACAGCTGAGATCTGGATGTTTACCTGGGAACACGCTATAGATCACAAGAGGCAGATGAGTCTTCCATTAACCTAATTAACTAAGTTGTTTATATGTCTGGCCAGTCAGAACTTGAGGGTCCATTGTATTTTAGACATGGTAATTTATAAACAATAGGAATTCCTTGCTTACAGTTCTGGAGGCTGTTAAGTCCAAGAGCCAGGCACCAATAGGTTATCTGGTCAGGTCTATTCCTTATGGGTAGCACCTTCTAGCTGTGCCCTCACATGGCAAAAAGGACAGACACTGTGTTATCAAATGGAGGAAAATTTCCCTCAAGTCTCTTATAAGGGCATTAATCCTATTCACAAAGGCTCTACTCTTAAGCCCTGGTGACCTCCCAAAAACCTACTTCTTACTACCAACACATTTAAGATTACATTTCAACATGAACTTCGGAGAGCCAAAATATTCAAGCCATAGCAGCAGTATTCAGTAACTTTTCCCTCCATGTAATTACAAGGGTCCTTAAAAATGAAAGAGGAGGGGCCGGGGATTTAGCTCAGTGGTTCCGCCACCCGCCTTGCAAGCTCAAGGACCCGAGTTTGATCCCTGGCACCAAAAAAAGAAAAAAAAAATGGAAGAGGGGGCAGAAGTTAGAGAATGATGTCACTTCAGAATATGCTATGCTCCTGGCTTTGATGACAGAAAAAAGGTCATCTTAAAGAACATAGGCAGCCAGTGTAAGCTGTGAGGGGCCACAGAACAGATTCCCCATTGCCTCCAGAAAGAAATTCAGCCCTGTAACACCTTGACTTTAGCCCAATCACACCCATGTGGACTACTGAACCAGAGAATTGTAAGATGATAAAATTGTATCATCTCTTAGCCACTAAGTTTCTGCTATTCATTACAGCAGCAAGTAGAAAACTAATACAGTCCCAAAGGTTACCCAATCACCCCTGGCATGCTTCAGTGCTCAACACAGTAAGTAGCCAGGTCACTGGGGTGGGCACTAGTGATTCCCTGGCTTCTCTAAGCTTCCTAGTGCAGCTCCTGGCCATTTCAGAGCCATAACATCATTTATCATTTATAACCATCTCTATCCCTGAAGACTTGGACCCTCGAGGTTTGGGGCATGAGAATGCCCGTGTTTAACTAGTCTCACCAGGAACTCTATTAGAGATGTCCAATGAGCCGCACTTTGAGAAACATTTGTCTCTATGTGTAAGGAGCTTGCAATTTAGATTCTAGGTAAATATAGTTCCAATCTGTAATAGGTAAAAATGTAGGTAACCTTCCAAAGACAAGTCAACAGCCAAGCCAAGGGTAGAGGTTGAAAATAACCAGAACATGTAAAGTCTTTTGTATGCTTATGTCAACAAAAACCAGTTTCAGAATTATTAAAAAGCAGATGATACCTCTGTCTACTCTTTCCTATGTGGCAGGTGCTTCCAAGCTCTGGAGCAGGTAAAACAGAACTTGGCCCGCCTTAGACCGGGCACTCGGCCAGCCTCTGTCTGTCCCACCTGTTTCCTGATGCGGTGGTGAGGTGCTGGCCCAGGGTGTGTCGTCTTCAAATTGAACCCAGTTGCTGATGGCAGAAGCCAGGTCGGGTGGGGGCCGCTCAGGGCTCCCAGGAGGAGAAGTTGCTTCAGAGATGAGGCCCATCTTTTCAGAGGAGTCATCGTGCTCGGAGTGGGAAAGGTCCCGAGAGCCTCCATCCACCACCTGGTTCTCTGCAGAGGAGCTCTCGGACTGGTCTGAGGAAGATGATAGTCCCAGGGGATATTCCTCAGCCCCACCTGAAACAAACAGCAGATCCCACTATCACATGAGGAAGGACATTCATCACACTGTCTCTGAGAGGCAAAAGCAAGGGGTGACTTAGGGACTGGAGGGGATCAGAAGGAAGGGGAGGGGAAACAGCCATGCTGACCTTTCACTATGCTCAAGGACTTTCCCTCGACATGTCCCCAGTCAGTATCTGGGCAGGCTGACAAGTCTTGTGCTCGCTTTGGCAGCACACAGACTGAGAAGAGAAGTCTTGGTCACTTTAAAAAAAACTTTTGGGTGGTACTGGGGATTGGATGTGTTACTTTTTTTGGTACCGGGGATCGAACTCAGGTCCTTGCACCTGCAGAGCAGGTGGCGGAACCACTGAGCTAAATCCCTGGCCCGAATGTGTTATTTTTATACTGAGCTACATTTTTTATTTTGAAACAGAGTCTCATTAAGTTGCTAAATTGCCTAGGTTAGATCAAACTTGCAATCCTTCTGCCTCAGCCTCCCAGAGTACTGGGATTACACTTGTGTGCCACTACACCCAGCTTGGTCACTCTGTCTCAGCATCTACTCCAGTGCTTGGGCATCACAAATGCAAATGCCCACAGAGCTCTAATACAAGATAAACCTGAGCTGAGTGGGACAAATAAAGGCAATAGGGGCTGTGGAGACTGTGGCTGAACAGCTGAGCTTCTCTCTGGACTAAGCACACTGAATTCAAATTTAAAACCCTGCCATCCAATCTGCACTAGAGTCTGTATGCACCAGATGCAAATTCTCCACTAATGACCAGCTTGGCGTGACATAAAGGCTCTTCCTGAGATATTTCATACCCTTGAAAAAAAAATTTTTGAAAGTAAAATAACTATATACAGGATACAGAGGTAGATATATAAATCTATACATGTGCTAAAATTATGACATGTGTACTACAAAGTCAATTTTGCTATATGAGAATTTTTAAAAAGCAAAGACTATGAAAGTCCTTTTTCTTACCACTAGCCAAAGAAACTAGTGACCTGCATGTAATCAAAGCCTTTAGACTAGCACTGTCAAATAGAAATAAAAAGTTAGCCACATGTATAATTTTTAATTTTCTAGCACCCACATTTGAAAAAGTAAAAAGAATCAGGAGATTTTTGAGGGGTGTTATGAGACTGGGCCCAGGACCTTGTGCACGTTGGCAAGTGCTTTACCACTGAGCTACATCCCCATCCTTTTTTTAAAAATTTTGAGACGGGATCTTGGTATGTAGTCCAAGCTGATATCAAAATTATGATTCTTCTGTCTCAGTCTCTAGAATAGCTAGGATTACAGGTATGCATTTCTGCATCTGGTACTTTTTTGAGGGGTGGGAGGATAGGACCCAGGACCTAGCATATGTACTCTACCACTAAGCTGTATCTCTAGGCTCAGAAACTATTTCTAATAATATGCATTTTAACCCAATATGTTCAACCCAGGATGTCTAGTAATATGCATTTCAACCCAATATGTATAACATATAATTTCAAAATGCAATAAAAATTGTTAAGATAATTAACCTTTTTCTTTTAACTAGGTAGGTCTTTGAAATTCAGAATAAGTATGTTATACTTTTAGCACTTCTTCATTCAGATTTGCTATATTTCAAGGGATCACTGGTCACACAGACACCACCCTGGATGGCACACCCACAGATTTACACTTTCCAAGTACTGAAAATGAAGGTAGGATGACTTCAGGTGGTACTGGCAGCTGAGGTAGAACAGAACAAAATGACACAGCTCTGCACATATGTCCTGGATCCCCTCCTTACCTCCATTCCTGAACCCTAGTTCCCTAAGGAGCAATGTAACCACCTTCACTGTGACCCAGGTTGACAGGATTGATTTCCTTCCATGGGCCAGGCACTGTTCTAAGTACTTTATATAATGTTAATTCATTTAGTCTTCACAAAGACTCCTGAGGGAGGTACTGTGGTAACTGTGCAGATAATAGAACTATGTGCAGAGATTAAATAAGTGATTTTTCCAAGGGTACACAATTCTTCTGTGATGAAGTCAGGATATGAGCTCAAGCAATATGGCTCTAGAACCTGCCACTATAACAATACACTTTAAAAATAGAGAAAACCCAAATTGCTGGTAGACTAACTGTAAGAGATGTTGCCAGTAAGGGATTTCATAAATAGTTATATTCCTTGGAAGGAAAGAACCAATACTTTGTGTTTCCAGGCCCCTTTTTAGGACCCTACAGTTACTAAGATGCTTCCTCTTGGTTTCTAAATGGAAGTATTCATAAATGTCAGGAAAGTGACCAAACTGGATCTTTTTTTCTTTATTAAGATTCTATTCAAAGAATGATCAAGTAGAATTCATAGCAAACAGGGTGGGTTCTTCGCTAATCCTGTCACTTTAGGCAATGAAAGCACTCCTTACCCTCAGAAGGGATAGGAAAGAGTGGCTCTTCATTGAAGGAGACCCACTCTGACTGATGGGTAGCGATCACATGGTCCAAGGTCGTCATGCTAAGAAGGCACCGGTCATCTTCACACTGCTGACCTCAGATGGACCCCAGAAGGATGTCTGGGGTAAAGGGAGTGTACAGTATCTTAAGCGGGTCTTGCCAAGGGCAGTACTCAGAATGTAGACCATTAGTTCTTCTTGCATTTGATTATCCTGCAAAGTTAAAATCTGTTTAAAAAAATTAAAAAGGATTACCATCACATTATACCAAATACACACAGGTCTAAGGCTTGCAGTTCTGCCCACAGGAAGTCTGAGGTGGTTTTCAACTTGTCATATTTCTCTCTGCTTCTGTCTTGTCTCTACTTTTTATACTAAAACATTTGTCACCAGCACCAAGATGTCTGGATAATATGCCTTCATATCAGACTTGTAATTAATCACCCAAATTCCAGCAATTACATTCCCTAACTTCCTCAATAATTGTATTTTGAAATACTGTTATCTGTAATATAGTACTATCATTGTGAAGCAAATATTAAAATTTTCAAAGTGTTTTCTTTTTCTTTTACCAGATGGTGAAATAGAAGTGTGGTCTTTTCTATTAAATCAGTGCAGTTTCTTGCCTTAGGCAGGTAACTTTTTGCAAACCTGATTTGAATCTTTGGCAGAAACCCAACAATCTCCAGATGGTCTCTCCAAGCATGGTTTACCAATCAAGAGAAATAGAAATGGAGTCATCTCGTTCATTTAAAGCAAGAGGATGGAGAATATTTGCTTTCATGAATTATGTGAATTAAAGAAACACATTTCATGGGCTGGGCATTTAGCTCAGTGGTTCCGCCTCCTGCCTCGCAAATGAAAGGTCCCGAGTTCGATTTCCAGTACCAAAAAAAAAAGAAAAAAAAGAAACACGTTTCAATCTAGGTCAATTAGAATTAGTATATGTATGTCAAGCCTTTACTTATATTGTAATCATGTTCTATGTATACAGAAGAATTGTTATTTAGCTTATAATTTTGTTCATGCTATTAATCTCTTTTTTACAACTTGAACACAGCTCTTGATCTTATGATGAATTAATAAAATCAGAATTAATGCAAAATTAATGTGCTTCCATAAAAGAGCTACTAACTGCCTTGAGCAATACCAGTGGTTATTAGCTGAATACACACAATATTCAGATAGTTTCTAGAATAACTTAACTCTTAGCTTTCACCTGGCACACAATAACAAGAAAAATAGGACATTTTACTATAGGATATTATCTTCAATACATAATATATACTGTAAAAGTCAGCATATAAACATGTAATAACTTTTGCCCTTCTTGGTGATTAAAGCAATTACTTTTGTTTTATAGTTCCTAAAAACAACCAATATTTATAGAAAATACATAATTTTATGAAATATTTTCATACCATTCTTCATTTGATTCAAAATCCATTTTAGCTGAGATGTATAAGTGGTACTATTATTCTTTACTAGGTGAAAAAATCTGGGCAGAGAGAAACTGAGTGGTGCCATAAGGTTATTTGGTGTCTTCAGATTGCTAAAATGCTCCCTCCAGGCTTCTAAGTGGAAGGATGCACAAATCTCAGGGCAGTAAAACACTGATCCTTCTTTTTCATAATAAAATCCCAAATAAAGATTGATCAAATGGAAGCCACTACAAGTAGGTGTGCTAAATTACCCAAGCTAGGAAGTGATAGAACCAACCCCTGAAGGCAGCTCTGCCAATACCAAAATATTGTAACTTTTGGGTCACAGATACAAAAAAGTACTACAGGATAGATGGATGGATGGATGGAGGGATAGACAGATGCCTTATAAACATCTATCATACTAAAACTACAACGAAATGCCCCGGGAAACTCCCCATGTGGAAATCTGGCAGACACCCTATTTATACAGAGGATGAAAAGTGCAGAAAGCTCTCCTCCAAGGCCCTCCCCTGAGAGCCTTAGCAACCACAGGACAGGACATGTTCAAACAGCCTGAAGAGTTCAGGTTCCTAACCCAGATCTCACCATAGAGCAACTCGGGGCCTACACACTCTGAGAGCTTATTCGTGTGCACTTCTGCCTACAGAGCCTTTCTTGAGCCCTGCCACTGTGTCACTCAGTGTGGTTATGGCTGTAGGCCAAGATAACACAACAAAATTGAAGAGTCAGATGTCCCTTTCCTCAACAGCAGCAGCAGAAGCGCATAAACCCACATTCCCGGCCCTGCCCTCTCAAAAGGAAAGCCACAGCAAAGCCCATGTGCTGACACATGCACTGTCAGAACCCAATGGGGAAAACATCCTACTGGTCCTGTGAGGAAGCCAGCGAAATCCATAGTAAGAGGGCTGGGGAGGAGAGGGGAGAAAGAAGGGAAGTACAAAGGGGATGAGAAAATACATAGGAATTTTAGGATCAGAGCGTTGTATAGACAAATAGTGTAGCTCCTAAGCTTTACTGATGATAAACCTGCGGCCCAATGAAATCAAGTACAGCAACCAAGCCTGAGAACATGGGCTCAGAAGTTAAGACTGTCCAGCTGGAATCTTGTACATCCTTGGACTCATAATTCAGCCTCTGTAAGCCTCAGTTCACCCCTGTACAACAAGAATAATAAAACTCACCTTATAATTCTAAGGATTAAATGAGATAATGTATCCCAAGTGCTCAGGGCTGAGCATAATAAATCCTCTTTGACAATGACAACGATAATAATAATGGCAGATGAGCTCATGGAAGCTCATGCCACACCAGATCTCATACCAAATTCCTTGTAAATGTTAGTTATTGCCATACTGCTGCTTTGCTGAATGTCTCACCTAAGGTTGCAGAGCTTGTTTGTGGAAGTCTTAGGGCTAGAACTCAGATTTCATGAAATCATCCCATTTATGTTGTTTATACATTCTGCTTTTCAGTCATTGTTGAAGCAGGTCTCCTAGACGCTAGGTAGTGCTCAGTTACAGGACCTAGATGGTCAATTCAGAAATAACCTCTCATGTCTTCTTGGCCTTTTGGCTAAGATCAAGTGCAGAAATACCCTCTCTTATAGATATAGGCATATTCTCAACAAGGAACCAAGACCAGTCAGAAAGAAGCTGGGTGTGGTGGTGCACACCTATAATCCCAGCACTCCTGGAGATTGAGGTAGGAGGATTGCAGATTTGAGCCTAGCCTAGGCAATTTAGTGACTTAGTGAGACACTGTCTCAAAATTTAAAATAAATAAATAAATAAATAAATAAATAAATAAATAAATAAGGGCTGAGGATGTAGCTCACTGCAAAGGCTCTGGGTTTAAACCCCAATGCTGGAGGAAGGATTGAAGGAAAAGAAAAGAGGGAAGAGGGAGACAGACAGGGAGAAGGAGAAAGAGAAACACCAAAGACTGATCTACTCTCCTTAGCTTATCCATCCCAGATCAGACACAAGCTGATTGCAAACGAGTAGTTCCAAGAAAAGCTGGTAGAATATTCATTATAGGGAACCTCTCCCATCATACTCTTGTAAAATGGATTTTAAGTATTTGTCATAAAAAAGCCACATCCAATAAGCCATAAGATACCAGACCTTGAGAAGCCTGAAACCTACAAAGGAATCCAATAATTGTGAGGCTAAATTCAGACTGGAATTAGTTCCTCAGTTGAAAACCCACCCCATTTTTAGAATATGAATCACAAAGTAAGGCTTAGAGTCACCACAAATGAATGGTGACTCAGAATCAGCAGCAAGGCTACCCAGGAGTCACTAGATAGTTTTTCACAGCATCCCCTAAACCCTAAAATTGGGGGAGAGTGCTGCAAAGCAATTGTCCAATAGGATGGGAGTCATAGAAGTAGATGTGTCTTTCATCAGTCCTCTAATATGCATTCATAAGCCCTATGCGTCTGGAAAGTTACCAGGTGCCCTTTGATATAGTGACCCTCAAGATGCTCACAATTTATCTGCAAGGATGAATACACATAATTAACAAAGGTTCTGCTAAATGACACACTGTGAATGCTGTGACAGTTTAGCCCCAGGGAGACCTTTGGAGGCTGGAATCACCAAGGGCTAAGCAGGTTTCTTGGGTTTCGAGATGTTCTTGGTTCTGGGCTGCAGGAAGGTAAGAGTAAAGATGTCCTCGAGGCAGAAGATCGACATGAGTGAAGATTAACACCCAGACCCTAAGAAGGCTTGTTTGTGGGTCTGTCTGGTGAGGACAGTGGTTCCTACTGGGGAAAGGACTGACAAGCCTTAAAATCTAAGAAGACTCAATGGGAAATGAGAAGATGCTAAAGGTTTAGGAGTAAAGTGAGTTAAAAAAGCATAGTTAGTGGAGAGTAACATTCCTCAGATTCCGCCGAGCAGAAACTAAGAAGGGATGGGAAGTTATAAGGCACACAGATTGCTAATGTGTTCCACAAATCCAGGGACTATTGTCATCAGGAATATGCACTGACCACTTGGTCCAAGGCCCTTTCTAGATTGTAAGGGTACAAGGAAGAAAGCATCACTGCTCTTAAGTAGCTTACAGTTCATCACAGGGAGGTAGTACAGTGACATAAAATAATAACCTCCATTCTCGAACATTCTGATGGGTTATCTAACAAAACTGTAATGCCAGAGAGTAAAAGCATTCAGACATTACTAAGAACTTGGGCTGGGGATGGTCTTGGGCTTCATCTTCAACTGGAAAGGAGAGCTCTGAGCAAAAGCATGGAAAGGCAAAGGTGTTTAGGAAAAGGCACAGGAATGGCATACTATCCTACAGTAAGTTACACTCTGCGCATCTGAAGAGGATGGGAGTGGTGGAACAGTGACAGCTCTGAATTTCAAAATAAGTTTGAGGAACTCTTGAAATTATTCTCTCCATGCCCATGAGAATACCTTCATTCAGCCTCTCATCTCTCATGCAGACAGTTACTAGTTTCCTTCCCATCTCCATGCCTTAAACATCACACCCCTAGCCTGTTATACACACTGTTATGTGAGAGTGGTCTTCCTAAATGAAAATGCCTGAGCACTGGTTCTACTTTAAAACTTCTCAGATTCTTCCTCATAGGATAAAGTGAGACATGAAAAATGAACAAAAGTTCCCTGAGAGCAGGAGGAGCATTAGCTTTGTCCATGGCTATACCCTTACCGCTGAGCAGAGTACACAATGGTACTTGGTAGGTACTCAATAAATACTTCTGTAGGCAACTACATCTCTAATCTCATTTGTCAGTATCTTCCTATATGAACCATATACTTTTTGAAAATTTTCTAACTGGTTTTGTGTATACTTTGTCTTATTCAAATATTTGTTCACATATTTGGTAATTTAATGTACTATTAAATGCTTTCTTTGAGATATATTTCTCCCATGCTTCTATTTCATGAGTTCCTACTCACCTGCAAATCTCAGCACACTCTCTGGTTTAGTTCAACAAGCATTTACACCAAGAGGCAATCACTGAATCCAGAGATAGAGAAGACAGACTCTTGCTGTGAAAACTTTAGAATGGGCATATTTGTTATTTTCTGGCCACTCAACATCCAAAAACCCTTTCTTTCTTGAGAGGCAAAAGCACTCTTTCCATCCTTCCTGGCAATTGATCCAACCTATGTTAATGAACGTTAGGATTTTAAAGGATCTTAAATGGTACAAGGGCTTTGAATGCATGCAAAAGTGGCATACAGGCAACGGAAATTTGGTGCAACCCCAGAGGCAGCTACATCCTGATTCAGTGGTGACAGCAGCAAGGGCACCATCCTAATCAGACTTTTGATGTGACCCTGCTTCTTCACTGCTAGCTAGGTCCTGTGGTTCTTTCCTATTTTCCAAGCCTCCTGCCAATCCAGTGAGTTCTCCAATACCTTCGTAGGCTCTCCCTTTTTAAACTAGTTAAAGTCACTTTCTGTTGCTTGCAACTAAGAACTCTGATATAGAATATCTTTCCCCATTGCCCTCTAATCCCTGATAGGCCAATAGTCTTCATATCATCCTTATTTTTGAAGACTATTTTTCACTAGACATAGAATTTTTCCTTCGGTATTTTGTCTTTTGGTCTGAATGTTCCCAGTGAGGAGTTGGTTGTAATGCCCCATACATATGATATATTCTTTTTTTCCTCTAAATGCTTTCAAGGTTTCCTCTTTATCTTTAGGTCTCAGCAATTGACGATGGGGAATCCATATGTGGTTTTCATAGAACACTTCTCACTTGAAGTTTGAAGTTTGTGAAGTTTCTTTGATCTATATATCAATTTTTTTTCACTAAATTTGAAAACATTCAGTTACTACTTCATATATGAGCTTTTTCACCTTCTTCATCTCTGCTCTTGATCTGTCCTCAACTTTACTGACTCTTCTGTCATCTCCATTGTCCTGTAAACTCATCTTATGAACTGTATCTTATTCAACTTTTTCCATTTTAGAATTTTCATTTAATGTTTTTATAATTTCATTTATTTGTCGAGATGACCTATATATTCACTCATTAGGACAGTATTTTCTGCCAGTTCTCTAAACATATTTGAAATCGTTGCTTTTAAAGCTTAGTCTGCCAAATTCAATATCTAGGCCATTTAGGATTAGTTTCTGTTGACTTCTATTCCTGGACCAGAATAATATTTTCTTATTCTTTTATATATCTAATAATTGTTGTGGATATACTTATCTGGATTGGGTTTTCCTCTGCAGAATATTGATTTCTATTCTATTAGTCAATTTGACTACTGGCTGCTCAACCTTGAGCTAGTGTAGACTTGGTCTTTTATGTTTTTGGATGAATGCTAAGCCTCTCTATTTACTGTAAGACTGAACCTCCAGGGCTGGGGATTATTTAGCTCAGTGGTTCCGGCGCCTGCTTCGCAAGCGCAAGGTCCTGAGTTCGATCCCCAATACCAAAAAAACAAACAAACAAAAAAAACCAAGACTGAACTTCCAAACTACCACCTCTGCAATTTTCAACAGGATTTGATTCTAGGATTGGGGAGCGGGGGGGCTTACTCTACAGCAGTGGTTGACTAATTACAGCCACAACCTAAGTCTGGCCCTTTGCCTTTTTTGTAAGTAAATTTATGTTAACACACACCCACATATGTACATAGATGTATTATCTGTGGCTGCTTTTGCTGCACAATAACAGAATTGAACAATTATGACAGATACTGTATGGCTCACAATGACTAAAACAATTACTGGTTAATAATAGCAATTACTACTGCTTCTTCAGAGAAAAATTTACAAACCCTGCTAAGGTCCTTAACTCTAAGACACAGACTTTCTACACCTTGGCTGGCCGCTTAGGTTGTTAATAAGGTGTTAACAAGGACCTTTTACTGTGGCTGGGCTGAATCACCAGTGTCCCTGAGAACTGCCTGCCTTACAGATTCGCAATCCTGGAACAGCCACCATTAGGAAGCTTTCAGTGTGAAGATGTTTGCTCTACTCTAACCGAGGATTCTCTGAGTACAGCCAGACATTTCCAGCAGCTCTCTCCTCTCAGGTGCCCTGCTGTCATTCAGATATGGTTTGTCCCCTAAAGGAACATGCTGGAAGCCTGGTCCCCAGAACCAGAGGCCAAGGCAGTCAGATCACAAATTTAGTCTCAGCCTGGGCAACTTGGTGACTTACACGAGACCCTGACACAAAATAAAAAATAAAAAAGGGCTGGTGATGTAACTCAGTGTGAGGGCTCTGGGTTCAATTCCAGTTGAAAAATAAAAAAGAGGATCCCAGTGGAACACAGGTCATAGGGGCTCCACACTCATGAATGGATTAATGTCATCTCACAAAAGCAAGCTGTTATAAAGTCAGGGTACCCCACGGTTTGACCCCTGTGCACATCGCTGGTTCCCTTTTGCTTTTCTGCCATGTTGCAATGCAGCCTGGGGTCCCTCACCAGGACACCAATGAACTCCATGCTATTTGGACACTCTGGCCACCAGCATTATGAGTCAAACTTCTTCTTTATACATCACCTCGAATGAGGTATTTTGCTACACCAATACTGAACAGAATAAGACAGGCCCTATCCCGTAGATTCCAGCTGCTTCAGTTGCCCCAAGCCCTGATCTCTACTTCCTCGGCTCAGTAGGACTGCTGTGCTCAGCTTAGACGGCAGCTGACTGCATCCGCAATCAGGAAACCCCCCTGGAAAAGAGCCAAGATGAGGCTGCTCAGCTCATCGCCTGGGTTTTCCTTCCCTCCAGCTGGAAATCTTGTGCTGCCTGTTGACCAATTGCTGAAAACAGTTGTCTCAACATGTTGTCACTCTGTGGTTGTTTACTGCAAAAGGTCAGTCTGGTACCCTTATAGGCACCCTTGGAAGTAAGTCCTCCCCTGAAATGGTCCTTTCTGACTTGTGTTCACTTTTTTTTTTTTTGGTACCGGGGATCGAACTTGGGTCCTTGTGCCTGTGACGCAGGCAGCGGAACCACTGAGCTAAATACCTGGCCCCTTGTGTTCACTTTTTAAAAATGAGACCAGTTTAGATAATTTAAATAAAGGTAATTTTACCCTGATGCCCTGGATATTAGTAGACATTTTGCAGAACTTTTATAAATCATGAGAATTAGTAGAATTTCATACAGCCAAATGGATTAATACTGTCCCCACAGTGTGGAGACAATGCTTTATTTTATTAGGTTAGCCACACTATATTATACAAAAACATTACTCCTGCCTGGTTAGTGATCCAAAGAAGTTGTTTGTATCTTTGGCCATCTTCCCCTTGGGCCTCTTTTTCGTATGTATTCAACTAGATGGTTTTTTTGAAAAGTTATATCTGCTTGTTAGATTTTAGTCTACTGGCAAACACTATTCAGCCATCTGTTTAGAGTTTATGCAGAAACATTTTAAACTAGATCCTGGTGACAATTCTAAACCCTCAAGTTAGAATTCAGTTTTGTTTCGTTTTCCCTGATAGCTCAAACATTAAAAGGTCAAAAGGAAAATTAGGCAGGAAGGGAAATGGGGAAAATAAGACCTTATGGATTCTATTTTTTAGAGGACATTTCATTAATTTATTGAGCACCTACTATATACTTAGAATTGTACACAGTACGGTAATATAAAAGCATAGCAAGCATGGTTTTATACTGAGACCTCTATCACAGTGGGCCATAGCAACCACAAAAGTTTAATCAGGAAACTGAAGTAACCATGCTGCTTTCTTCATAAGTTCTTAGAATAAACAGAAGACTGAAGGGCTACTATGACCTTATGAGAAAGACCCAAATCAGAGTGAGAACTTGGAACATGGCTTCTTTTCCCTCTCCTTCACATGCTTTTCCTTCATTAGAGAACAGAGTCCTCACTAACAGAACTGGAACCAAGTTCACCAGAGAATATACGCGCATGTGTACACACACACACACACAGACTTTCATTAGCAGGTATCTTGATGCTCCTAAAATAGAAATGGAGGGCCAGGGATTTAGTGCAGTGGTTCCACCACCTGCCCCCCAAGCCCAAGGACCGGAGTTCGATCCCCAGTACCAAAAAAAAAAAATAGAATTGGAGTTGAGTGACCCTTGTTGTTTGCTCTTTGTCTTTCAATTATTTTTCTTTCAATCTTTTACTTAAATGTATTATTCTTTAAAATACAAATTTAAAAGGGAGACTGATCATTCTTTTGATTTCTAATGGAAAACGGGGAGTAAATATCTCAGCCTCAAATGAAACAAATGAAAAAGAAGTGCAATAGGAACGGATGCGATATTTCAGTACTAGTCAGCATCTATGGAGGATCCTCCATAAACTCACCCTTGCCCCCTTTCAATCACATATGCCACAGTCCTTTACCTATCAGTGTTAGTCTCCATTTTTTTATTTTATTTTTTTAAATTCATTAAGTTTACTGGTACATTTTAGGTATCAAAATGTATAATAGAGAAAGTGTTATTCTTTTTCTAAATTCACAATATTTTTATGTATGAGTGTGCTTGTGCATATATACATAATCATATACATATATAAGTGCATCTCAGGGTTATAATTACAATATATTATATTGTGTGATTTTTCTTCAAAATAATCCTTCTGGTTGTACTATCCAACAATTTCATTACCCTACTACATGCACAGTCAAGATCAAAGACACACTTGGCTTTAAAAACACGTTAGACACTGCCTCTGGTCTTTGGTGCGTTTCTGAGGCAGTGACCTTGAATGACATCCCAGGTACCTGAACAGTATGTCACATCAGTGAGTGACTTGGATAGATGGTCAAGCTTTAAAGTCTGAGAACACTTTCTAGTCCCTTAATCCCTTAGAAGATACTATCTTAGTGCATCTTGGCAAATTCATCATGACTTATCTCAATTTTATATTTTTAAAATGAAGATACTAACATTTGCCCATAGGAAGGTAGGGAATTGGTGTGGATAATCTTCTCATATATATCTCAGGACCAGGAGTCTATCACTTATGGATGTTCCAATGTGAGACTCAGTTTCCTAGAAGTTTTTTGGGTCCCTGAGATGGCCATATTTCCGGGGCATTACCTTAAGGCTTTCCAAGAAGCTTGACAAAATATCACTACTACAGTTTATTGAAGTTAAAATGCCATAATTATAAAATACAGACATTAAATATACGTATATATATTCATACACATATTTCTAAAAATTGATGAAAGACAGTCTTGTTTTTATACCAAATGATTTTCAAAAATCACTAGTATATATTTCCAGAATGTAAAGAATTTCACAGATTATTTCAATTCACTTTTATCATAACCCTACGATACCAAAGTAGATATTTCCCTTCCTTGTTATACACATGGAACTGACTTAGAGATGTTACATGACCAGTTCAAGGCCGTAGAGCTAACAGGACAGAGGTGGGGCAGGGTTATGATCTTCTGACTTTAATTTCCGCTCTTTCTACTACAACATATTCTACCTTCAGAAAACAGATACAATAATATTAGCTGCATCCCCAACAGGCATTTCCTCTCACCATCCAGCATGGAGGATGAGTCATTATTGGTTTATGCTGATCACACTTCCTATTCCTGCTTTCCCAGCTTCCTTTGTACCTAGGAGTAGTAGACAATTTGGCTAATTAGACATAGATGAAGATATGGTGAGGAATATGGCACCAAGAAGTATTTTTCTATCTCTGGTTTGTTTAGTGAAGAAGACACACGTAACTCATAAGGCCCTAATCCCTACTTTCACTTTTTCCAAGTCTTGCCCATGGTCACAATAGTGGAAGCCCAATCGTATGAAGCTCAGCATGAGAAAACTGCAATCATTGACCCCGATGGCACTGAGCCACATGGCACCAGAACCTATAATTATTCATCTATTTCTTGCTATATGAAAAAAATATATCCTTTTGTCTAAGCAATTGCAATTACGCTTCCTGATCCATGCTGATGAATGCAACTCTAACCAAAAAATGGGAGAAATAAATTATGACAGGCAGATTTCTAAGATGATTCCACAATCTTCATACCCTAGTATTACTCCTGTGATTAGTGACTCGATATTACTGCATAACAAAATGGATTTAACAGATGTAATTATGGTTAGTACTTACTTGACCTTAAGAAGAGGAGATTATTTAGGTAAAGCTAACCTAATTAAGTGCCCTTTGAATAGGTACTACAATTCTACAACGACAAAAGAATTGAATTTTGTTCACAACAGGTATGAAACAAGTCAACTATAGCAAAGAAAATACTGCAAATAACTGAAGAAATAAGGTGAAGCGCCTAATAAGGGATCTTATGATACGTGGGGTGGGTAGGAAAAGACTTCTCTGAAGAGGTTACACTTAACAAGTCCCTCAAAGATAAGGAGAAGCCTGGGCCCGGGATTTAGCTTAGTGGTGCCGCCACCTGCCTTGAAAGCACAAGGTCCTGAGTTCGATCCCCGGTACAAAAAAGTAATAAAATAATAATAATAATAATAATAATAATGAGAAGCCAATGATGACTGGACAAAAAGGGAGGAGTAGGCCGAATCAGCCCACCGCAGACAGGCAGGTCTGCGGATGCCGTACCGAGATCGCGAGTCGCGCGGAACACGCCGAATCGGAACACGCCGAATCGGAACACGCCGAATCAGGCCACGCCGAATCAGTCCGCGCCGAACACGCCGAATCAGTCCACGCCGAATCAGTCCACGCCGAATCAGTCCACGCCGAATCAGTCCGCGCCGAACACGCCGAATCAGTCCGCGCCGAACACGCCGAATCAGTCCGCGCCGAACACGCCGAATCAGTCCGCGCCCCAGCAGCAATCCACTGGACACCACCCACCCACCCCCACCCCCACCCCCCGCTCCTGTGTACAGCCACGTGGTTCCACACTACAAAGACGCAGAGGACACCAGACCACCAGACCACCAGACCACGGTACTGAGTCCTGCCAGTCCTGGCCCAGAGGTAGGGGCTGCTGAGCCGCCATCCCACTGCTCCTGGTCCAGAGGAAGGGGCTTCCGGGGCTTCCAGGCCACCATCCCTCCCGCTACTCCCAGCCCAGAGGAAAGGGCTTTTGGGCCAACTTCTGTCCCGCCGCTCCTGGCCCAGAGGAAGGGGCTTCCTGGCCACCATCCCTCCCGCTGCCCCCAGTCCAGAGGAAAGGGCTTTTGGGCTGCCTTCTGTCCCGCCGCTCCCAGCCCAGAGGAAGGCGCTTCTGGGCCACCATCCTTACTGCTGCTCCTGGCCCCTGTCCCACCTCTCACAGCTCAGAGGAGGTGATCCTTGCAGGCGCCAACAGCAACCCCCCGCCCCCCCCCCCCGATGAAATGAGAAAACACGTAAATAAGTCTCAAAACCAGACTTCTAGATCACCTACAGCAACCCCAAAGGGAAATGAGATGGAACACTCTGATACTCAACGACCTGGACCCACTTAACTGGCAACAAAAGGGGATCTGGAAAAAATGAAATCAGAAATAATTTCTCAGATAACAGGAGAAATTGTGCTCCTAGTGCAAGACATGATTAATCTAGAGAGGAGCTGAGGAATATGATGGAATCCCAACATAGGAAAAAAATGGAATCCATAAAACAGATGCAAATAGTTTTCCAGGACATGAAAAACTCCACTGAAAGTCTACACAGCAGGGCCGGGGATTTAGCTCAGTGGTTCTGCCACCTGCCTCACAAGCAGAAGGACCTGAGTTCTATCCCCGGTACCAAAAAAAAAAAAAAAAAAAAAAAAAGTCTACACAGCAGAATGAGCCAATGTGAAAACAGAATTTCAGATATAGAAGATAAGATTGCAATTAATGACCAGGAAAAGAAAAATTGCTTCAAAATTATAAGGGAACATGAGAAATCAATCCAGCAGCTGCTAGACGAGGCAAAGAAGAATAACATAAGATTGATTGGAGTCAATGAAGAAACAGGAGAGAGTGCAGATGACATGAAAAAAACTCTTCACAGAAGTGATGACAGAAAATTTCCCAAGCAGGGGAAAAGAGCTTGACATACAGATAAGTGAGGCATATAGGACTCCAAATAGCCTTGATCAAAAAAAATCTATACATAGGCATATAATTGTTAAGATTCCAGAAACTCAACAGAAGAAAAAAGTTCTACAAGCAGTTAGAGAAAAAAAAAACAAATAGCATACAAAGGAAAGCCCATCAGAATCACAGCAGACTTCTCAACACAAACCATCAAGGCAAGAAGAGCTTGGAGTGACATATTCCAAGCCCTAAAAGTAAACAACCTCCAACCCAGACTGATGTACTCTGCAAAACTATCTTTCAAAATTGATGGAGAAATAAGATACTTTCATGACAAAGAGCACCTCAGGAACTTCGTGAATACCAAACCAGCACTCCAAAAAATTTTACACAATATCCTAGGAACAGACACTGAGGATCACAACCCCAGGAAACAAAGCAGAATGAACCCATCTGGCATGACAAGAAATTAAATGTAAAGGGGGAGAACCCAACAAAAAGAAAAAGTCATGGCAATGACAAGTCAATACATTTCAGTTATAACTATCAACGTTAATGGTCTCAATTCACCAATCAAAAGAAACAGACTGGCAGAATGGGACAAGAAGCAAAATCCAACAATATGCTGCATATAAGAAACACACTTAATTCAAAAGGAAACTTAAAAAGTTAAAGGGTGGAAAACAATGCTCCATGCGAAGGGAACCCGAAAAAAAGCAGGAGTAGCTATTCTCTTGGCAGATCAAGTAGATTTCAAACCAACACTGATTAAGAGAGATGAAGAAGGACACTACATCCTTGTAAAGGGAAGAATCCAAGAGGAAGAGATGACAATCATAAATATCTATGCAGCAAACACTAGTGCGCCCAACTATATAAATACTAACGGACATGAAAAGTCATATATGCACAAATACAATTGTAATGGGGGACCTCAACACCCCACTGTCACAAATAGATAGATCAAATAGACTAAGTAATGAAATACTAGAACTCAATTGAACTCTTCAACAAATGAACTTAACAGATGTTTACAGAGTGTTCCACCCCACAAAATCAGAATACACATTCTTCTCAGCTGCACATGGGTCATTCTCCAAAATAGACCACGTACTCACACATAGAACATGTTTAAGTAACTGCAAAAGAATTGAAGTTATGCCCTGTATATTATCAGACCATAGTGCGATGAAATTGGAGATCCATGGCAAAAGAAACTGGAAAAATTTCATAAACATGTGGAAATTGTACAACACACTTCTGAATAACGAATGGGTCACAGAGGAAATTAAAGAAGAAATCAGACAGTTCCTTCAATTAAATGACAATGACAATACAACATATGAGAATCTATGGGACACAATGAAAGCAGTCTTACAAGGGAAATTCATAGCAGTGAATACGCATATTAGGAAAACAGAATGAGCCCAATTAAACAACCTGATGCTGCACCTCAAGTTTCTAGAAAAAGAAGAGCAGGACAACCCCAGAGCTCATACAAGGGAGGAAATTATAAAGATCAGAGGAGAAATCAATGCAATGGAGACTAGGAGAATGATACAAAAAATCAATGAAGCCAAGAGTTGGTTCTTCGAAAGAATCAACAAATTTGACAAACCCTTAGCCAAACTTATCAGAAAAAGGAAAGAAAAGGCCCAAGTCCATGCAATTAAGAATGAAAAGGGTGAAATTATAACAGACCCAGCAGAAATCCAGAGGATCATCAATACCTACTTCCAGAACCTATACGCGAATAAGATGGAAAACACAGAAGAAATGGACAGATTCCTAGATACCTATGAGTTAACAAAGTTGAACGAAGAAGACCTAAAAATTCTAAACAACCCAGTATCAACCAATGAAATTGAAAACGTCATTAAAAACTTATCAACTAAGAAAAGCCCGGGCCCTTCACTGCTGAATTCTACAAGACATTTAGAGAGGAACTTCTGCCACTACTGTTTAAACTCTTCAGTGAAATTGACAGGGAAGCAATACTCCCAAATTCAGTCCTGGAAGCAAGCATCACCTTGATCCTCAAAGCAGAGAAAGACCCAATCGAAAAGGAGAACTATAGGCCAATCTCACTAATGAACATAGATGCAAAAATCCTTAATAAGATACTGGCAAATAGAATACAGAAGATCATCAAGAAGATCATATACCCTGATCAAGTGGGATTCATCCCAGGGATGCAGGGATGGTTCAACATACGCAAATCAATCAATGTAATACACTATATCAATAGAGCCAAGGACAAAAACCATATGATTATCTCCATAGATGCAGAAAAAGCATTTGACAAAATCCAGCATGCATTTGTGATAAAAACCCTACAAAAAATTGGAATAGATGGTCTCTACCTCAATCTGATAAAAGCCATCTATGAAAAACCAACAGCCAATATCATACTAAATGGTCAAAAACTGAAATCCTTCACACTCAAATCAGGAACAAGACAAGGATGTCCACTATCACCACTCTTGTTCAATATAGTTCTGGAAACATTAGCCATGGCAATTAAACAAGAGAAAGAAATAAAAGAAGTAAAGATAGGAAATGAAGAAGTCAAATTGTCATTATTTGCAGATGACATGATACTCTATATAGAAAACCCCAAGAACTCTACCAAAAGTCTTCTAGACTTAATAACCAAATTCAGTCAAGTAGCTGGATACAAAGTCAACACACAAAAATCAATACCTTTCCTCTACATGAACAACAGACTCACTGAGGCAGAAATAGGGCAAATAATTCCTTTCACAATAGCATCCAAAAAACTGAAATACCTAGGAAGCACCTAACAAAAGAAATCAAAGACCTCTTCTCTGAAAACTATAGCACTCTGAAAAGAGAGATTGAAGATGATATCAGAAAATGGACAGACATCCCCTGCTCCTGGGTAGGAAGGATTAATATAGTGAAAATGGCTATACTTCCAAAACTGCTAAATAGATTTAATGCAATTCCAATTGAGATCCCAGCAGCATACTTCATGGACCTTGAGAAAACAATCCAAAAATTCATTTGGAACAAGAAGAGACCCAGAATAGCAAAAGCAATTCTAGGTAACAGAGACATGGCAGGGGGTATCACAATCCCCAACTTGCAACTATACTACAAAGCTACTGTGGTGAAAACAGCATAAGAAACAGACCTGAGGACCAGTGGAACAGATTAGAAGATGCAGAAACAAAGCCAGATACACTCAACCATCTCATCTTTGATAAAGGAGCTAAACACCCTCAGTGGAGGAAAGATAGCCTCTTTAATAAATGGTACTGGAAAAACTGGGCTTCAACTTGCCAAAGATTAAAACTAGACCTATATCTCTCACCATGCACTAAACTAAAATCAAAATGGATTAAAGATCTAAGTATTAAAATAGAAACTCTGAACCAGTTGAAACAGAGCTTAGGTAGAACTCTTGAAGACATCGGTGTAGGAAAAGATTTTATGAACAAAACCTCAGTTGCCCATGAACTAGCATAAACAATCAACAAGTTGGATCTCTTCTTATTAAAAAGCTTCTGCACAGCAAGAGAAACCACCAGCAGTGTGAACAGACAACCCACAATGTGGGAAAAAAATCTTCACCTGCTCTTCCTCAGACAAAGGTCTACTATCTCAAATCTATAAAGAACTTAAAAAAATTAGACCTCCCAAATTTAAAGCCCCAATCCAAAAATGGGCATCTGAAATGAACAGACATTTCTCAGACAAAGAAGTAGAAATAGCAAATAAATACATGAAAAAATGTTCAACATCACTGGTCATTCGAGAGATGCAAATGAAAACAACACTGAGATTCCACCTCCAGAAAGAATGGCTGCTATCATGAAATCAACCAATAACAAATGCTGGCAGGGCTGTAGGGAAAGATGAACCCTGCTCCACTGCTGGTGAGAGTGTAGACTGGTGCAAGCACTGTGGAAATCAGTATGGAGATACCTCAAAGAACTAGGACTGGAAGTCCCATTTGACCCCACTATTCCACTGCTGGGGATCTTCCCCAAAGAATTAAAAGAATCATACCACAGTGATATATGTGTGCCCATGTTCATAGCAGCACAGTTTGTGATAGCTAAAACTTGGAAACAGCCGAAATGCCCATCAACTGGAGACTGCATAAAGAAAATGTGGTTTTTTTATAAAATGGAGTACTACTCAGCCATAAAAAATGAGAAATTAGAGACATTTATAGCTAAGTGGATGCACAGTGAGGTGATACTCTTAAGTGAAAGAAATAGGACACACGTGTAAATACCAAATAGTTTCTCTGGTGTGAGAAACTGAAAGTGTAAATAAGGACTAAAAGGTATAACAGGTAATGTGAAATAGGAAGAAAAGGGGCAAAGGGGAAGGAAGTGGGAGGGCTAGGGGAAAGGACAGAAGAGAATGGGATTAATATGAGAAAATGGAAAAATAGGAACAAAATCTTTGTAAATAGGGAGGACTGGAGGGGTTGAAGGGAGGGCTGGGCAAGGGTGAAAAATAAGAACCAAGAGAGACTATGTAAAGGTGCAAATTCCCAATGATGAATGTCATTATATTGTACACCTAAAATGTACCAATGATTAGAATGAATAATCGATAATGCAAAATAGGAAGAAAAGGTCCAAAGGGGTAGGGGTAGTGGGAGGGGCAGGGGAAAGGAAAGAAGGGAAAGGAGAAATGCTGAGAAATGGAAAAAATGGAAATAAAGTCTTTATAAATAGGGAAGGGTGGAGGGGGTGAAGGGAGGCCTAGGAATGGGGAAAAACATAAGAGCCAAGATGCATTATGTAAAGGTACAGTTCCCAATGAGAAATGTAATTGTGTTGTATACCTAAAATGTACCAATAAAAGAATTTTTTTTTTAAAAAAAGGGAGGGGTAATCCAAGTAGAGAGAATCAAAGACACAAAAAGTCTGAAATGCAAATCAAACAAGAAAAAACCTGAACTAGGAACAGAGTAGACAAGCAGGAGAGGGACATGAGATAAGGCTGTAAAGGTAATTTGTTTTAGAAATACAAAGTCTTGTGAGACAGATTAAGATGTTTAGGTTTTATTCTAAGCACAAAGAGAAGTCACTGAAGGATTTTAAAATTTGACTTGCTCTTTTAGAAGCTAGGTGAAGAAGCAGTTGGAAGGGAGATGCCTACTAGTGGAGAGAATAATTAGGTGGCTGTTGGAATAGTTGAGACAAAAGAGGATTGTGGCTTGAAATAATCTAAGTGCTCATCAATGGATGAATGGATAAACAAAATGTGGTATGTACATGCAATGGAACATTTCCAGGCTTAAAAGAGAAGGAAATTCTGATATACATGCTATAGCATGGATGAACCATGAGGATATTATACTTAAGTAAGCCAGTTTCAAAAGCACATGTGGTAGGTGATTTTCCACTTACAGTAGGTACCTAGAAGCTAGACCAGTTAAATTAACAGTGGTAGAAAGTAGAGCAGAGTTCATCAGGGGTTAGAGAGGAGGCAGGAGCAATGAGTAGTGCTTAATAGGTGGAGAACTTTTAGGGACAATGGCTGCACGTCTGTGTGAAAGTACTGTATGCCACTGAGCTGTGCTCTTAAAATGGTGAAGGTGGTAAGATTTAGGTTACATATATTGTAACACATCTTTAAAGGAAAATTTTAAAAACATTTTAAGTGATCATGCAAGCTGAAACCATACAAAGCAATTTTCATAATCAAAAGGGAAAAATGTTTGTTTCATGACCTCTGAAACTTTTTGTCAAGCTACTAAAAACTCTATTACAATTTAAAATAATAGAAGCACTAAAAATGAAGTTGTTTGTTTCTCTGTAAAGAAAAACAAGATAATGGTAGCCAGAATCCAGCTGTGGCAATGGAGATGAAGAGGATGCAATGCTACTTCAGACACAGTTTAGGGTGGTCCCTAAGGACTGCCTGATGAATGCTGTGAAGGAAAGGAGGGGGCCATCCTGGGATTCAGGTTGAGATCTGGGAAGGTGACAATGCCACCAGCTAGAGTTCAGGAGATGAGTTAGGATTTGGAAGTGAAATAAGCATTTCTTTCAAAAGATGATGCATTTGGGATGCTTATCAGACATTCAAGAGAGATGGCAACTAGGCACTTGGGACATTTGGGTTTGGAGCTCAGAGACAGAGATGCAAGTTAGGAAGTCTTTACTTTACAGAATGAATCAGAGTATCTAAGGAAAGACTGTAGCAAAACAAGTGGTCAATGCTTTCACATGTTGGGAAGAGCATGGTCGCAGCCCTGTTAAGCTTCATCCAAGTTCTAGAACTCTGTGACTCCAAATGGAAGGAAAGATAAGGAAGCCCCAGGTGGCAGTGTGCTGTGCCCTGCTCTTCAATACAATGGCACACAGGAGTCAGAGGTCCCAGACCATTGGGCCACATTCTCCATGAGATTCCTTGAATCCAAGAATTGAGAAAAATGAAAGTACTGCTAAAGAACACAATAAATACAGGAGAAAATATTCTTGGTGATGACTCTTCCACGACAAGAGGAGCAGGTGCCAGGCATGTTATAACATTTCTTCAAACTACAGGCAATTTTAAAATTCTGAGTAATTATTAAATGACATAATGTGGGTGAGAATGCTTGGCAGACTGCAGTGCGTTATTTAAAAAGTAAGGTCTGAACATTGTTTTCTACCAATGGCAGATTGTGGATAGGAGCTTTGTCCCTGAAAACAAACCAGGTGCTTTGGAGACTTGCCTGGGGCCACCAGTCCTTTTCTGTGGCTGTGCAGGAAGCAGAGGCCCGGGGAAGGGAAGCTTTTATTAAGAATGATGCCCATGACCTGTCTGTCTCCCACCACTCTCAACCTGGACCCAAGTACTACTTAACACTTTGCTACACCATAGATGAGGTACATTATCTCCTTTGTTCTTTTTATCAACCACAGGAGGTAGGTAGGGAGGCTAAGTAACTTGCTCAAGTTTAGAGTGTAGTAAGTGATAGTGCTGGGTTCCCAATCAAAAATCTTTTTGACTTCTGGAGTTACTCACAGACAATTAATAGACTCATGCATTTAACCAACATGAATTAAGAGCCTTTAATGTACCAAATTCTGATGTTATAGTAGATGTTAGTGATGAAGAAATAAATAATACAGGCTCCAGAAAGACCAAGGGCCAATAGCTTCATACTATGAAAGACTTCAAATAATACACTGAAAAGACAGAAGATGAGCCTCCCAGAACTTTAAATTCCTGTTCCAATGCCAGACCACTCCACATAGAGTGTACAATGGATATCTTCTGTAACTCCTATAGTTACTTTCTGCCAACAAGATTACATTGTGGGTTTCTGTGTATGTGACTATACATTAATGGTTTTAATTTGGTTATATGGAAATATAAAACCAGAAAATAGTCCTTCAGAATTGGAAACCCAGTTTTGGATTTCAGTTTTTAATATATAAGAAACCTCCAAAAAACCAAGGAACATAGTCCTCTTCCCACTATCTCCAGGAGGCCTGAGCTTGAATTATAATGCAGGTTACAAAAGCAGATTTACCAGAGGTCTCCGTGCAGGTTGTGAGGAGGCCAGGGAGGGCCTCCTAGAAGACTTCCATATGTGACCTAGGTCTTAGGAAGGCACAGAGATCCTGACTCAGAGCACAAGCTCTTCAGCCAAGTCTCCCCATTATTGACTGCAGTCATGGAGAATGTCTCTTAAATTCTCTAAATCCGAGTTTCATTTGAAACTTAGGGATTCCTGTAAGATGAAAAATAATGTTGCACAGAAGACTCAGCATAATGAATAAGAAGTGTTAGATCAATGCAATCTATTAGCACTGCTAATACAGAATATGTAGGAGTTAGTTTGGTAAGGAAAGAGTAAAAACTTGATGATTTCATTTCTGTGGTGATAGCATTCGGGAAGTGAAAGTGGAAGGGAAAGAGAGACCTTAGAAATTTTGGGGGAAAAGGAAGTAATGGTGTGAGCTTCACCAGGAGACAGGAAGCAGCCAGGCCAGCCCAATGAGAGGCACAGGCTGGGCTGGAAATAAGCAGTGAGAGAAGACAGAGGGGTCAGGGCCACCATGTTGATCTCCGAGATGCCATTCAGCCAGTCACGATGTGAGCGATACCCACAGGGTATGTGCTTCACAGCTGTGCAGCCCCAGGGGCAACCTGCCTGGATGGTGCTGCCAGGGTCCCAGAACCGCTGGCAGTGCTGCTGCAGGCATCAGTCAAGGTGTACCATCGCTGGCATGTCCCTATCACCCATTTCGGTCAACAGGAAGCAGCAACGTGACCATAGGGATCACCAGCTTCTTTGGGGCAATAGGAATCATACGCAAAGAAATCCAGTTATGGGCTGGAGATTTAGCTCAGTGGTTTCACTGCCTGCTGTGCAAGTGCAAGGACCTGAGTTCGATCCCCAGTACCAAAAAAAACAACAACAACGAAATCCAGTTGTGACATAAGAGAGGAGTATCCTAATTTATCCATACTGCTGCAAGAACATGGAACCCTCCTTTTAGAAGCTTCCATCAACATTATATCAAGGATTAGAGAAAAACAGAGCCCTATCCATAACTCGCAAGCTTGGTGGCTGGCTGTACAATTAAGTAAGCCCACTGCAGACTTGTACTGAACATCACAGAGCTTTATTCCCCCAGGTAAATAACAGGGAAAAAACTCCCCAACCTTCCTTCATTTATAGAAAGGAAACTTTCCTCCTAGGTTGGAGTGCCACCCCACCCCCTTTCCCTGCCACTCAAGACTCCACAGCACAGGACCTCACCAACACTGTGCCTCGGCACACAATCCAGAAGGCACGATCTGCACGATGCAATGCGCACCAGGGCCCCTCACCTGAGCACTGTCCAGAAATGCAGCGCCCGCAGCCACGCATGGCACACACCCTCCTCCCACACCTCTGCACATTAGGAAAATGGTGAATGTTCAGTAGAAAACCTTGACAGGACAAGAGAATGAAAGGAGAAGAAACACCGACAGAGAAATCCTTAGGTTGTTCTCCATTTAACAGAATAAAAGGAACAAGAGTGATAGGAGGCAGCCATGAAGTGTGGGTGAGTAGGAGAATGTTGGTCCCATCAGTAGCTGAACTGAGGGCAGAGAAGGTCCCAGCACATATCCTGAGGAAATTAGGAGTGGCCTGGTAAAGAATGCAGCTAATCAGAGCTGAAGGTGAGAAATGAGTTTTATCTGGGACATACTGAGATTCAAGGTCTGTGAAACAAAAAAGTCGTTAGAGAATATGTAGATTTGGCATCGAGAGAAAAATCAGAGGCAAAAAGTTATTTCAGTCATCCAAGAAAGATGATACAGAAAGCCAAGGAGAAAACAGGTTATCATTACAGGAAGTAAAGCCACAGGCAGAGGAAGCTGGCTGACTCTTGGAGCATGTCTACACAAGGGAGTAAGGCAGGAAAAGGAGAGGAGGAGTCCTCTAGTGACAGTCAGAGAGACAGAGAAAAACCAGAGGCTTCCAGGGTCATGGAGGCAAGAGAGAATTTTCCAGAAGAAAGTAGATTTTTCTAGTAAGTCCTACAGAAGGGCATAAAGGGACTCAGATGGTTGCTAGTGAGCCTTATGGAGGTTTGCTGGAGTGTTAGCTTGGAGAGGGGAGGACGACGCCCTTCTTTACAGTTCCTTACAATGCTCGGCACTGGTCACACAGAAGAAAAGCAACGAACATTTCAAAGTAAAGCACAACAGCTGCACTAGAAGCTCGAACTGCAAAGAGTTGATAATAAACCATGATTACCATTTAAAGTTTAACAACCCTTAACACGGCTTTGTAAAAGAAAGCAAAAAACACCACTGGTGGCCCAGGATTTACCTCAGTGGTTTCGCCGCCTGCTGCGCAAGTGCAAAGACCCGAGTTCAATCCCCAGTACCAAAAAAAAAAAAAAAAAAAAACCCTCTAGGGGATACATTATTAACCCTGATTACAAGCTTTCACGGAGGAAGCACTTTTTTATTTACCTGGCATATACTGAAATCCACATGAGTGTCAGGGCAACAGGCTATCTCCTGGGATCTTCTCAGATACAAACTCTCTGAATGACCACAAAAGAGCTGTGACTGGGGCCAGGGATATAGCTCAGTGGCACCACGCTTGCCTGGCAAGAGCAAGGTCCTGAGTTTGATCGCCAGTACTGGAAAAAAAGAGCTGTAAAACTTTTCTACAAATTGATTAATTTGAGGTTGATATAGACTTGTTTACAAAGGAAGCAGACTCAAAATATGTAGTGGGTGAACACTGCTTCCATGGAAGCTTTTATCCTGCCTTCCCACCTGTTCCAGCAAGATCCAAACTGGACCTATGATTTTCATTCCCTAGGAAGAAATCCCAGACGAAGAAGGTATCTCTTGCAGTCCCAATAAAACCCCTAAGGACTACAAAATCTCACTCTAAACTTTTTTTTACAGGGATTAACACTATCATTCTCAATCTGTGCTTTAAAAACCTGATGCTAATAACTACAGCTAATACCCTTTGAGTGCTGAGGGCTTTCTATGCGTTATCTAATCTTTACCACAACTCTGTGAATAAGACGCTATTACCACTATTTATTTTCCAGCTAAGGAAACCTAGGCTTGGACGTGCCAACTTTCTCAACATTACACAAACAGCTATGGGAAGAGCTAAAATGTAAACCCAGAATACGTTAAAGACCTCATAAAGATGCATTTTCATGATTGTCCTATTGGAACATGTAAAGTTACATAATATTTGATTTTTTTAAAAATTAGAAACACTGGGGTAGGGATTTAGCTCAGTGGTTCTGCCGCCTGCCTCACAAGCACAAGGTCCCGTATTTGATCTCCAGTACCAAAAAAAAAAAAAAAATTAGAAACATTTTTTAAAATAGGAAATCATGGAATAGATGGCCAGCCTACAGGGACCAGTTCACAGGTTCCAATGATGAACCCACCTGTCCAGTTCCCATCCCTAAATGAGTGGCCAACGCCACTCAGTGCAGCACAGCCAAGGAAGGACAAGGACGCAGGCTCGAAGCCTGGGCCTAAGCCCCTGGATCTGTGCTCTGGACCTCCTGGGCTGTGGGTCTCCTGCTCCCTGCATGGGCCTGTGTTTCTCTAGGGAAATGATGCTACGCTGAATGTACCTTAGGCTGGATTCCCTGGACAATAGAGCCCAGGGCCAAGCTTCTATGCCAAAATGTGATAGCAATGCCAGGGAAGCCAGAGTGAAGGAAGGAGAGAAGTGAGACTGGGAAAACAAATACAAGCTGAGTGTGGGGGGCTGGCCACAGCTTCACAAGAATCATAGCTTGTTACTTGGTCAGCTCAGGGACTCCTTTGTCCCCAAACCTTCCACGGGCTGGGTGGTGCTAGGACAGGCAATGTATCTGGCAGCTTCAGCGTGATTCTGTTCCTCTGTGGTCAGAGTTCACCCCGTAACGACCCAGTTTCCTCATATGTTTGGATCTTTCTCCTAGCACCTGCAGCAGCAGATGGGGAAGCAAGATTCCACATCCTTCAGTGTGGTACTTCGCCTGCACCCGAAAGTGGGGGCCAGAATCCCAGCATTAGTCTCAGATGGCTGAATGGTTCAGAACAGCAATACTGGTCACCATAGCAACCCAGAGACAGGTGGGGCTAAGAGGACTGGAGATGTGCTTAAGAAGCAGCCAATACAGGAAGCTCAATTCCAGATAGGAATACATACTGGTAGGCAATCTCATATCACAGTGTGATTAAAAACAAAAACACAATGCAGTGTGCTTAAAAACAATGACGAATGTTTAAGTTTCTAAAAAATTGATTATAGTACAAGACATTGCCATTAATCTCTTTCACAATACTACCCTCTCACTTCGAACACACCCCACCTTTTTTGCCATTTTCTGAAGCAGTTCTAGAAGTCTTCGGTTGTATCTGTACTTGCACTGTTGTGGCTGCTTCAGTGTCCCAAGTCAATTCCAAACATTTACCTTCTACGGTCATTCTGACTTAGGGAAAAGCCAGAAGTCACCAGGTGGTAGCTCTTGTGAGTAAGGTTAATGAGGATACACCATAATTTTTTATTTGACAGAAACTGCTGTAAATATCTTAAATCAATTCAGGACATTGAGGTAGCCACAGAAAGACTGATGAAAGAGAGGCCGGGGATTTAGCTCAGTGGTTTTTGCCGCCTGCTGCACAAGCACAAGGACTCAAGTTCGATTCCTGGTACCAAAAAAAAAAAAGACTGATGAAAGAGAACTTCCAGAACTGCTTCAGAAAGTGAGGGGGAACAAAATGTGTTTGAAGTGAAGGGGAATACTTTTAGAAGAATTAATGGCAATTTGTTTTTTACTGTAATAATTTTTTAAAGAAATATTTAAACACTCATCACATTTTTAAAATCTTACCTCAGCACACAAAAGATAGAGGGGATGGCCGAATGACATTGTCAGAGACCACTGCAGGGACAGAGAACAATCTAACTCCTATGCCCTTAATCCATTACCCATTAAAACCATGATGGGGGGGGGGGGTCCAGGCATCACCTATGTAAAAGTAGTTTTTGCTAAATTAAAAAGAAGTAGTGATTCTTCATTTGGACCTACAGATATCCAATAGAAGGCTGGCCTTCATTTTGTTTCCTTTGTGACTTAAAATTTTGGGTCAAACCTCTCTGAGCTCTGCATATAGATATGTAATCTGTCTAAAACAAGGTGGGTTGGCTCTGAGTCTACATAATCTCATCCCCCTTCAAGATTGCGGACACCAACAAAAGGGATTTACAGGAACATTCAACTATACCCAGAAATCTGTTATCACCCTAAACTGAAGCTCACCTTAAAGATGAATAGAAATTAGTGGGTGGGGGACCGAGCACTGGTGGAAAACAGGAGCACTCCCAACTCACAGTATGGCATCAACCAGAACAAAGCGTGACAATACAGTACATTACGGTCAGTTGGAGGGGATCATTTGTACTCAGGATGTTTCAGTGATCACAATAACATGCAAAGCCAGTTTGCTGCTCCCAAATATGTGCAACAGACACCTCTGACTCTTACATCCATCCCTGACCTCAGCTGCCTGACCCCATAGTTAAACATCACCCAGTCCTGACGCTCACCCCTGGGCTATCAGAGATGGGGTGGGATCTGGAAATAAGAGTAAGACCCAGTGTGAGGGGCAGCTGGGGCTCAGAAATGAGGCTGGACAAGAGAGATTATGTAAAGGTGTAAATTTCCAATGATGAATGTCATTATATTGTATACCTAAAATGTACCAATAAAATCATGTTAAAAAAAAGAAAAAGAAAAAAGAAATGAGGTTGGAGTTCTTGGAGGCCCTGAGACTCGGGGTTAATTTTAGGAATGGAGGATTGGGCAGGGATGTGGTGATGCACAAAGATAGCTTGAAGATGTCTGTTTTATATACAGGGCTTGGAAATTTAAAGTGTGACCATTTTTTTTATTAGGCCCCCACTCAAAACCCCTCCACTAAAATGTAATATGCCCATACAAAGACTTGGAGATAAATGAAAGCATGTTGTTATCTGATTGACAATTAATTCAGCTTGATGAAGCAATATGCCAAGAGAGTATAAGACAGGAGACTAAAAGACTAGAAGGAGTCAGTCAGTTAGAGCCTTGGAGACCAGGCCAAGACTACTGGGTTTTCCCATAAAGGCAAAGGAAATCAAGTAACAATGTAAGTAGGGGTAAAAAATATGACTCAGTTTGAATTCTAGAGAGATGATTCTGGAAGCAATGAGGAAGATAGACAGAAAGGTGGGAAGAGGAGCTAGAAATTACAGTGATCAGACACTGCAAGACTAGGCGCAGAGAAGAAGGATGTCTGTACAGCCATTTAGGATGTAACATCAGTAAGACATGGGGATAAAGTGTTTGGGGCTCATTTAGATTCAAGAAGTAGTTATGTGATAGGCATATGAAAAAGACTCTTAGAAGACTAGACCAATTTCTGTGTTGTTCACCAAGACGAAGACTTTAGAGAGAAAAATGGTCAAGGGATGATAGGGATATGATGAACTCAGGGTTAGACTCGATGAGTTTGATGGGCCTGTAAGACAACCAGGGAGGTGTCTGTAGGGCCTGTTCAACAGGCAGCTCCAGAGCTCAGAAGAAGAGCTGACTGCTGCTGAAGCAGACTGAGAGATGAGTGATGGAAGGAGGGAATCTGGATGAGGTGACTCAGAGAGAATAACATGAGGAGAAATAAGAACTAAGGTTGGGAACGTAGGGAAGATGAAGGTTTACGTGTTGGGCCTAGGATAGTGGCCATTTAGGAGTCCATTATAAATGTCTTCTCTTGTCACCCTCATGGAGGCTTGGGTCAGATTCAACTTCCCACTGCATGGAAAACCAAGCTGCTTCTCTTAGAAACCAGGGGAAGATCAAGTAAAAGAGGTATTTGTGTTCACTCCAACTAGCACAATGTTTAGGTAATACAGAGTTAAAGGAGATTTGTGTGGGTTCAAGAACAACAGAGAGAGGAGCAAGCAGGAGGCATAAAGAAGGACAGAACTACAGGGGCTACAGATTTCTGGATTTCCACCTCTCTGGCACTGGAAGAAGTGAAACCTTCTCACCCTTCTACAGGATGGGCATCAATGAGTACACCTAAGTGTTTCACACACCTGTGCCTGTATTTCCACTATATGCATGTTTGCCATCAGGAAGAGTTCCCTGGTTAGGGCCAAGGCCAAGATGCACAACTCAAACTTGAAGACCTCTTCCTAGAGCCGGCTCATAACCTTTTTAAAAAAGTACTGACTCTCTGAATCTCTCTGAGTGATAATTTAAGTCAGAGACTCTTGTCTCTGGAAAGACACACATACATGCAACATTATTTGTTTGTGCTTCACTGACAGTCTTTCCAAGGTCCATCCATGAATCCCCTAGGGATTTCTGGACTCCCTGCCTAAAGCTCCCACCCCAGAACAACTTATCTAGCACAAGTCACTTTCTAGCCTTGAGAAACAAAACAAAATAATTTGAGAGGAGCATAAAAGGAAGTCAGACACTATGGCTTCTACTGACCATGAACTGATAATTCCTTATTTCCGCTTTCAGTAATATAGTGCATAGCTCCTTCCTTTTTCTGAGAATCCATCCCTTCCCTCCTCTCCCAGAAAACCAGACACACAGGCTGCACAGGGGGCCCCGGGGGCTGACTGTTATGTTATCCTGGCGAACCAGACCTCTCACAAACAAGACCCATCCCACGTTCACATTTGCGGACTGATGGCAGGGACATGTGGGTATTTCCAACTACCAGGGACAGACACGATGAACTGGGACACACTGGGTGGGCTTGGCACAGCATGAGAGCTGAATGAGATTTGTGGACTGAGGGCTAGCTCTGCCTTGGCAGAGCAGGGTCTAGGGTTTTGATATGTGAAATGCATTATTAACATCCCACCCTTCTGTATAAACTGTAAATTTAGAGAGCAGACATGTTAGGAAGTGTCACAACTTACAGGACAAAAGAATTTTCACAATTGAGTGTCTTTAAATGGTGATGACCCAAGCATTCCCACACTTGTAGTTTCTTTCTTTTCTTTTGCTTTTCTAATTTCTATGTTTTTATTATAAAAAGAAGGCACTCAGTAAAAAATCTGGAAAATGTAAAAAAGCCTAGCCACTGGTATAATTCTAAAATGATACGATTTATAAACTCTCCATCTGCATCCACTTCAACTTCCCAGGGACACTTCTACTGTTTTAGGGTAAAATGCTCCTCACGGAGAAGGGGAGGCTGACGCCACAGGCAAATGGGACAAGATCCTCTGACCTTGTCACTTCATGAGCTTGCACCTCAGTGGCTAAAAATGATTTCATCTATTGTTTTTTTCCAAATTGATGGAAATTTCCCACCATTTAATGCCTATTCTCTCTACTTCCTCAACCTGAAAGACCAGAAGGAAAAATTTAATCACTGGTGGAAGCTCTTTCTTATTAATTTTTCTGCTTTGCTGTTTCTAATTTTTTTTTTTTTCTTTTCAGTCCTCACATCACTCACATCCATCTGGAAAAGTTTTCTCAAAAACTCTAGTAGGGATTTATAGAAACAAACCATGCCATTACATAGGTTTGGTCCAGCCACCACTAATAATAGTATTTCTTCTGGTAGACGTCTCACTGACAGTAACTCTTGCAAAACAGAAAAGCCACAAATTCAAAGCATATAAACCATAAATGCAAACACAGCAAACATGCTAGAAAATGAAGAGACAAGACTTCAGAATGTGATTCTCCATATCTGAGGATTCTTACTTATCCTAGAGCATGAGGCATCTTAAAAAACAGACTTAGAATAATACTACTTGGTGAATGAAATAAAGTGATTTAGTTGTACCTTCCAACCAACCATGAAACTCCAATTTGAAGCAGTAGGGAAGATCAGTTACTATTTTAGAAGAGAGTGAGCACCTTACCTGGCTCAGAATGATAAAAAGAAAGGGTGCAGTTAGTCTGCATCAAAATAGTCATGGCCAGAGGCAATCCACTTTTTGTTTCAGCTTTCAGACCTCTGGCTGCTGGTACATCTGTGATTCAGGTAGCAATTCTCACATATGCAGGACAGACTTCATCTTTGGATGTCATTTTTCAATTACAGAGGAAACATCCATAACTCATATGTGTTTAGAATTTATTGCAATATCTCCCTGACCTCCTTTTATTTTTAATAAAAAGAAGGAAAATTATAGCAGTATGAGTAAAATTAAAATATGGTTTTCAGTTCAGAAAAAATTCAAAGAGCTTTAAACATGTGTGAGCTATCACTGTTCCTCATTTCTAACATGCTGGCACGCACATGAGAACTATACAGTGATAAAGAGAAGAATAGGTTCCTAGTATTGGTGCAGCGTTTATAGATTTCTCAAACCTATGAAACAGGCTTTTCTTGCTATTAGCTCTCATTTCACAGATAAGGAAACTGAGTCCCAGAGACTAAATATCTTGCCCAAGAGTACAAAGCCAGCAGAATATCAAACAATAGCTGATATGGGTCTATGTACTTTAAGTCCATATACTTAACCACAGCATTATAGAGCTCAAATGATAAAAACTACCCAAAGGAAATGCCAATATCCAAGAGGTCCACACCTCATTTTACACTGGCAAAGGGAGGAAAGAACAAATGAGAAAACTAGAGCCAGCTGGACTTTTCCAGTGGAGCTTGATTGCCCCTGGTTCAGTCCTGGGCCCCCTTCCACAATGACTGCATCCTTTCACTGCTTTAGGTCCTGCCCATAAGCTTGGGACCCCCACAAAATGCTCCCAGCCTTGAATTCTCACCTGACTCTACATGGTGCCCATCTTACATCAATGTTAAACAGGTCTCTCAAATTTGACATGTCCAAGTTATGCTCTCTTCCCCAAAACTACTGCAGGAGAAGCTTTCCCCACTCAAGATGGCAGCTCTGCCTAGTAGCCCTGGCCCAAAACATCAAGTCATCCATCCTTGTAGCCCCTTTCCCTCTTACACTTTTCTCTCAGGTTCATTTTACAAAAAGGCCGTTTACAAACATATGTCTCATACGATTCTTTGAAGTGCCTAGTTCCCCTAGGCCACTCACCACGATTCCACTCGCACACACATCCGGAGCACCCTCACTGACCCAGTTACACCGGCGTCATCCATCCTGGCTTTGTCTACTGTGCACAGTGATATTCACCTTCCACTTTATTTTTCTGTGCTAGTTGATAAACTCTACTGGAATACTTCCTGGATCTCAAGTCACCTTCCACTTTATTTTTCTGTGCTAGTTGATAAACAGTATTGGAATACTTCCTTGATCTTAAGGTGCTTTATAACTCATTTAGTTAAATAACTCATGTAATTCTTATAACAAGCCTATGCAATAATTCTACTATTGTCCTGTTTATAGAAATAAGGAAATGGATGCATGGAGAAGTTAAATAACTTACCCAAGACCTCACGATTCAAACCTGGACCGTCTGACTCTCAAATCTGTGCTGTCAACCACTTCACTATGCTCTATCCATAAGACATACCTTTTTTCCTATTAAGCTTTTTTTTCTTTTCCCTGAAGTAGAGACATAACCCTAAAGGAACAAACACTCTTATCCAGCTTCCTATAGCCAGGACGAAGTTCTGCAAGTGCCTGCCCGACTAGGTTCCTCTTCACAGGAAAACTGTAATGGAATGATCAGAGGCCAAGCCATGGGTCCCATGAGCACTGTACCGTGAGCCTCCAAGTCCTCCAGGCCTGAGAGTGATGTGAAAGCAGGCAGCTCTGACTCCTTTGTACTGCATCCCCAAGACCTTGTCAGGGATCAGGAACTTAAAAGCGATCAAGAGCAGAGCACGTGAGTTCCAGGCCCCAAGTGTGATGGACAGCACAGCTGGAGAAGTTAGCAAACACAGGGCTTGGCCGGTGCTGCAGACAGGACCCCCTGCCCATGCCAGTTAGGTTGATGAGTGACTGAGAGACATGCTGTAATCGATCCCCACTCCACTGCTAACCCCCTTCTTAGAGGTTACTTTATAAAAAAATATTAAGGAAGAGGAGATAGAAGTGTAAGTGTGCTTCAGCAGCTCTGCTGATAGCGTGCACTGTGAAGGGACATGCAAAGCTAAGGGCAGCTTATCTCCTATCGGGGTCTAAAGATGTGGAAAGAGCGAACAGACAGCCCTCATTAACTCTTTAGAGCACTTTTCCTTTTGTCTCTAGACATCATAGCGACGAAGAGCATAGCTTCCAGATGTAGACATTAAAGGAGGTATATATTCAAAGGCCCGCTCCACCCCAGCCGCTGACAAACGACTTAAGCCCAGACTCTGTTTGCCTCATCTGTAAGATGAGATCCTCCTCCTCCTCCTCACCTTACATCACTGAGGTGCAAATACAGTGAGATCACATGCTGCACAGGACTTGGAATCTAGGAAAACTCAATGAATGACAGCGATTTATAGTGATTTCGATAATGTGAGTAACAGTTTTTCACACCTTTCAACTGTTCAGTCTGAAGTGGAGGAAAATGTAGAGACAGGGAATGATATGGAAAAGAAATTAACATTTATGTTTGGCAAGGGTAGAGGAACACACAAGTAAGCTGAAGTTTTGATAGCTCTGGTTTCAAATAGTTGACATTTGAACAATGTATAAGCTAATAAATTCATTCTCCATGGATCATCCTAGTCTTAGCCACTTACTTATGGTATTGTAACTGTTCTCTTTTAAAACTTAAGTTCTAAAAGATAGATAAACATACTCAGTTTCCAAAGCAAACAATGAAATAAAATCTGTTTTCATTTAAAGCATCTCCCTTTTTATTTATTAATTTTGGGGGAAGCAATTACCTAACTTCAAAAGGCAGGCAGTGGAGCAATCTTATCAAGCTTGTCAGGGTCTGGAGTCTCACTTCAAAGTTCAAGCAGATGGAAAGCAACTGATAGACCTGCTATACTGATTGGCATGTGGTATTAAAAATACTTAATGTCTTTTCATTCCAATTGTGTCTTTGTAGAGACCAACAGCACTAAAACACTACCTCTTTCAATGAGAACCAAGGTTAAGACTCAAAAAGTGTGTCATTATCTCACTGTCAGTTTACAGTTAGTGAGGATCTTTAGGGTTACGGTTCCTCCAGCTGGAGAAACCCTAATGAGATGACAGGCCCCTACATCCTTACTGTCACCATCCTTATGGAGATCTGTGAAGCAACTTCAACTAGACACCACCACATGTCAGGGGAGGTGGGCTCAGTTGATGTGGAAGTGCCAAGGCATTCCTACATGACTTTAAAAAGGGTTCTTGACCTTTCCAGATCATTTTGGAAGTGTACAGGGACCGATCACCTGCCAGCTTGACATAGTTTATGGTAGGATGAGATTATATTTATAAAGAGGTTTGACATCCTTAGCTCCAAAGTACTTTTCTATTAATAAAATGAACTTGTTAAGAAGATCATGGCAGGTGTGGTGGTGCATGCCTTAATCCCAGCAACCAGGAGGCTGAGGTAGGAGGGCTGCTCTAAGTCTGAGGGTAGCTGGAGCTACATATCAAGACTCTGTCTCAAAAAACAAACAAACAAAAACAAGAAGTTCAAATCAGAGTCCAGTGTTACTCACCTACTAATGAGTAGGGTTCATTTGTTAGGAGGTTATAAAGCTGTCAAGTGCAAGATCATTCAAATTAGATGGTCACATGCTGATCAAAAAGGGAAGACTTTAAGAAGTCATGTAGCTTAAACTTGTTTTCTTTCTTACTTGACTCTTTCATTCCAGGTACAACAATGGCAGTGAACTTCAAACAGCACTGATGACCGATGCAGACACAGTTTGCTTAGGGGCCCTCCCTACAAAACCAGTGCTTCCACTCAGAGAAATCCCACTACTACATACAGCCTAATGCAATTGCTCCTTCCTAGACCTTCCAGCACAGCACAGCCTCTATGACTCCTTGTCAGAATTCACACCATTTAGTATCCTCTTTCATTATTTGCCTGATATTGGTCTGGTTGTGTAATTCTTAATGAATTTGTATAAATATTACATAATTCCTCTCTCACAATGGAGGCCATGCCAAAAGACTAAACATTACACTTCTCTGAATTCTTCTCAACTCCCCTCAGAGTCCTGTACCCAGAAGCTGGCCAATGCCATTAACATGAGCCACCTTCCAAAGCTTTTACTGGGCCATTAACAATCAGGAGAACCTCTCCTTGGAACTAACCATCACAGCAACACTGCCCCTGCTTCCCTGGCTGAGGTCACCACAGGTAACAAGCCTAAGGTAGTACAGGGCCAGCTGAGGTGACAGAGGTGTAGTACACAATGAACGAAAAACTCAAGGAACCCTAGGTTTTCAATTCTGTCTATTATCTATGGAATTTTAATCAACTATTTTTGCCTCAGTTATTGCACTTTAGGAAGACAAAATTAACATGGTAAACCTACCTCATAAAAGTGCCATTATATAGAGAGTTCACCAAAAAAAATGTATACATACTTTAAGAAAACAAAAACTTGTATAACTATTTAATACTAAATTTACTGAGACACCATGAGATTAATACAAGTTACCTTTGGCCTCTACAATTACAAGAGATGCTCCAAGTGGTGACCATCAGCTTCCAGACATTTAATAGTATGATGAGCTGCTGCCTGGGTAACCCTGGTCATTGAGACTGCTGCACATGCATTTCCAATTTCTTCTCCAAGGACCGGCAGTTTCGTGGGTTTTCAGTGATATACAACATCCTCTAGGGTCCCCCATGCAAGGGTAATACCATCTGTTGAAATGTGTATACATTTTTTGGCAGACTGTGTGTGTGTGTATGTGTGTGTGTGTGTGCGTGTGTGTGTGTATGGATTTGTTCAATATATACATAAACAGAATATTATTTATTTACTGATTTTATGCCTACCTTTTAAAAATATCAACTGCTGGATAAATGGTATCCAATGGGGACAGTGACACTTTCTAATGTTTTAAATCCCTCCTGGCTAGTTTCTCTTCTGGTTTGCAATCTTAAGTCTAGAGTTTAGTTTCGTTACATCTTTTGAAACTTTAGGCTGAGTTTCTGGAAAGCTGAGATTGAGGGCACTGTTGTAGTCCCTTGCAGAAGTCACTAAGGGAAGGTGGTACTGAGGCCAATTCTGCAAGAGAAGAAACAGCTTACTTCTCAGAATTCCCTGGAAAGGAAAATAATGAGCCTCAGACCTCCTAGACAGAAGTTATGGTTCCAAGGTTTCTCATCCACCTCTGGAGGTACCCAGAATCCTGAGAAATTCTGTCTCAAAAGATACATTTTCAAAGTGTGACTTATCTGTCAATTCTCAACTAGAACAAAGGTCTTTTCAAACCTCACTTCATTTTATAGCTTGGGCTCATAATGCTGTTTCTTATTTTACACAAAATTAATATGCCTAGAGTTTCTAGAATTTTCTAGCCACACCCCAGTGATCTACTTGAGTGATCACCCCAGTGATCACCTTGAAACAGGTATTCTAACCAGCTGGCCAGCACTGGAAATGTTGACCCTGGAAGTATTTCAGACATTCTTGTGCCGTCGTTTTAGGCAGGAACTCCACTGCCTCATATGCCTTGCAGGTACAGTTCAAACTTTTGCATTTCCACAAGTGACAAAAATATAGTAAAAAAGAAAAAAAAGGTGTTGTATTTTATTTCCCATGTCATGTACACTCCAATGTATTTCCTCCTTCACAACCATTTTTAAAATGCTCTCTCACTGTAAGAGTGATGAGTCAGAGTTAGGGGAATTGTTGTGACTTGCTCCACCTCTTAGAATAAGCCAATCCTTCTAGGGTTGGTTGATCCCAGGTTCTCAAAGGGTTATTTATGTAGAAGGTTGGGAGGATGGTTGTAATTTGCATGACCACATGGTACAGATGTTTATTCATTAAGTTGACCTCAAGTGAAGTAATATTTTTGGTCTGACTACATTAAAATTCAGCCAAGTGTCCACCCAGTGGGCAAGCTCAGTTCCAGAAGAAATTACGACTGGAATGACAAGAAGTTTGAGGGACCAAGATTGGAATATGTGGCTAGGCCTTAGTGAAAGGTCTGGAGCCAGACTGAAGGGTGTGTTCTCAATGACTGGACGGGGAGGCTGTGCAGAATTACAAAGGGCGGGGACAAAGCAGCACTTGTTCCCCTCTCTGAATCTGAACTGTTTTCATTTCCTCACCATAAGAACTGCATCTACAATTTAATATAAAACCAAAGATGCAGTCACTTTACAGACCTGACTGCTCATGGGCAGTCCAGCCTTCAGCAAAGCTGCTACATGGAGAATGCTAGAACCTTCCAGTCTTTTTCCTCCATCTATGAGGCCCCTGCACTCAAGTCTTTCCCTCAACCTTCATTTCTCCCTTTTAGTTCTGCTGTTTTCAAAGTGCAATCTTTGGACCAGCAACCTCACTTGAAAACTGGTCAGATATACTAATACTCAGGCTCCACTCCAGACTGACTGATTTTCAGATTCTGGGATCAGGATGAAGCCAGCAATCTGTTTTCTCAAGTACTCAGATGATTCTGATACACACCATAGTTTAAGAATCATTTGCTTTAGATGATATTCCAAGATAATAAGATGAGAGAGCATGTGCATTTCAGTAGAGGACTTAGAAAGAAGACAACCCACTCAAGTGCCAAATGAATAATTTTCCAGTAGTGGATTTTCAAGTCAGGTATGTGAAAACCAGTGAGAGAGTCAAGGCCACTGTATTCGTTCACCTCAGCTATTTCAGTCTTCTCTCCACACTGCTATTAGGTTCTGACCCTCAAGCCCCAGTAGGCTGCTCCCTAGCCACAGAATAAAGTCCCAAGCTCCTGGCACATGACCCAAGGTCCTTCATTATCTGCCTCTGGGCCACTGCCCTGACCTTGTTTCCTTCTGTACCTTCCGACCTACCCAGCCATCTCTCAGTATCTGCAGGAAGTTTATTCTTCCCTATACCCCTGACATCAGGTTTGGCCATGTGATGACCTTGGTCAACAGCACAAGAGCTGAAGGGACAGATGGTATTTGCCAGCAGACTTTAAAAGTCATAGGCTTATTCCTCAAGTTCTCTTTTCCTTTGCCATAAATGAGATTAGCTTTGTCCCAGAAAGAGGCTGTTTCTTAAGCACAGTGGGACCCAGAATGAAGACGGATGAGGAGTCAAACTACATAGGACCTATCTCAGCATACAGTATCAGAGGTAAAGGCACCTGTGTTGCTATAAACCACTGAGGTTTGGGGGTTAGTTGTTGTTAGCCTAACCTGACAACGAAAACCCTTCTGACCATTCCTCTCTCCCTGGAATATCTTCTCTCCTCTGTTCTACCTTTCTTTCAAATCCCAACTTACTGCTGGCCACACAAGAGACTTCTTACCCTTTTGCACTCAGTTCAACCGTTACCCCTCAATCAGCTCTTTATCTTTCCCAAGTATGTCTGATCACGCTCACCTTTACAACCCTCTCTAGATGCTGCAGATCTGTAAGTATGTCCCCACTATGGTAGGTGTTAGGGGCTTCCCGTTCTTTAACATAACTGTATGAATCCTACTAAAATAACAAAAGCAAGCTGAGCTCTCATCTTACAGAGCAGGAGGCCTTGCTTTGGAGAGGAGAGCAGCTGGTCCAATTTTCCTGCCTCAATCAGAGTCACAGGTAGGGGTTTGGCTCTCAGAGTCTTCGCCCCATACCACAGGCCTCTCCCTCCTCAGCAGCAAGATGCTGCCCAATGGAGGCTGAGGACTCCTCTTCAACTGGAAGGACTGCTACCTTCCTGTGACCTTTACAAGATCTCCATTTGGAAGTGGGTTTCTGACCATCTGAAAAGATATTTTCTCCAAATGGACCTATTTATTCTTTCTTTAATTCACATTTTTATCAGTATATGTTTACAATATATAATAGCTACATTCATAATGGGGAATTGGCACATATCAACATACCTTGATCATTTCTGATCCCTTTGCCCCCCTCAGGTCCCCCTCCCCATCCCCAAAACATCTGCCTTTTAAATATTTATTTATTTATTTATTTATTTATTTATTTTGCACAGAACAGTGGACTCTGAGCCTTTGAATTCCCTCCTTTATTTTGAGACAGGGTCTCACTAAGTTGCTGTGATATTTAACTTTCTATGTCTGACTTATTTCACTTAACATAGGATGTGTTTATTCTGGAAAAGACACTGGAAACCCTAGGAGAACTGGGGCAGTTTGCAGTCTTTCCGGGGTCCCAGGCTGCAGGGGTAAGGTGACGAGATAGGTTGACATCACCCTAGAGGACCTGGGAAGGTCCTTACAGGTTATCACAAGAGGAGGCAAGTGTAGCAGTGGGTTCAGACCCTAAGCAAATCTGCTCCGTGTGATATTTTAGGTTTTAAAAATATACATGGGGCCAAATGTTTATCTGACTCTTCAGATTAAACAACAAAAGGAAAATGACACGGTGGCAAAGGACTGAACTAGACCACCCAGGTCAGAAACAGAATTAAATGCTTAAAGGTAGCAACTGCAATTTTAAGTTTCTAGAAGTTTTGGCATTTTGTGGTGTGGATGACTTTTCTTTTTTTTTTTCTTTCTATGTCTTGTAAACGTTCTTGTTTGTATAGAAACCTAAAAATATTCCACCACCCCAATTACCCATGCTAGTGAAAAATGAGCATTCAACAAAGTATCACCACATTCGCTTCACGTAACAGTCACACTAATTTTTCCAAGGGCTACAAAGCTTAGGTAGAATCCATTTCTCTCTCACCTTCCCAAAGGCTCAGGTTTTTTACCCTCCCCTCAAGCTATATCGCCTTTAAATGATATCATCAGTAGCATTAATAATAGCATTTCCCCCCTTCAAGTGTAGAAAGCTGTTCAGAGCTCCAAATGGTCGTTAGGCCAGTTTGGACACGTCTGGCTCGCTCTTTAAAAGCGACCGTGCACTTCATATAATAAATAATAAGACTCAGCTTTCACCCAGCTTGGCGCTGTGCTTGATGTCTTTCAGACACTGGCTCAACCAATCTTCGAGACAACAAGAGCAATCGTTATTGCCACTTCACAGATCGGGAGGCGGAGGCGAGGGAAACCGCAGAGGAGGGAGAGCCGAGGGTGCAGGCGGGAGCCAGGGGCGGCGGCACCAGACCACGGTTAATGATTCACTCGCAGCCTCAGGCAGCTCCTTTCAGCAGGGGATGCAGCAGAGCACACACACGCGCGCACACACACACACACACACACACACAGACGCAAGCACACGCTCTCGCTCCCAGTCTGGCCTCCAACTCTCTCCATCCCGGCGAGAGGCGGTGTCCCGCAAATTGCTTGGCAACGCGCTCAGGAAACTCGGTGCCCAGCGCGGTCCAGCCCGGCGCCCCCGGGCGCTGTCCAGCGGGCTCGGCGCCTGCAGGCCGGCGGGGGTCCCGTCCCGAGCCCCGGGGTTTCAGGCGGGAGTGGCGGGGTGCTGGAGAGGCCCCGTCCCCGGCGACACCTGTTGTCGCCTTCCTAGTCGGGCACACGAAGCCGCGCTGGGCGACCTGGACGCCGGGGGCCAGGAGCGCTGTGTCCCAGAGGGGCCGCAGGGGCCCCCAGCTCGCCCTCCCGGGCCTCCCGCCTCGTCCCTCGCGCCCCGGACGCCGGGCGGCCTCGCACGTGCAGCCCGGGCTCGGACCGGACCGCGACCGGCACCGGGACACGGACGGCGCTAGGACCCTGCTGCGGCGGCCCCCGCCCGCTCCACCTGCGCGGCGCCCTCTCCGCGTCCCCCACCCCCACGCGGCGCGGCGCCAGGCTCCGTTACCCGCGACGCCGTCCGCAGGGTCCCGGCCGTAGCTAGAGGGGCCTGGGGATCTGGCCCAGCCGCGCCGCCGTCGCCGCGCGCTCTCCGGTCCGCAGCGCCGCCGCCGGCTCCCGGCTCCGGACTCCAGGCTCGCTCCGCCCCCCGGCTCCGGGCGCCGCTCCCGCCGCTTCTGATTGGCCGCGCCGCCGCCCGAGCTGCACGCTGATTGGGCAGCTGGGGAGTGAGGCGGGGCCGGGCCAGGAGCGGCGGGGACCTGAGCCCCGACAGTTGCGCGCCACAGCCTGTGTCCCTACCGCACCCGGGGCTGGGGTGTCCTGTCCTCTGTCCCTTGCCCCCTTTGCGACTACGGGGACCCCCTCCTGCAGCACCGAGCGGAGCAGAAAGTGTCGTTTCGAGGAAAGCCGGAGTGGGGGAGGATGGGGATCCCCTTGGAGCTGGATGGGGACCCCGCGGGCTGGTGGCTGGGGACCTCCGAGGTGGCGGCACCATCGCGCCCAAGCCTCTCTTCCGCCAGTCTCCCGACTTCATTTTTACACTTTTCGCTATACAAGAGGCATAGGGCTGAGGGCAGTAGCTTGTGAGCAGAAGGCGCCAAACAGCGTGGATTCGGGGTGGAGGCCTCCCACACCCCGACGTGGTCACAAAGGGGAAGCGATTTGTCCAAGGTCCCAGTCATTCAACAACTATGCTACCTGGAGAAAAAGAGCACCATGATGAAGTCTTCATTTCCAGAGAACTAAATACCAAGCTAGGGAGATAAGGATAAATAATAATTGCTCATTTCAACCCACCTGCACTTAATTCTTTTTCTTTTTGAAACAGGATTTCACGACATTGCCCAGGATAGGCTCAAATTTATGTTTCTCCTGCCTCAGCCTTGTTATCTGTAGTTCACTAGAGCTTAGATTTATATTCATGGACAAACAGGCTCCTGCTATATTGAAAATGTGGACTGGGGCATGAGTTGAGCGTCTCCTGTTTAAAACATCAGGCATAACAGGACGACGTCTGAGGAGAGTGCTCTCATGGCAGTTCCTTTCCAAGCACCAGCAGCACACAGAGATTGTCAGCTCTTAGTTCTAGTTGCTCATTTTTCATAGCTGTGGCTTTTGCCAAAGCTGAAGCTCTGCTGGATTATCATACCTTCCCTTCAAAGACAGAGAACAAGGCTGACCCAAGGCAGAGAGCGAATTGGGTAAATCTTGGTTGCATCAAAGAAAGATGAGCCCAAGGATGAGAAGTGAAGGAAGGATGACAAGCGAAGGAAGGATGCCAAGAGAAAGGGGAATGTGCATCCCACCCAAGCACCCTACATTCTTCTTGATGGCCAGACCTTCTCCTGACTCATCTAGAAAATAATCTCAGTTCTGCCTCTCGCATCCCATTTCTTCTTCCATGACTCCTACACAGCACTCAAGTCCTGACTAAAATATCTGTCCCTCCATAAGGACTTTGCTAACTCTGACGGGCTGGAAGCAACAGCGTCTTCATGACCTGTTTACCTGACCATCTTCTCGACTAGAGGACTGAGCATTACTTAGCAATGGGTCCCCATGTCTGCCTCTAAAGTGAAACACAGTATGTGCTCAATAAACACAAGTTGACAGACTAGCATCACTGACAGGTTGACATGTGGCATTAGGGAGACCAGGGCCACACCTCTCTCATGGGACTCAGAAGGCCGTCTTCTAGGTCCAGGCTGGATGGACATTCATTGTGAGCCAGAGTTGTCATCCATTCAGTCAACCTTGAATAGGTAGTTCCAGGACATCCAGCACTCTCAGGAAAGAGAAAAAATGAGATTTATTTTTTAAGGCACTTGAGATGAGATGGTGCAACCGATTTAGAAAGTAGTTCGGCAGTTCCTCAAAAATTAAAATTACTGGCCAGGGATTTAGCGCAGTGGTTCCACTGCCTGCTGAGCAAGCGCAAGGACCAGAGTTCAATCCCTGGTACCAAAAACAAAAAACAAAAACAAAAAAATTAGAATTACCATATGACCCAGTAATTCCACACCTAGGTATATATCCAGAAAAACTGAAAACACATCCCCACACAAAAACTTATACATTAATATTCATAGCATCATTATTCATAACAGCTGAAAAGTAGAAAAACCCAAAAAAGCCCATCAGCAGATGATAAACAAAATGTAGTCTATCCATATAATGAAATATTATTCAGCTGTACAAACGAAGTACTGATACATGATACAAAGGATAAATCTTCAAAACATTATGCAAAGGAAAAGAAGCCAGAAACAAAAGGTCACATAATGTATAATTTCATTTCTATGAAATACCTAGAATAGATGAATCCATAGAGATAGAAAGCAGATTAGTGGTTTTCAAGGATTGGGAGGAGAAATGGGGGAAGGACTGTTAAGTGAAAATGAGGCTTCTTTTTGGGGTAATGCAAATATTCTGTAATTAGGGTTTATGGTTACATAACTTTGTGACTATACTAAAAATCACTGAATTGTAAAAACAAAAGTACACAGCAAATATTCTGAGAGTGTAGAAACTGTTAACAAGGGAAATGTTAATTAAATCTTAAGGTGTAGTAGCTAAAAGTAGAAAAGTGTGGAGGAACTTTTCTGAGCCTGTGAAAAGTAGATAAATATGATCCAGTTAACCCTCATACTCCTGTTTTTAGCAACTGGGGTGGGGGGTTATTCCCTTGGTCTGCATGGTCCAGTTGAACATCTTATGATGGTGGAAATGTTCTTTAGCTGAGCTATTCAGTATAGCAGCCACCGGGTGCATGCAGCCATTAGACACTTGAAATACACTTAGTTGCAACTTGCAACATCAAATTTTAAGTTGTACTTAAATTTGAATAGCCACATGTAGCTAATGGCTACCAACATGGTAGTATAGCTTTAGCTGGTTTAAGACTAGCACCATTTTAACTGGCAGTTTGGTTTGCTTGGTTTGTTTGTTTGTTTGAGACAGGGTCTTGCTATGTAGTTGAGGCTGGCCATGAACTCATAGCAATCCTCCTGCCTCAGCGTCCCAAGCGCTGGGATTACTACCATGTCTGGCTTAACTGGCAATTTGGAAAAATACAAAGGGACATAGGAGTGGGACAGTTTGTGTCCCACAGCTCCACTCAAACCTGTATCCATTAAAAGTTCTTCAGTAAGATCTCACTGCTTTTGTCTCTTTTCTGTGAACTCTTTTTTCTTTTCCAGTACTGATTGTGATTGAACCCAGGGCCTTCAGACTGAGTTACATCCCCAGCCTTTTTCTAATTTTTTATTTTGAGGCAGGGTCTTGCTAAATTGCTAAATTGCCCAGGCTTCGGTTGAACTTGTGAACCTCCTGCCTCGGCCTCCCCAGAGTGTTGGAATTACAGGCATGAGTCACGGTGCCCAGCCTCTCTGAACTCTTAATCAGTGTCTGTCTGAAATACAGATTTGGTTTTGTCTTTACCATAAAGCGTTTCCATTCCACCAATATGTATGGCCTTGTCACTTTGTGGAACGTGCCGGGAACAGGAAAGAGTATAGATCCTGTCTGCCAGTTCCAAAGGGTTGGCCCTGAGATCCAGAAAAAGAGCAAAAGAAATGACATCCGAGGATCTTGCTCCTCTCTCCATCCCTTAAACACCACCCTCCCCACCCAGCGTTCTTCTAAGTGGGAACTCTTGCTGTCAAGATGCTGAAGTGGTGTTGAAGAATCTTTATTTAGACTTCTTGTTTCTGTCCCCACCTTGGAACCTGCTTAACTCCCTCAATGGATCTTCTGGTTCGTGCTGCTCTTTCTCTTCTACGAACTTTCAATGAACTTGCAATCAGTTCTAGAGAGTGCAGTGACTAAGTGTTCTTCCATAGCATGGTATCCCCACACCAAGATTTGTTTGCTGTGTGAATATTTATGGATTTATGGAGCTAGGAATGTGTGCCAGAATGTTTCTAGGTGCTGTGGGTAAGAAAAATGAAAGAACTGGGCAGCTCAGAGCCCACTGTGGGGCACAAAGGACAGGTAGCACTGAGCAAGCTGGATGGTGCATTGTGATAGGAATTCATAAACACTATTAAGATTATTTTTTAAATCATTTAAAATTCAAAATCAGGGCCGGGGATTTAGCTCAGTGGTTTCACTGCCTGCTGTGCAAGCGCAAGGACTCAAGTTTGATCCCCGATACCAAAAACAAAAATAAATTAAATTAAATTAAAATCATTTTTCCTTGAAATCCCAATCAAGTATTTCAAGGGACTTGCATTTTAGTGTTCAAAAACAAAACCAAGAGCACAGAGCTATGCTCACTGTTTCTGAGTCTTTGCTTCTGCTATTCCTTTTGTCTGAAATTTCTCCTTTTTGGTTAATAAAATCAAGTGTTTTTTCCTCTCCCACTACCCCAGCAGCTAGCATTCCTTCTGTCACACTCCCGTCCCTCAAAATAAGACCCGACTCTCTTTTGACTTAACTGTGTGTTTCCTGACACCCTCAATGAGTGTTTCTTGAATAGAAAGGTGAGAAAGAAAAAGGGAAATAATTTTAAACACTTGTCATTTACAAAGCCAAACTGTAGCTCACGGTGGGCTGTGCTGACCCCTCTTGGAGGATGAAGGGATTGACATAGGAACGGAGAGCACAGGGGCTCCTCTGTACACAAAGAGGAACAAACACAAAAGGAGCAAATACTTTACCCTGAAAGGCCTGCAGTCCCGATGCCATGCTCTATGGGCTAAGGAGAGGATGTACAGTCTGGCCCAAAACGGACCTAGGGCAACTTCTGTGTGAATCCCAGTTCTGTCATTCCATAGCTGTTTAACCCTAGACCTAAACATCTCTGAGCCTGTTTATTTATTTTTTGCCTATAAAATGAACTCGAAGTGATTCTCCTGCCTCAGCCTCCGGGTGCTGGGATTACAGGTGTGGGCCACCCAAAAAGTACCATTATTGAGCCGGGCTTAGAGGTGCACAGAGGAGGATCACTACTAGTTCAAGACCAGCCTGGGCTGCATAGTGAGTGTAAGCTCAGCCTGAACTATACAGCAAGGCCCTGTCTCAGAAAAACAAAATAAATAAAAATACATAACTGAAAGGTACCATTATAGGAAGAAGCTACGATATCCTCAAGTGCGTGATGTCGCTTAGTGATGTCCACTGTTCACTGTGGACTGCAGGCTGCCTCCAGGAGGCTCTTCCAGCTCACAATCCACAGCTGAACAGCAAGCAGGATGCCCAGGAGGCAGGGATTTGGCAAGCCCTGCCCCAACCCCTTCTCCACTCCAGCTGGCACAGAGCTCCACATTCACAGCTTTCACCTCGATTACAAGAACCTACACCCTTTTATTGTTTCTCTTCCTAACGATGGAGCAATCACTTGGTTCCCACAGGAAAAACAGCTCTGCTGCAGAGTTCAGACTGAGCCATGGGCTTTCTGGTCCCCATGTCAGAGCCCCCAGGAAAGAAAAGCCATTTGACGTAGGCAGGATGGGGCTGAGCTGGACCAGAACGCTGGCCGACTGAGCAGGTTATGCCGCAAGACTGGAAACAGCAACAATAGCCAGCAAAGCAGGAGCTCTGATTTATTACGCGCTAGGGACCAGGTGTTCCACCAACCTTGCCACACTTAGTTTTCTTCAACCAGCCAGGACGAGCGCTCTAGGTCTACTTTGCATCAATGAGAGTGTGCACCTCAGGGAAGACAGGAACTTAGCCGGTTCTTCCCCCTTTCTGAGTCTTCTAGGAGCTGTGTCCCCATTCCCAAGCCCCCTGAGTACAGCTGCAGGGCTTCCAAATTCTGAAGTGCATCCACTCTCTTACAGAGGTTGTTGGACTGCAGATTCTGATTCCCTAAGGTTATGATCTCCAGGCCTGAGAGTCTGCATGTTCAAGTTTCCAGGCAATGTTGCTGGAACAGGAACTTTAGCTGCAAAGGTTAGATGCAAAGTCTCAACCCGGCCTGCACCTTTGAGTAACTGGGAGCTCTCTGAAGGCTGATGCTGGGCCAGTCCTGGAGTCTGACTTTCTTGGGCTGGGAGGGCAGCTCTGGCGCAGCATTTCCAAAGTTCTCGGGGTGAATGTGCAGCTGGGGCTGGGCCCTCGGGTTGTGGAGGGAGGCAGTGTCTGTGGGTTCCTGAGGGCATCTTGCTGTCCTGCTCTCCCCTTTCCCTGCTGCAGAGGACTCTGTGGCTGGGCTTCATGAAGGACGCCCTTGAACGAGGCCTCTCTAAGCAAACTCCCAGCCTGGAAGAGGCCTGAGCTGCCACCTGTTTCCTTGAAATAGTTTGCAGCTGTGCAGGGTGACCTCATCGTCGGCCCTGCTTCGGGCCAAGCAGCGATCTGGGAAGCCCTCTTCCTAGGTCAGGCTCCCATTGTGCAAAGGTGGAGGAGGGAAAAGGGCCCAGGGCCAGGCCAGCCCCATTCCGGTCTCCAGGGAAGGACCCTGCCCCACCATGGGCCCCCTGGAGGGGCCACCCCACCCCAGCGCTGCATGTCCCTGGCTGTGTGTGAAGCAGTTAGCAATGCCCCTATCTTTCTCCTCTGCTCACCCTCCTGGAACTCTTGGGGACCTGTGACATCACAAGAGTGCTCCCTGCTTCCTTAAAGTGATGTGCAGGCAAACACTGCTGTGAGTGAGTGAAAAGGGCAAGCCTGCCCCTTCCCCTTGCGCTTCCAAAGGCAGCCACCTCTCATGAAGTTGGATCCATCCTTCCAAACCTCTTTCTAGGAATAAATACATAATGTACTCCATACACGTAATTTGTTTAATAAACAAATGTGCATCATGGAAATTATTACTATCTTGAATAGCTTTCCAATGGAGTTACATATATTGATCAATTATTTTAGTATCTCTCAAACTTACTTGGAAATCAGAATCTCTCTCTCTCTCTCTCTCTCTGACAGGGTATCACTATGTAGTTCTGGCTGGTCAGGAACTCACTATAGCCCAGGCTGGCCTCAAACTCAAAGCGATCCTCCTGCCTCAGCCTCCCTAGTGTTAGGATTATTGGCATGTACCCAGCTCAGAATCTCTTAAGAGCGTTTTTGGGTTTTGTTTTGTTTTGGTACCGAGGATCGAACTTGGGTCCTTGTGCTTGCAGGGCAGGTGGTGGAATCACTGAGCTAAATCCCCGGCCCTTAAGAACGTTTTTTAAACATAGGGATTGACAGGTCTTACTGGAGACCTACTGAGTGACAATTTCTCAGGGACCAGCCTAGGAAGCCTTTTCATTTTGGTACTTTTCCTAAGTGTCTCAGATGATTCTTGGGGTAAAACGGCCTTTTCAATCATTACACATGTCCCATATATGGATGCACTATTTGTGTGTGTATGCACGTGTGTGTGTGCATATGTGTACGTGTTGCTGGGGATGGAACCCAGGGTGTTTGTATGTTAGGCAAGCACACTACTACTGAGCTACACCCCCAGCCTTGAATGACTATCATTTATCATCGAACTCTTAGGTTGTTTCCAGTTTTTTTCACCACGCTGTAAACCTACACCCTTGATACAGGTGCCTGCCTGTACGTTTCTGAAGGATGGGCCTGGTGAAGCCTAAGCACGCGCTACACTGAGCTCCACCCCCGGCTGTGGGTCGGAAAGTTAAAGCCAGTGGAGCCAAGGTAGCACTATCCACAGAAATACATTGTGAGTCGCATTTATCACTTGATGCTTTCCTCCGCCACATTACTTTTCATCATATATTTAATCTGTTATTTACCTAATCTGATCTCAAAAATATCAAAATAAAATCAAATAAAAATTATTCATTAAACTATCTGCTATGGTTTCAGTATTTTTAGCCCCCCCTTCATACGTTGGGACATAATCACTGGTGACAGTTGGTATTAGAAGGTGGGATTTGGGGCGGTGCCTGGGTCATGGGGTGCAGCCCTCATGAATAGGATTAGGACTCTTGGAAAAGAGCCCCAAGAGGGCCGCCCTCACCCTGTTTCCACATGAAGAGACAGACAAGTCACCATCTGTTAACCACCGCCTCGATCTGAACTTCTCAGCTTCCAGATCCGTGAGAAATAAATTTCTGTTGTTTCTAAGCCACTCAGTGTACTGTAGTTGGTTATAGCAGCTGGAATGGACCAAAACCATAGTCAACTCTTAGTTCTTACTGGTAGGAATCGTACACTCGGCCTGTGCCTCAGCTGGGTCCAGCCTGTATTTCTGGTGGCCTGGTGGGCCCAGTGATGCTTGTATTGGGCAGTGGAGCTCTAGATCTTACTTGGAGGGTATTTGTAGGAAACGACTGTGGAAAACACCTATGATGTGCTTGTCCAAACAGGTACTTAAATTTACTGCTGTTAACTGCTGGCTAATGCGCCGCTTCACTCGCCCTGTGCATTGCTGCCCTCTGTCCCTACCCCTTTCTCTGCAGTCGGGGTTCCCACCTCTGCCTGGCCAGCAGGAGGAGGGGGTGAGTTGGGGGTAGGGCCAGTGTGGGGAGGGGAGTTCCCACAAACACTGGGGCCAGGCAGGGAGGGTGAAGCAGCTTCTTTGGGAACCGTCCTAGAAGACTGAAGATACAGCATTAGGCAGCAGGGCACGGGCATTACTGGGACCACTACAGGAACTTGAGGTCCGTAACTGTCACCATTACTCAACACAGAAAAGGACTGGAACCAGTTCAGACTCCAGGGCCTGTGCTTCTCTTCAAGCCCATAGATGTCTCCAGACGGTTATTTAAAGTCTCTCGGGCAGGGAATTAGCTCAGTGGTTCCGTTGCCTGCCTCCCAAGCGCAAGGTCCCAAGTTCGATCCCCAGTATCAAAAAAAATAAAATAAAAGGCTCTCTACCAGGGAGAATCATCAACAGATTAAGGGAAACCATCTTCAAATTACAGTACTCCGAGTGGTGGGCTTAGACTTCTGGTTAAAAACGTGTGCACTTTGGATCCCCAGCACCAAAAAACAAACAAAAACACACGTGTGCACTGAGGCCCCCTCGTGGAAGTCTGGGTTATTGCAAGGGCTGGCAAATGCCCTTGGGGCATTTAATGAGCCTAGCTCATTAACGGAATATATAAAAACATAACTATTACTACGACAGTTTTTGAAATTAAAAAAGTGCCCTCATCAGAGAAAGTTGAGAATCCCTGCAAGTCTCTCACCTCATACTGTCAGAGGATAATCACGAAGAGGTTTTTATTGCAGGTTTAGCCTCAGCGTTGTTGTGTTTTTGCCGTGTACTCAGGTGTATTTGGCTGTATCTCAGATTCCAAGGTTACATGTGGGCGGGTTAGTGCATCTGTCTTCAGCCAGATTATCAGCTCCTCAAGGGAAAGACTTGATCCCCCTCATGTAAGGCTCTGGACATTCTGGGTTCGGAAATGAGTATCACTGATTAACTAAACAGAATGGTAGAAGAGCACAACATAAACCTGGCATTTGAAAGTCTATGGCTTGAACCTGCTCAGAGTTTCCTTCTCTTTCTTTGCGCTTCAGCCTCTAAATCTCTCCCCCCCCACAAGCCCCCCGCACCGGATCACACGGTTTTAGACAGCTGTCAATCAAGTGCCCTGCCCTCCCCTGGGTGCGGGGCGGGCATAGAGATTTGAATTTTAAGCACCGATGAGAATCAGGGCTGTGTCTCCCTGAGCTAACAGAGCTGGCGAGATCATGAGCGCTGTCTGCAGACTGGGCATCTCTGTGTGATCTGAGACCTATGCCCCCACCCTAATGATACAGTGCATTTATTATATCCAGAACAAATTTAAAAGTTAGCATTGTACGTTTTTTACTAAAAGCCAACCCAATTTGGAAATTTAAACACGTTTCCTACAAGGATCAAAGAAAGGGAAGACTTCCAAATGCAAAGTGTACAAAAAGCTCTTTCTCTAGAAGATGAAACGACAACTAACAACTTTAGTCCTGCACTGCGTGATGTTACTGCGACCAGTGGACTGAACATACCTCTCTGGCCCCATAGGATTATACAGAGCACAAAACTCTCTGTTGTATAGCGATGCTGTAGCCTCTCACATTCGCATTTGTGGTGGTGCCAGGTAAACACACTACCAGTTGTGTAACAGCACACATATCAGTTCTGTAGAGTACCTAATGCCTGACAATAGGTGACTGTGTTACTGATTTGTGTATTTGCTATACGGAATTTTTATCATTATTTTAGTGTATCCTTTCTACCTATGGGGAAAAAATTTGCTGTAAAAGTCTGCCATATTGGGCCGGGGATTTAGCTCAGTGGTTTCGCTGCCTGCTGCGCAAGCGCAAGGACCCGAGTTCGAGGACCCGAGTTCGATCCCCGGTACCCCCCCAAAAAAAGTCTGCCATATTATACCAGCCGCAGCCTCTGGTTCTTTTCTTTCCCCCTACCCCTCTCCCTCCCTCTCCCCCTCTCCCTCCCTCTGCCCCTCTCCATCCTTTCCCTCCCCTCCCCTCCCCCTTCCCCTCCTCCTCCTCTTGGTTTGCAGTACTGGCATTAAACCCAGGGCCCTTCCCTGACCTACATTACCAACCCTTGTTTATTTTTTATTTGGAAACAAGGTATCACTTTTCCATGTCTTTTGATTGCATCCAAAGGCCCTGTTAGCGATCCCTGCCATCAGGTCTGGGTAAGTTCACTCTCTGAGTTTGCTCCACTACAAAATTGCTCAATGACACATTTCTTGGAACATAATCCAATCTTAAGTAACACATGACTATAATTTGATAAAAAAAATTGTCCTTTGAAAATTTTATACTATGATTTGTTAACCTCTAGGGGTTTGAGCACCAGCAAGAGCTATTAGGTGAGGACCTCATGAAGAAAGTAAAACGGATTTAAACCCACACCTGTTCAGGCCAGAAGACCAGATGTCTGGCCTCCTGTGCTGTAGCCACTCAGTTACTAACAGTGGCTGCACCAGATCCGCTCAAGGGATAGGTCCTCTACCCAGGAGAGCTCTTGGGCTAACTTTGGTGTGTTCTCCTTCAACCTCAGCCCCTCTCTACCCACCATGACCTGTCTTTCTCCGTAGCCCCATTTTCCTGTCCTGCCACAGCCCCACTGCCTCTGACACCCAGCGGGATGGCCACACCCCATTCTTCACCTACAGATAAACAACTTCAACCACAGAAAGGGGAAGGGTCCAGCCAATTGAGTGTGTAGAGCTCCTCCTCAGTTTAGGGTTTCGCATGTCTGGATAACAAGTCATTACAGGTAGGAATATATGGTGGAAAATTTTGGCTTCAAAATATTCACCAAGTCAGGCAATGACCTCTTTGTCTAAGGACAAAGTTCCTGTGGCAGGTGTGGAAAGTCGCTGTGTAAACCATAGTGTAACGATCAATATGCGGCTTTAGGGGAATTAACTGTGTGCTTGAGCAGAAATGACAGCGGGGAGTCAGGGAAATTCCATTTCCAAGCTCAGCGTCATGTTTTACTCCAGTTATGGAAAGGACGTGGAAAAACCTGAGGTGACAAAACCTTACTCTAAGGTGGTGGAACACTACTGATTTTGCTGTGGTAATGTTTGAAGAAGATGCACTAAAAAGGATGAATGCTAACTTTAAATTTATATTTTTAACACAACCCCATGGTTCAGAGTTCACAGTCAGAATCCTCTATCCCATGCCTGCCCCAGCCTTCCTTCTTCTAAGGACACTGAGTCACCCATTCCCTGTCTTATCTATTCCAAGGATAATTTAGGCAATGCAAATTCTCACAGAGGGCATCATTTTATAAACATGGTTCAGTTCAGGGTATTTCCTCCTCTTAATACATTTTGCAGAGCTCATCTTGGTGGTACAAAGGAGACTCCCTCCTCTTTGTGGCTACATAGTATCACATTCTTGCATGTATCAGTGGTCTATGCAATCAGTCCTTTGGATGAATATTTATTTCTAATCGCTTGCTTTTACAAATAGTGCTGCAATACGTTTGTACCATGCTCAGTGGGGGCCAGATTGACCTCCAAGGGGTGAAAATGAATTCTTGGCAGGGAGCAAAGAAATATTTTTCTATACAAAGCACAAGATGCACACCTAGTACGTAAACAGATATGCAGGATACTTGTGGTATTAAAATTTCCTGGGGAGGGGGCAGCAATTAGGGAAAAACATTTACAATGTTTGCTCAAGATGCTAGCAGCGAAGAAAGCTGAGAAACACTCCCTGAGCCCAAGCTCACTGAGTAGCACAGGACAGCTGACCGATTGGCTCCGGTCTGGCCTGCTGTGACACCTGAACTCTGCATGTGGGAGCACAGTGGGGAGGTGGTAGTGAGGAGAGATTGGAGTGACTGCTGGGGTTCTGCCAGGAATTGTCTAGGGCCAGCGTCGTCTGGTGTGAGGGGCAGACCACGAGGGAACGCCACTCTCTGAGGAGAGTTGGTGTCACCTTTTCCCTGCCTCACTCAGAACATGTTGAGTCATTACCATCATTTTCTCCTAGCTTGAGAGTTTCTAGATCTAAACAGATCCTCACACGTGTTCCCGCTCAGCAAGTCTACCCTTTTCTCCCCACCCACATGCTCCTTTGCCACTAGTAACAGTCGAGGACAACTCTGCGCCTGCCTTGTGTGGAATCACAATTCACTTTCTTTGAGAAAGAGGAGCCAAGGGGTACAGGCTGGTACAGAGTCACTCAAAAGTGATTTCAGGTTCTTCTCTTGTTGAGGGCTGCAGCACCATAGCCCAACCAGCGGGGCTAGACAGGGGCACACACGGGCTGTGTCTTTCAGGACCTGCCTCACACAGAGATGGAGACGAGAAAACCCTGTCCCCCACACCCCACTGCTTCCCTTCACAGTCCATCAGCTTTGTTTGCCTACTCCAGAGCCCGGGCCAGCCTTTGCCCAGCCTTCTGGGCTTGAGCCAGCTTCCTGCAATTTTCCCGGAGAGGACAGTTTCTGCTTATTGTGTTTGTCAGGAGCCAGCAGGTTGGGGGAGCTGATGCTCTTGGGCAGGAGAGGTGGGAGAAGCTCAGCAGCATGCAAACACCCCTGGGAGTACAGCCAGACGAAGAGAGCTTCGGCTGTGAGCTGCTCAGGGGAGTGCCTGGCGTGTGACTGAAAGGGCTATGTGGAGCGCTGGGCTGGGGCTCCTTACCACCCCAGCCCCCCTGGCTGCCAGATGCCCTCTTAAGAAAGTGAGCTCTGTGATCTCCCCAGTCCTCCTCTTCCTTATATTCCAAATAAATTTAGATAAATGTTTAACCAGGTCCAGCCCTAATCAGTGCTTCTACTTTTTAAGATATCCTTTCTCTGCTTGTTGGAACATTTAGATAGAAGTTCTCTGATGACACTCAAGTCCTGAAGTCATAAAGAAAAAGATTGAGGCATTTGCTTATATAACAACAAGAACAACAAAAAGTATGCATGACAAACACCATCAAAGTGAAAAAAGCAAATTCAAACTGAGAAATCACTGGCAGTTCATTTTCCAGCAAGAGGTTAATTTCCTGAAGACATAAAAGCTCACAGAAATCAATAAGGATCAATAGCCTAACGGGAAAAGCGAGCAACATGATTCCGTTTGCAGGAAAATAAATGCACATGACTCCTAGAACAGGAAAGATCATCAAGTCCACTAGCAAAAGAAATGCAAAGTAGTCAGGTGTTGTGGCCCACGCCTGTAAGCCCGGCCCTGGGAAGGTTGAGGGAGGAAGACAGCAAGTTTGAGTTCAACCTGGGCAATTTAATGACCTACCAAGAGACTCTGTCTCAAAATAAAAATGAAAAAAGGGATGGAGATGTTGTTTGTGCAGAGGCCCTAGGTTCAGCTCCCAGTACTGAAAACAAACAAATAGCACAACCACCAAGAGCATTTTGCAAATTCTTAAAAGTAAGATAAGGTCTCACTATGTAGTTCAGGCTGTCCTTGAACTCACTATGTAGGGCTCATTATGTAGCCCTGGCTGGCCTTACACTCACAGTGATCCTCCTGCCTCAGCCGCCCAAGTGCTGGGATCACAGGTGGGCACCACCACACCCAGGTGCAAATTCTTACAGGGAAACGGGAAAATGGGGTCTTTCTCTATGACAGAGATCCCTCTTCCCCCTGGGTGCCCATCTCTGAGTTACTTGGAGCTGGAAACTTCCTTTGACACTGTCCCACACCAGGTACCTGCTGCCTCTCTGCTCCTCTCTCTCCATCCACACTGGAAGATGGGAGACGGGAAGTCTGGGGAAGCCACCCATGGAGGCCGCATGGAGTGGGTGCAAAGCCCGGGGAGCTTTGTTTCTCCCGTCACCGCATCCCACAATGGGGTAGACAAGATGTCAGTTCACAGCTGTCCTCCGCTACTTCAGCATTTCCAGTCAAAACAAAAGAGCAAGAGAGGCGGCGTGGATGATACCAAATAGAGGCTGAGACGAAGCCTCCAGCAGTTACACTGATTTGGTTACGGGCACACACCCCTCAGATTTCATTTCTCCTCAGAAAAGACTTCTGGAAAAGCTCTGGAAGTTTTTCCCGCCTCAACTTTCTTTCAGATGTAGCCCTTTGGTTCCCTCAAGTGGAAAGCTTGGTAACTACAGCCACACTTTTTTAGAGGAGCCGGTCTGTATTTGTAGATTTTAATAAGCTCCAAAGTTAACACACACACAGAAACACACACATACGCGGAGTTTGGAGCATTTATACGAGAACCCAGTGCAGTTTATTGTTCAGCCCTGAGAGGAGCAATTCTGGCCGGTGTGAGGAGCCCGTGTACTCAGGTTCCATGATTCCACGCGCTGGCCTTGTTTTCACATAAACGCGTCAGGTCGAGGGAGGAGAACGGAATGAAGATGGCTGGGTATCTTCTCCAGGCACAAAATCTTAAGAATGGAGCGAGGCGCTTTCTGCAATGAGTAGATGTTGAGCACTCCTTAGTTTTCAGCTTTTAATAGGGCTAAAAACCAAAGCAAACCAGGTTTCACCCAGATTACCATGATCTGAGACTTGTGAGAACGCCTAAGCCAATCCCCCAGCTGCAGTCCTTGTAAGTTTTCCGTCAGGGCGGCCGCAGGACAGCATTCACCTGGGAAGTGAAGAAAGGTGGTGCTCGGAAGGCTGAGCCCTGAGTCTGCACGCCCGAACGCTCCCTTAGCCTCCAGCTCTGTGTCCGGCTCCTCCCACCCGGCCCAGGCCCTGGCCGTAGAAAGCCTGAGCAGGATTGCCACATCCCAGTTAGGAGGGCAGAGGTTGCCTTGGTTTCTTCTCAGCGGTGGTTTAGGTTCCAGCCTTTCCTGCTTTTCCATTTGCAAAGGGCTTTGTCACTTCAATAGGCCAAATTCGATGCAAAGCCCTTCTGCTCCTTCTTAGCGGCTCTGCCATTCTCCTTTGGGGTGCCAGTTCTCATGCCTGGGCCCTGCACCTGACACTCATTTTCCTCTCCATCCTCTATGCTATTTTCCCACAAGGGATTTCTACTGCTTGCTTGGGAAATGAGAGAAGCAGGCAGGAAGTTGGAGGAAATCTTGCTTGAAGTAGCTAACCCACACAATTTAAATCCTGCCTTTAGGCGGGGTCTCTCAACAGCTGACTCAGGGTCTTCACCGTCTCTTATAATGTTCTTTCTACTGGAAAGCCCATCTGCTAGTTCAGACAGTAATCAAATTAATTTGCACTGGGCACCGTGCCTGGCTCTGGGCACACACCGGTGACTAAGGCAGACTGATGCCTGCCCTCTCGAGATTTACCAACTGGGAGATGGAGATTAAACAAATGCTGTAATCTATGATAAAAGGGGCTGTAAAGGGAAAACACAGCGGTGGTGTGTGACAGATGGACTTGATTTCATGTGAGCACAGGAGGAGCGCCCCTGGCCAGCAGGCAGAGGAAGGACAGAGAGGCAGGGCAGAGCCAGGGGAGAGCAGCTCGGAGAACTGAGAACAGGTATGATTAACACTGCACACACACACAGGTGCCTCCATTAGCCCCCTTGGCCTTTTTCACTGGCTCAGCCATTTCAGGAAAAACGGAGATGGGAGACCTAATTCTAAATCTGTAGGCAGACTGGGTTGGTAGCAGTTACATTAAAAGCTCCTGGAGACTGAAAACGGGGAAACAGTCTTGGTCTTGAAAAGCTCCTAGAGGCCACTGTTTACCACATCTCTGGGGCTGGAGCTGATGTCTGACTGTCATCCTTGTTATCCCCTCGATTCATAGCACAAGTTATATACAGAGAAGTTATCCTGAAGCATGTCAAACATTGATGCTTTCTATAACTAATTTAAGGACTATCAAGGTTGTCGATGCCACAGAGGAAAATGAACCTGCGATGGCAGCAGTCTCATCTCCAAGATTCCCACCCTCCTCGCCTCCCATGCATCCCCCTCCAGGGTGGAGCCTGTTCTTCCACACCTCCACCCCTGGACTCTGGCTGGCCTCAGGAACCACTGAGCAGATGATGCAGTGGAAACAGTGTTTGAGATTTCCGAGGCCGGGTCCTAAGAAGGCTTGCAGCTCCATCTGAGCTCTTGTGAGGTTGGCTGGAGACGCTTTTGCTACCCCCAAACCTCCATGCATGGAGAAGGGGATCCAGCCAGTCCCCAGTGCTCTGGCCATCACACCCCTGATGCCAGGCATGGGAGTGCAGCAGCTGTCTTGGATATTCTGGCTCCAGCAGATGTCAGATGGTGTAGGTCCCAGCCATGGGGCTCCTGAAGCCTTTCAAGATAGCCCATCCCAACCTGGGCAAGGTGGAGCAGGAACCAGCCTGCAGGTGCTCCAGGTGTGTTTTGTCCTGAGCATCTCGGAGCAGTGCTAGGTGCCCGAAAACATTGCTTTAGCAGCACGTGCTCCAAACAGAATGGGGCGCCAGTGTGCACAAAGTCTACATGAAAGAGATGGCTATTGCTCTTTCCTGTACCCCATGGCACTTCGTTATGGCTCTATTATGAAACCTATCATGTTGCACTGAAGGTCCTGTATAGTACAGCATAGTATACAATTAAGAATGTGGGATTTATGGCCAAGACAGTCTTTTATTTGAATTCCACTTTTAAGACTAACACTAGCTGAGTGATCTTAAGAAAACTGCTTGGCCTCTCTGAAGAGGAATTTCCAGGGAGATAGATATTTTTTTTTTTTTTTGGTACAGGGATCGAACTCAGGTCCTTGCGCTTGTGCACCAGGCAGCGAAACCACTGAGCTAAATCCCTGGCCCCCAGACAGATATTTTTAAGAAAAAATATCTGAATTGGGGAACTATGAGTCAACTGTGTTATTAAGTAACTATGGGTTAACTAGGTAACTATGCTCTTTGTAGAATGTACCTGAGTAGCCATGACACCTTCTGTAATCTGTCACCAAAGGAGCATAATGGACTCAGAAAGTCCTGCCAGAACTCTTTGCTCTGCACCCCCCACCCCCACCCCCCCGCTGCTCTGCTTTGTGTAAACTCTGCTTGCTATATTCCCAGGGAAACGCCAATGGAATTAAGCCTCAGAGATGTAAAAAATGTCCAATAACCAACCAAAGGCTGCCAAATACTCTGCTTCTGCTTCTGCTTCTGTACCTCTTGCTTGCAACCCTATAAAACTGGCAGCCCGCCGACATTCTGGGCCTGATTTCTTTGGGGAAAGATCCCGGTCAGGTCTGCTGATGTAAATAAAGCTGTTTACTGCCTCTAAACCTCTGGGTGCAATCCATTTGCAGTTCCGGGATTCTGCAACATCTCTGAGTTTGCACCTTTATCTGTTAAGTGGGAGTGATCAGTGCCAACATCATGGAGTAAGATTAAACTCAGTAACACGTCATTTAGTGCCTGTCACACGTGTTCAGTCAATTGCAAAAATGGCTCTCAGAGGACAAAAGCCTCTTTAAATTCACTCTTTTGTGTCCTTTTCCCTCCAACTCTCTTTCAGTACTGGAGATTGAACTCAGGGGCTTTGCACTGTGCTATGTCCCCAGCCTTTAAAAATAATTTTTTTTTTGAGACTGGGTCTTGTTAAGTTGCTCAGATTGAGCTTGAATTTGTGACCTTCCTGCCTCGGCCTCCCAGAATGCTGGGATTATAGGCATGCACCAGCATGCCTGGCTCAAACCCATCTCAGCATTCATTCTACATTTCAGTACCTGGAACATAGAGCCTAGAGTATGATAAAGGCTAGTGAATGAAGGATAAATTATTATGTTATAAATGTTATGAACTTTAAGATTGACCTTTGAAACATACATGGCAATTTTGCTTATATTTTGAGGCAACCATTTTAGGAGACTGGAATGTGTTATTTCCACCTCAAAGCCCTATAGGAATCTGGTGTTGGTGAAAAAGTCACTTCAATTACTTCTGACATCCAAGACCTCCAGCAGTTGGGCAGGACCTTCCTGACCGTCCAGGGCAGGCCGTCTCCTGATGCTGTGGACACCATGTAGGGTAAGCGGCTTGCCCGCCCCCTGGCCACTCCCAGCAGAACCCTGTGGAACCCGCCTCCCGGCTCTCCTTGCATTTAGAGTTGCTCATTAATCCCTACAGAAAGGGTCAGGAAGGGCTGGGCATTTTTTTTTGGTACTGGGGATCGAACTCAGGACCTTGCACTTGCTCAGCAGGCGGTGAAACCACTGAGCTAAATCCCCAGCTCCAGGGATTTAGCTCAGTGGTGCCGCTGCCTGCCTGCCAAATGCAAGGTCCTGAGTTCGATCCCCAGTACCAAAAATAAAAAAAAGCGAGGGGGTCAGGAAACCCAGGAGGATGACGGGAGGAGCAGTTGGGAATGTCAAACCAGCTTCGGTATAGCTCACCCCTCCCTTAGGCATCCACCCCATTTGTCATGATGATTCACCCTAGAGGTGTGACACAGTTAAAAAGCCCCTTGATAATGGTAATACTTCTAATGGGATGCAATTTAATTTTCTATAATTAAGATTGGGTTAAGCTCAGCCAGGTGCAGTGGCTTGTGTCTATAACCCCAGCACTCAGGAAGCTGAGGCAGGAGAATCACAGAGAGCTCAAGGCCAGCCTAAATTACAAAGCGACAAAAAAAAATAAAAAATTGGTATCATTGCTGTTGATATTCTTTCCTCTATTTCAGTACTGTACAGGATAAATGTCCTGCCCTAATTTACTGTGCTGTTTGGTGACACCTAACACATCCTTCCTTGGTTAAACTAACCCGAGTACACAAAATATCAATTTGGTTGTGGAGGTGTGGTTACTTTGAAGTCTCAAAATGGGTGATGAAACACTGGTGCCATTTAAACAGACTTGTAAATCTTCAATTCCCTTTGGGAGGCGGGGAAGGCTGGTGTTCACATCTCTAGTGTAGACCGTTCTACTTACATTCCATATTTTAGGCAAAATAGAGATATAGGGAAATACGTCCTCGCTGAAGTAAATTTGCATTTCAGAAGATGCTACCAGCCAGAGAACACGGTCCACATAGTGTGTGAAAGAAAGTAACGACACACGTGCAGGCTGAAAAAACAAGACAATTTTATACAAAACCGTCCCTCCGCTCCCCCACTGGTGCGCACACACACGCACACGATCGAGATTCATCTCCATGTGTTTCAGATTCCATTGTTCAATTAATCATTTTCCTAAGAAAAGCATGCTACGGGCGAGGCTAGGCGGGGAGAGCGGGGAAACCCAGATGTGTAAATTCTGAAATCTACAGCTGTGTCATCGCGTCTTGAAATAAATGCTTGCAAGAATGGAGGTTTCTGTTCACATTTAAGTCTTGAATCATGCAAAACTGATGAGATCTTCGTTTTCGAAGAATCCTTCCTTAGGATACTTAAGTCTCCTAATATGTGCAAGACATGAGGAAGTATTCAGTCCTGAGAGTGAAAAGTCAGTGAAATCCTCTTGGACGGAAGCAAGCAGGCAAAAGAAACTGGATTGAAGAACAAATACTTACATGAATGTTCCACCGTCAGCGACCTGACCGACCACATTCTACCCAGTTTACAGGAGAGAAAACTATGTAGGTGTTCAGAAATGGCATTTAACTCACAATTCAGCTTTTAATCAGCCAGGCTAGGTCCTGTTTAAAAGAACTTAATCCAGAGAAAAATAACTTGGCCTTTAGGATAATCAGTTTTGCCCAAAATGTAACAACATTGTCAGTCTGAAAATTCTACCAGACTGATAGTATCCTGTTTCTCAGGATCCAATTGTAAGCTTATGTAGAAACCATAGCAGAAGTCACACAAGTATACAAGGTTCATGACATAGCAGTACTTCTTTTTGAGCTCTAAAGCTCATTTTGCTTTAAAGCATTAGAGCATTTGCTTTTGAGTATTTTGATTCTAAAGCCAATTTTATTTTTATTTGTGGTAAATATCCAGAAGGTAAAAACTTCCTTCTGCTTTTTTCATAGTTCCCATGACAGAGATTACTTCTAATTTTTTTTTTTTTGAGACAGGGTCTCACTGTATGGTTCAGGCTGCCCTTAAACTCACTATGGAGCCCAGGCTGGCCTCAAACTCCCGACAATCCTCCTGCCTCAGACTCCCAAGTGTTCCCCACCCCTAGGTACTTCTAGGCTTTTACTTACATGTAATTCAGATCTATGCAATGACAGTGAAAGTAAATTTCAAAACTGGTAAAACCAATCTGGACCAGGACCCTAAAGGAAGCAAAAGGAAAAGGGGCTGTTTCTCATCCAGAGACTGAGGACTTCCATTATTTTTGGTACCAGAGATCGAACTCAGGACCTTGCCCTTTTGCGGCAGCCTTGGTGCCACTGAGCTATATCCCCAGCCCTGGGACTTCATTTAAATGAGCTGTCAGAGGGGGCTTAGTGGTGAGCAGGCGTCACCTCCAACTCCAGGCTGAACTGTGGCTCTGATGCCCAACCTGCCCTCGGCGGTTATTGCAGCCTCAGCGGCCTGCTCTCTGAAGTAAGCACTGCCGCCTCACCTCCAGACTTTCCCTCACATCTCATGTCCCAGGCTGGAACATGTCCCTTCCGCTGCCTCTTTGAGTTGGCTGCTAGGAAGCTGAGGGCCAGATTGAAGCCCACTTCTAACTGGCATTGTTGCTGCTGCTGCTGGGGACTGAAGTCTGGTCCTCATACATGAGGCAAGAGCTTCCCACCGAGTGACATCCCCAGCCTCTAACTTGCATCTAAGGGCTCTTGGCTTAATATTTTCTTTCCCATTCCCCTTTATTTACATCATATTCTACACAGACTTTGTGTACAGTATGGTGTGTGTGTCTATGCAAGCCTTATTTAAGAACTCCCTGAGGGCCGGGGATTCAGCTCAGTGCTTCTGCCACCTGCCTCGAAAGTGCAAGGACCTGAGTTCGATCCCCAGTACCCTTCCCCCCCAAAAAACTCCCTGAAATAAGAGAAGGCCCGAATACACTGACTGCCTAAGATTGGGCTAAGTTACGGTGAACTGTGCTCTACTGTATCAAGGCTGCTCGGGGTCTAAGGTACCACAGTTGACATTTCTTAGCAAATCCGTCTTCTCCCTAGAGCAATGTTCAACTTTCAGAATTTGAATTTCAGGAGTTGCAAACAAAAGGTGGATTCGAACTGCTTGGAATGAATGTTTCCAGCTATTTCTGAATTTCCAAAAAATTAAAAAGTCGAGTCATTCAGGGTAAAAGAGGGGTGAGTGGGAAGGAGTATGGTTGTGGTACACTACACAACACAGATACCCAGAGGCGGAATCTTTATTTCACAAGGTTCAAGATACGGTACAAAACGAATCTGTACATCTCTCTATTAACAGGGTTTGTTTGTTTACACAATTATATTACACTTCGCCAGTCTGTATACTGCATTTCATTAAATACAAAATCAATTTACAAAAAGAATCTACCACGGTGTTCTTTCACAATGCCAGCTGATGGTCTTTGAAACTTCCTCTCCTACATATGTATAGTGGTTACTTTGCTCATAACAACTTTGTTTTTCTCAATGAAAGAGAAGTAGTGTTAGCCGGAGTGTCAATCGAAACAGTAAAAATGCGACACATGAAAGGGTGCCCTGAGCATAGACAGGGGCCCTTCCCATGTGTACAAAAATTGGATCTCTACTTCTGTAACAGGTCAATTTAGATACAAATCATTGTACTTGGGGTCATTTTAAATTTTCTTCAAATTTCAGCTGGAGAAATATAGTTTTTCAACGACAACACATTTAAAAGCCAGGTAGTGCCTCAGACAATATACCACTCAGACATTTAATATTTTCACTCCTATTTGAGCGATGACTGATGAGAACATGTGCATAAAAAGTGGTTTTCTTTTGTTCTAATTATTTCTTGCATATTTCTAGTCACAATATTGTGTAATATATATTAGGTTCACTTTAAAAACAAATACTGGAACAAATGTAGCCCTGTTCTTTTTGCCAGGTAAAGAAGCATCTTGTTTTGAAATGCACATGTGAAATGTTAGTCCAAACCTCTGTCAAGGAAGTTTTTGCAGATATAGTTAGACATTAGTGCAAGGCATGGTGGCACACGCCTGTAATCCTAGCTCTCTGAGAGGCTGAGGCAGGAGGATTGCAAGTTTGAGCCCAGCCTGGGCAACCTATTGAGACCCTGCCTCAAAATAGACATTAGTACACATGCTACACACATGAAGAATTGTGGTTTTCATTTAGAAGCCTGCATGCATACTTCCAGAACATTGGTTTGAAGAACAAACATGAGTCACAAGCGCAAGGACCCGAGTTCAATCCCCGGTACCAAAAGAAAAAAAGAAAGAACAGACATGAGGAGCAGAGAAGAGAAGGAAAAATAAAGCACAAAAAGCTGTGTATGTGTGTGTGCATTTCCTGGAGGCTTTTTAATTTAATCCATCATCAGATCATCACCAGATTGCTGGCAGAAGTTTCTAAGCTTTTCCAATGGCACAGAGACAAACAGTTTGGTGCTAACACTCTCAGGAATTACCCTTATATGCAGAAGAGCAATGTGTCCTCCAGAATGTCAACATTTTAATAGTTCATAATCTAATTTAAATGCCAAATAGTCAACTGTGGATAAAAACCACCTGTGATTTACCTCCAAAAATAAGACAAGCCTAACCTTGAAAATAGAAACAAAAACTTCAAGCACAAAAAGAAAAACACAACCAAAAAACCTACCACTGCCACCTTGGTAAAATAAGATAGAAACAAAATAGATGGCTTCAAGGTTCTGAAACTACTGGCTGAGCAAGGGAGCAAAGCACAGAGACAGAAACTGAAGCGTCTCGCACCTCTGAAGGCTGAGAAGGCTGCAGAAGCGTCAGGAGGGAAGGGCTGCATGAGAGATGACGCCATCCTCTACTGGCAACTCTAAACCCTAATGCTAGAACTCCTGACTCCTGGAGTTAGTTTAATGTCACTGACATTAACTAGCTGTAGTTACTGTCATTTTATTCAAATGGATGCCATTTGATTAGGTAAGTATTATGCATTATTTTTAGGACAAAAACCAAACCCAATTCCTATTTGCTTTGGTACCATGTCTCACGAACCAAAAGATAAAGGGAACCAAGTATTTTGAGACAGTATTTAAAATGAGCCGTAAGGGCTGAGTTAAACATACTATCTAAATTTTTGGAAGCAAAAGGCCCAGGGAAAAACAGGAGGTAGAAACAAGCCAAGGGAAGGATACTTGCAGTATTAATAATAATAATAATGATAATGAAAAAGGACATGGCAGGGGTAGATGAACAAGAAGCCTGTTAGTACATGAAGAACAAGACCACACCTGCCCATCCAGCCTTAGGTAGTGCACACTGATTTAAGAAGTGTTTTCTCCGAGTACCAGTGGAGGGAAGTAAAGATCAATCTGAAAATGCTGTTTGAGGAGAAAGGATGTGGCTGGCGGGGGGGAAATGGAACTCTGCAGCCATCTCTTAGAAGCATTTTCATGTTTCTTGAGGCAGGGTCTTGGTGTATGGCCTCAAACTGGTCTGAAACTTGTGGGCTCAAGTGATCCTCTTGCCTCATCCTTCCAAGTGGCCAGGACTGCAGGTGTGTCACTGAGCTGAATCAATTAAAAGTGCTTTCTAAATGAAGCGTGGCTGTTCTCCTGGATACTGGCTCTGAAGGGGTGGAGCAAAGGCATCTGTGAAGATGCCCACACACTGTGCCACCTGCAGTCCAATCTCTAAATGTCGGAGACCAAACAAGTCTTCGTATTTACAAGGGCTGCCCAAGGCAACATCACACCTTTAAGGACAGATTTCCGCTCTCTCACAGATACACTTTTATATGTATGGTCCTCTGTGTGGCCACCTCTTCAAACAGAAGCAAGTATCTGGGAGGAAAGTTTGCTTGCCGGGTTTCCCATAATAAACACACAAAAACGCACACAAGTTCACATTTAAAGCCTTCATGTTCACTGTTGATTAATTAAATCTAGTTCTAAAAACAACCCGACTTCAAAATCCATAGCATGACAATTCTTCAAGTTTTCTGGCAGACGAGGGTTAGAGAAAACATCCACGGATTGCTTGTTCACTGGTGAATCTCAGATCAGCTCCCACCATTTGATGATACAAAGGAATCCAAATTCAGCTTACGTTCCGGTACTTTCATTTGAGTGACTTTGCAAAGCTGCCAATTTTCTTTGTGGCTGTTGTTTTCTGTCTAACCAGGCAATTCTATGGTGTAGCGGCCCTGAACTTCCTGATGCCACCAACACCGGGCACACGTGAGTGTGATCAAGAAGCAAGTGGCTGGCTTTCTCCTGTAACATGCAACTGTCAGACAGGAAAAGCTACCTGAACACACCGAACAGTTACAAACAGGCCTTGCTCTCCGTCACTGAGTTTAATTCGTCTTCAGGGCTCTGACTTCTAGTATCATAATGGTAGTTACTGTGTGCCATATACTAAAAATGGTATTTCACATCTGAAGAGTTCAGGAAGGTGATCGGTTCTTTGTGCAGTAAGAAATGCAAAGTAAAATAAAACCTGGGAGCAAATGCTTCAACTTTTGGGAAAGCGTGTCTATGGTGCTGCTACCTCATCTGAAGTTTTTTTAGTATTGCTTTTAACTTCTCCCACTTAGTCCAGCCTCTGGCTTCTAGATCAAGGTTCTGTATATTAAAAATAAACCAGCAAATTACACTGAGTAGGTGAGGCAGACTCACATTAACAAAGTCTGTTCACAGAATCCTACACGTATTCCGTTACAAGGAAGTGAAGTTCCCACAGAACTCTTTCAACAAAGCCTTTCAGATTCTGAAGGAGAGAGGTATGGCATGAAGTGTGACAATTGCCAATAATAAGAAACTTCCCAACTTTCTCTTTTAAAAGGAAAAAAATATGCTGCATATGAATACTTGCAAGTGGACTGGTAAAAGTTGCTCAGTTATAGCAGTTCCAAAACACTCTGAAGATATCTTTGTTTTTTACTTTCAGACTTTTAAGCATGTTTACAGTTAACTTGCAACTAACTGGGTTTTCCTTTTTACATCAGTTCTTAGTGTTGATGCACAGACCTTAAAGATGTTTGGTGTGAGAACTTCAGCACACTGAGAGAATGAGCAAAAGGACCCAAGAGAAAGACAGCTGGTACAGCAGACATTACTTTGAGTGTCTCACCTGTTTTCAGACCAAAAAAAAAGAAAGGAAAGCCACTGAGAGTTGTTATGTCATATGGCACTGAAACATTCAGCTTAGCTTAGGTAAGAGTTACTTATCCCTGAAAATGAAGGCATCAGATTCTAAGCAGCTTTAAGAATTCGACACTTCCTTGTGCCTCTTCAGGACGTGGCCACCAATCCAGAGTCTTAAGTCAAATGCAATTCGAAGCAAAGAGGTTCCGGGCTGGGCCTGGTGGCCATTACTGGGGTGGCTGCTGCTCGGGTGGCCCCTCCTGCTGGGGCGGGGCTGGCCGTGGCCCTGGAGGCCTGGGCACAGGCAGGTCCTGGTGCTGCCTCTGTCTGTAGGCTATGACCGTCCCCAAGAGAAGAGCGATGATGGTCATGAGGTAAAGGTCCCACTCGGGCCCCAGAAGCTGGTCCATGTCAAGCTGAGTGAACATATCTCGGATCTTAATGAAAATAATACACAAATCATTACTACTTCAATGTCAGGCAAGGGACTGTGAAAATTACATCACAAATTAGAGAGAAATATGGAACTTAAAAGATAATTGCTATTTGGAATATTCTGTAATGTGTTTTAAAAACCTTCAACTGAAGCTCACAATAAAGTGTCTCAGGAACTGAGCTATAATTTTATAGCAGCTGGCTATATAAAATGTCTCATAGGGTTCTTTTCATTAGTAATATAATGTATCAATTGCCAACCATTTTTCACAGCAAATGTCTGAAAGGAACACTGGAGCAATACAGGAACAAGAGGAGAAAGCCAGCATCTGGGAACACCTGTTATCTATCTGTGGTGACGGCACAGGGGCTGTGAAGGTCGGTTCTAAGGACAGCTGAGGTGTGCCGCTACTTCTCTCGTGTGACGAAAAACTGCAGGAATTTGAAGCTTGAGTATCTGGGTGAATAATGTGCTTTTCTTAGGTTTTAACTAAAACTGTATTAATATGAATTTGAACTTAAAATTGATCATCATGCTCATCATCTATGAGACTTTGGTTTTACTGTCATTTTTGAGAAATTACTGACATTTTCTGTTACCCCCAAAACAGTAAACATGAGGTATTCCTTTAAATAAAATTATACTTAAAAAGGTCTTATAAGTATAGGTACTAAGGTTTTCTGGAAACAAAATTGCAAACTACCGTGTTCCCTGAGAAGGTACCTGAGATGGGAGATTTTGTGCTTTTCTGTACTGACATTCTTACCATCAATACTTTTTTAAAACTTGGAATATCTGGGTGATAGGATTATTTTACTACCTTTTACATTTCTGTATTTAAAAAAATCAAACACACAATCTACTCAGTATGGTGTATAATGCAACATCAAATCCTTGACCAATGGGCCGGGGATTTAGCTCAGTGGTTTCGCCGCTGGCTGCGCAAGCGCAAGCGCAAGGACCTGAGTGTGATCCCCGGTACCAAAAAAAACCAAACATCCTAGACCAGTGATGGCAAACCTATGAGAGACGAGTGCCCAAATAGCAACCCAAATCCCACTTGTTTATCACAAAGGGCCAACATTGCAATTAAACCTGAATACTGAGGTTTTAGTTTAGAAAAAACAACTCATATATTAGCATCTTTTGTCTTCAAAGAAAAACAATATGGAGGCGGGGATTTAGCTCAGTGGTTCCAGCACCTGCCTAGTAAGCTTAAGGTCCCGAGTTCGATCTCTGGTACCAAAAAAAAAAAAAAGAAAAAGAAAAGAAAAACAACACACATGCCATAGGCTGGCCACCACTGCCCTCGACTGCAGCCAGTGATTAAGGCTGTGGGAGACAGGGGTCTGATGTAGTCCTGACGGAGAGTCAGTGAGCTGCTACATGAGTAGCTTTTTAATCAGAGGAACAAGACTGTTTCAATTGGCAGAGGGTGCAGCACACCATGGCTCCTGCTGCTCCACAGTCCCGGCAGCTGGCATTACACACACACAGGAACCGGGGAGCCCCACGTCTAGAGGACTTCAGGAGCTGGGCTCAGGTGGCAGAGACAGCAGTCTCGTTCTCTTCACCAATGCCGATGCTGGAGCAGATAGATTACATTTACGTTTGTCAGTGAAAGCCTGATCTCGAGCTAATGCCGCAGCAGTGCACCAACCTGTCCTAGGAGACACTGACGAAGGCCTGACACCTCAACCTTTCCTGGTCCTGAATGAACTAAAGTTAAATGGCCTTTGTTTTTTAACAAGGGTTCTGAACATTTTAGGGAGAACTCTAGTGTAAAACTCGTAGATTCTAAGTGCACCTGCCTGTACATTTTATTAAATCAAGTTGATGGTTTTGAGGAGAACAGGTAACCCATCTCCTGTGTAGGTTCTACTATTAGATTATTTAAACAACTCAAGCTATCTTTAGGGAAGAAAATTCTGGTGGCAATTATAACTGATGTTTTATTACCAGAGAAATATGAAGTACAACAGCCTGGGCAGTTTCTCAGGTTCTTCTTCCTTTTTCCCTTTTCCTTTTGAAGGTACTGGTTCAAATACTCACCCGGCAGTCACCTGACTTAATGTTTACTGTGTTTAGTTAACTTCGGTTTCCACTGCCACACGTCCATCTCGGTTTTCCCTAAACACCCGCACCAACGGAAAGTGCCTGAGCACTAGGAACTACAGTAATTCATAATGCTGCCTAAATCCTTTTGCGTCTACACTCAGTCCTCACCTGATGAGGTCTTTTGGTGCTTCAGGTGAGCAGAAGGGACAAGACCCGACACTCCCAGGGTTTTCCTCCCTATGTCCCAGAACTATTAAATACAAACTCCCAGGCCTGAGACAGTGGTATCATTTGTATTTTAATTAAAAGATCCACAGACCACTTACATTTGTTTCTCTGATGTACTGCAAGAAGTACACAACGCCCAATTTGCAGAGTGCTAGGAAGACTGGGACTTGTGCATCGGGGCTGGCTTCCGCTGCCATGTCATAAAAGCGTTTTGCAAGATGAATATCCTGTAATACAGGCAAAAGACCAAAATTCATTCCGTGTCAAACCAGGTAAGAATACTTACTTAGTTTTTATATTAGGAAAATTTGTTTTACCTTTCAAGTTTTCATTTTAAGATGAAATTCCCTTACCTAAAGAAAAATGAATTTTCCTCACCTAAAGAAAAACCCAAGTTTTCTGATTTCTTTAATTATCTAACTGTAAATTTTGATGAATTTCATAAGAAGTTACAACACTTAGCTCACTTTCCTCCAATGTAACATCCTGTTGGCTGCACGCAGGCATGGCTACCGTGAACCTGGAGATTCAAAGGGTGAGCTCCAAGTTTCAAGTTGTTTTCTCCTACTTAAACATCACTCAGTGTAAGACATTTTGATTTAGTTTAAATTCTTAGTTCCCTCAAGATTTTCCAAGAGGCGCTTGTCTTGCTCAGTGTTAGAGGCCTCGACACTCCAGGTCCTCAGTGTCCACACACGCTCTCTTCTGAGGACAGGCTGTGTGCTCAGCACCTCTCTCCCCTGCAGAGAAAGCCCCACGGCTCGGCTGCCTGCCAGCCTGCCTCAGGCGCACTGCCTGGGCACAGAAAGACCTCGGGGCTCATCGCATGGAGACACACCCTGAAACACTGGTTTTGGAGAAGGCTCCGGTATTGATGAATTGAAAACCTGTTACAGGACATCTTGTTTTAGGTGTATTTCTATAAAGGAGCACAGAAGTCATTATTAATTTAGGCTCAGGGTGGAGTGTTGGGAATTCAGGTATGTGCTAGAATGAATGGGATAGTGGGAATTGTGACAGTTTTCACTTAAAAATCTCTCTTCTTCCATTCCTGACTATTGTTGAAAAATACCAAACTCATAGGAAAGAATCCCATGAGACATGAGAAAGGGCTAAAAAGGACCCCCCCCATAAGTAAATACGGTTACTTTCAGTTTGTCCTTGGTATGACATTAGTTAAAAAGAATGGTACCTTCAAAAAATACCAATAGTATGGTGTCCCTGATTTTTATAAAATATATTAGCGCAGGATGATGAGATGATGAGAAATGGAAAAAATGGAAATAAAGTCTTTGTAAATAGGGAAGGGTGGAGGGGATGAAGGGAGGGCTAGGAATTGGGAAAGATAAGAACCAAGATGCATCATGTAAAGGTACAAGTTCCCAATGAGAAATGTAAATGTGTTGTATACCTAAAATGTACCGATAAAAGAATTTGAGAAAAAAAAAAATACATTAGCGCAGGACTGGGGTGTAGCTCAGTGGTACAGCATGTGCTTAGTGTGTCCGAGGCCCTAGGATCCATCCCCCACACCAAACCAAACCAAATCAAACCAAACAAAACAAAAAAACGAATATTTTTTGGACTGCTCTATTTTTTAAGATCATAGGTTCAAACTATGTGATAACAGAAACTGTAGACAATTCAACAGGGTGATTAAGATTTAGCAAATCCTGTTTCCAACTGTCCTCATCTTTACTTAATACATTTTCCTATTTTTTTTTTTTTTCTTTTTTTGGTACCAGGGATCGAACTCAGGTCCTTGTGCTTGTGAGGCAGGTGGTGGAACCACTGAGCTAAATCCCCGGCCCCTACTTTACATTTTTCTAGCTATACTAGATGGTGAAATGGTTAGTATGCAGCAGTATAAGTATTTCTTTCATTTAAAAATAGGGAAAAATAGGAAAAGGTAATCATGATGTCTTATAAAAAGTAACAGAACTATTATGATATTCGTACAGGAATATTTATTCTCAAAAGTTGAACTCAAGTTCCTTCCCCCTATGCTTATCAAAAGAATATTATGCCTTTTTTTGTCATAAAAATTTATACTATTTACTATATATTTTATATTAGAAATCAAATTATAAGAAGTACACTTTAATTTTTTTGTTTTATAACCTATTATTAAAGCAAGTTATTAGTTGTATCCCTTAAATATATGCCTGGGCTGACTGGCCTGACAACCAAGAGAGGCTTCATTAAAAATGTTTATGAGGGCTGGGGATTTAGCTCAGTGGTTCCACCTCGCGCCTCATAAGTAGAAGGACCCGAGTTTGATTTCTGGTACCGAAAAAGAAAAAAAAAATGTTACACAGGGGGCCGGGGATTTAGCTCAGTGGTGTCGTGCCTGCCCGGCAAGCACAAGGTCCTAAGCTTGATCCCTGGTACTGAAAAAAAAAAAAAAATTAAAAATAAAAAGTTACATGGCAGAGATCTTCTCAAAACTGAATGCATGGGGTCTACAGCCCCAGAGTTTTGATAAAACTACATTTAAGTAGCTAATAGTAATAATTAATATTGCAAATGTGAAGATGACTTTATAATATAAAAATTTACATGTTGAAATAACTAAATATTTTAGAAAATGCAATTTGCCAAAAAACAGTGTATTAGCAAACTGAAATTAACAAATTTCAGTCTACCCTGGGCCAATGTGACGAAGCGAGGGGTAGGACTAGCAGTCATTTCAGAAGTCTCAGCGAAGCTTCTTCAGTGTTCTGCCCAGAAAATGAATGTGAATGGCTCGAGTGGTCTGGAACACCTCCTCCTCCAAGCCGCTGGCTTCTGATTCTTTCCTTTTATCATAAACGAGGGGCACCTCATCAAGCCAGTGGACGGTGCACTTAAAAATAACTGTTTTAAGGCGAGATCACTGATGTTTGGCATATCACGATAAAGGAATGGAAAGAACTGACTATTTTCTATTCCTACAAACTTATTTATGTGAACAAGTTTCAGTCACACATTTATATAAACAAAAAGCAGAATTGGTGCTAATTATACATACATTAATTATACATGAGTTACACATACTTACTGTTTAAAAAACACAAAGTTTTAAAAAATCAAAATCATATTATTTTATTGATTTGATTAACAATGTATTAATAACTGGCCAGCTGTGACTAGTCATCTAAATTTTTAACATTAATTTTAAAATTTCTAGATCATAGAAAATAAAGCTCAAAATAAATTTGTGTAATTGTTTCAGGTAACTATGAAACTGAAAATATGATGGACTGACCATTAAAGACCTAATCATGGACGGGGATTTAGCTCAGTGGTTTCGCCGCCTGCTGCGCAAGCGCAAGGACTCGAGTTCAATCCCTGGTACAAAAAAACAAAAAAAACCCAAACCAAAACAAAAAATATATATAAAGACCTAATCATTAAAAATATAACATTAGAATGTAATTTTATATGGGGAAGCAGTGGTTGAAAATATAAACTTTTTTTTTTGAGACAGGGTCTTGCTATGTAGTTCAGGCTGACCCTGAACTCACTATGTAGCCTAGGCTGGCCTCAAACTCACAGTAATCCTCCTGCCTCAGCCTCCCGAGTGCTGAGACTATAGGGGTGCACCATGTCTAGCTAAAAATATAAAGTTAAGGAGCAAAGTTAAAGATACAATTTTCTTTTTTTTAATTAATTTTATTGGTACATTTTATTGGTACACTTTAGGTATACAATTCGTTTACATTTATCATTGGGTGTTTGTACCTGTACATGATGTATCTTGGTTCTTGTTTTTTTCCCCATTACCTGTGCGCCCTTCACCCTCTCCGCCCTCCCCTATTTACATAGATTTCATTTCCATTTTTCTTTTCTTTTCTCATAGTTCTTCCTTTCCCTCTTTTCCTTTCCCCTTCCCCTCCCTTCACTCCTTCGTCTTTGGACCTTTTTTCCTATTTCAAATTATCAATTATTCATTTTAATCATTTTAATTCTTGTTTACACTATCAGTTTCTCACACTAGTGAAACTACTTGGTATTTACACATGTGTGTCCTGTTTATTTCACTTAAGAGTATGGCCTTGATATACATCCATTTAGCTATAAATGACTCTAGTTTTTCATTCTTTATGGCTGAGTAGTACTCCATTTTATAAAAAAACCACATTTTCTTTATCCAGTTTCCAGGTGATGGGCACTTGCTTGGGCTGTTTCCAAGCTTTAGCTATTACAAACTGTGCCGCTATGAACATGGGTGCATGTATATCACTGTGGTATGATTCTTTTAATTCTTTTGGGAAGATACCCAGCAGGGGAATAGCTGGGTCAAATGGGACCTCTAGTCCTAGTTCTTTGAGGTATAAAGATACAATTTTCAACTAAAGAACTTGCTTTATATATAAAAATCAATAATGGTAGATATCATTTGTTATTTAGATTCCAATGAACATTTTAAGAGCAATTTAATAATTTTATTTAAAAAATGTTGGTATTTAAAATGGCTGGAATTTGTTGACTGGTTAGTTGGTTGACTGACTGAGACAGGGTCTTACTATGTAGCCCAGGGTGGCCTTAAACTTGTGATTCTCCTGCCTCTGCCTCCCAAGTGCTGAAAATACAAGCATGTGCCACCATGCCTGGCTTTGCTGAAATTTAGATTTTTTCCAACATAAGACAAATATTAAATGTCAACTTAAAAATTCGGAATACATAATTTTTTCAAAATTCTTTTGAGGTTATGCAGGCAAAAACATAACACCATGGGTTTAGAGAATGTCAGACTTCATTAGGAAGGTATAAGAATCAGAAATAAGTTCATCAGAAAAAATTTTAATTTATTCTAAAATAATTTAGGAAGCTGGGCTCAGGAGGCTGAGGCAGGAGGACTGCTGTGAGTTCAAGGCCAGCCTGGAATACAGAGGGAGTTCAAGACTAGGGTGAACTACACAGTGAGACCCTGTCTAAAACAAAAACAAAAACAAACCATAAAAAATTTTAGGAACAACACAGAATCTGGCTGAAGATGGAGATATTTTCTTAAACAAGGAGCTGTTAAGAGAGGCACGCTACATTTCTGTTTCATGAATCTGTCTTCAGCTTAATACCCTCACTCTAACAGTGCAGAGATTGATGTGTGTGTGCTGGGAGATGAGATTCCAGGGCAGTTTTCCAAAATAACAACTCAGGTTTGGAACTTAACGGCCTAACATCTGATGGAATTCCAAAGCAAGTCTACTTTCCATACAAAGGCAGGCATCTCCCATCACCATCCCATGACTTGAACATCTGCTGAGAAGCAGCCACACTCACCTGTTTAATGCCCAGGCCCTTCTCATGCATGTATCCGAGGTTAAACATTGCTTGTGCACTGTGCTGTTGCTCAGAAGCAAGACGATAATGAATGAATGCAGTCTCGTAATCTACATCAGTGCCAAATCCATAGAAATGGTAGTCTCCAAGCTTAATTCTAGCCACAGTATAGCCTTAAAGAAGTTAAATGCAAAACTGCCAATAAATAAAGTGCTTAAAACAGACCAAAGTCATTATCTCCATTAACATGCTCATATAAAACAAAGAATTTTAATTCATAGTACACAAACTTTATAATACAACCCTTGTCTAAGCCATAGGGTCAGTGAAAATTTAAACTATAAATATACCTCTTTTGCAGAATGCACTGTAAGAGTTAGGGAAAAATAAAACAAAGCAGCAGTATTGTTTTACTAAATATTCCTCTTAAATGACTGTGATCTACTTTATCACACTGTTCACATCTTTAAAAAGTTTAACCATTGCTTAGTTTTGAAGAAGGGACAGGCATTGTTGAGTAGAGTATGTGTGAGAAAGATATATTAAAAAGAAAAAGACAAGGGAAAGGTTAGAGTCAGTTATGGCTTATATCTAGATGTCTCCAGAAAACCTCATGCACTCATAGGTGGGAGTTTTAGGAGTGGCTGGATCATGGGTGTGTGATTATGGGTGAGTGATACTACATTAGTCCACTGATTTGTTTAGTACAGTTCTGGGTGGGTATGATGGACTTACTGAAGAGAGAAGACCCACCTTGGGTATAGGTGGCATCAACTAATAGGCTTGCAGCTTGGAGGGAAAAGGCAAAAGCAGAAGGAAGGCTGTTGCTTCCTGCTTGCCATGCCTTGGGCTGTTTCTCCTCCGTGATTCCCCTCTGCCATGCTGCCCTGCCTTGGAGCCAGGTAACTATGGACTAAAACCTCTATAAGCTGTGAACTAAAATAGACCTTTCTTCCTTTAACTTGTGGGTGGTATTGGGCATTTTGTTCCAGCAATGAGAAAGTAACTAAGACAGTGTCCTCTTGACTTTTAGGCTAATATTCTATTACACATTCTATTCAAGTCTCATTTTATATAATAAATTGGCCTCAACTACACCAAAGTACAAACCATAGTAAGATGGAATATCCAGTACAAAGACAGTACGATTCAATTTAGAAACCCCGGCGCTAGAGTTATCATTTTAAGAATAAATTCTGGGCCAGGAATTTAGCTCAGTGGTGCTGCCTCCTGTCTCACAAGTGCAAGGGCCTGAGTTTGATCCCTGGTACCGGAAAAAAAAAAAAAAAGAATAAATTCTGATCATGATGTAATCAAGTTAAGCAACAGTATCTTTGTTTTTGTTTTTTTTTTGTACTGGGGATTGAACTTGGGACCTTGAGCTTGCGAGGCTGGTGGTGGCACCACTAAGCTAAATCCCTGGCCCTCTTTGCTTAATTTTAAAGTGATGAATGACATGACAATGTTCATGGGAGATAAAAATCAATAGAGAGGTCCCTGGGTCAAACTTTTATCCTAGTACTAACCACTCACCTTGAGAGGCGGCCCTGTTCCAATGTAGTAAAGCTCTGGGATAAGTTTCATTCTCATCAACAATGGTAGCTTCTTCTACAGGAGAAGAAAGAAAGTACAAATTAAGCAGTCAAGGAAAGGCACTAGAATTTTGGCTTCATTTGCAAATTAGTGTGGATGTGTGGCACATAAAAAGTATTACGTGAGTATTGAAATCAAACAAGTATCTGAATAAAAGATTGAGCTCAAAGGAGTCAATGGATTTGGGGTGCTGCTACTTCCTGAAACACGTTTTGACCATTGTACCAATAATGAGACTAATTACTAATTACAGCTCTAGGCATCCAATATTGGGAAAATGTATTGTATAACCACTGTATTTTGAGAAATGTTTAATGAACCCAGTTAGACATAAGGAGAACTAACATGAACCTTACTCTGATCAAGAATGAAGGCTGCATTGCTCTGTGCCACTTCGTACCCTTGTTCTGCCAGCAGGAGGTACTGGATCACTGCAGCATTGTAGCCACCGTCTTTATAGCTGTTATAGGCAGTCATCAGCCTCTCTGACCAGCGGCCTCGTTCACACACATTCTTAAACAACTATGAGAAGAGGGAAAAAAGGGAAGATATGCCAAAAACTAACTTCTGAACCTTGGGCTACAAGTGATTGTTAAGCTTACTCTTTGAATCTCTAGAAGCTTGGTTTTATTTACTCTTCAGAAGTTAACATGTTTATAAAGAAACAGCAAAGAATTATATACCATTCACTCTAGCCAGGTACTATCCTAGTGGTGTATGTATATTATGGATAGTAACACACTAAGTCCGGCCGAGTAGTTCATGAGGGGCCCTCCTATGCAGTCCTATTTTACAAGTGAAAATACTAAAGCACAGAGAGATTTAGAAACTTTGCTAACCATTTATCAATGTCACTGTGATTTGTCAGGTCTGAGGGAGCTAAAGAGGAAAATTTCCAATTAGGAGATATTAGCATTCCCCTTTGGAGCATTCATTCAGCACATTCTTTCTCTTTGATGCTGATTATACACACACACACACACACACACACACACACACCCCAGATACTGTCCAAGATACAGCACACACCACCATCTGCTCTCATGAACACCTATTCTAACAGAGAGACAAACTAAGTAAGTACAACAGTTACGCAGACCTCCAGGGTCTTCCCTTAGTACAGTAATCGTAAGAAAGCTAAGTCTTTTTCTACAGGAGAAGAAAGCATGCAAAGAAAGCCAGAATGAAAGGGCCAGCCCCTTGTTGGGAAAAGGAAAACCCACTTTCTGCATGGGCCAGGAGAAGCACCTCACCTCCACTGCAGTGTGGCAGGACCGCATCACACCTGTGCCGCTGGCATGCATCTGTGCCAGGTTATAGAAAGCCAAGATATGGCCTCCTTGAGAAGCTAAATTAAAATACTTCAAGGCCTGTTTGTAATCTCTCTTGACTCCAATACCATCTGTAAGGAAAAAAAAAGTCACATAAAAGGTCTGTAAGAGCCTTAAATTAAGATTTGGGTAAGCATCAGAGTAGACTTCCCTATGAGGAATAAAACTGTTAGGAAAGTCAAAATTCATAGTAAACAAGTGAACCTGATTTAAAAAGATTAATATATTAATACTGATTAATTTACAGTGAACAAACCGCAAGACACACACACAACTGAGTTGGAGAACATTAAAGCCAGAACTGGACAGCCCTCTTTTCCATATCATCGTGCCACCTAGCGGAAAATACATTAGTTTAGGTCTTGGTGTCTTCACTGTTAAACCTTTTATGTGCTGTGTTCCATTTTTCAGAATGGCACATAACAATGGAACATAATAAAACTTTTTCTCTTCAAACTTTTGTTCCTTGAGCTTTTCTAGGTAATATGTATGAATTTCATGCAAAAATTGCAACCTTTGGCATAAATGAGTTAATTCCAACGTTACTCACTATAGTACATAGAACCAAGCTGTAGTTGTCCATCTACCCAGCCTTGTTCAGCAGCTTTCTGGAAATACTTCAGTGCCAGATCATAATTCTATAGGAAAAGACATCAAATGATGAAAAGGCTTAAAGGGCTGACACATTTAGAAGTTAAGAGATTCACAGTAAAAAGAATAAACAAAAGAAACTAAAATATCTTCAAGAGTTATTAAAAGGACTATTTTTTACAGATATTAATGTTTCAAGTTGTAGAGCAATAAATACTTAAGACTGAAGAAAAACAAATAAAAGTCTTGTAAAACAATTTGTGTGATTGCTTTCAGCATAAAAGCTAGAATATGAGACCAGAAGAAATCGTCACCCTTTTCTATTAACCAACTAATCCTTTTAAACCAGTTTTTCTAATATCGAATAAGAAAAAAAACCTCTCTCCTTAATTTTTCCTGCTCTGTGTACCTTACCAGACAATCTATGACCGCTAGATTGCAAAGGTTATCCAGAGAAAAGTTAAAGACTGCTCCACACTTCGGTATCCTAAAATGACTAGGAGGAGTCACAGCGAGACCACACCACTGTGTTTTGTGTTTGGGAGTAACCACAGATCACACTCTTAAATCTAGATCTTACTTTCAGGCCCAAATTAAAAGAACACACTGATTGGAGAGATCACAGGAACACATCACAAATCTAGGGATACCCAACATGAAAAGGCAGCACTGAAGAATGAGAAACTATGGCCAATGAAAACCAAGAGCCAGCAGCCACAGAGCCCCAGGGAAGAGAAAGCTCAAGTGAAGTAGAACCAAAAAATGTCAACTGGACTGGCATTTAGGAGAGAGGGACAGAGAGGGCAGTACTGCTAAGAACTACAGGACAAATGACAGTGGCTTCATGAAGTTTATTATTTGGAGAAATTTCGCTTTGTATTGAGGGCTGGAGAAGAGAGGTGGTAGCTAGAAGGGGCAAAGGGCAGAATGGAAAGCTTCTCCCTCCTAAACAGGAGACTTAAGCATTTTGTAAGACTGACTTAAGCAGTAGGCAAGGGAGGTATTTAGTCTTAGAGAAATGGGAAGAGTGAGGAGGACAAAGAGCAGAGACAAAAGTGAACAGCTTCACCCAAGTCAGAAGATGCCAGAATTGGAGCCATCCTCTGAAGACAGCAAGAAAGGGGTTTAGGGCAGGACACGGCAGGGAGCCAGACTCAGAGACAAGGGGAAAACACTCAACTTTAGGCACCATGGAATGAGCACCCTGGGCTGACTGGACACTAGCGGCGGAACACCGCCTGACCTCGTTAGCTGATTGGTATTCGAGTGAGAACACTAAGCTGAACACTTACAACTTGAACTCCTCTCCCGTAGAGGTAGGCCATTCCAAGCCCACTCTGTCCAACCGGGTTGCCCTGAAATCCAGAGAAAGTAGACAAGAGTGAAAAGAATTCACTGAAAAGTGGGCAAGAATAAATGACTACAAAAGCAATCATTCATAAACACATTCAAAACATGTTTTAATAGTTTTCAATTCAAAACTTTTCCTTTCCTATCAGGCGAAACATAGTACTAACTGTCAGACATTTGGTGGGACTGACAGGAATCTGGTTACAAAGAGTAAGCAGTAATTCATTTAGAATTAAATTTTAGTGACTTACGATTATCTATATCATGGATTTATGATATAAAACATGAATAACATATTTCATAAAGATTAAAAGATGTCACATGACTATTGACTCTACTTCATGACATCTTCCCTCTTAACCTTGGGTAGAGTCAAATGTAATGACAGCAATGCCACTATTCAGGTGGCAAAGATATACTTAAGATTAGTAAAGTGTCACAGAGCAAGGATACTCAAATAATAATAGTTGCTTTGAGATTCAAAAGAGAGAAATCCAGAGTTCACCAAAGCTGACACAACAGAAAACGTGTCAACAAAGGGGCCAACAGTACTCCTCTGAAGAGCAGTCAGGTGACAGCTGGAGTATGGGAACACGAGGTTGGTAAGTAAGTGAACATGCTGGAGAGACACAGCATCACTACACACATGCAGTTTTCTCTGGGCCAAAGAAAGCCAAATTATGTATTAAGATTATCAAAAAAGCCCAATTATGTAACCTTTTAAACTTCAAGTTGCCATCCAAATAAGGGAGGTTATATAACTCCCAATTCCACTGCTAAGATCAATGTTTCCTTGATTAGGAAACTTCTCAAAGAAATTGAAACAGAGTTAATATTCAACAGTCTAGTTCCTAAAAAAATTTTTCCTGCTTATTAGGAAGACTGTCCAGTCAGTATTTTCACATGAATCATATTTACATACAGACCTTTAATGACTTATGGCATGACTTGGTTATGATTAATCTTTCAATGTCATACATTTGTTAAATATTAGCAATACATCGAGTCAGGAAGGCTTACCATGTCAGCAGCTTTTTTAAAGTAGTGTAGAGCTGTCTCATTACTCTGAGGTACAATATCACTTCCTTCTGAATACATCTAGAAAACACACCCCAGTTTCGGTCAGTGCAGTAACTCTCTCTCCAATTACATTTTTAAAAATCTCAACTCATTTTGATTTTTATTAAGTCTCATGAAATCTTTCCAAAGTTTAGTATCCTCCACAGAGTATTTTAGAGTTAAAAGCAAAAATATATTTCATGTCACATCAAATTTATAATTTATGCATAAATACAAATGTATAAAATCAGCTTACAGACTCATCTCAAAAGAAGAAACCTTTAACCTGCAGACAAATCTGTCTTGGTCTATTCCAGGGCAGTCACATGGCTAATGATTGCCTTGGGCTCAAGTGGGTGGCTAGAGGAGGCCAAGGAGGCCATCAGTAGGATTCACTTCCCCTGCCCACCTCTGCTTCTCTCAGGGTAAGGGAAATGAAATGATAGATCTTAAGTTCAGGACAAAAAATACCTAAAGGTTTTTTTAAAAAAGGTTTAAAATATTAAACAATGAGAGTATCAGGTATGGAATATAACAAGAGACTAAAAGAAAGGAAAACAGAATGGCCAGTGCCATTAATTATCCAAGTACACGTTGGAGAATTAACAAAGTTGTGTTCTGAGGTAGGGTTAATTAGTAATTCAAAGCAAGGGCCAAAAAAAAAAAGTTTTTAAATACTTAACAGAAATGGATGGGGTAATACCAATTTCCATGCTATGTTGGAACATTTAAATGTAGTTATCAGGCCTTTGTGATCACATGGGAAATATTGATGAGACTTTCCTATGTGTACAAACCTCTGAGATACAGTCTGTCTGAACTTCCTTACGTTAGAATCTGGTTGTACATGAAAATAACCATTGGCTTATACTGCATTAGTTTTCTAAATAATGAAGAAGTTTTGAGATTCTTCTATGGAATCTGTTCAGTAAGTCTTTTTTTTTTTTTTTTTTTTTTTGGTACCAGGGATGGAACTCAGGTCCTTGCGCTTGCGAGGCAGGTGGCGGAACCACTGAGCTAAATCCCCGGGCCCTACTCAGTAATTCTTTAGATGTACATGTTTCCAAAAGAACTACACTGAGAAGTAGGTATTTAAACTGTCAATTTTAAACAGTTCTGTAGATAAATTTCAATGAACTCTTATCTTCATTCTGCATGAAAGGAAACATGCAATTGTGACAACCTCAGCAAAAAACTGTACAACATAAGGTGTAAATTTGTCATTACTGCGTAAAATGCCACAAAGCAGAGCTCAGATACTCAACAGAGGATTAACATATTAATGGCCAAATACTGTATTTTTAAGTTGCCTAAGAAAATGCCTCAGAATAGCATTTACCTCAAGACAAGATACAACTTTGTACTGGACATTTTATTTCCCATTTATTTTTGGTACACTGTACTTCTGAATATAATATGTGCTTATTATGCAAACATCTTTTATTATTGCATAATACATTCCCAGGATATACAGACCTTTCCTAAGAAAGCCATCGCATGTGAATTGCCAGCATTAGCTGCTAAATTGAAGTAGTCAAATGCTCTCTGTGAGAAAAGAATTTATGATAATCATTAGTTTTTAAAAGAATCCGTTTTAGCTGAAGTAATTACTCCAGGAACACTAAAGAAATCTTGTTATATTATGTGGCTTTATAAATAAACAATATCCAGTCATCAATAGTTAGAAATCTGTATATCTAGAAGCTTTGTTTTATCCACTAGCTACACCAAGGAACCATGTATCCTTAAGTCATTTCATAGTTACAGCCACAAAGAAATTCTTGTATTTCCTAAACTTAAGCCAAGAAGACCTGTGTTATTTACATGCAATGTCAGCAAGATTCAGGCTGCTTACGACACCTAACAGCAGCTCAATTTCTTCTCACTACCTTACTATTGGTAACCTGAGAGAAGGGAAAAAAACCTAAGGTCTTTACAAGCCATGGGACATATTTTCATTGTTCTCTAAAGAAATAAAACTTACTTTTGTATTGTTTAGAAACAAATTTTGGATTCTACTTAAAAATCACATAACTGAACAAACTGGCGTCAGCAGAATTCATTAACATTACCCTCAACTGTACCGTCCATCTTTGTTAAAGACCTTGTACCATCAATTACTTCTGCGCCTTGCTGATTTAACCTCCCCTTCTTTTTGGTCCTTTCCCACTCAACTGGATTCTAGTAATCTGTTATTAAAAAGCAGAACCAAAACACACAAAACCCATGTTTCCTTTAGATTCCCAATTTTTCTTCAATGATGACTTGTTAACTACCTTCCTTCACAATTTTCTCAAATGAATTGACTACAGGCGCTTCAATGTGCCCTACAATCAGTCTTAATTGGTTTCCATCCACACTGCTTCAGGAAGAAAGCTGACCAAGCCACCCATGACTTTCATATTGCCAGTAAAATTTGTCTCATCTCCCTCCACCTTTCTATAGCATGTGGCAAAGTCCATCTCTCTCTTTCTTGAAACACTCTTTTGTTTGGCATACAGGATGTCACTCTCCTGGTTTCTCCCTTTACTTGTATCATCTAAGCCTCCTTTGCTGATTCTTATTCTACTGGTTGAACTCTACTTATTTTAGGGCTCAATTTGTGATTTGTCACTTTACATTCTCTAAGCAATCTTATTTTCACTCCCATGGCTTCACATTCTATCAAGATGATAGTAACCTCTAAATTTTATTTTACTTTTGCTCTAAAGTAGTCTATTCTACTTCTGAACATTCAAAGCTTGGGCAGATCTCTGAAATCTCTTCTTGACCTCACCTTGCTTCTCCTCCAGTATTTCTGTTTAGCTAGGCTATATGCAACCTACCGGTTGCTCAAGGGACCTGACCCCTTCACTCATACCCAATGCATCACTATGTCCTGGTGACCAACAAATACATCTTGAATCTATCCAGTATCTTCCATTATCATGGTTCTAGTTCAAGCTACATTTTCTCTCACATGAACTTCTGAACTACAGTGGACTCTCAAGTTATGACCAGCCCGACATATGAACAACTTAGGTTAATTACATTAATTGAAGATTCATTTGCCTCTTGTAATCTATAACGTGTACCCTGGTAAACATCCACATCTCAGCTGTATTGACTTACAACCAACTTGAGTTTAAACCAACTCTCAGGAACTGATGGAGTTCATAAGTCAAGGGTCCACTGTATTCTCCTCTTCTAATTCATTCTCTATACAGCAGCCAGAACCAATGTTTCGAAATCTGACAATGTTGACCCTTATAGCCTCTTGGAGCTTGAGGGATATACTGGTATGATTAAGGATGGACTGCTTATCTCAGTACTGCACCATGTATAAAAATCTCTGCACTTTGGGCATACCAGCCCTTTTCTGGGTCCTATGCATATTCTGTTCTTTTTGGCCCAGGATGACACTACTTCTCCTGTCAAATGAAATATCATCTACATCTCCTTAGAAAAGGCTTCCCTGACAAATGGTTCCTTCCACCGATTAGCCAATTATTACATCCTTTACTTCTTCATTTGTTGGTGCAATCACTTAAATATGTAATGACCCTACTGAACTGAAGATCTGTGAAGACACAGACCAAAGCTATTCTGTTCAATATTGTATCCTAAATACCTAGCAGTGAATGACACACAGTAGGTACTGAAATATTTATTGAACTAATACAGCTATGAACTAGTTACTAATTTCTTTTGCGATAATTGATCATTTTGTAGTTGCTTTATTCACAGGTACCATATAAGAATATTCTCAAAATTGTTATGCAAAAGTTATACACCAAACTCATTTACCTGATGCTTTCATTACTAGCTTATCTGATGCTTCACTGGCATAAGAAATGCATCTCAATGACCTAAAGACAACGAAAGTTGCCAAAAGCTGTCTGAATAAAAGCAAACCCATCGATATTTGGTACAGTTTTAGCGAAAATATATTTTGCTACCATTTTATTCTTAAAGCTAAAAGGGATACAAGTATACAAAAAGACCTTAATTAGTATACTTAATTGGCATGGTAGAAAAGTTTTAGTAGTCTGATAAACATTTACTGAGAACTTACTACAGGCTAGGCCCTGTTGGGGCTGGGAATAAAGTGACAAACGAAGTGGACATGGTTCATGCTCTTTTGGACTTTAGGTTCTAGCAGGGGACACACTTCATTACATAACTGATTTACAATGGACAAGGGCCACAAGGGGTAGAGATTTTCAGAAATTCTTTGTGGTACATGACCTATTCCTATGAGGCTGGGCTTCAGGGGAGATGTATGATAGGTTGGTGCTGAGTTCTGGAGGATGGGCAGGAATTAGCCACATGAAGACAGCAGGTGGAGCAGTAGTCATTCCAGACAGAGGGACCAGTGGCTCGGAAGTTCTGAGACAGAGGTGACCTTGAGAGGCTCAGATATTTTTGAAAAGGTCTGCGGGTCTGTGACTTGGGGAGCAAGGGGCTGCTAAGAAAAACAGATTGGATCAAAGCCTTGGAGAGCATGAAGACTGGATTTTAAACTACTGGAAATCACAGCGTTTAAGAGTTTTCATCTTGGAACCAGAGGATCAGATATGCAGTTTACTGAGACTTAGGGAAGAAGGTTGTGGCAAATGTTTCACACAAGAGCTAGGTACAATGATGGGAAGACGGGAAGGACGAGTCATATTTAAGATAGAGAAAAGACAAAACTTGGTGACTAGATTATAGTTATATATTCTTAATTTTTCATAAATAACCTACTTTCCTCCCAGTTCCATAAAACATTTTCTAAAAGGTGTCTTAAGACCTACTTCTATCACATAGTTACAGGAAACCAAGACCTGTATGTGTTTTTGGACAGCATGGAGAATTAGGTTTAACATGAATACATCTCACCACTCTGAGGTTTATTCACGCTTTCACTCTTTAACTTCCTGCAGGGTTAGGTAGATCCTGAAAGCTCATTTGTGATGAGTGCTTAAATGACATATGCTGCACATTGGCACTGCCTAGCAAAAAATACATGTGGAGCATAGTTTCTTGTTCCAACATGAGGTGCAAAGCCCAGGAATGGGGCAGTTACCTGGTGATTCTGTTCTACTCCTCGCCCTCCGTGTAGATGCAGCTGTCCAAGACCAACCTGAAAATCAACAGACACAAGGCAAAAGCAAGTGGTAGCATCTTGCATGTGATTAACATCAGACCAACAAGAAACCATTTAGTCATAAAAAGGCTTCTGTTCATGACTCAAAAAATTAGACATTTCATCTTAAATCCTGAAGATATTACTCTAATTATGCTAAAATTCCTAAGAACTAAAAAGGTGTGCTTCAAATTACAAAGTATTCTTATGAAATGGAGAGTGAAATAAAGGCATTTTTAGAATTAAAACCAGGGCCAGGGATTTAGCTCAGTGGTTCTGGCGCCTGCCTCGAAAGCATAAGGTCCCGAGTTCAATCCCCAGTACCAAAAAAAAAAAAGTAAAAATAAATAGAATTAAAGCCAAATTTATCCTCAGTGAACCTGCTCTAAAGGAAACTCTTCAAGGTGCTGTTGAGGCAAGAGGCAAAAGTATCAGTGAAACTTGGAGAGGCAATAAGGAAAGAAAGCAATGAAAAGGTAAATGGGTGCATGAATTTAAATAGATATGTATGTATAAAACAATATTTTGTAAGGTTCAAAAATATATGGAATTCAAGCTGGATGGGGTGAGGGCACATGGCTGTAATCCCAAGCCCCGTAAGGCTGAGGTACAAGGAGTACAAGTTTGAGCCCGGCCTGGGCAACTTAGTGACTTAGCGAGACCTTGGAGGTGGGGGGGATTTTATTAAAAAGGGCAGGGGATGTAGGCTGGTATAAAGGCCACGAGTTCATTCCTCATATGATCAGGGGAAAAAAGGGGGTGGAGAGAGAGAGGGAGAGAGACACAGAGACAGAGAGAGATTGAGAGGGAGAGAAAGAGACAGAGACAGAGAGAGAGAGATTGAGAGGGAAAAGGAGAGAGAGACAGAGAGACAGAGAGAAGAATTGAGAGGGAAAGGAAGAGAGATAGAGAGAGAGAGATTGAGAGGGGAAGGGAGAGGAAGAGACAGAGAGAGACAGAGACTGAGAGTGAAAGGGAGAGGGGGAGAGAGAGAATGAACCTAAAGCAGAGTACTGTACTCTGTTATCCTGAAAACGGCTAGTGCTCCTCCACACTAGCCTCTGATAGGGAAGCATGCTGCGTCTCTACGTAACCACTGAGAGTAGTGAAAGGCTGTCCGATGATCATGTTAGTGGAGGGAGGAGATGCAGCAGCCAGAAGCACACAAAGCAAGAGGGACAGACAGCAGAGATAAGGGAACATGGAAAAGCACAATAAACTGAAAGCAAAACAGAAAATTTAAACCAAAATACATCATTAATGTAAAAGAAAGATGTTTAATGAGACAAAATAACTCAGTTGTAATTAATTTCCATGAGCTAAGATTTAGATCTACTTTTCACTATACTTTTTTTTAATGACTTCCTTCTGTTAGCCTTAAATTGTTTTTAATTAAGTATCTACTATTTATTTCTATATATTCTTAAATCAGAAAAACTACAACCATAATAGAAAAAAAGTTGAAGTTCTTTTTATGGTACTATATCAAAATAAAACATGAAACACACACACGCACACTTGTATGTTTAATCAATGACATCATATGATTTGAACAAACCTACTTCTGTTCCTGACCTTGCGATAATCATGATTAAGGATGAGCACAAGAAACATACGCAGCAAATAGCTCTGAAGAGCATGTGATATTCTAAAAGTCTCAGGGTCTTGTTTAGAGAAAGTGACAGTTTTCATTCTTGGTGACTCTGGTAGGAGCCTTCCTTCTCAATGGCAATGCTGCTCCATTCAAGCAGTGGTACAGGGGAGAGTCACGTGAAAAGCTTTTAGGGACTATCAGTACCTGGGATTCATCCCAGATGAGCCCAGATGTACTCTTTTGAGCATGTAGAACTCTTAGTATTTCTTTTAGTACTCCTCAGGTGACCCTACTACGTAGCTAATAATTGCACAGAGCCATGAAAATGTTACTTACAGAAGTGAATGCTTCCCCTCCCCTGTGTTAAAGTATATAACACAGTAAGAAATTCCCTGAGATATTTGAACACATACTTGCGCTTGTACATCGCCCTTTTCAGCTAGGAACTGGTAATACTGAATCAGATCTTCTTCTAGCATCCCGCTGTTCATTCCCGGGTTTTCTACTTCATCAGGCAGTCGTATTCTCTGCACCACTGAGCCACCTGTTAGCGAGATATCACTAGCAACTGGAACAGGAGACAAAGCAGGGATGCAAAGGGAAGTCAGAAGAGTGTCTCACCAGAAAGTATAACTTCAGCTGCCAAATGTGCAGACATGATGTTAGAGGAAATGGTTTCTACAGTAGTCTACAGATTATAAAATACTAAACCATTAGAAAATTAGACCTTTCCCACAAAATATTTAAGAAGTAGAATGCAAAGAAAAATTTTTTAACAAATAGACTTAATTAAGATGAATCTATTTAAGCCAGTCATATTTCAAATATTACAATAAAAACAGATGCATTTAAAATTAATTCTATTTCTTTTTTCCAGAAAGGTGAAAGGGAAAAAGTAGCTACCATGATTGGCAACAAGACGATAATGGGTCAGTGCAGATTCACAGCTCTGGAGGACTCCAATGCCAGCCCAGTACCGGTAGCCCTGAAAGACACCTTCAGGTGAGAAGAATGCAGTTTCACAGGCCAGAGCCATTACTCTTGGAACAAACCAAGCTCGCCATACTTAGGGTGTCATTTTGCTGTCCTATGATCCAATGTAACACCTCATGTACCCTGAGTGTTAAGTTCTGAGGTAATTTTATTTAGCATCGACAACAGACTATAGCTAAGAACTAGAAAATAAATAAAGTTTCTACAGCAGTCAAAATAAATGCCATGAACTTTATGTATTAAGTGTGTGCATTTTACTCGAGAAAATTACTGAGAGTTGTGTTTAGAGCTGATTTTAATCTTACTTTAGGCACAATCTTAATGCAAATGCATTAATCTTTCAAACTAGCAAATAACAAATTAACAAAATAAGAAAAGTGAGACTATTAGAAGCAGGCACAGTAACACTAGCAATAAATGACTTCAGAATTAAGTGGAAAGAGAGGGTGGGAGAAGGGAGGAAAAATGATCAAGCTGTGATATGGGTGTGTACCAATTTCCTGAGATGAATGTAATCACTATTTATTGCAAACATATACTCATAAAAATAAAAAAGAATAAGTGTGAAGATTATTAATTCAAAGTACAGAAAACAGAAAGTAGAACTCTCTGGAATCACTCTGCACAAATGATTTTGGAGACTAATAATCTTTAGGGCATTACTGTGTGATACCATTCACAGTATTAAATGTTCCAAATCTGGAGTCATCACTTTAGAAGGTTAGTAAATATAATTTGAAAGGGAGTTGTACAAAAATATTTAATACACATTTGCCATATAAAGGTAAAAGTTTTGTATTTCTTGAAAATTCATCTGAAATTTTCAATTCCTGTTTGAGGAATAAATGTTATTATAGATTAAACAAATAAGTGGAAACAACATCAAAATTATTGACAGATGTTTCAGAAAGTTAGAGCAACACTTTGGTTTTCCATGTGCTTCAACTTCTTCAGTGGTGTAGGACCAGTTTGAAGCTCCTCAGCATGACTTGCAGCCTTTTCACGTGAGTCTCCTCTCCCAGGCTGCTCATGAAATGCTGGGAGTTCTACTCTTCAGCTACAGTGAACTGCTTGTATTTTCTTGCAAACACCTTGCTGCTGTCCCTCTGCAGTTACTGCTTCTGCAGCCTGAGCACCTTTCCGCTTCTTCCATTTACTACTATTTATTCCTCAAAAACCCCTCTGCTATTTTTTTTGGGTACCGGAGATCGAACTCAGGACCTTGTGCTTGCAAGACAGGTGGCGGAACCACTGAGCTAAATCCCCAGCCCACCCCTCTGCTATTTCTTTCCCCAGTAATATATCCTTAAATCCATTCTTTGTCAATCCTAGTGCTCCATAACATTCTCACAAATTCTGTGACATTCTGTACAGTGCTGTAATGGTCTCCTTATGTTTCCCTTTCTTGTTGAGGGCGGGTACTACACATTATTCATCTTTGGAATCCTGATGATAAACCCTTAAATATTTTGAACATAATATAGGTAAAGAGAGCTAGGATCTATTCAGTTAGCCAGAAAACTACATTTTCCTTTTTTTAAAGTCTCATATCCTATCAATGACGAAACCTGTAAATCATTTCTCTGCTTTCAGTCACATTTCTACCCAGCCTATGATTCACATTACTAGTGGACTTACATTCACTTGAAACACAGTAATATGCATCAGAAGTCATGTGACCAATCCAAATTCAGTTTATAAAGCAGAAGGCAGGTTAACTGCTTTTGTAGAAAAACAATTTGGTGGAAAGATTCTATATTTATCACCAAACTATTTAGGTGACCAACCCTATCAGGTAACACATACAGATACTCTTAAATGTCCTTTATAGGGCAGTTTTTGTACAGTTAAGTCCTCCATCAATTTAAATGTAACATCTATGACACTCTAATCTAAAAAATACTTGATCCTGCCGGGGATTTAGCTCGGTGGTTTCGCCGCCTGTTGCACAAGCGCAAGGACCGAAGTTCGATCCCTGGAACCAAAAAAAAAAAACAAACCTCGATCTTAAGCTGATCTCAATTAAGAACACTGGAAAAGTTGTAGCTAGAGTCATTCACAAATTTTTCTGCTATTTAAAATCATTGGTCTTCTACTGAGGTCATACTTACCAAAACCATGTGGGCTATTAGGTTACCTCCAAGAGCTCCAAAAGTATAATACACAAGAGCCTGTAAAAGAACAAAAGATGTTTAACTGAACATAGGGACCTACTTATTCAATTCAAATTATAACATACAATAAAGTTTTAATTGTCTTACCTTTGCCTGACTCGAATTAACACCAAGTCCAGAGGCATACAGAAAGCCAAGACCCTGAAATAAAATGGTAAAAGTAAGAATTCTTCCTCTGGGGCTGGGGATTTAGCTCAGTGGTTCTGGTGCCTGTCTCATAAGCACAAGGTCCTAAGTTTGATCCCAGGTACCAAAAGCAAACAAAAAACCAAACAAAGAATTCTTCCTCTGGTAAAAATTTATCCAAGACAGACACAGTTTTATGCACTATGAAAAGATGTAAAATCCTTTAAATGCTAAAAGGTTTGAACACACATATGTACAACTGGGAATTAAAAAGCCTCAGAAATGCATTCTGCATTTTACAAATTACACAACTACATATAACCTTAAACAAGTTATAAAGTTTACCTTAACGATTAAAAATCTAGTAAAAGTTTTTCTATTAACTAGAAAAACAGAGCTAAACATACTTAAATGTGACTTCTATTTCATCTTATGAATAATCATTATAAAGACAACAACTCTCGTGTTGTTACACTGACATACTTCTCTACCTATGTAGAGTGGAATACATTCTGAAAAACAAGAGATTATTAGGACAAACTGTTTTAGGAATAAAAAGAGGCAGCAAGCAGTCAAGGATGAAATGCTACTTTGCAAGGTTAGAGCACATACTATTTTCTAAAACATAACAGTGAACAAACAATGCAATGGTAAGGTTCTCGATGAAGGCTGCAAAGGCAAGTGAAGCAGGGAATGCTTGTGCTTATCAGAACCCATGAGCTCCCTGAAATTTCCCAGCCTCTGTAGTTAGGTAAGAGGACCATGTGCCTTTGATGTGCATGGAACTGATGTGAGCCACTTTCAGGCCTGGACTTTATAAACAGCCCAGAAATTCCTCTAGCTCCCTCTTTTCCCTTCATGATGGCTTGGACACCTGTGTTCCAGAATGTGAAGCTACATGTTGGAAGTGGCCCATGATCAGGAGTTGTCATTTCAAAATGAGTGATGCAAGCAGGAAAGCAGTATCAAATGTAGCATGAACTAGAAAGGAGGATTGCAAGTTTGAGCTCAGCCTATGTATCAGTGAGACCCTGTCTCCAAATAAAAGTAAAAGAAGGGCAGGGGATACAGCTCAGTGCAAAGACTGGTTCAATCCCAAGTGCTACAAAAAAATGAGCAAACATACAATGCAATGTGAATACAGAACGTCTCCTATAAGGTAGTCTAGCCAAAACTATTTTAATTGAGTTCATCAAGCTTTAGCTGTGACATTTATTTATAGGAAATATATGTGATAGAGAAATAAATCAATAACAGCATGAAGATGCAAATAAATAGAGGTAGGACATTCTGCAGAAAACCTGGCCCTATCTTTAACACAGGAGAAAAAAAAAGGCACGGGACTATGTTAGAAATTACAACTAAAGATATAGTGTAGTGCAGGACGAGGTATTCATTTGGACAAAGTAAAAAAAAATTTGGCTCAACAGGACATGAATACAGTATGGGTGTAATGTGACGTAAAAACATGCTGGAATTGACAGGTTAAGGCTGTTGATTGAAAAAAGCAAATTATGGAACAGTAGACAGTGGCATCTCAATAAAAATTCATACATAAATATGCACAAAGAGAAAGGTCTAAGGGTATGCATGCACTACAGTATCACTGCTCAGAAATGGATGGTGCAGAGGTGATGTTTGCTTTCTAGTTTTGCTAGTTTGTATTTCTAGTGTTCTGTCATGGACATGTATTGCTTCCATAATAAAAAAATTTAAAAGAAGTTAGTATTAACAATAGCTACAGAATATGAACTTTGAAAAAAATGCAATGGTGAGTAATTTCAGGTAAAAGAGTATTTCTTGCATATTTCATTCTTTATAGATGTAATTTGGAAAAACAAATGTAACTGTGGCAAGATGCAATTGAAAAAAATGCCTTCATTAACTATTCAGACTGAAGAAAAAGAGTATCAGGAGGAGAAAGATAAAATGGTCTGCCAAAATAATATTTAAAGATATGTTACTGCCCAGTCTTACTTCTTTTTGTTTTTTGGGTACTGGAGATTGAACTCAGGTCCTTGCGCTTGCAAGGCAGGAGGTGGAACCACTGAGCTAAATCCCCAGCCCCTCCAGTCTTACTTCTTAAAAGACATCAGGGCACAGAGAATAAACTGCCATTGGAATCAACAAGTGGGGTACACGACATGTTCTCCATTGAAGGTGCACTTACAGTCTGCCCTTTGGGGGAGCCGTCCTCAGTCAGCTTCTCAAACATCTCTTTAGCTGCCTGGATATTCTGTGTCATGTAATCCCCAAACAAAAGGGCATAGGACACTCTCTCCAGAGCCTTGGTATGGTTCATGCTTGCTGCCTTTTGAAGATACCGATATGCTCTTTAAATGCAAGCAATTAAAAAACAAATTAGCAGCATTTTGGAACTGCCATTAGAAGTTTTTTTCAAGATCTACCAAAACATTGTATAAATAATTTCCTTATTTAAAAAAAAATTTTCCGATATTATTTTTTCTGAATAATTCATTTTACTTACATATGTAGAAATCTAAGGTGCCAGTTCTCCCTGTTATTCTAGCATCTTGGAATAATCTAATTACACTATCAATAATCCTAAAAACCTTTAACAAGCTTTGCAATAAGAGACCTGTAATATGATGAAGTCCAATAAATAATCCCCTAACTATTCTAATTTCTTTTTAATTCTTTGCACAGAATGTAACAAAAGTTAGCTGAAATTAAGCAGACTTGAAAAGTGAGAATATAATCACTTGGTTTACAGTCTATGTGAAAATTCTTAAATTTCAGTTGACAGTTTAAAAGCAACACCAAAAAACACACATTTAATGATAATTCCTTTTGTTAAATCCTGAATAGTATATCCATTCTTAGTTCTTAAAAACTGACAATTTCAGTCATTTTTCTCATTGTTCATCATTTTGAACAATATTTATAATCTTTTTATCCTAAGAAGTTAAAACCTGTTAAGAGTAATACCACTAATGTACACAAATGATATTAAGTTTTGTTGCAATGGACTTAAGAAATCTGTGTTTCTGGCAGCAGTTTTTTAAAAAAGTAAGTATTTGGCTATTTATCTCAGGGAAGGCCTGTCTGGGGGCAAGAGTGGAGCTGACATTGGTACCTACTCTCTTTTTTGGCTTTTTTTGTTGCTTCCATTGAGGATTTTCATCCCAGTCTGATACAGCATTTCTGCTTCCTCCATTTGCCGTCTCCTAGCAGCCTCTTCCTCAGCTGAAAATATAACATCACACGCATTGGCATGGATTGCAATTCTACACCAATTATTTATCAAACGCCACAATGGATTCTTTTAGGCAGTCAAACAAACACAATGAATGATCTATCATTATTTCCAAATATGACTAAGAATGGTTTAAGTGTGGCCTTCACTGACACAAGGTAAGACTTTCAAAACATAAAATCTACTGAAGCTACTTTCTTTTAGAGGAAACACTATCAACTGATTTTGAAGGGTACTTTTTCTGCTTACATTTTTATATAATTCAACTAAAATTTGAGATTATACATCAAGGTTAGTTAAAATAAGAAAGATATTAGAAAACAGTGATCAGAAAAGCACTGTTGTAATCAAAGAATACTTTAGCTCTATTTGAAATGTGCATTTTACAAGGAGAAAGCAATTATATAATAAAAAATAAAACTGGGCGTGGTGGTACATGCCTGTCATCCCAGGACTTGGGAGGCTGAGGCAATAAGATCACTGGAAGTTCAAGGCCAGCCTGGGCTACACAGTGAGTTCAAGGCCACCCTGAACTACATAGTGAGACCCTGTCTCAGGAAAACAAAAAAATTGATTTTTACTAACTATAGATCCAGACTTAGCATTCAAGTCCATTAATTTTCTCATATTAATTTTTCATACTCACTAATACAACCTTGAAAATCCTAAGACTTGTTACGGGTTTTACAAAATCATTTTGCTACCATAATAAGGTATTTTAAATAGAAATATAGACCTCATCAAAATTCATGTATTTCATTAAGACCAGTATTTGCAGAAATAGAAGCAAATTCTTGTAGTATAGAAAAATCTGTAATTCTCTGTCACACCAGTCTACTTACATCCAAAGTTTCCCTGGAAACATAGTTTGCCGGTAGAATTCAGCCTCTTCATACCAACATTTATACTTAGCATAGTTAAATATATTACATTTGTCAAATGTTACATTAGAACAGCACACCTCACTCAAAGTATTTTAGAGAGGCAGTTTTCTTTTAATTTTCATTACCCTTCACCATAAGAGTCTGTTTCCTTTATTGCTAAAAACTGTTGTATGTTAATTAATCTAGCAGCTTGCCTAAAGGGTTTATGAGTCACCTGTGCAAAACCTTTTTAAGTAAGACATGAGTGTGATAAGCTGTCTGGCAGCCTGAAATAAATGTACATTCTTCCAGCTCTCAAGTCTATTCTATACGGCTATAAACGCATCATCAGCTGGGCCATGTCTGACCACATGGGAAGGATGGCTAGAGAGAGGCCTTCAAAAGGATGTCTTGGACATCAGCTACGTGGACAGGCTTCTCCTGAACAATGCTTACTTTCACAGAAGCCCCACTTCTCATCAGTTCCGTAGTCATAGGTTGTAGCACACCACAGTCTGCCATCTTCCCGCCCATCGGATGTACACGCAACATATTCCATATCCAGGAAAAGAAAAGGGAAGTGGCAGGGTTCCCCGTGTGCTGTGCCTTCAATGGCAGTCAAGGCTGGAAAGACAAGAAATAAAAATCTAAACATCAACAACACTTCTGGGATCCAGGGATTCACTGCAATCAATTTCAGCTGTTAGAATCCACAGGCAAAAATACATGATGTAATGCTTTGTAATGGGCCAGTTCTCATTTTTATTAGAGAGGACTTAAGGTTAAGTTAACTTAGTATGATTAGCTGCCTACTCAGATCTATTATCTGGCTTAGACTTTTTGAAGGTGTTGAGACATAACCTTAGAATGTTAAAACTCCTGCCTAACCAATGAGCAATAAGGCAAAATGCATCTGAATCAATTTTACTGCTCAACATAACTCCCTCTTTTTTTCCCCCCTGAATGTAGTAAAGCAATTTCTTCAATAAGACAAAGTTATTCAGGCAAAATGTTCCCCTAGGCAGAGCTAAGGTCTCACAAAGTCCTCTGTGACCCCACAGCATTTTATTAGAGTACTTATCATACAAGTACTAAAGTGATTTTTTTTGTTGTTGTTTTTTTTACCATACTCTAGCTCCCAAAAGACTTTTTCACATGGTGCCTGTCAGGTAATAAAGGTTCAAAAGATAACAGTGGGTATTATTAATGGCACACCTATCTGAAAGGGTACAAAGTATCTCTTCTTTTTTTCTAGTGTTGAAAGAGAAGGTTTTCAGTAAATTATGAAAGACAAAATGAATTTCAAATGGCTTACCACCAGGTAGATGTCATTTATCACCCTGGTAATCACTGAACAGAGGTAAATTACTTCTTACCCTTTAATATACCCATGTTTTAAAGAAATTATCTTTCATGAAATGAATAGACAAAGTATCTATTAGCAGTAACCTCTGAAGAGTACCACAGATTTTGAAAAGGGCATCCCTAAGCATTGCTGTTACATCCAAATCAGTTTTGGAAAGTGTAGAATTTCACACTTAAACCTGAATTTCACATCAAGTAGCCTGTGATATTTTAAAAGAATACTAAATTTTTCAATGATAAAAGAAATCTTTGGAAATCAGAGAAACAATCCCTTTTTCAATAGCATCCAAAAAAATGATATACCTAGGAATCAATCTAACAAAAGAAGTAAAAGACCTCTACACTGAAAACTACAGTACTGGTCAGGGATTTAGCTCAGTGGTTTCACCGCTTGCTGTGCAAGTGCAAGGACCCGAGTTTGATCCCCGGTACCAAAAAGAAAAAAGAAAACTACAGCACTCAGAAAAAGGAGATTGAAGAGAATATCAGAAAATGGAAAGATATCCTTTGTTCTTGCATAGGAAGAACCAATATAGTGAAAAGGACCATACTTGCAAAATTGTTATGCAGATTCAATGCAATCCCAATCAAAATCCCAATAGAATATCTCACAGAATTAGAAAAAAAAATCCTAAAATTCATTTGGAACCAGAAGAGACCTAGAATAGCAAAGGCAATTCTGGGTAACAAAGGCAAAGCAGGGGGTATCACAATCCCTGACTTTAAATTATACTACAAAGCTATGGTGATAAAAACAGTATGGTACTGGCAAAAGAAAAGACCTGAGGATCAATGGAACAGACTAGAGGATGCAGAAACAACTCCAGACATATTCAACCGCCTTATCTTTGACAAAGGAGCCAAACACCTTCACTGGAAGAAAGATAGCCTCTTTAATACACGGTGCCGGAAACACTGGCTTTCCACATGCTGAAGATTGAAACTAGAGCCGTATCTTTCTCCACACACTAACCTAAAATCAAAATGGATCAAAGATCTAAATATTAAAACAAAAACATTAAATCTGGTGGAAGACACAATAGGTAGAATGCTTGGGGACACAGGAGTAGGCAAAGTCTTCACAAACAAAACCCAGACTGCATGGGAAATATAACAAAGAATCAACAACTGGGACCTCATCTTATTAAAAAGCTTTTTCACAGCAAGAGAAACCACCAACAGAGTGAAGAGACAACCCACAGATTAGGAAAAATTTTTTTACCAGCTATTCAGATAAAGGACTATTATCTAGACTATATAAAGAACTCAAAAAAATCAGACCCTCAAACTTAAAGACCCAATGCAAAAATGGGCATCTGAAATGAATAGACACTTCTCAGATAAAGAATTAGAAACAGGGCCAGAGATTTAGCTCAGTGGCTCTGCTCCCTGCCTTGCAAGCGCAAGGTCCTGAGTTTGATCCCTGGTACCAAAAAAACCCCAAAAAACAATTAGAAACAACAAATAAATATATGAAAAAATGTTCAATATCACTGGTCATTCTAGAGATGCACGTTAAAACAATGCTGAGATTCCATCTCACTCCAGAAAGAATGACTGCTATCAAGAAATCAACCAATGGCAAATGCTGGTGGGGCTGTGGGGAAAGAGGAACCCTGCTCCACTGCTGGTAGGAGTGTAGACTGGTGCAACCACTGTGGAAATCAAAGCGGAGATTTCTCAAAAAACTAAAAGTAGAGGTTCCATTTGACCCAGCAATACCTCTTCTTGGTATCTTCTCAAAAGAATTAGAAGCATCATACTACAGCGATAGATGCACACCAATGTTTATAGCAGTAGTTTGTAATAGTTAAATATTGGAAACAGTCCAAATACTCATCAACTGATGAGTGAATAAAGAAGATGCACTTTTTTTATACAATGGACTACTACTCTGCCATAAAGAAGGATGGGCTTCAGACGTTTATAGCTAAATGGATGGACCTTGAGACCACACTCTTAAGTGAAATAAATCCAACACACATGTTTAAATACCACATTGTTTCTCTGGTGTGAGAAACTGAATGTGGAAATAAGGACTGAGATGTATAATGGATGCTGGGAAATGGGAAGAAAGTGTTCAAAAGGGAAGGGGAACAAGGGAGGAGAGAGGGGAAAGGAAGGAAGGGACACAAAAAAAGGCAAAATAGAAGGAAAAAATGGAAACAAAGCTTTTGTACATAGGAAGGGGAGGGGGCTTGAAGGGGGAATAGGATAAAATAAAACATTAAAAAAAAATCTTTGTCTTAAAAGCAAGTAGCTTATCATTGAAATTCTAGCTTATCAAAAGTATACTTTAATACAAAATAATTATTTTGTCATGTGATGGAATCACATAGTAGAAAAGAACCTGGAGAGAACCAAAAGGATTTTGGCACCAAAAGGTTTTAACCTCCTGCAGATTCAGTACCAACTTAAGCAAGAAGAATCCTGGGATGTACCTGCTACATCAATTCAGTCAAAACCTTAATCTGTCAAAATAATGTGTTTATTAGTGAGTTATTAGGAAGTTTTGTATCTCTCAACCACCTTCTCCAAGTAAAATTACAATATGGAAATTGTTATTATATTTTAAACTTGTTTTTAAACTATATATATATATATATATATATTTTTTTTTTTTTTGTACCGGGGATTGAACTCAGGACCTTGTGCTTGCGAGGCAGGTGGCAGCACCACTGAGCTAAATCCCCAGCCTTAAAATATTTTAAAAGTTATTGACTGGGACTTCCTAGCTTCAAATAATTTATCTGAAGTAGAAATTCCTTAAAATTGTATTAATTTCATTGTTAGTTTTCTTTCCATGGAAAAGTTCTGCAACAATCAAAATTATCCCTTTTAAATCCTTTATAAGAATTAATACTTAGTTTAAAAACAAGGCAATTTCTCTTTTGGTGTAACAAAGCCGACTGGCCATGAAACTTCAATTAATGATAGTCTGGGCTGGGGATTTAGCTCAGTGGTTCCTCTGCCTGCTTCACAAGTGCAAGGTCCTGAGTTTGATCCCTGGTACCAAAAAAACTCCAAAAAACCAAAAAACAATTCATGATAGCCAGTAATCAAATATAGGGCTTAAAATGAATGGGGAAAATATGTCATTAAGTCACTTGTGCAGCTTCATGTAAAACTTCACATTTTCTAGATAAGGAATCACATTTTGTTTCTATGACAATGACATGGTGTCACAATCTATTTACATATGAAACCTTTGGAGACTTTATGGTATGTGAAAACTTACTGTAACAATGAACAGACTGCTTTATATTTAAAGTAGTAGAAATCTGCTCTTGCAAAGTGAATTAAAATTATTCAAGAAAGCTAGAAAAAGTAAAAAACAATAAAAACACTTGAAAATAGTGTTGTCTGGGGTATGGGTAAATGTGCATTTGCATACTGCTAGTAGGCGTGTAAGTTAGTACAACCACTCAGAGGGCATTTAGTAATATTTCTTAGAATTTAAAAGGTGTATATCTTTAAACATTTTTTTTGTTGTTTTTTGAGTCAGGGTCTTGCGATGTAGCTCAGGTTGGCCATGAATTCACTATATAACTCAGGCTAGCCTCTAATTTGTGGCGAACCCCCTGCCTCAGCCTCCCAAATACTTAAAGGTATGTATCACTATGCCCTGCTTAAATGGTCCATTTCTTTAGATCTGTCTTCTAGGATCTTTACTTACAGAAATGCTCCCACAAGTACACTAAGAGACTATGTGTGAGAGAATATCTGTGTAATATAACTTTAAAAACAAAAAGAACTCAAAGGTCTACTGATAGAAGGGCTGCATCAACTATGGTGCAGCCCAAAATGGAAACTTGGGCATCATCAAGAGAAAGAGTTAAAGGTCATAAGAAAGTACTGGACAGGAAAAAGGATCACAGGCTGAGTCCTTCAGTGAGCTCATGTTTCAATACCAGGAAGATACAAAGAAACCAGCATTCCAGTATGGAAAGCACCTTTAGAGACAGAACAAATATTGGTGGTTTCACTAAGATGAGGATGAAGGATGGACCAGGCTACTAGCAGTTAGAACACACCTGGTGGAGGACCAATTCAGTGGTCTGCAGGAGGTCTGGGTCTCCTGGAGGTGGATCAGACCACAGGAAAAGAGGAAGTGAAATCAGTGACTGTAAACGACTTTGTCAAAAACTATGCTACCAAGTGGCATAGAGAAGTAGGGTGGTACTTGGAGGGGAATTGGGGGCAGAAGGGTTTTGTTTGTAACATGTAAGTGATTATGGCTCATTTGCATGTGGAAGCAAAGAATCCATGAGAATTATGAATATAGCTAGAATGCTGTTAAGTGTTTTAGGAAGACAAAACATTTTATCAAAATCCCAAAAGAGTTAACTTCTTGATCTGTACAAATGCAAAGAATTTTGCTTTGCAAACTTCCCACTTTAAGAACTCTCACGATGCCATTAAAGACTGATATTGCACATATAAACAGATGAATGTTCTGTTAAATGGAAAAGGAGTACTTAAAAAAGTACTTAAAGTTGCTCACTTGACGCAATCTTACTCTTCTCACACAGCAGCAAGTAGTATTTCAATCAAATATATTTATAGGCAAATAGAGTTGGAACTCAATTATTTCACGTTAAAAAGCTACCAATTTCAAGAAAATTATAATAGTGTTCATTGATTTTATTAAGCCCCAAGATAAAAACTCCAACCAACCAGTTGTCACCAAAAAACCCTTCAAAGTACTAAAAACAAAGCATTAGTATAAGTGATTTAAAGAAAACCAAACTTGATTTAAAGTAAATGGTGTAGTATGATTTCACTCATCTGTGGAATTTTAAAAAGCTGACCTCCCAGAATGAGAGAGTGCAATGCACGGTGGTGACCGCAGGCTGGGGTGGGGAGATGCTGCTCAGAGGATGGATACATGCTTATTGTTAGGAGGAATCCACTTTAAGAGGTCCACTGTGCAGCAAGGGGGCTGTAATAATTGATGACACAGTATACTGTTATCCTGAAAAATGTAAACAGAGTGGATTTTGTGTGCTGTCACTAAAAATAATTGCGTGACGTAATGCGTTTGTTAACCAGCTACATTCAACTATTCCATCCTGTATAGGTATTTCAAAACATGCACATAATAAAAACCAAAAATAAAGGATACTGAATGTCAGTATCTGTGCAAAATGAAAAAAAAAAAAAAGAATTTGATGCTGCATCTGGCTTCAACAATCACTTGACCTACCCCAGTATTTAATTTTTTTTTCTTTTTTTGGTTTTTGGAGACAGGGTCTCACTATGCAGTTCAGGCTGGTCTCGAACTCTCTATGTGGCCCAGGCTGGCCTCAAATTTGCAGTGATCCTCCTGCCTCAGCCTCCTGAGTCCTGGGATTACAGGCATGTGCCGTCATGCCCAGCTTTAACCCTAGTATTTAAGAATTGAGAAAACCAAGACTTTTTCAAGATTTCAAATTCTAAGAGTCTCTGTTCCTAGCTTTAGTGCAAAGTTGGGGGCCTGACTTTCAATATGGCCCTGAAAAAATGTCAATAAATCCATTTGGAAACAAAGAATAAATAAATGAAAATATAAATGGTTAAAAAATTTATTGTTGTCTGGGAACATGGCACAGTAACTTTTTTGGGGAAAATAACCAGTGTTACATAATTTTCTACAAGCAGACTGCTTTTACCAAAACTTGAGAAGTGATAAATACAGCTGAGAAACTACATCTGTGAACAAGGAAAGGCATTTTGTTTACAGATTAAAATGTTTTTAGTGGGAAAAAACAAGAGCCATCACATGAAGGATGGACAAAACGTATGATCAGAGTTCATATAAAGCTCAACATTCTCTATGAGAAGTAACTGATCATTTAAAAGTAGAAACAAAAGAAAGTACTGGTCGATATGCTCAATACAGAGTGACAATCAGGTGACAAGCACTGTCAAAAAACAGAGTGTAATGTATCCAGGAAAACTGCTCTCTACTAGCAGTGAGTTCCTGAACACGATGGCTTTAAAGGAAGCTCTTTTGCATTTCGGAGGCCATGGCAGGTGTGGGCATGGGTACTTCTCCATAGGGATGCTGTCCTAAAGGAGTCTCCCTGCACAAATAATGTCTTGTAAAACCAAAGAAACAGCAATACCATCACCAACAAACAAAACCAAAAACCACCTTTCCACTAAAGTCAGAACCAGCTGCAGGCCACTGCCTATGCTTCCCTTCTATCTCACCTTCTGTTTATTCTGCCCACTAGGTGGGGGTCTCCCTTTCCCTGCCACCCACAGGAGCAAAAGCAAAGCAGGAACTCCATGCTATTACTCAATCAACTTGCTTCCTTTGGACCTGATTAATAACTTTAAACTCAAATCCTTTTGTGTTATCTGATATAGATCAAGATGCTGATTATTCTATTTAATTTTTCTTTTTCTTTTTACAACTATAAGGACAATGTATTTATTGCACTCCAAACAATAGGAAAACATAAAAAATTAAAGAAAAATCACAGTCATCATAACCCAGCACTTCAAAATCTTTTTCTCCAGAAGTAATGCTTGCAAGCAGAAAAGAAGGTTTGGACCTTTTTCTTTTCATTTGCAAACATGACCCCCACCCTCCAACGTTCCATATGATTAATTTTGTGCATCAATCTGGCTGGGCCAAGGTACCCAGATATTTGGTCAGTCATTATTCTAGATGTTTCTAGAAGGTGATTTATCAAGACAGCTCTGAGTAACACAGGATCATATTAAGTGAATTATTTTGTAATATGCCATTTTTACTTAATGCATCACTGATATTCTTCTATAGGCTTAGGGTGCACAACAGCAGAGTTCTAGTAGTTATCTTCTGAGTAGCTTCTACTCTTAGGTAGGCACTTCTGATGAGTACAGCCGGCTCTAGTTTTGTGGGACAAACATGAGAATGAGGGTACTCTGCTAAGGAGGTGAAACAGAGAAGAAAGAAATCTAAAGCTACTGAAGACAAGGCTTGAACTGCATATCCACACAGGTCTAGTTATGACAGCCAAATAAACTTCAGTTTCTGCCTCTGCTTGGTGGACTTTGTTATTTGCAACCAAACGTGTTCCTTCTCAAATGACTACAAATATTGTGTAATAGGAACATGATAATGTAAATCATTCTGATGGCCATTTAGTCATTCATTTTCAACAAGTGTTGAGATGATATGCAGAAAAGAACCTGTTATCCTTTGAAAGGTCTTATAAGCTGGGCTCTCCCTAAACTATTTGTATAAACAGGTGGTTTATGCTCAACACGTGCTTTCCTTCTGAGTCTACAATTTTGGTACATGCTAGGCAGAGTGGTTACATGACCTGGCCCCCAGTTAAAACACCAAGGATTAGGTCTCCAACGAGCTTCTCACACATGCTATCACACTTGGTGGCTGGGGGAAGATTATTTCCTGTGTCTCCTCTGGGAGAGGACCCTTGCTTGGAAGCTTGTGTCTTGTTTCTTCCAGACTTTGCCCTAAGGACCTTTACCTTCTGCTGATTTTGCATTGTATACTTTCACCACAATAAATCATAGATAAATCCTGTAATTTCTTCCAGCAAATTATCACACCTTCAGATGGTCTTGGGTGCCCCTGATACAGGTGGCATCAGAAGTGGGATTTGCTAGAAGGACTCTCATTCACAGACATATGTAAAAGCATTGTCTTGTAAGAGGAAGGATAAGGGACGGGGTATGGATATTTTTAGTGTCCGGGTGGTTATGGAGTTACCCATGAGATAACAGCTGGGCTGCTGTTTGTTATGAGAGGTAAAAGTAGAATTTACAAATGATAGATCCAGCTCCAGGACAGCTGGCTTGCTGGATCCCCTGGCTGGCTAAAGTGATGGGAAACAGTACCCCAGATGGTAGGTAATGTCCTTGGTTTTTGTTCTCTCCTCCAATGGGTCCTAAAAATTCCCTAGGCTGTGCCAAAAATGTTAAGTTTGTACTGCTCTCTCCTTCGAGTTGGTGGGAAAAATTCAAATAACTGATTATTATTTTTTAAAAAAAGTGGGAGGAGGTAACACTCCACCAGATTTTTGCAGCCTGGCAGCTGCTGCTGTTGCTGCAGTTGCCTCCCTGCCTCCCTTCTCCACTGCATTCCAGTCTGGATCTTCCCTGGCAGCCCTAATGTTAACATAGCAAATGCTGAATTTACTGCTGGGGTTTACTTACTGCAGTGAGGGGAAAAAAATGAAAATTTTGCATTTTGTGGTTAGTACATCTGGATATCTGAAAAAAATGAATAAAAATGTTAAATACTTAGGATTTTATAAAGGGTAGAGGAATTATCACGATCAAAGGAAGCTGTAAAAAAAGAAATGTATTAATGGGACACAACTTCTCTGCTTTTCACTGCCAGTAGGCAGGAGGAACTTACACAGAGAAAGTCCCTGTAGTGACGGTTTCTGCTATGGAAGATATAAAATTTCCTGTATTGGAGCCTCTGGAAAAAGGAAGGCAATAAGGAAAAGAGGTGATCTACAGATGGAGACTTGCTTTTGGAGTTTTAAAAAAACTGGTTTTGGTTTGCTAATGATTTTTGTGAGAGCTGAGGTCTTAAAGGACAATGATTTTCCAACCTGATGAGCATAGTTTTCAGTGGGTGAATGTGAACTCTAAGACTGGTAAGATAAGAAGAGCTTAGAAAGGCCTTTCTTGTTACTTGGACTTTCTGGCCTTGTACCATTGCGCTTCCATTGCTGGTGAAGAAAATGTCTCTGGCTTTTCTAAATCCTGACCTCACAGACATTAACTGCCTGCACTTGAGTCTGAGATAAAACCTTATACTGCTCATACAAGCTGCCAGCTCAGTGTGACCTGTGCTGGGCTGACTGAACACTGTGGCTCAAGGAACAGGCCTCTGACTCTGCCATCTTGCAACACTGGGACACCTCTCCATGGAGTCCTCAACAGTGAAAGCAGAGACTGAGTGGCTTACCTGCCTAGGTCCCCTACAAATGTCCACAGGAAAGAGCTTGTTCCAGGTGGGCCCACCTGAAATGCAGGTGCTGACTGACAACTATTTCTGATACAGTGACTAACAGCATTCTGAACTTGTGATGACGTACTGCCTAAAGCTGCAGGTTGGGAGAGCGTACATCTCAGGGACTGTGATCCTCTACTTACTCTGGACAGACTGACCCAACTCCCTCTGGAGCTGACCCCTTTATTTGCTTTCCCAATCAGCTGCACTTTCCAAGAATGGACTGACACCCAGAGGGCCGAGGAGGTGAGCCTCTCCGGCTGCCATACCACTGCCACAGAGCAGACACAGATTAAAAAAATAGAGGAGCTGAGGAAACTGATGGAATCCCAACATAGGAAACAAATGGAATCCATAAAACAGATGCAAACAGATTTCCAGGAAATTAAGAACTCCACTGAAAGTTTACGCAGCAGAATGAACCAATGTGAGGACAGAATTTCAGATACAGAAGATAAGATTCCAATTAGGGAACAGGAAAAGAAAAATTGCTTTAAAATAGTAAGGGACCATGAGAAATCAATCCAGCAGCTACTAGACGATGCAAAGAAGAATAACATAAGACTGATTGGAGTCAATGAAGAAAGAGGAGAGAGTGCAGACGACATAAAAAAACTGTTCACAGAAGTGGTGGCAGAAAACTTCCCAAGCAGGGGAAAAGAACTTGACATACAGATAAGTGAGGCATATAGGACTCCAACTAGCCTTGATGAAAAAAAATCTACACATAGGCATATAATAGTTAAGATTCCAGAAACCCAACAGAAGAACAAAATTTGACAAGCAGTGAGAGAAAAGAAACAAATCACATACAAAGGAAAGCCCAGCAGAATCACAGCAGACTTCTCAATGCAAACCCTCAAGGCAAGAAGAGCTTGGAGTGACGTATGTCAAGCCCTAAACGAAAACAGCCTCCAAGCCAGACTGATGTACCCTGCACAACTATCTCTCAAAATTCATGGAGAAGTAAGACACTTTCATGACAAAGAGCACCTCAGGAACTTCATGAATATCAAACCAGCACTCCAAAAAACTTTAGACACTATCCTAGGAAAAGACAACGAGGATCACAACCCCAGGAAGCCCAGCAGAATGAATCCATCAGGCACGACAAGAAATTAAATGCAAAGGGGGAGAATCCAACAAAAAGAAAAAGTCATAACAGTGATAAGTCATTATGTATCAGTTATAACTATCAATGTTAATGGTCTCAATTCACCAATCAAAAGAAAGAGACTGGCAGAATGGGTCAAGAAGCAAGATCCAACAATATGCTGCATACAAGAAACATACTTAATTTAAAAAGAAACTCATAGACTGAAAGTTAAAGGGTAGAAAACGATACTCCTTGCAACAGGAATGCAAAAAAAAAAAAAAGGAGGAATAGCTATCCTCTTTGCAGATCAAGTGGATTTCAAACCAAAATCTGAAACACTTCTGTTCCTAAGAGTTTCAGATAAGGGACAGTCAACCTGTATGTAAAAATCTATTGTGAACATGCGTTTTCATTTCTCTTAAGTAAAAACATAAGAACAGAACTGTTGGTTCTTAACAGTAATATAAAAAATTTCTATATTGTTTTCCAAACTGGGTTTTATCATTTTACATTCACATTAGCAGTATTAGAAAGTTCTGCTTGGTTCACAACTAAGCTGACATTTGTCCTTTTAAAATTTTTAACTTCATCTCCCTAATGAGTGTATAATACGATCTTGTTATTGTACTGATTTGTATTTTTCTGATTCTAGTGCTGCACACCTTTCCTTGTGCTGCACTGGCTATTTATCATCTTCTTGTGTCTACTTTTTAATTGGGTTGTCTATTAATGAGCTATAAGAGTTCTGGTCATAGGTTATATGTATTATAAATATGTTCTGGTTAAGGACTACTTTTCATTTTCTTGACAATGTTTTTTAAAGTTCTAAATTTTGATGGAATCTCATTTATCAACTTTTTTCTTTTATACATCATGTTTTTTGTATCCTAGGAAATTCTTGCCTACCCTAAATTCATAAACATTTCCCCTTATAATTTCTTCTTAAAGTTTTATACTTTTAGTCTTTCATATTTGGGTTCATAGATCCTTTCAGTTATTTTTAATATATGGAAATAAAGGGTTGAGGTTAATTTTTTACATACGGATAACAGGTGTTCTACTACCATTTGTTGAAAACATTATCTTTTCCTCTGCTGTTGAGCCAAGTTTATGTTCTATAAAATGTTAATATTAAATAATCTTTCAAAACTCAGTGGACCATATATGTGTGCTTCTATTTCTAGATTGTTTTATTCCATTGATCTATATATATTTCCTTACACCAACATTGCCTTGATTACTGTAGCTTTAGAGGAAGTCTTTTTATAGCAAGTATACATAGACCTGAATTTTTATATATATCTTGTGTTTTCTAATTCTGCTAAATTCAAATACAAGTTCTAGGGGCTCCTAGAGATTTCTTAGTATTTTCTCTGTAGATGACCATTTTATCTACATATAAAGAGTTTACTTCTACTTTGTCAATCCTGTGCTGTTTATTTTTGTTGCCAGACTATTTTGGTTTGGACCTATGTTTCAAAGTTTAATGGACAGATGAAGAGTAGGCATATCTGCCCTTGTTCCCTACCTTAGGGAGAAAGCATTGTATCTTTTCCATTCATATAAGATGTTTTTGCTGGAAGTATAGAGTACATGTCTTTTATCTGTTGAGAAGTTTCTGTTCTACTTCTAGTCTCCTGATAGCTTTTACCATGAACAGCTGTAGAATTTAGTCCAATACTTTTCCTGCAACTACTGATAGGATCATATGGGTTTTTCCTTTCTTCTGTTAAAGTGATGACTTATGGGGGTGGATCTTCCAATGTTGAACCAACACTGCCATCCCTATAATAAAAGCACCTTCTACACACTGCCAGATCTGACTTCTAATAGTTTTTTTGTTAAACAAATTTTTATTAATGTTCATACTTTTCTATTATCTTTATCCAGTTTTAGTATTTTTTCATTAATAAAGGGCTTTACTTTATTCATCTGAACTTTAGTCATAGAAAATGGCAGAATACCTTAGATTTGACATAGTGCTGGGGCCAAGATCAAACAATTTTCTTCGTACATTTGGACGCAAGTAAGTCACTGCCCCCATTCTCTAACCCTAACCCTAATGACTACTGTTCCTCCTCAGGAAAGCACCTCAGACACAATCTTCAGGCTGCTGACCGTGAATGCTACCCAGATACTGTCTTCCCCAGGGCAGTTCCTCAGACGCAGCAGGAGGCCTAGTTTCTCTGGACCATGACTCCTTGCACAAGCACATCCCGAAAGAGACTCTAGTGCAGGTGAGGCCACCTGGCAATACTCTCTCTCTGAAAATGCCTTGCCGGTAGTCCTGTGGGTTGTGCTGACCTCTGTCCCAAATCCCCAGGGGCCTACGTGTACTGGTGACTCCTCTTCTGGGAGACTGAGGGCTCCAGTCAGACCCTCTGCCTCCCTGAATCGAGGCTGAAGCAACAGTGTTTCTGCCTGGTTCTCCAGACAAGATTTCACCTGACTGCAGAGTGCCATAAAGCAGCACTTGGCAGCAAATAAGCGGGATGACAGCACACTCTTTCCTGTCCTTTCCTGTCAGGATTTTAGGCCCATCTTTGCCATCATCTCTTCATAGACTGTCCATGCCATTGCTGCCATCAGAGCTCTGCAGAGGGCCCGGGGAACGCTGCCTTGGAAGAAGCCACGTAGCCCATAGTCTTTGAAAATGAGTGTTACTGCTTGGCCAATCCACTGAAACTTCACTGGGGAGAGCTGGATATGAGTTTTGATAACATCTGCAGGTTGAGTTACCAACAAGGCCAGCATACCAGCAAATATTCCACAGCTAAAATTCACAACAGGAATGAAGGCTACATCAGACTGGTCGTGGAGCTCTACGTTTTTGGTCTGGCTGTAAAACATCAGGTAGATTCCTGAAAAGGGTGCATCATGAAGGAGGGTGGCTGTCAGGCCACTGAAGAGGCCTCGGTGGTCCCCGCTGCAATAGATGCTCCTCAGGGCTTTGTAGATGCTCTCATAGCCGTGATTCCCATTCTCATAGCGTGTTTTGATCACTGTGATGGGCGACATGCAGACCCCTGCAACAGATCGAGAGCCCATGCCCAATATGATTGACTCCAGGGCACTGGGCGGATGGCCTCGCAGGAAATACTGCTTCAAAGAGTAGAGCACCAAAGTAGATTCCGACACCAGGGACACATCTCACAATGGAGGGGGACATCCCTTTCCAAAGGCCCAAAAGACTCTCTGTGCGCACCACCTTCAAGAGTACAGTCAACAACCCAACGCGTCCGGACCCATGGTCTGAGGGCTGGCGAGTCTGCAGGAGTGTTTTAAGGAGATCCAGAGGCTGGAAAAGTAGGGTGGAACAGGTCCCACTGATGAGGCCACACAGGAAAGCCTTTATCACCGGATGTAACGTGGCTGTGACTGACGTCCTGCGGGGGCAGCAGCTCGGCCCAAGCCTTCTGGATCATGGGCGACCGGTGGGGGGTCCTTCCCGGAAGCCACTCCGGCCCCTCGGCCCCGCCCTCCGGCCACCCCTGGCCACCCCGCAGCCTGGACTCCGCGCTTTCCAGTTTTAGGATTAGCACAATGTTGAGTTCCTAAAATGAGGGGAGAAGTGCTCCTTCTTTTTTCTGCTTTAAATGTTTGATATAATTTATCAGGTAAAATGTATATGAGTCTGTTGTTGTCATACAGGTAGGTTTTCAAACTAGGAATATACTTTCTTTAAAAGGTGCTATTCAAATTTTATATATCTTTCAGACTCAGTTTCATTAATTTGTCTTCCAAAGTACTTCACAGAAGTTATCAAATTTATTTTGAAAAAGAGTTTTGTAATATGCTTTCTATATCCTTTTAAATTTTGTAAAATCTGTGGTAATATCCTCTAAATCTTGATATTGTAATTTTTAAAAATGTATAATTGATATTGTGTAATAGGAAGAAAAGGTCTAAAGGAGCAGGGGAAGTGGGAGGGGTAGGGGAAAGGAAAGAAGGGAAAACAAAAAATATGAGAAAAGGAAAAAAATGGAAACAAAGTCTTTACAAATAGGGAAGGGTGGAGGGGGTGAAGGGAGGGCAGGGGAATGGGGAAAAAATAAGAACCAAGATACGTCATGCAAAGGTACAAGATCCCAATGATGAATGTAACTGTATTGTATACCTAAAATGTACCAATAAACTTAATGGAGGAAAAAAAAATAAAAAGAATGGACTGACAACCCAACTTGGCTTCTCAGGCTCCATGCACCTTAGTGAAATTTGATTAAGTGTGGCTTTCCTTAGAAAGGGACTGCTCTTTTCTAGGTTGCTCACTTGATAAAGGATCAAGGTGAAATGGGTGGGGAAGTTTCTGAAAATTTGAGATTTTGTTCTGATCAATTTCTGTACATGATGTCTTTCTGGTGAAGTTGTACAAAAATGCTTTTCTGTGAAGATATTTTGCCTCTCTTGCCAACACCTACCCCTTCCCCACCAGATAAGAGGATGATTAAAAAATGTAAAATTATAATTGTAGATGGAAACACCGATTTTTCTAACAATTGAGAAAACTAAATGGAAGCCTCTGCATCTAGGGAAGAGGGAGCAGAGAGGGCATCAGTGATCTTTGTTTTTCAAAGCTGTTTTTGGAAGCTTCTACCTTTTCCTGAACAAAACCTCTGAGTATGCCTTTGCGAGCTGCTGAGAATAACATTGCTGAGTGTCTGATCACCGAAAAGGGCTGACTATGGCCTAGCGCCAGGCGGCCCAGCCCCTGTATTTTCCATCTGAAAACGTGCAGATGTTCAAACTCATGAGGTAGATGAACTAGGCCACCGACAGCAAAACCACTTGGAACCGACTGATAGTCCTTCTGAAGCCAAGGACTGGACTAAATTATTTGGGCTGGAGTAGGAAGCAAAGAACAAGCTGCTGCTCAAAGCAGGAGGCCTTGTGCTTCTACCTAATGCAGGTTCTCTTTGTTTCTAGGATTATCGTGTACTCTCTGGGATGGAACTTCTCAAGACACTGTCTCAGTCTGGGATGGCTTGCTGGTCAGCTTCAAATTACTGGTCATAGTTGATGTTATGCCCGAACTGATGCCTTGGGTAAGAAACTTATGGAGAAAGCCACCTGACTTTCTAAGATAGACCTATTATGATTAATAGGATTTGCTTTAACTATCCTAAGTACATGATTCCTAAAGGGTCCAATCGAAACCAATAGAGCAGGTTGGCCTCACTATTCTTTGGGTCTTACTGATGATACTTTTGCCATAAAGACGTCTTAGTCAATGACAAGGGGGTAGACTGTGTGGCGAAGATTAAACACAGCAGGCCTAAACTGTCCCCGAAAAGGCCTGCTTACAGACTGCCCTTTGCTGGCATCTGCGAAATTAGATTTCTGGTGAGTTCCCACCGTCCTGATAAGAATTGTTCACCCACACTGTACAAATAGTTGGTTCATGTTGAGCACCTGCCTTCCTTCGGAGAGACTGCAATTTCGGTATGTGCCAGGCGGAAGGTGCCAACTTAACCAGGCCTCACTAAAAATCCCAGGTATAGGGTCTCTAATAAGCTTCCCCGGAGAAGATTCTGATGTGTGTTGTTGAAATTGTTGCTTTGGAAATTAAACGTGTCCTGTGTGCCTCCTCTGAGAGAGGAGAGGACCCCTGGAATCCTGCATCTGGTTTCCCTCAGACTTCACCCCTTGCACCTTTTCCTCTGGTCATTGTGCTTTGTATGCTTTCACTGTAATAAATCATAGCAGTGAATACAACCACATGCTGAGGGGCTTTGAGTCTTCCCAGTGAATGACTGAAACTGAGGCTGTGGTCTTAGGGATCCCTAACACAGTTAGGAATAAGTATAAAATAGTCAAGAAAAAGCAAGAAGGCAAGTACGGATGAAGTCATGTAAGCAGAGTGGCAGAAGATGAAGGCTGAGAGAGAGACAGCCTGATCACATAAGGCCATGCCAGTAAGGGTGAGATTCTGGGTATGAGAGGAAGCCACAGGAGGCTTCTGAGCAGAAAGGAGGATGAATCAGGCCTCTGTCAGAGAGCTGAAAAGAAGGAAAAAGAGTGAAAATGGGGAGGTGAACAGGAAGCTCTAAGGTACAGAAAGTTCTTCAGTTGCCCTTGAATTCTTTAGAAAAGAACCCCAAGTAACAAATACAGGAGGAATGGTAGAGTTGCAAAGTCACCACTACGCAAACCAAAATGAAAGAAGGTCTGAAAGATAAATATAAATAGTTGCCCAAACCACTAGGCAGCAGGTCAGTGTACAACTCCAGAACAGCTGGATCAGCCTGATACTATCTGATTTCACTGAAAAAAAAACTTAATGTCACTAGAAATAGGACAGTCAGATACTATATGCCTCCTAATGTAAAGCAAAGCAATAAGTATACAACACCAACTAGGTAGAGCTAACTTCCCATTTTATAAAAGATACAGCAAATTGTGGAGAAAGCTAAATAACATTATAAGAATAAAATTAGCTAGACTCAAAACACGGGAAAATGTACAGCACAAAAGTCACTATTTCTGTAATACATAAAATGACACTTAAAGGGCAGGAGAACTATTATAGATTAAGAGAAACTGTAGATCTTACCTTGGATATGGAATTAAACAAATCATTATAAAAAATACCCAGAACAAGTGAGAAAACAGGACAGCCTGTATATTAGGTGATAAAAGAATAAAAGCTAATTTCATGATTTGGTTGAAAAAATTCTGGTCAAAGAACATGTAAAATGTGATTTAAAATACTCTAGGAAAGGAAAACAGGGTAAAATTGTGTGGGGTGGTAAAGATGAAACAAAAACAGCAGGATGCTGACAGTTGTTGAAGTTGGGTGACTAAGACATCTTCTACTCTTATGAGTGTTTAAAAATCCTCATAAAAAATAAAAAGGAATGGAGTAAACTAAGACTTGGAAAGATTTTAAAACAGTCAATACACACTGGACCAAAGTATAGGAAGAGTCTCAAAGAAAGTAAACAGAATTGTTTTTCTGAAGAATGATGCAACAATGCGTATCAAATGTTTTTAAGCCTGGGATTTAGCTCAGTGGTTCCGGCACCTGCCTCACAAGTGCAAGGTCCTAAATTTGATCCTTGGTACCAAAACCAAAAAAACAAATGTTTAAAAAAAATTTACATTCATTCCAGAAAATTTAAGAATTCTAAGAAAATTATCAAAGATGCACATGAAGATACATTGAAAATGGGCCGGGGATTCAGCTCAGTGGTTCCACCACCTGCCTCACAAGTGCAAGGTCCTGGGTTTGATCCCTGGTACCAAAAAAAACCCCCAAACAAACCAAAAAGATACATTTAAAACGATTTCCCAGGAAAACACTATAAAAAGTCCATGTCTAAATTATAGCAAATTTACACAACTTTTTACAGCCATTAACTATTAAACTATAAAAGAAAAATAACATGGGAAAATGTTCATAGTAAACTGTTAAGTGCAAAATGCAAAAAGTAAACTAGTATATATGTTTTGGCACAATTTAGTTTTTTTTTTTCTTTCTCTTTTTTCTTATGGTACTAAGGATTGATCTAGGGCCTTTGCACTGAACCACTTTCCCAGACAGGTTCATATTTTTAATTTTGAGACAGGGTCTCACTAAGCCACTAAATTGCCCAGGTTGAGCTTGAATGTATAATCCTCTTGCCTCAGACCCGTGGAGTTCTGGGATTATGCGTGTATGCCAGGTGCCCAGCCCCAATTTACTTTTCTTAAAACTATTTATATACCTAGAAAAAAGCCTGTAAGAGTATTCTTCATGATGTTAATAGTTATTATTTTTAGTTGATGGGATTAAGTTCTTTTTCATTTTTTAAAGATGGTTTTTCTATGCACAAGTATGATATATTTCCTGTAAAAATTTTGAAGATGTAAACATTCAAGTCTGGATCAATTCCTGTGTCGTTAATAATGAAATAGTAAGTGGCCATGGTGGCGATCTTTGAAATCATAAACTGAGTAACAGAAGGGTGGAAGCAAAACACAGAATAGACACATTAACACATTTTTAAAAGGATAGCCTTTTGGTACACTATTATGAGAAAGACCAACTTTTAAATTTAAAAGAAGTGTCAAGAAGGTGAGAGAAAAGGATTAAAGTTTGTAAGTTTACGTATGTTTCAAATGGAGAGGTTAAAAAACAACTAAATCAAATTACAGTGATGATTAGAAAGGTTACTATAGTAAAAATCCTAACATAATTCTGAAAATGTCCAAAGCAGCATGTTAGACAATTCTTTCTGTGCTTCTATTTTGTGCATTAACTGACAGATTGTTTTTTTTTCTGGTAGCAGGGATTGAACTCAGGACCTTGCACTTGCAAGGTAGGCACTGGAACCACTGAGCTAAATCCCCAGTCCTGACAGATTATTCTTAAAAATTTCTCAGGAAGAAACTGACATACCAGTATCCAAAAAGAAATGTTAGGGTATTAATGTAGCCTGTGTACAACTTCATCTACCTAATTCAGCTATGTGGGTCAACTCTGATAGTCAAATATTAAAATATAGAAAAAACCACAAAACTACATTTTATACAATTATATATGGTTAATAATCAGTAAAATCAGTCTTTTTCAACATCTTCAACAGTCTTTTTCTTCTGCACTTACTAGTTTAATAACAGTCTCTTTCCTACATCAGGCAAAAGCAAAGAAAACGTCCAGACTACCTGGTTTCCGTACTTTCTTTGGTGCTTCATAGTCCTTTTCTGGATTTGGAGATTCTAGAAAGCTGATTTCTTCCGTGGCACTTTTCCCTTCCTGGCTCTTGAGGCTATTTTCCTCTTCTTGAATGGGGGATTCCAATTCTGATTCTTCTGAATCAACAAATATCTGACCAGCAACTACTCTGCCTGTGGTAGTGTGGTCCTTTACTGACTCATCTGATGGCAAAGAAGTCTGAGAATATGAAGTATTTTTAGTTATCAACAGTATCAAGATTTCATCCAACCCAATTTGTCCATTCTTTTTACTAACCCAGCCGTCTCCTTCAGCTCCTTAAAGTGCCGCCCTCCATCACCTCTACAGGGTTTAGCTTGTGTAAATCACATGTCTTTATCGTCTGTTGAACTCTTTGAATTTCAACCAGGAAGTCTTCCTTAATCCCTAGTATCTGGGTTAGCTTCTCCCTCTCCATGATCCAATCCCCTATGATAATTCTGTTATCATAACTTCCCGTCTTTATCTGTATTTCCGCTAATCCAGAGATTATAGCTCCTAACTAAGCAGTTTCCTGGCATATGTAAGAACCAGCCTTATTTATTCATTCAACCAACAGATGCATTAACTCCTTAGAATTCTTTTTGAAAATTTATGTAAATAGACACAAATGGCAGAGTCTTTAAAAGTTGGAGACTGAACTCAGGCCCTCACCGAATCAGCCAACACTTTCAATGAAAACATTTGCTATTCTCCCTCGTAGGTCAGTGATTTTTTTTTTTTAATTTTTTACCCCAGAAGAATTAGAATATTGATAACCACTTATCTGTTTTTTTAAAAAATTCAATTCTGTCACTCAAAAGATGCAGACTTCATATCCTTTCTAAGTTGCATAACTCTTTGCTTTTAAATTGGGCAGCAAATATCAGCCATTGCAAATTTTAGTACATACCTTAGAATCTAAGGATTCATCCTGGTTGCCTTCTTCATCTGCAAAGAAATTTTAAGATAATTTAGTCATCTTTTTGTCGGGAAATTACAAATGTTATTAAAAGAAAACATCTGATAGGCACAACAACAAATAAGACACTATGCCTAGATTGAAAAATTAGTTGTAGTCAGCAACTGTTCACAAAAGATTAAGTAAAAAAAATGGGTTCAGGTGGTAGATTTTCTCTAGGTAGGAAGACAAATTACCCCTGTTCCCCGCCAAAGATATTTCAGATTCCAGTCAATTTTCTGTATATATTTAGTCTATTACTGACAATGAATTACTAAGTATAAAAATATACCTTTAATTTCATATTCCTGCTTCTACCTATTCTGTTCCTTTGCTCAGGATGTGGAGGTAAATTAGCTTATCTTATTGCCAATTAGCATTTTACTATTTGATAATACTATTAATCAATATAATATAAATAATATAATAATTATTACTATTTGTCAATAGAGTTACCAGACAAATATACTTAGGACTTGTATTCTACTTTACTAAAGAGATAACCAGATATAGGTAAAAGTAGCATCATCCTGTCATGTACTCACTCACGTGAAAGCTATTTATTAAGACATTAACGGTTCATGTTAAATGATGAATCGAGCCACTAATTATACCTTTCTTCCCAATTCATACAGGTTGTTTTGGTTTTGTTGGATTACATAATATTCCTTATATTATTCTTTCCATATTTTCTGGCTGTCACTGTTATACTGGCTGCTTATTATTCTTTCTCCTGCTCTTATATAAACACATGCACCAACCCAATGTTCAGTCACAAATGTTTGATCTTTGTATTCATTGCCAGCTTAAAAAAACCAAACTGTGAGATTATCTCTGTTTTCTGCTTGCTCTTGAAATTACCTGAGTTTATATAGGAGCAAGTTTCAATTCTGCCTGCTCTGTCAGCTATCTGAGAAATTAACCAGCAGATAAAATGCTGTAAGACCACTTGATTTTTACTGGTAAATGTGGTCCTACCTTACTTCATACAGATATGGTTATACCCTAAATATTATTTGGAACTTGTAACTCTTTACAATAAAAACATGTTTTGGAATTTGTTACCAAAGTATCAAACTAAGAAGCACAAAATATACAACTCTTATTTCACAAAACTTGTTTTGAGTATCTGAGAAAATCAGTCTACCAGTGAAGTTTTGCCATATATGAAGCTGGTGTCAGTTTAAAGAAAATTTAAATTAAAGCTACTACTTACATTCACTTACTTTTAGACTACCTTCAAAATATGTTTTTATTTTTAGAAGGAGAAGAGTATTTCACGTATTGGTCCCACAGTGCCCGTAACATTTAGGCAGTGCTGTCAATTGGGATTCATCCTTCCCAGTAACTTCATTACAAGTATCACCCAAAGCCCAAGTTCTAACAGACAGTTCAAGTTCCATTTTCAGTAAATTTGGGACAAAGGAAAATATTCATCTCTATTATGTAGCAAAGTTTTATGCATATAGTTAATCACAATTTTTAACTAGTTAATATATCAAGAGCAGACTTTAAGTGTGCAGATTTATATGATATATTCCCACTGAACTTCGGAGCAGCTGAGACTAGTCACTAATCACTAAATCTAGTACGACACTTGGAAGCTAATGGGAAAATAATATAGATAACATAAATAAATACAAAGACACATATGTTTGAAAGCTTACTATAAGCCGTAAGGCATAGGAGAAGCAAAATGTTATTTCTGAACTCCACAAAACATGACTTGTGACATCAGGATCATTTCATGTGAATTGCATCATGCTTCTCTCTTAACAAACTAGGAATATATACTAAGATTACTGGTAAACAAGCATTCTTTTTCAGTTACTAAACTGGGAAAACCTACTCCAGATGGTAGTCTTAAGCATAAGCTGTTTTCTCTTTCAGACTGACAGCCACATTCACACAACACTTTTTATAAGGTTGCTTATGACCAATGCACTTTGGACATGTAGTCTTTTGGAAAAGATTAGAGAGACACGAGAGTTATGCATACCGAAAAAGTAAATAGTAAATGTTCTGCTTTCACCAGAATACAGACATCAAGCAAAAAGAATGCAAAGGGACTCAATAGTTACAGATTTCACACTCACTGGTATCACACCTAAAATACAATTATCCACACTACTTTATTAATTGCGCACCTTCCCTTGAAAAACATCAATTTTCATTTGTATATCAGCTGACAAAACTGCAAAGCACTAGGGATCTTTTTTCAAGGACAAAATGTTATGACAAATTCATTTTACCACCTGTCATGTAACTTAAACAGACTGATCACTTTCAAGCATGCAGTCTGAAGAGTTTGGTGAAAAGGGACTAGATATCCTGCCTTCTGCATTGCCCTTTTGTTTAGGATCTATGCGAATCCTATGACAGTACTGACTCTGAGTTACTCCAAATCCGAGACCAGTTTGAGACCTGGCTTCCCCACAGATTAATTTGAACACTCATGGTTCAACACTGAAAGCTTGCTCAGCCTTCATTTTCTCAGTCTATCAAGAGGGAATAATTTCATCCATCCTGCTGGTTCACAAGATGAAAAGAACAACTAAAACAGCGAAGTTATCTATCTTCTGCAGTCTAAAAACTACTCTCAGAATTTATGTTACTAGTATAATTATTATCTGAAATATCTAGCAGTGGGTCTTATTAAAAATACTGTACTATTGTTTGGCACAAAGGAACAAAAGTAAATCATTTGCTTCTTTTTCCCCAAAACAATAAAGCATTTATTATTATTTTCCTTTTGGTGTGGGGCTGTGAACTCAGGGCTCCTGCAGGCTTTGCACATGCTCTATCACTGAGTTTATGCCCTCAGCCCCAAGTAAACATATTTTTAAGTGAGAAAATTTACTGCCTTTTCACTATTAAGAAAAAAAGAGAGGGCCAGGGATTTAGCTCAGTGGTTCCTCTGCCTACCTCGCAAGCGCAAGGTCCTGAGTTCGATCCCTGGTACCAAAAAAAAGAAAATGAAAGAGAAATTTTAATCTCCTTAAAGTTTATTCACAGGGAAAAGAAAACATTTCTAATGTAACTCTCCTATGTTTTGCAAGTCTCTAAAACAGGGTACAAGATAATTGCTACTGACAAGGATAAGATCAGTATCTTCTTTGTTGGCTAAACATATTCTACCTGATTATAAATGAAACTCGCCCTGGGTAACCACTAACACTGACACACAAATTACCACCAAAAACTTGATTTTTGTGGGGTTTTTTTTTTGGTACTGGGGATCGAACTCAGGACCTTGCACAGGTGAGGCAGGCGCAGTGCCAAAATTGATTTTTATATAGGAGCAAAGCTTTAAATATTTCAAACAAGGCTGGAATCCTATATAAATAAGCACTCTACTGAATGACAAACCCAACTAAAAAAATCAAAGCACTTAACTTATAAAACTTTATATCATGTGTTTTATGATATGTGAACTTCAGGTGATGATGGCACAGTTGTCAGAGGATTGGTTTTAGGACTCTCCAGCCTCCAAACCCAGGATACCAGGCGGGGGATTTAGCTCAGTGGTTCTGCCGCCTGCCTTGCAAGCGTATGGACCGGAGTTCAATCCCTGGTACCAAAACAAACAAACAAACAAAAAAACAAAAAAACCCAGGATACCAAAATCTGATGCCAGTCTCTTCTATAAAATGCAGTGGTTTACATATAACCTAATTACTTATGACACCTAATACAATGTAACGTTATGTAAGTAGCTGTTATAGTGTGTTGCTTAGGAAATAACAAGAAAAAAGTCTATACATATTCAGCACAAACACAATTTTTTCCTCTGAGTATTTTCCATCTTGGGTAGGTTGAATCCACTTATGTGACTTGCCAAATAGGGAAGACCATGGCCTCTATTACCTTTCAGCGTGAATGTCTATCTTCTTTTAATTCTGGCTAAGTTTTCAGATTTACTAGGGAAATGTTTTGGCATACCTTTTACTATGATGGAAATCAAAGCAGGTAATTCCTGAACACAGACCTCCTCTTACATCAATACACCAACAAGATTTAACACTTCGGTATTAATAGCTTTGCATTATAACATCCTGAAAAACCTACCTGTAGATCTTTAAGAACCCATCTCCTTACATAGAGCTCTAAGTTAAATAATCAAAAGATGACACAGGAACATTTGAATACTTTTCTTTAAACTCCACAAATTGAATTCTGATGGAATACATATCATGTTCTTAGTTACTGTAGTTCTCAATTTTTTTTTTCTCTTGGTACGAGGGATTGAACTCGGGACCTTGCACCTGCAAGGCAGGCGACAGAAGCACTGAGCTAAATCCCTGGCCCTGTTGTTCTCAAACTTTAATAAGAACCACTTAAAGAACTTATACAAATTCATATACAGATACCTGACCTACTCCAGACCTAAAACTGAGTTTTAAAAAACTCCTCAAAGGAATTCTCTTGCAGGTGGTTCATGGTTCGTCAGGCATGTTACCTACTAAACTCTCAACAGCTTCATTTCATACTTCTTTTGCTCAAACAACTGTTAGAAGTGGTTCAGGAGTTATGCACTGAACAGTCTCTAAAGATTTGGTCATAAACACAAAGTATCACCGCAACGGGAGGGGAATGGACCTCATAGTGATGGTGGCCGTAATTAGCATATGTTTGTTGCTTTAGAAATCGTATCTCAAACCACAAAGAGAACAGAAATTTGGTTCAGGCCTCTTATTTTAGAAGCAGGATGACGTTATGGCATTGATTTACAAGTAGGACAGATAATCTGGGAATTCAAATAACCATCTGGGAAATTTACTGCTGGGAAAAAAAGTGACATTTATGCTCTGTCTTATTCCCCCAGATTTAAAGCTGCAGAACAGCTGTCTTGTTAACTGAAGCTGATTAAAATTTGAAAACTTTACTGTACAATTGTTTACCAACTCCTAGAAATACTAAGTATTTTTAAAATTAACACTCCCCAAATAGAAGTTTTTTGATGTAAGCAGATCAAAAGATTAAAAAAAGAAAACCAGAATATAAACCAGCTAGTTGGAAAATCAATTCAAAAGCACATGAATTTTTGTGTCTACATGAAAAGGCGAATAACACTTGTTATTTATTCTGTAAGGACCAAATCTTTCTCAAAAGTCATAAACCCCCCGTCAACAAACAAGGGCAAGTCAGAAACACTGTGACAGAGGTCACCACTCTTTCAAGAAGTTTTTTAAAAGAGAGGTAGGGTGGTTACAACCACATCAGAAGTCTCCGTTTCTAAACAAGTAGATCAGGGAGCACCTCAGGTGTTAAGCAAACCCACCGAGCCACTGTCCACATCTCAGCCTTGATGGGCCCTGCCCTGCCCAAAGTGACAGCTCCAGATGTGCCGATTACAAATCCCAAACCCAGAGCTCCAGAACGGAAGCAAGACATAGTCTATATGACTCAGGTCGAGGAAGCACCAGTCGGATCCCAGTTTCGCGGTGGGGCTAAGCCAGCTGTCGGGGTTCAAGCCCACGGAGTCAATTCCTCTTCCGAGAGAAGTCGGGCAAAGTTTGTTACGTGGGAGAGGTGTGGGCAAGGTGCCTGCCCCTTCTCATCCTCCCACTCAGCTCCCTAGACAGCCCCACTGACCCAGGCAACCGACGCCAAGGAAAGACAAGTGACAGGCAGTGCGCGGTGTGACCAGCGAGCCAGCCCCGAGCCCCCGGCGCCCGTCCGCAGGTGGAGGCCGGGGGGCGACGGCTCCGGGCCTTCGGCCCATGGGGCGGATACTGACCCGAGGACGGCGAGGCCGAGCCCAGTAGCACCGCACAGAGCAGCAGAGTCAGCCCGACCCGGACCTGCATCCTGTTGTCGCAGCCCTCCGCCACCCGCGGGAGTTGTCCGTCGCCTTTGATTCTGCCACCACCAACTCAGCCACCTCCGCCGCCTTACCGCCGCTCTTCCTGCTCCAGTTTCCTCCCTCCGCCCCTTCCCAGGCCTCCCTGATCCAGAGACCAGCCAATCCTCGCCCGCCGCCGTGGGCTACTCGCCCAATCGTCGTGGTCGTCCCTCCCACCCCCTTGTCCCAGCCCAATGTTATAGATTGGCCAATCACTGTGCGAGGTTCTCACACCAGCTTTCCCGGTTGGACCACGGCCTCACCGACCTGGCCCCTGATAATTGGTAACGCCTGAATCCGAGTGTGAGTTCTGGGTTGAGAGGCGGGAAACTCACTCAGAACTACAATCCCCACAATGCACTTCATGAATTCACTGGGCGTTTGCTCTTGGGAACCGTAGTCCATTGTAGAGCAAGCTTTGTAATTGTAAGCGGCACCTGAGATACATGTGAAGGCTATGAACCCACAGCCTTTTTTTGTTTTGCTTTTAAGCCAAAATAAATACAAAAGAACAGATATGATAAGGTTAAGAACTAGTAACTCGTTCAGCATGTTTTCCTACTTGTTTATTTAGAAATTTTAAAATACAAAAACTGAAAATTTTCACTATTTTAATTTAGACTTAAAAGATTTAGATATTTTAAAATAACTAACATAAAACAGTACCGTGGTATACAAAAGCCAGGGTGCAACCAACTGCCTGTCCTTTGTTTCCCATCAAAAACAAAAGGAAATAAATTGCACCTAGTCTAGATTATTTCACTGCTAGTATTCATTTTTAATTAAGGTCATCTGATAATTATTTGGAAAATGTGGCAACACCTGTTGCAAAATCCTTTCAAACACTTGTCCTCATGCCTCTTGGCTTGCCAATTGCACTATAGTCTTCTTCTTTGAGCAGCCCTCAAGGCTAGGTTGGTATTTGTAGAGGTACAGATGATAGTGATAGCACTGGAGAAACAGAGATGCTTTCTGTGATAAGCACCAGTTCAGGCATATTCCCGCTGGGCAGCAGGGCAATGACTTCTTTCATCAAACTGTGTCCTTCTGCTTTCCTGAATGCACACCCACAGTCAACTATTGGCCCTTGGGCCCAGCCAGGCCTCCAGCAGACCTTTGGAAAAGCCCACCCTGACTCTGTGGACTTGATTGGGTCATTTGTCGCCCATGTTCTTTGAGAAAGAGTCTTTTTTTCCAGGAATAAGGCAAACACTTGACTGCTGTTTTTCATTCAAATCACAGAGGATGAAGGGACCATACTATCTTACAGAGAAGTTCTCTTTTCCTCTGCACCCACCTTGGCTCTTATCTCCATTGATGCGACTACCAGTGTTTGTTCAGAGTTCCTCTGATTTTAAATCATGGAGTAAAATCTGGTTTATTTTTCTTCCCTTTTCATCTTATTGATCATCAGTTCCTATCAGTTCAAACCATGTAATTTAAAAAATTTTTTTCTTGTATTATTTACCTTTTTTCCCTCTCTTGCTTCCTTAATACCCTCATTTTCCCCTCCGTGGATGGTGCACTAGAGTTGTACTAGTTATCTTCACTGGCACCATCCTCCTTTCACTCTAACCTAGGTCATACACCGTGGCCGTAGTAGTTTTCCTTGGACACCCCTGTATATACTTATTCAAGAGTTTTCAGCGAGTTTTTTTCCAATAGAATAAAAAATTAGAAGTTCCTCTACTCATGAAATAGGAACACATGCTGGCAGTTCCCTTTTGGGGAAGGGTTGTGCAAGACATGTCCACCTTCCACCCAAGAAGCAGTGATTAGCTGATTAATTTGATAGGAGAAGTTCTCGGCTTAGTTAAGGCCCAACTTCTCTTTTCATTTTTGTCTTCTTATAGTCAAGGCCCCGTGCAGGGTGCTGCATAGACTGATTTCCACTTCTTTTTAACTGCTTTACAGATTTTCACAGCAGCACCATCTTGCCTGCCTCTGGGCTCTCCTACCCTCTCCCAACCTACTTCTTTGCTGCAGCCCTGGCATTCTTCCCAATTTCACTTGTATTTCTTCTCGGCTAAGATTTCTCCTCGTCAATCTTGATTTCTTTGTATCTACCAAACATTTGCAATCTTGCCTTTTAGAGAGCTTATCGACTTACTGAGGCCAGAAGCAATGATATGGTTCTGTGTATGGGTCTAGAGCACAGAAATGGTCCCCCCAATAGCCCTAGATAGTTATTGTTGAATGACAGACATAGCTTACTTGCCTATTGTAATTTTCAAATGAGAGAGCCAGGGAAAAAGCACTTTCTGCACTGTGAAGTGTTTACAGATATCATTATTTTTTGTCAATTTCTTGTAAAGGATATAAATCAGTTTTATCTCCTTAATTTGAAAGAGTTTAGAGCTGCTAGAACTTTTGTCATTAGCCAGCAGTAAGTCTTCTGAGAATGGTCATAGGACCCCAACTTCCTGAGGGAAGTTTCTGATCTCTAAAGCAGGTTTAAAATATGGTATGGGAACATCAGGTTTATTTGGTCAGCCTGCTACATTGCATGATGTTTAATTAGAAAAAAGACTGTGAATTCTCCATGGCCTTATCTAGTCTGAGCATATACCCCTCAAGGTTCCCTATCAGCCTTCCCAGTTAAAATTATGGACTCTGCGGGGTACACAATGTTAATGTTGTCATTTATTAATTCATAGACTTTAATATTTGCTCAGCTGCACTATATTAAGTCTGTCCACATCAGTGTTTTAAGTCATTCTCAAAGATTTGCAAATGGTGGGAAACCTGTTAGCTCTCCATTCCAACTCAGCATAGGACCTGACAGAGGGAGGTCATGGCGCCTTTCTATGCAGATGACATTCTATGTGACTTCATTTCATTGAGGTAAATCAAGCAAGCAGCAAATATGGAGGCCTCCTGAGAGTGTTGAGCACATAGACCCAGCCTGTTTCTCACTTACAGTTGGTGGAACAACTCCCAGAGACTTTTCCTGAGAATGGAGTGATTGCCACTAACTCCGGGGTGCTACTCCTTTTCTGTGCAGTTCTTAGGGATCTGCTTGAGTTGGAAATGTGTGCAGGCTGCCAGCACCTGTATCAAGGTATATGCCAGGGAAGGCTGAAGGAGAGAGAGGCAGAGTTTTCCCCCATAGGGCTTAGAAAAGAGTGTATTTTTTTTTTATATAGATGATGTGAACTAAAGTCATTTCTCTTTTTGGAGACAGGGTCTTGCTGGCCTCAAACTCATGGGAATCCTCCTGCCTCAGCCTTCCGGGTGCTGGGATCGCAGGCATGTGCCACCATACCTGGCTTAAAGTCATTTATTTTTAATGCACAAATAAAATATAAATCCTTGCATTCTATGTAGTGAGATGTAAGGGTGTGTGTTCATTTACATTCTTTTTGGAGCTTTTGGAATAAACGAGCAATGGCTTTATATCTCATTGCATATTTCATAATTCACATTCCTCAGGACAATGCATGGCAAGCATACAATAAGTAATTAAATAACTTTGGGATAGGTATATTATATTATATTATTATAATGGTCGCAAAATTCAAAGTGTAGGTCACAGAATTTAGAGGAACGTTTTCATTCTACGAAGTTTTTTATTTATTCAGTTTTTTTGTGAGGCTCAAGCTCAGGACCTTGTGCTTGCAAGGCAGGTGCAGTGCCACTGAACTAAAGCCCCAGCCCTCTACTAAGTTTTGAAGCCAAAAGAAAGTGAGGTGGGGGAAAGAGTGGGCCCCAGTCTGTTTACCAAGTTTCAACCTGAAGGGACATTTACTTTTGGGGATGGGAAGGTATTTTTTCTTTCTTTCTGAGCAGTGTTGAGTCATGTCAGATAAAGGAAGGGCCAGGATACTTTCATATTATGAATAATTGGATGGGAATTTGGGATCCAATCTTTTTATAGATTTGCTAAGTCTTAGCTCTGGAGAAAGACTAGGTTAAAACTAAATTTTAATAGTAACTTGATGAGGTGAACTTGATAAAATGGAGGTAAATAGCTTGGAGTTCCCATTAAATTCAGAATACTTAACTCCTGAGTAGAGGGATTGGCAAGACAGGAGGTCAGAGAGTCAGAGAATGATGAAGTCAGTAGTGGTGCTGGTGGACTGGACAGCTTAGGAACTTTAGGCCCACTCAAGGGACAGCCAGAATACTACTTTTGATGGCTTTGAGAGGGGCAGTGAGGCTTGGACAATGGTCTAGTGATCTTCCTTCTCCAGCAGAGCAATGAGTACATTTATTAAACACATTATTTTATTAATTGCTTGTATATAATGTTAATGTGATCAATTAGAACAGCTGTATTCAAATGTCTGATTCAGAGGATGTTCGTAGATTGGCTAGAAATTGAGAAGGATGAGTGTAAAATAGTCATTTAAAAATCTCTGAGGAAGTGAATGAATGAAATGCAGAGGAAATATTTATAATACATGTATTTTAGAGATAACTTGTATTCAAAATACATGAAAAATTAATAACAAACTCTAACAAGTATAAATAACTATGTAGAATAAGGTAAAAGAAACGCGAACTAAAGAATATAAATAAAACATTTATTACACACATATATAAAAAGAATAATAAGAGTACAAAAAATTTTGTTGTTGTTGTTGTTTTTTTAGTACCGGGAATTGAACTCAGGATCCTGCACTTAGGAGGCAAGTGGCAGAACCACTGAGCTAAATCCCCAGCCCCAATTTTTTTTTTTTTTTTTTTTTTGGTACCGGGGATCGAATTTGGGGCCTTGCGCTTTTGAGGCAGGGAGCAGAACCACTGAGGTAAATCCCTGGCCAAGTATAAAAAATTTAAAATGGAACAATGGTATAGATGCTTTTCAAGGAATATGTACAAATAGAAACATGAAAAGATATTCAGCATTATTAGCTACCAGGGAAAAGCAAGTTGAAATCACATTAAAATATTGCTTACTCCCACTAAAATGACTAAAATTGAAGATCCTGATAATATCAAATATTAATAAAGATTTGGAGCAATTAGAACTCTCATATACAACTGGTAGGGCTATAAAAAGTTAGATCTAGATTTGTTTCTCTGGTGTGAGAAACTGAAAGTGTAAATGAGGACCAAAATGTATAATAGATATTGTGAAATAGGAAGATAATGTTCAAAGGGGGAAGGGAACTGGTGGAGGGGGGGGAGAAGAGAAAGAAAAAAATGAGAAATAAAATAAAATAAATAAAGATTTTGTAAATAAGGAGGGGTAGAGGGGTTGAAGGGAGGGAAGGGAATGGGAAAAAATAAGAACCAAGATACATCATGCATAGATACAAATTCCCAATGATGAATGTGATCATTATGTATACCTAAAATGTACCAATAAACTTACTGAAGAAAAGTTAGATCTACGATGTAAAATTGTTTGGCAGCATTTCTTACAAATTTAGGTGTATTCTTACCCTATACACCAGCATTTTCATTCTTAAATATTTATTTAAGAGAGGTGAAATCATGTATCATAAAGGTCTCATGCAAAATACATCCATAGAATAAATGGTATATTCACAATAGTGAAGCTCATGGAACAAATGTTCACCTTCTGGTGGATGGATTAACAATCTGTAGGATATTCATAGAATGGAGCACTACTCAGTAATGCAAAGGAAAGAGTTAATGATATGTACCACATCATGGGTAAATCTTATGTTGAGTGAAACTGGCTGAATGAAAAAAACTAGGGACAGAAGAACACATACTTTATGATTCTATTCATATGGAGCTTAAGAACAGGGGAAACTAATCTATAGTGATAGATTTCAGAACAGCTGTTGCTCCAAATAAACGTGGGCAGGGAGAACACTAATCAGAAAAGGGCAGGAAGGAATTTTTAGGGGATGCGTCTTCTGTAATCTGATTTGGCTGTAGGTAACAGAAGTATCCGTATTTGTAAAACTCATAGAACCATGCCTTTACGATATATTCATTTTACTCGATGTAAATTTTACCTTGTAATAGGCAGAATAATGACTCCACTTCAGAATGTTTGAGTTCAGATCTTAAACCAGTGTACATGGACTCTGCGTAGCCAGAGGGACTTTGCTGATCTTTGCTTTCAAGATGGAGAGACTGTCCTGAACTCTTTGGACAGTGGCGAAGTGCAATCGCAGATGTCTTCTTACAAGAGAGGCAGGAGGGTCCACGTCAGAAGAAAAAGCTGTGGTGATGGACGCTGAGGTTGGAGCAACACCATTGTTGGAAATGAACAAAGTGGAAGGATGAAGACAGACAGAATCTGGGTAAGGCACTGAATGGATTGTTCCTGAGAGCCTCCAGAAGGAACACAGCCTGATCCTCCATTTCTTATCCCTAAAATCAGGACAGGTATTCTTGGCTTACCTCTCAGATCTGTCATGAAAAGTAAAGGCAATAGGATAAGAAAATGCTGACAACAAAAATCTGAAAATACAAGGCCTTGTTTTTGTCCAGTGGACATACAGAAATGATCAAGCATGACAAGGTAGTTTGAATTCTACTTCCTGTATGGCAGGTAACTAAATAGTCAAAGAGTACTGTATGTGGAGAATTTCTTTCTTTCTTTTCTTTCTTTCTTTCTTTCTTTCTTTCTTTCTTTCTTTCTTTCTTTCTTTCTTTTCTTTCTTTCTTTTTTTTTTTTTGAGACAGGGTCTTGCTATGTAGTTCAGGCTGGCCTTGAACTCACTATGTATCCCAGGCTGGCCTCGAACTCACAGCAATCCTCCTGCCTCAGCCTCCCAAGTGCTGGGATTACAGGCATGTGCCCACCATGCCTGGCTGTATATGAATTTCTTTCTTTTTTTTCTTTTTTTAAAAATTAATTTTATTGGTACAATTTATTTATTTTTTTATTACTTAAATTCTTTTATTGGTACATTTTAGGTACACAACACATTTACATTTCTCATTGGGAATTGTACCTTTACATAATGCATCTTGGTTCTTGTTTTTTCCCCATTCCTAGCCCTCCCTTCACCCCCTCCACCCTTCCCTATTTACAAAGAATTTATTTCCATTTTTTTCCATTTCTCAGCATTTTCCTTTCCCTTCTTTCCTTTCCCCTGCTCCTCCCACTACCCCTACCCCTTTGGGCCTTTTCTTCCTATTTTGCATTATCGATTATTCATTCTAATCATTGGTACATTTTAGGTGTATAATATAATGACATTCATCATTGGAAATTTGCACCTTTACATAATCTCTCTTGGTTCTTATTTTTCCCCCTTCCCCTGCCCTCCCTTCAACCCCTCCATCCCTCCCTATTTACAAAGACTTTGTTTCCATTTTTTCGTTTTCTCATATTAATTCCATTTCCCTTCTTTCCTTTCCCCTACTCCTCCCACTTGCCCTTCCCCTTTGCCCCTTTTTTTCCTATTTCACATTATCAGTTATACATTTTAGTCCTTATTTACACTTTCAGTTTCTCACACTAGAGAAACTATTCAGTATTTACACGTGTGTCCTGTTTATTTCACTTAAGAGTATCACCTCAATGTGCATCCATTTAGCTATAAATGTCTCTAATTTCTCATTTTTTATGGCTGAGTAGGACTTATGGAGAATTTCTTACCAGGCTGTTTCTGTTAATTTTTAAAAATGCTTTGTCAGAAATATCTCTAATTTTGCTGTTTAATCAAGATTTTCACAAAATTTCTGTCCCATTGACAGTAATGTCAAATTACATAATACTTTTATAGTTCTTTTCTCACTCTTTTTTTTTTAGTTTAACAAAATGTATTGGTTATTTTATTTTATTTTATTTTTTTCACTTTATTAAATTCTTTTATTGGTACATTGTAGGTATACAACACAATTACATTTCTCATTGGGAATTGTACCTTTACATAATGCATCTTGGTTCTTATTTTTTCCCCATTCCTAGCCCTCCCTTCACCCCCTCCACCCTTCCCTATTTACAAAGACTTTATTTCCATTTTTTCCATTTCTCATCATTTTTCCTTTCCCTTCTTTCCTTTCTCCTGCCCCTCCCACTACCCCTACCCCTTTGGACCTTTTCTTCCTATTTTGCATTATCAATTATTCATTCTAATCATTGGTACATTTTAGGTATACAATATAATGACATTCATCATTGGAAATTTGCACCTTTACATAGTCTCTCTTGGTTCTTATTTTTCACCCTTGCCCAGCCCTCCCTTCAACCCCTCCAGTCCTCCCTATTTACAAAGATTTTGTTCCTATTTTTCCATTTTCTCATATTAATCCCATTCCCTTTTATCCTTTCCCCTATCCTTCCCACTTCCTTCCCCTTTGCTCCTTTTCTTCCTATTTCACATTACCTATTATACCTTTTAGTCCTTATTTACACTTTCAGTTTCTCACACCAGAGAAACTATTTGGTATTTACATATGTGTGTCCTATGTATTTCACTTAAGAGTATTGCCTCAATGTGCATCCACTTAGCGATAAATGTCTCTAATTTCTCTTTTTTATGGCTGAGTAGTATTCCATTTTATAAAAAAACCACATTTTCTTTATGCAGTCTCCAGTTGATGGGCATTTGGGCTGTTTCCAAGTTTTAGCTATTGCAAACTGTGCTGCTATGAACATGGGTGCACATATATCACTGTGGTATGATTCTTTTAATTCTTTGGGGAAGATCCCCAGCAGTGGAATAATGGGGTCAAATGGGACTTCCAGTCTTAGTTCTTTGAGGTATCTCTGTACTGATTTCCACAGTGGTTGCACCAGTCTACACTTCCACCAGCTGTGGAGCAGGGTTCCTCTTTCCCCACAGCCCCTCCAGCATTTGTTATTGGTTGATTTCATGATAGCAGCCATTCTTTCTGGAGTGAAGTGGAATCTCAGTGTTGTTTTTATTTGCATCTCTCGAATGACCAGTGATGTTAAACATTTTTTCATATGTTTATTTGCTATTTCGACTTCTTTGTCTGAGAAATGTCTGTTCATTTCAGATGCCCATTTTCAGATTGGGTCTTTAAATTTGGGAAGTCTGATCTTTTTAAGTTCTTTATAGATTCGAGATAGTAGACTTTTGTCTGAGGAAGAGCAAGTGAAAATTTTTTCCCACATTGTGGGTTGTCTCTTCACACTCCTGGTGGTTTCTCTTGCTGTGCAGAAGCTTTTTAATGAGAAGAGATCCCACTTGTTGATTGTTTGTGCTAGTTCACGGGCAACTGAGGTTTTGTTCATAAAATCTTTTCCTACACCGATATCTTCAAGGGTTCTTCCTAACCTCTGTTCCAACTGGTTCAGGGTTTCTATTTTAATATTTAGATCTTTAATCCATTTTGATTTTAGTTTAGTGCATGGTGAGAGATACAGGTGTAATTTTAATCTTTGGCAAGTTGAATCCCAATTTTTCCAGCACCATTTATTGAAGAAGCTATCTTTCCTCCAGTGAGGGTGTTTGGCTCCTTTATCGAAGATGAGATGGCTGAATGTGTCTGGCATTGTTTCTGCATCTTCTAATCTGTTCCACTGGTCCTCAGGTCTGTTTCTTTGCCAGTACCATGCTGTTTTTATCACAGTAGCTTTGTAGTATAGTTGCAGGTTGGGGATTGTGATATTCCCTTTATTGGTTATTTTAATAAAGACATTCATCTCAGTCATTTCTCTCCTCATCTTGACCTTAGTTTAGTATTTCATTTGGGTCAAGAAAACAGTATGTAGGAGAGGGATGTTATTTTAACAAACAGTAAAACAGACAAAAATGAACAGTTTGCCTACATAAAAGTAAAGTTAAAGTTAAATTCATGTATCTTGGTATAATTAAATCATGTAAGAATTAATAGGTCTATATACATTTCCATTGTTTTACTTGGGCCTTAATCTAAACTTTAATGTAAAAGAACAACTTATTAGCCATATATGTAGGTTTCTTCTCTGGAATTACTATTAAAAAAGGTCAGCAAGTAACTACCACCAACAAAATAGTCTGAAGCTACCTCCAAATTTAACAATGTAGGCATTCTGAAGGAAATCACTGTATCATTTTTCATTTGTCTGTGACTATGCTTTCAAAGATGTGTTTAACTGTCACTTTAAAAATGTCCATATACAATACAAAAACACAAAACACAACACCCTACAGTACACAAATCTAACAGTATATGTGATGAACAATTCTATAAAATGTGTTTGAAGATGCATTTTCTTTCATTTTCAGTATCTACAATATGCCCAGGCCACTGGGCAGTATGTATACACTTAAAATAAACAATATAATTGTTCTAATAAGAAATCCTGTAGTGAGTTCAATTCAGATTGGATTTAACAATTTAGTAATGTAAATGTGTAGACAAAGTTACAGAAAATGCATTTTATTGTCTTCCATCTTCTACAATGTTAAAATTTTTTGTGTGTGTGTTTATACCTTTTAAAAAATAAAACCAGCCAAATACTTAAACAGTATGTACATTCAAATTTTTGGTGGTGGTTTTTATTTTAAAAGAAACAGCTTCCTTATGATTTGCCTCAAGTTCTGTTGGAAATGCTTACAAGAATTAGCTAATAAACAAACAAAAACCAAGAGAAGCACATTCAAAATACTGATTTACTTTGGTAGCAAATGGCTGTTCTTTGAAGACTAATGAAGGTAGATAAGACCATTAAAGTGAAATGGGCTATTTCAAATACGATACTTCACATAGAAATTTTTTAAAAAAATTATTTTTGGTGAAAGAGCTAAGCATCTGTATCCACTGATAGCAATGCCATACCTAATAATATGATAACAAAACAAATGCCCATAAGGAAAAAAACTATTTTAATTTTATCTAAATTTAGTTTTAGTCAATAGTCCAGCAACATTTTCCTTTCAATACAATACTCCCCCTTTCTCTATAAGGCTGTTCCTCAGAGCCAGACACTCAGTTTAGGTAATGAGGGAGTTAATTTAGGAGTAACTGCTGACAGTTTTAAATAGACAGTTATTTTTTGCTTCCCTCTTAATGTGCTAATAGTTGTGTCTAAAAAAATATGCAATTCTTAAAAAGGTACTATTTCTGATTTCTTTATTATCTGTAACCTTTGGGAACTAATCACATGAAACTGCAAAATTAGCAAATGTCTTGAAATCTGTATATAAAACATAAATTACCTTTAATTTCAAACTCTCACTTATTAGTGTACCAGTCAATCTTTAAAAAAAGAAAAAGAAAAAGTACAAGCAGCTCCAAAGATAGTCTTATACCATTTTTAAAAAGGAAACTGTTCCTTTTAACTTTACACCCACCCCACACCCCAATTCAAAACACATCATTTAATTGTCTTGGTCATGGACATTTCCAAGATGAGATTTTATATTTCATTCCCATAGCTTCTGGTTATCAGAAAACCCATGCTTTCCTTTATTGAAAGAGTTTGGTCCGGCTGATGTTGATGTATCCCTTCCAATATTCTTCATCCTCCTCTTTGCTTCTGGAGGCATCTCCTCTGGTTCACTATCTTCATCTTCATTAAAAGCTGCTGCTACTGAAAGGGTTTTTGGAGCAAGAGTTGGAACGGTTTCTTCAGGCTTACTTGATCCAAGTTTGATGGATGTAGCTGTTGCTTTCTTTGTTGTGTGACTCCCTATGGCAAATCCAAACTTGGAGATCTTTGTGGGCTTGGTGGGGAGGTCTGCAGCTTCTTCTTCAGCTGATGGCCTCTCAGCACTGCGGCTGGAACTTTCCCCTGCATTACTCTGGCCACTCCAGCTCGCCTCGGATTCTCAGGCTCCTCCTCTCCCGCCTTTCCGTCCGCCATTTTCCCGGCTCTCCTTTTCTCTCTTTATTACTTGTATGCTTATTAATTTTTACAAAGTATTGGGTTTCAGTGCATGTATTTTTGTACCGGGGATCCAACTCGGGTCTTTGCGCTTGCGAAGCAGGCGGTGGAACGACTGAGCTAAATCCCCGGCTCAGTGTATATATTTTGATAATATCTACTTCCCCTTACACCACCCTTACATATTCTCTCTTTTTTTTTTTTTTTTTTTTTCAGAACCGGGGATAGAACTCAGGACCTTGTGCTTGCCAGGCAGGTGTGGTGCCACTGAGCTAAATCCCTGGCCCTTATATAATCTTCCTTGAGTCACTGAAGTTCTTAAATTTTAGCTTAGGGAATCACTCTGCAGAGGCAGTAGTAGTAATTAGCATTGCTAATAAAGTTCTTAAGCATTATTAAATTTAAAAATAAGCCACAAATATTAATATTTTCTGACAGAGCTATGTGTTTGCATGTGATAAATTATTTTTATCAATGAAAGTGTTGCGATGTATTTTAATTCATCATTGCTACTTTTCTATCACGATTACAACTGTCTTTTAAAGCAATATTGAGGTCCAAACTGAAGTTGTTTCAAATTTTTTCAATTGAGTACCAACAGCAGTTTGGTATTCAATTTGTTAAAAAAACAACGAACCCTCTTCAATTAAGAATATACCTTGATCTAGGATTTGTTGGAGAATAGCCTTTGTGAAATTTGTTTTAGAATTTTTATATATGAATCTTCTTTCACAGTCATGAAAAAATTTTCCCTTTTACAAATTCTGCATGCTTTATTAGGAGATTATTGTTGGATATTTTATACTAGTTTCTTTCAATTTATAAAAAATTATTTAAAACTTTAAAAATACATGGTTTAATGCTTTTATTTTTTCAGTACTGGGAGTTGAACTCAGGACCTAGTGCTTGCTTCCCAGGCAGGTGTGATACCACTGAGCTACATCCTTGGCCTGGTTTAATGCTTTAAAAGAGAAATATCAGGTGTTTCCTTTTGTTACATTTTAAAGTTAAAAATTAGCAATAGACCATATTAAACATGGTGCATCAGTCAGTGGTCAGAAGCACATTTAATGTAAGATATATAAATATATAAGGATTTACAAGGTAGGCTTACAATGGCTGCTGTCAGAGTGAGGTGTGGAAGAGAGCAAAAGGCCTCTCTGTGCGCTGGAGATCCGAAGGATCCAGCCAAAGTCGAAGGCCTGGAGCTCACTGTAGTGTCCTGTGTGAGTCCTTATCAGGAGGCTGCAGGGCCTGTGATGGAAGCCGGGAGATGAAATCTCAGGTGAAGATGAAGACTGGAGCTCCTCTGAAGAAACAGAAGTGAGCCTTCCTTTTTTTGTTTTCCTTTTTATCCCAGCTAGGGTACGAGCTATTGATGATTGGTGCCACCCACACCCAGGGTGGGCCTTCTGTCTTGGACCTATGCTAATCCAATTTAGTTGGGTATTTCTTACTCAAGTTGACGCAGTCAAGTAGTTGCACAAAGGTGGCACAAATTCACAATCAACTTTCCATTTGGGAATATTAATTTGCCCGATTCTCCTAGTTCATCCCAGATCTTGTCTAAGAGGAAGCCAATTGCTTTAATAGTTTGTAACCTGTGTTCCCATTGTGTGTCAAGTTACGGTTGTAGGGTTTAAGTTTTGGTACATGTTTCATCACTATAGTCCATTTGAAGGTAGATTCAGAAGACAATGGATTTCTTCTCTGAATTGCATGGTTATTGGTACAGGTGAGTCCTTTCTCCCATCACTAAATTCCAACTACATGCCATACATAGCACAAAGAAAATGCTTTTGGATTTTTGGTAAAAATTCTGACCAAATCACTTTTTTTCTTTGCATATTAGTGAGCTTAAGCAAGCCATTTAGCTTGCCTCTGTCCATCTCTTCAATTGATGCCTAAAACTGAGAATTATTTTCTTAGTTTTCCACTAAAGTTTCTTTTCAAAAATTTAAATTAAATTTTGTTTTAAAATGATATGTGAAAACATAAAATTTGCACATATTTATGGGGTCCAAGGAATGTTGAGGTACATGTATATATTGTATAGTGGTTAAGTCAGGGCGTATCTATCACTCAAACATTTATCACTTTTTTTATTGGGGAAAACATTCAAAATTCTTTCTTCTAGCTTTTTGAAGTTATGGTATATTGTTGTCATCTATTGTCACTGCTGTGCAATAGCAACCAGAACATCTTATTCTTATTCATGACTTGGTACCCGCTGACTAACCTCTTCCCATCCCACCCTCCCCCCTTCTATGTCCCCATTCTCTGGTAACCACCATTCTACTTTGAACTTCCATGAGATCAGCTTTTGTTATATTTTATTATTTATTTAGGTATCAGGGATCAAACTCGGGACCTTGAGCTTGCGTGGCAGGCGCCAGAACCACTTCGCTAAATCCCTGGCCTTTTGTTATATTTTAGCTATGAGTGGGATCCTGTGGTACTTGGATTTCTTTGCTTGGCTTATTTCACTTAACAAGCAATCTCCAGTTCCATCCATATGGTCACAAGTGAAAGAATTTCATCCCTTTTAGTGACTGAATAGTATTACCTTGGGTATATGTATCCATTCATCAATCGATGGACACATAGTTTCTTTCCATTTCTTGGCCACTGTGAATGTATGGCAGTATGTGTGAAAATACAGATGTGTCTCTGAGATACTGATTTGATTTTCTCTGAATATCCTTGTATACCAATGGTGGGATTGCTGGATCATATGGCAGTTGTATTTTTTTGTTTTTTGAAGAATCTTTGTACTGTTTTCCATAGTGGCTCTATAAATTTATGTTCCTACCAACAATGTTCAAACCTCCTATATTTTTTCCACATTCTTGTCAGTACTTGTTATTTTTAGAGTTTTTGCTAATAGCCATTCCTACTGGAGTGAGTTAATATCATGTGTTTTTGATTTATATCTCTCTGATGATTAGTGGTGTCAAGCATTTTCTTCAGATACTTGTTGATAATTTGTGCCTTCTATTGAGAAGTGTCTATTTAGGTCTTTTGCCAATTTTTAAATAAAGCTGTTTGTATTTTTACTGTTAAGTTTCTTAGATATCCTGGATATTAAATGCTTGTCAGAGGCATAGTTAGCAAATATACCCCCTCCATTGTGTAAGTTGTCTCTTCATTCTATTGATTGTTTCTTATGCTATGCAGAAGGTTCTTAGTTTGATACAATCCCATTTTTGTGGTTCCATGTAAATTTTAGGATTGCTTTTTCTATATTGTGAAGAATGTCCATTGGTATTTTAATAGAGGTTACATTGAATAGGTCAATCATGTTAGGTAGTATGGATATTTTAACGATACAGACTCTTATAATCCATGAAAATAGATGTCTTGAATCAGGGCAAACATATTTATTACTAATATTCATTGTTTTTGTTTATGTCCTCTTCAGTTTCTTTCATCAACGTTTATAGTTTTTATTTCAGAGAGCTTTCTTTTTTTGGTTAAATTCTTTTCTAGGTCTTTAAAAATGGTTATTGTAAATGAGATTGCTTCTTTGATTTCTAGTTCAGAGATTGGCTACTGGCATATAACAATACTACTGATTTTTGTATGTTGTATCTTGCAGCTTGGCTGAATTCATGTATTAGTTCTAAAACCTTTTGGTGGAGGTTTTCTGTATATAAGATCATGTTATCTGCAAACAGTGACAATTTGACTTCCTATTTTTCAATTTGGATACCATTTAATTATTTCTCCATCTGATTATTCTAGCTAAGACTTCTAATTCTATATTGAATTGAAATGATGAATGTGAACATCCTTATCTTGCTTTAGATCTTAGAGAAAAAACTTTCAGCTTTTCTCCATTCAGTATGATGTTAGTTGTTGGCTTGTTTTACATGGTCTTATTATAGGTATATTAGTTCTACACTTAATATGTTCAGCAATGGAGGTTAAATTTTATCAAATGCCTTTTTTGAATCTGTTTGAGATGGTCATCTGTTCTTTCTTTGTTCTTCATTCTGTTCATGTGTTGATCACATTTATTGGTTGTATATGTAGAACCATCCTTCATCTCTGGGATGAATCCCACTTGGTCATGGAGAATAATCCTTTATAATGTGCTCTTTTTTTAATATAATGTGCTCTTGAATTCAATTTGCTACTCTTTTGTTGAGGATTTTTGCATTTATGTTCATCAGTGTTGACCCATAGCTCCCTGCTTGCTTCCTTCCTTCCTTTCTTCCCCTCTTTTTTTCGTTCTTTTTCTCATTCTTTCTTCTTTTTTTGTTCTTCTGCAGTTTGATGTCAGAGTAATGATGGTCTCATGGGATGTGTTTGGAAGAATTCTTTCTTGCTTATGTTTTGGAATACATAATTTAAGAAGAAGTAGTATTAGTTCTTAAATGTTCAATAAAAACCTTTTTAGTGAAGCCATTTGGTCTTAGGTTTTTCTTTGATAGGGGACTTTTGTTAATCACTCTGCCTTGTTACTTATTGTTAGTGTATTTACATTTTCTGCTTGATTAATCCTGGTAAGGTGTATGTGCTCCAATAATGGGTGCATATATATTTAGAATTGTTACTTCTTGCTGAGTTGATGCTTTTTCATTATATAATGTCTTTTCTTGTCTTGTTCAAGTGGCTTTGATTTAAATTCTATTTGATATAGGTATCTGATATAGGTATGGCTATAGTATGGCTTTCTTTTGGACTCTTTTTGCATCAATTATTGCATTTTTTCCTTCACTTTTCGTCTGTTCATGTCCTTATAGGTGAACTGAGTTTCTTATAAGAAACGTACATTTGAATCCAATTTAAAAAATCTATTCACTTACTCTATATCTTTTGATTGGAGGATTCAATCCACTTATATCAGGGTAACTATTGGTATGTGAGTTCTTACTATAGTCTTTTTTTTTTTTTTTTTTTTTGGTACCAGGGATTGAACTTGGGACCTTGGACTTGTGAGGCCAGCGGCAGCACCACTGAGCTAAATCCCTGGCCCACTATAGCCATTTTTAACTTGTTTTCCAGCTTTATTATAGTTTTTCTATTTTCTCCTTTTTTACTGTCTTTGCACCTACGTGATTTTCTCTAGCAATGTGTTTTGATTCTTTGCTTATTATTTTTGGTTTGTTTACTATAGATTTTTGCTTTATGGTAACTGTGAACTTTACAAAATATCTTTTGATTATAACAAGCTCTTTGGAAATGCTAGCAATATAACAGGATCATAAAGAAAACAAAGAGAGAAAACCATAATAATAAAAATTTTTATGCTTACATTTCACTTCATTCCATATTTTTGAAGTTTTGATGTCTCATTTTATATTTTTCTATATTGACTATCATTAAATACATGAATGTGGTTATTGTTTTAAGTATTCATACTAAAGATGAATGGTTTGTGTACCATGTTTACAATATTAGAGCTTTCTGAGTTTGGAGTTACACTTAGCAGTGAATTTTATACTTTCCCTTTTTTTTTCGTATTAATATCTCTAGTTCAGTTGGAAGAGCTCTCTTTAACATTTCTTGTAGAATAAGTCTGGTGGAGATACATTCTTTCACCTCTTATCTACTTAGAAATATTTTTATCTCTTCTTCATTTCTAGACTATAGCTTTGCTGAATGCATTATTCTTGGTTGGAAGATTTTTTTCTTCTCTTCAGTACTATGAAAATCTCATGCCATTCTCTTCTGACTCTTTCTACTGAGAAGTCTGCTGTCAGGTGAATTGGGATATCTTTATGATTTTTTTTCCTGTTTCAAGACTCTTTTCTTTATCTTTAACTTTGAAAGTTTTTGATTTTAATATATCTTGGGGTAGACTTGCTGTGTTAATTTTGACTGGTACCTTTGACCCAACTGTACCTGGATATTTTTATTTTTCCTCTACACTTGGGAAGTTTTGTGTAGTTATCTCTAAAATTTTCTACCCCCTTAGCATTCTCAAGTCATTCTTGGACCCCAGTATTCCAAATACTTGCTTTTTTATTGCTGCCTAAGGTTCTCATCAGCTTTCTTTGTTTCTCTTCATTCTTTTCTTTTTTTTCCTTAGCTGTATAGTTGAAAATATTTTGTCTTCAAACTCACTAAATATTTCTCCTGTCTGATTTATTTTGCTATTAGTGCTAGCTTCTAGTGCACTTTTAATTTCACTCAAGCATATTTTTCAGCTCAAGGATTTTGTTTCTTTTTTTTTTATTGCTTCCATCTCTCTGTTAAGATTCTCTGTTAGAGTGTTGAATAATTTCTCTGTATTCTCTTGAAGCTCCTTGAGTTTCCTTAAAACAGCTGCTTTAAATTCTCCATCCAAGAGTTTGCTTATACTGGTTGCTGTCTGTTTGGTATTTGGTAACTTATGTTAATGGTTCGACGATGTTACGAACATTATTTTGATGGTTAGGGGATGTTATGAACATTTTGCTTCCTAGACCTGGGCATAATCTGTTCAGGGAAAAAACTGAGGCTCCTATGCCACACTTGTGGCCACCAACCCCAGAATTCTGTATCACACTGAGCATACAGACTACCAAGGCCAGCACAGCACTGGGCAGGACCACGACCCACTCTGCTATGTGTTGCCTACTCCAGCAGTGAACTTGTGACTCAAGGCCCCTTTTACCAGCCACAGGTGATACTGACTGGAGTAATATAAAAGAGACTGCGGCCACACTTTTATCGCAGACACTGGGGCTGTTCAAGAGGCTCTACCTTTGGGCACTGGTTGCTAGGATCTGGCCAGTGTTAGGTTTTAGCAGCTCAACACTGAGATTCAAAACAAAGTCCTATGCTTAGTGCCTTCTTCTACCTCCAGCAAGTGGAATTTTGCTTTATGCTATGCTCCCCACAGCTGGAATAGTATTGATGAAGGCAGTCCCTCAACCACCAAAGGCAATGCCAAGTTGGGTCAGACCTGAGTCTCACCGCTGTAAGAACCCACACACCTTCAGGGATGCATCAAGCCAACGCTGCAGGTGGAAGTGTTGCAAACCAAACAGTGAGTCTGTCCTGCTGGGGCATGTGTCTCTGCTGGGTGCTGAAACTGGTCTAGAGGGTCCACCTTTGAGCACTGGCCTGGGGATAGATGTGCTGTCTGAGATTGGGGAGTGGGCGGTGGGGAGTCCATTGGCTGCCAAGGCCGATGCTAAACTGGGTCATACCTGAGTCTCTCAGCCACAGGGACTTGCACAATCTTGTGGAGTTGATCATATCCCAGGCCTACTCCAAGGCGGGCAGTGATTCAGGCTGAAACCTGAATCTATCCCAGTGGGTTGCAAGTTTCTGTCTATAGCTAGGCCAGGGCAAGAAGTTCTGTTTGTAAGCATGGTTCTGGTTATAGGGGCCTTATTTTGGTAAGCACTGCCTTTAACAGTGAACTACATTCCAAGCTCTTTTAATTTTTTATTTTAAGAAAGGGTCTGGCTAAGTCACTAAGACACCCATGCTGGACTTGAACTTGCTATCCTTCTGCCTCAGCTTCTCAGAGTTCTGGGCATATAGGTGTCTGCCACTAAAACCAACTAAAAAGGGTTAGAGTTAGGCTAAGAGGAAGAAGGGTTAGAGTTTGACCACAGCAGGCCTGCCCCTGAGCTCCAAAGTAAGTCCTAGCTCTCCAACAAGTGAAGTGTTGCTCCTCCCATGCGGCCTGAGCGGGGTGGAGGGGTGGTAGAGGCAGTCAGCTGACTGGCTGTCTTAGTCACCTTGCTGTCACTGGACTTAGTATTTGACAACCACAAGTTGAAGGAGGAGAGATTTATTTTGATTCATGGTTTCAGTCCATGGACAGCTAGCTCCAAGGCAGAAACAGGCTGGCAGAGGGGCATGGTGGAGGAAAAGGTGTTCACCCCATGGGATCCAGGAGGCAGAGAAAGAAGGGAGGAGGAGGCACAAGAGTACACTTTTGCAAGTCATGGCCACAGTGACCCACCTCCAGCCAGGCCCCGCCTCCCAATAGCACATTCAGCTGCTGAACTCATCATTGGATGAGCCCACTGATGACTATAGTGTCCCCATGGCCCAATCACCTTCTAAACACATGAGGTTTAGGGGTGGATATTTCAGCTCTATACCATGATACTGGCTAACACAATTTCAGCAGCTTAGTGTACAGGTGCTGGCTTGGAGGCAGAGGTTGTGGGGCTCTGCCTGGCAAGAGATTTTAAGGTGGTAGACCTGGTACTGGGTTTCAAATGTAAGGCCTGAACTTAATTCCTTCACCCTCCCTCAAGTAGGAAACATCTTTCTCCACATTGCTTGGAGTTGGGGAAGGGATGACACAGGCAGCTCTTTCCTTTCTACTTTCTTCAATACATCTTTTATTGTTCTTATTACTAGGCCCAAACTTAGCACTTCATGGTCTTTAGCCTGACTTTCTTAGCTTCCATGAAAGCAGTTTGGTGCATGAATAGTGGCTCAAGTTGGTGTGTCTGCGGGGAGATGATCTTCCGGAGGATCTTATTCAGCTGACATCTTGCAATGCCTCCACCAACTAAATCTTCTAAACTTATTTTTACAACTGATATAAAACCAGTGCTATACTAGTTAGTATTGACTCATTTTCCTATTCTAATACTTCAATAGTACATATAGTGATTATTGATTTTGATCTTGGTACAACTCAGTTGAACTAAGGAACAATAACTTTTGAAACTTTATGCTTTCTTCTCTCACCTCATTATTCATTAAATTAGTAGCCACATCTGGAATTTTCTATCCTGGGAATGATCATTTTCTTTATTATATTTTTGTTCATCTGGCTTCAGAACTAGAAACCATTTCTCCTAGACCTAGGTATTGTTCTCCCACTGACACAGAAAGCATCATTATGCTTGGCAAATTTTGAATCTATAATGCCATCCTATTATGGACATTATGGTAAGGTTCTCAACTGGCATTTGCTTATCTTTATTGAATATTATTGGTTGCTTTTTATTCATTCCTTTTTTCAATTTTAGTAATTACATTTGTTATTTTCCTGTCTGCAAATTATGTTTCATAATGTGCAATTACATCTTCATTTAGTAAAGAATGTGAGGTTGGTTGTAGAGATTCTATCTGACCTATGCAGATTGTGAATTGATGAGAATAATTTGCTATTTTCAATTTTCTAACACTAATTAAGCGTTCTTTACATAATGGTCTTGGTCAGAGAATTTTACATGGGCCTTATTTGACAGAAATCTGCTCATTTTCCTGGTTTCCAGTTTAAAACACACTTGCGCAAACTGCCTCTGAAGAATTATTGGTTTTCTTTTTAGATTATTTCTGTGATTTCCTTGTCCCTACTAAAATTTACATTGAAATCTAACCCCTATCAAGAGGGTACAAATGCAGTCCTTCTAAGGTATCTGGAGATGGAAACTCTGGGAGGAAACTAAGGCTCTAATCAGTATGAAGATACCTCAAAGAACTAGGACTGGAAGTCCCATTTGACCCAGCTAATCCCCTGCTGGGTATCTTCCCCAAAGAATTAAAAGAATCATACAACAGTGATATATGTGCACCCATGTTCATAGCAGGATAGTTTGTAATAGCTAAAACTTGGAAACAGCCCAAATGCCCATCAACTGGAGACTGGATCAAGAAAATGTGGTTTTTTAATAAAATGGAGTGCTACTCAGCCATCAAAAATGAGAAATTAGAGACATTTGTAGCTAAATGGATGCACATTGAGGCGATACTCTTAAGTGTAATAAATAGGACACACATGTGTAAATACCGAATAGTTTCTCTAGTGTAAGAAACTGAAAATGTAAATAAAGACTAAAAGATATAATAGATAATGTGAACCAGGAAGAAAAGAGGCAAAGGGGAAGGGGAAGTGGGAGGGGCAGGGGAAAGGAAAGAAGGGAATGGAATTAATATGAGAAAATGAAAAAATGGAAACAAAGTCTTTGTAAATAGGGAGGGATGGAGGGGTTGAAGGAGGGCAGGGGAAGGGGGAAAAATAAGAACTGAGAGAGATTATGTAAAGGTGCAAATTTCCAATGATGAATGTCATTATATTGTATACCTAAAATGTACCAATAAAAGGATATACAATAAATAAATAAATATATAAAAGAAGAGGAGGGGAGAGAGGGGTCAGGTCCTTCTGTCTTCTCACACGAGGCCCCCAGCACCACCTTGGGGCACTTTGCATAGAGTGCCAACAAGCAGGAAGGACCTGCTAGGTGCAGCTACCCAGTCCATTTCTTCTGAGCCTTCAGAAGTAGATAAATCTTTACTTTTATAAATTATTTAGCCTGTGGTATCTGGTTATAACAACAGTAAATGGACTATCTTTTTGAGTTCTATTTCATATATTCTGTTTCTAGCATGATCTCAATGATTTAAAGGACTAAATAATAGAAATTAAAGTGTACATAATTTAGACATGTTCTCAAACATACAAATGAAAATAAACATATATTTTCAAAAAATTTTCTTTCTTTCTTTCTTCTTTCTTTCTTTCTCTCTCTCTCTCTCTCTCTCTCTCTCTCTCTCTCTCTCTCTCTCTCTCTCTCTCTCTCTGTACTGACATTGAACTTCAGGCTTTTGAACAGAGTTACAGCCTTAGCTATGTATTTATTGACAAGGTCTTGCCAAGTCCCTAAGTTGCTTGGGGTTGGTCTCAAACTTATGATTCTACCTCAGCTTCCCAGAGTACTGAGATTACAGGTGAGCTCTACTTTGCCTGTCTAAAAATTATTTTCTCTGTAATAATTCAGTGTTTTTATTGCTCAGAGGTCACATGTAGCCCGAACATGTTCATCCAAAAGGATCTTGTTCATGTTATCAATTATTTAATTGTATTTAAACTATATTCTAAATTTAAAGGTAGAGTATACATTATAAATAATGAACATTGAATTTTTAATATAAATAAATTAAATTGAAATATTTATATTTTTGAAAACAATTGAATCATATTAAATAATTCATAAAAATAAAATGATTTAATTCCAACATTCAATGTTCATCTAGATACCAACAAAAAGAATTAGTATCGGGCTTTATACTTGTTATGATTTGTACCTAGATGTAACCCCAAATCCTCAGGTGGTCATAGGTGGGGCTTTGTGGAGGTGGATGGATCTAAGTGTGTGAATGTGGATTAAGGGTGTGTGATTACTAAATTAGTCCACTGACTGGTTTAGCATAGTTCTGGGTGTGGCTAACGGGAAGGCCCATTCTGGGTGTGGGTGGCACCCCCCAAAGGCTGGTAGCCTGGATGGGGTAAAAGGGAGAGGCAGCCTCGTTGCTGCTGCTGGTGCTTATCTGCTGCTCCCTCTTGCCTGCTCTGAGATGCCCCTCTGCCATGCTGCCCTGCCTTGGAACCAGCCAATTATGGACTGAAACCTCTACAAACTGTGAGCTAAATAAACCTTTCCTCCTTTAACTTTGGGTGTTGAGTATTTTGTCTCAGCAATGAGAAAAGTAACTAAAACATTACCGGTTCTTTGAGGCCTATTTCTATAAATTTGACAGTAATATAGGGGCTGGGGGTATAGTTTAGTAGTAAAACATGTAGGCACCATGCACAAGGCTCTGAGTTTGAACACTAGCACAAAAAATAAGCAATGTGAGTTGTTTAATATTGCAAAATGTCCCTTTGCTGCTATGCAGTTGCTGTGACCATCATGAAATTTGTGAGCATTTTTAGAGCCGTGCACTGGAGAATGAAGTGAATCAAAAGCAGATGTCTGACAGTACTGGGAAATGATAGCTTATTTTGAGAAAATCTGCTATATTCATGTTCTTTGAGAGGGATTAATTAATTTGTGCTGCATCACTGAAGCAGTGTCTATAGTTCTGGGGATTAAACTAGAGGCCCTCATCTTGAGCTACATTCCAGTACATTTTTATTTTCTTACTAAGTCACTAAATTGCCCGGGCTGGGCTTGCACTCATGATCATCCTTGCTCAGCCTCCCAGAGTGCTAGGATTATTAGTGTGTGTGCCACTGCACCTGACTGCAGTGTCTACTTCTGATATTGACATCAGAGCAATTCAAAGCCTTTCAGGACATCAGGACACACCTGTTTCAAGGCCTCTGGAAAGGAGGCTTACAGAGGCATTTCCCCAGCCCAAGTGGCATTAGCGGTGAATGATGTTTAGATTGCAGGTCACACAAGGCATTTGTGCCGCCTGCAGGTTCATGTGTACCCGGTGGGGTCCAGGATGGGTCCCTTTTCCTTGAGACAGGACCATATCGACAACCAACATCAGAGCAGTGTAGGTTGAACAACAGACTCAGAATTAAGAACTAATTTGTCTTTTTTATTTGAAGAATTGTTAGCTAAATTAAAACTGGGTTTAAACTATTATAAGGTAGTAGCAAAAAACGTAAAAACATAAACAAATACCAAAAAAACTAACAGAAAAAAACAAATTCCCAAACACTATCTGGATCATCATCAAGTGAGGTGTGGTGATATTTTTTTGTCAGGGTGCTTTTCTTTTTCTTTTGGCACTGAGTTCTTTGTACTGAGCTACATCTGCAGACCCTTTTCTATTTTGTGAGACAGGGTCTCATTAAGTCACTCAGTTGTGCAGGGTGGGCTTGAACTCTTGATATTCCTGCCTCAGCCTCCCAGGATGCTAGCTTATAGGTGTAGACCACCATGCTCAGCGTTTGTGTCTTTTATGAACTCAAAATGAAGGAGAGCTTGTGCATATTATCATGAGGTGTGTTTTCCCTTTTCGTATGCTAGGGTCCTTAATCTCAAATTGTGGTTAAGTTTTTATTTATGTATTGTCTTTTTAATATTATTTTTTCTTGTTGAAGCTTGCAGAAGATAATAAATCCCATTTTCCTTCAATGGTCTCAGAATCTATTAAAAAATAAAGACACAAGAACTAGACAGATAAAAACATCACCCTTATATTGGCTAACCCTGTCTGATAACTCCACTTACTGCTAGTACTTGTGACTTATTCAAAGGGAAAGGTCTTAGTCTTTGCAAGTTATACCACTCATAAAACCCTACTCCCCTGTTCTTTAAGAAGATATTGTAAATAATTCTAGAAGTTAAAAAAAAAGTTGGCATCTTCTTTAAAAAAAATGCCACGTGGCCTGCTCTGAGTAGAACTGCAAGAGAAAGGACATACCATGGTTTAAATATGAAAAGATTCATGATATGAGGGTACTAACCTTGTCAGTGAATCCCTGGGTGACTTCATAGCTGAATGTGCTGTTAATAGGTGGGGCCTGGTTGGCAGAAGTAGGACACTAGAGCGTATATTCTTGTTTCTGTCCCTTTCCTCTTTTTCGGGCTCTTTCCCATTCTCTTGGCCTCTTGGTTGCCATGAAGTGAGGATCTCTCCTCCACCACCATGATGGCTCTGCCTTAGAGCCAACTGACCATGGACTGAAACCTCTGAAACCATGAGCCAAGTTAAACTTTTTCTCTTTTAAGTTGTGGATATCAAATATTTGGTCATGGTGACAAGAAGCTGACCAACACAGGGCACAAGCACACTACACAAACAATGGTTCTGAAATGGGGATATAGTGCATATACAGTGTGTACAGCATCTGTGCATATGGACCCCCTAAGTAATGAGTCCTCAGCATGCCTGCTGGACTAGTCATCCTTTCTCAGCTTGTTGGCCAAAGGTTGATGCTGACAAATATTTATGGGGGAAAATGCACCCCAAATTCCAGAGTTCTTGAACTTTCAGGTATCCTACAATCTGTAGTACAAGGGCCTGACCCCAATTTTCACTCCTTTTGAAAGGATGGCTTGAGAGAGTATTGTGTGGTGTTGCCAGGGACTTTGAACTAGGAGGAAGCTAAGAAGGGAGTGAATAAATGTTCTGACAGAGTAGAAATATTTAACTTACGGAAAGTAAGTAAGCAAAGCCAGACTAATTCTTAGAATGAGAATGTGGCTGAGTATCTCACTGGCTGAGGCATGGAGGCCGGGTGCTGGAGGTGAGCCCATGCACAATGGTAGTGGAGGGCCAATTGAGGATATGTGCGGAAAGATGTGATGGAGCTTTCCTGGTTTACAGAAGAGAGGCCAAAAAGCGCTGTCACTTCTAACAAAATTGATTTGAGAAAATGAGTATCTCACGGCACACCTTATGATTGCAGCTAGTAGGACAGACTAATAGTTTGTTTTATTCAAGTGGGGTAAAAAGCCATAGTATTATGTTTTCTATCTAGACATCCCTCTAATGCCTCATGCATTCATAGGTGGTGCTTTGGGGACATGATTAGATCACGCATGTGGTACATATTTGTGGAGTAGTTCACTGATGAGTTTGCTGCTAAATGTGATTTGGAAGGTGAAGCCTGGTTGAAGGAGGTGGATCACTGGGGGCGTGGCCCTGAAGGGTCTAATTCCCTCCCTCCTCCCAATCCCTCTCTCTGCTTCCCAGCTCCATGCCATGGACTGTTTCTCCTCTGCCATGTCCCTCTGCCATGCCACCCTGACTTGGAGCCAGCCACCTATGGACTGACCCCCTTACAAACTGTGATCCAAAAGGAACATTTCCTCTTTTAACTTGTGGGTGTCAGGTATTGTGTCACAGCAATGAGAAAATAACAAAGTCACATAGCAAGGAGGAATGCCAATGAAAACCTGCCCTGTATGTCTGAAGGCCAGGAGGTCTTGCAGAAGAGCAGTTGACATGTTTGAATCTTAAGAAACTTTGGTTTGAATTCGAGGTCATATCGGCTTTGCCATGAATGCTCAGTAAGTTTACTTCAAGAGCAATCATTTCTCTACCCAAGGGGAAATAAGGAACTGTGAGGCTCAGCCAGTGCTAAGTGAACCTTTCTGTTCACACCGTGAATGTGAGCCATTATTTGCTTATTTATCTACTTTTATTTTAGATTCCATTTTACCAAGACTATAGTAGGAGATCTAATAAATCCCACCACAGGGGTAGAATGATGGTCAACTAGGTAGGTAGTACATTAGCCAAGCCAATTTCATGTGTCCTGCAGTTTGATGGGCAAGTCAGATGGATGCTGTAGATTCGCAGCTCCTAAAACATTTGATTTTGAAGACTTGAGGGGGCCACAAGGGTGGCAATTTATTTTCACTATTTTAAGAGGAAAATTCGCAGCTGGATTGGCCCTTTGTGATGACCTAATCTCACCCTCTCCTTTTGGAAAAGACGACAGACCCATCGAGGGTCAACATTTGTTAAAGGCCACAGCACCTACCTAGCAGTCAATCAGGATTCCCTGGATCCCCCTAATGACAACCCAAAGTCTGCTCCACCCTTGGAGTCTGGGGAATTCATGTCTGTGGGGTATGTGTGACATGCTGGGCAGTGAGGCCTCTGGAGGATGCCTTCAAATCTTCAACCAGCCTGTCCCCATGCAGATAGCTATCTTGTAGGGGTCTCCCACCCCCTGAGACCCACCAGGACAGCTCTGGAGAGACCCTGTTGACTGGCTTCTCGGGAGCTCATTTCCCACATGAACACACTTTCCCGCAACCTCACCTACTGGCTCTGTTCTGGATATTTAGCAGTGGCTAGTTATCTGCAGAAGGGAGGAGCTGTTGTGCTGTTTTTCTTCTTTAGTGTGCGAGAGAGGGTTGGAGGCCAGATTGGAAATGTCCTGCAGTGACCAGCTGAGCCTGCGAGGCTGCTCTTCCTCCCAGTCCCTTCTTTTCAGGCAAGTGTGTCTTCTGCAGGGTTCACTAAGTCGTAAGGCCCCCTCTTCATCCCTCTCCAGTGTCCTTGAGGCCCTCCCAGCCTCAGGAAAGCTGCTCACTCTCAGTGGCCCCTTCAGGCAAGAGAGAATGAGGCAAAGAAGGAGGTGGCATCATCCAGGAACTCACCCAAGGGCAGATGTAGCACCTGTGGGAGAACAAGAAACAGTGACATTCACCTTCCTTCCTTCCTTCCTTCCTTCCTTCCTTCCTTCCTTCCTTCCAACTCCAACCCTGAAGCCATGCTAAGGTAGGACACAAGCATTATTCAACAAATCTTTGTTGATTAAATACATTTGAAGCCACAAAAAGAAGATTGGGATTTCAAAACCCAGTGAGATCTGTTGAATCCTGATTCTGTGATCTCAGAGAAGAGGAAGCAGAAAGGCAATTTCCCTCTTTCAATCAACATATTTTGGAGATGAAAAGGATTTCAGTGATGATTTGGTTTCCTTTGTTGTTTTTACCAATAGACATTTAATGACTTGCATTTTTTTTCTGTCTGAACCTTGATGCAACAACTTTTATCCAAATATTTTCATTTTTGAGTAGAATAGAATGACTAGTAGATAGGTATCCAAATGGCTCTTCCCACCAGTTCCCCATTCCTCCCTTATGTGTCCTGCACACTTGGCTGTGCAGAGGCTCATTAAACTGAGAAATGGGTGATGGGTTTGGGTCTTTATGCTTTGATCCCGGGTCTTACTCTGGGCTCATGAATTTTGAAATGGGGCCCTTTGACAGTTAAAAAACTGCCCGGGGTTCTGATTTCCAGGCAGTTCTGCCAGGGCTGCTTTGATGAGTGCAATTAAAAATCACAACACACAGGCTTTTTTTTCTTTTTAAAATGATTACATGCTACTAACTGTTAAGGAATTTAGATAATCTGAGATGTTAATAATCAGAGTCGATGCTCCAAAAGGCTGTACAGCAAAGAGATGTAGGATGTGGTCTGGTTCCAGCTCTTAGAGAAATGAAGAAAAAAGCCAGCAGACTTGCTACGAGGTTTTAAGCACACTCATTTGTTTCCTTGCCATAGCCGGGCACATAGTAGGTCCTCAATAAATACTTGTTGAATGGTGCATGCATGCATCTGTAAAAAAAGGATGTTTTAAATGCCTTTAAATGACAAGTTAAATAATTCATTAGGGCAAGCCTTAACTTCTGCCTGGTTGAGCATAATGAAATAATACATGTGTGTGGTAAGTACTCAACACATGATAGATACTGGAACTTATAGATGTATATTGTGGTAGTTGAGCTTAATTGTGTCAACTTGATTGGCTGGGGAACTGCCCAGGGGATTGGTGGGGCAGATTTCTGGGTATGTCTGGGTGGGTTATGGAGCCCTGCATTGGGATCTATATCTGGTCCCTGGCTTTTTCCCATTTGGCACTGTTTCCCTGCTTTGCTTCCTGGCCACTGTGAACTGGAACCTTTGCCTACACACCCTTTTTCCATGGTGTTTCTGCCTTAGAGCCTGTCATCCATGGACTGAATCCCCTGCAATTGTAAGCCAAATAAAACCTCCTTTAAGTTTTGAGTGTTGGGCATTGTGTCCTTGCTATAGGAAAGCTAATACACACACACACACACACACACACACACACACACACACACCAGCTGTTATAAAGCAACAGCTGTTGCTCTTGTCGATAAATATTTACTAAGTGTGCTGTTCAGTTTTTCATCGTGACAAAATACTTGAGAAAATCAATTTAAAAGGAAGAAAGGTTTATTTTGGCTCAGGGTCCTAGTCTATGGTCACTTTTCCCTGTTGCTTTGAGCCTGTGGCAGCACAGTACACCATGAGGGATGAGGTGGTGGAGGAAACAGCTTACTTCATGGCAGAGGGGAAACAAATAAAGATGGACAGTAACTGGGGTCCCAATATCCCCCAGTGACCTGACCTCATCTAGCTAGGCCCCACCCCAAAAGCTCCCTCCACCTCCCTGTGGTGCCACAGGCTGGGAATCAAGTCTCAGTGTTGTCGGGGAACATTTCACATGGGCCTTTGGGGAACATTTCAGATCCAAACTATAGCGGTGAGCATTGACTGGAGATAGCGCTATGTGCTGAGCAAGATGGCTTATAGAGGGCTGGTGATGCGAATGGTAAGAAGGATTTTACCAACAGACAAGGAATGTGGACAACACAAGAGCCTATTTAGATCAGGATATGCTGCCAAAGAGGGACAGCAGGTGGGTTTCAAGAGAGGGAAGAGTCAGGGTGAGAAACTGGGGCTTCTATAAGGCTTTGAGGATATGTTAAAATGGTCTGGGCAGCAAATGTGATTGAAGAATTTCTTTTCCTTGATTATTTAGCATCTTGTGGATCTTTCCTGAGCATCTGGATTGTGTTTAGTAGTACGTTTACAGTTGTAATTATGATAGATCATTTTCTCAGGGATTTAGCTTTGGGGAAGGAGGTCTCTCTATATATTTTAGGAAAGATGAGTTGGGCCTCTTTGGGAGCAATGGATGAGCCTCATACCAGGTTTGTTTTTGTCTTGTGCCTGCCTAGTGGGAGTCTTTAACTGGAGTTCCTTTGTTGTAAGATGGCTTCCACCTGAGTTTGGTTGTTAAGCGTTTTAAACCCTTTTCGTTGCCACTAGACTACAGACATATGCTTGTATGGTATAATGGAAAATCTATAGGCTTTGGAGTCAGGCATTTGGGGCTTGAATCCCGCCTCTTCACTTCCTAGCTCTGGAGTGAGCTTAGGTATGTAAACTTCTGTTTTCTCATCTGTACCATGGGGATGATAGCAGTATCCTTGCCAATAGGGTTGTTTATGAGGATTAAGTGGAATAAATAAATTTTTAAAGTTTAGTAAGTCGAAACTTTAGAATGTGGTCTAATTTGTTGCTAGTAGTAGTCAGTACTAATTATAACAGGTAATGTGATCTAGGCAGTTTTTCCGTTGAAATGTTTCAGATGCTGCAGCATTTCACCACCAGAGGGCGGCATGTGCTCACTGTTTGGAATCCGCCCCACCTCCAACAGATGGCTCCCAGCATTAAGCGCAGGGTCCTGTGCATAGTGAGTTTAACACAACATTTAGAGGCTTAAACAGCATAGTCCAATATTTTAAAAATGACAGGTTTTAACCTCCAGGCTTCCAGTCAACTGGATATGAATAGAAAAAATCAATTAAGCACTCTACATTCCAGATGTTGGAAATAGTTTTGAAATTAGGGCTCAGCTGGATCTGAATTTTTGAATCTTAAAAATTAGGGCAAGTTACCTAAAAGCACGAGGCTATCTTTGGGCATATTCAGAATTTCATGCAGAGTTTCCCAGGCTGTTAAACTCAAGCATCCTAGCAGCATGTTGAGGTTCATCTAAATTCTGTTTAACTCAGTATCAAGCATTGTACGAATTAGAGAATACAAAGCTAGGATTGTTAATTCAACAAATATTTATTGAGTATCCACTGTATACCTGTTTTAGGTACTCAGTACTTAGCATTGTGTGATGAGAGAGAGAGAGAGAGAGACAGAGAATGAGACAAAAACTAAAATGTTGTCACCATCAGTAAGAAACATGAGATTTATCATGCTCTCAAACAAAAGGGAACAAACAAGGAAGGAACAGTAGAGTGTACTGAAATAATAAAGCAGGGCTGGCTTGCAACTATTTGTAGTCTTTTTATTGCAGAGGTCCCTCCCGTGGCTGTTGGGCTGGACTATGCCAGTCTGACCCCCCCCCCCCCATGGGGAACATTTGTATCTAACTGTCCATGCTGTGGCACACAGATGTACTAAGGATTGTAAGGAGGATGTCAGGCACAATCATCTTTTACTATGAATCAGTCTACAGATAAGCAACATGTAGCTTGCTGTATTGTCCTGTGACTCATTTTAACTTTATTTTGTCTCCTCATTCTGTTGCAATGGCGGAAACTTCATCTTCATCAATGTGTATCTCTTGTTCTGATCCTGGTAGTGTGGTAAAAGGCAGAATCGCATTGGGGTGTGTGTGTGTGCGCGCGGGCACACACACACAGAGCCATCCTTAATCCTCAACATCACCTGGCCATATAGGCTTCTCTGAGATGTTTGTTACTCATCTGCTCCTTGGATTCAGGAGTTTCAGACTCTAGTTCATTTCACTATCCCTGGCCTCTCTGCCCAGGGAGAAGGAAATTGAGATGGTTCTATCATCCTGGAGTTCAGCAGACTGTGTGAAGCAGCCCACGGATGTACCCACCTGTCCAGAAACCACAGGCAGCCCTTGCTTTGCTGCAACTTGCTGCCTCTGAGGACTCTTCCCAGGAATGCAGGTGTCCTCTTTGCTCTCAGATGCCCCACACCTGCTCGGGATTCTAGTACCTTCCTGGCGTTGGCCCAATGAACCCTGTCCTCAGCATCACCACTTCCCTGATCTCTTAGCTTCTCATTCACCTTTCCATCGGAATCCTGAGAAATCCTTTTAAATACAGGAGTTGGAAGAATTCTTGTTCTTTTATTTATGTTTTCGCTAAAAATACTATCCCCAAATTCTGTTTTCTCTAAACTCGTCATCTTTTGGAATAAACAAAATCCAGAATGAATCTTTAAAAAGGCTGTTTGAATTTTCTTCTTGCTGTGTTTCTCTGCTTCCTTTTTTTTTTTTTTAATTTAAACAAAACTAATCTGGGTTAACCTGGCTGCTCGGGGGTGGTACAAGAAGAAAGATAGAAAGGTGAAAGAAAATACAGGGAAAAATATTGGTTAATATTTCAAATCTATTATCCTCCCATGCCAATAATAAAGTACCAACATTTGTGAATGATTTATCTTTTTTATAAATCGGAGTGGTTTCAAGGTTATCTCTAAAATAACTTTCATCCTATTATGCTTTTGAGTTTCAGCTCCATCATTTCTTCCTCAGAGAAGACTCTCCTGACCTACCTTCACCTACGGTTTCATAGCACCATTTATCTCCCCCTCATAATATTTAATCTCATTTTGTAAAAGTTGTAGTATTTTTCACATAACAACATTTACTGTCTTAACAGTTTCTAGCTGTACCTTGGTGGCATTGCATCACCATCATCTGTCTATAGACCTCTTCTCACCCTCCAAAACTGACATCATTTTAACTTCATGTTGTTTCTGTGATTCTCTGATTAGTGTCCATCTGTCTCATGAGGCTCTCAGGTCCATTGGGGCTGAAACTGTGCTGTGTTCTCTTCATATTGGTGTCTGCCACAACGTACAGCCACGGAGCCAGTGCTCAGCCAGCATTACTGAAGGAGTGGGCAGCTTACCCTTACCCTCCACAAATGCATTCTTGGGTGAGAGAAAAAGGGGATAGGCACAGCTATTGTGCCAGAAGTTGCCTGCCTCCCGGGATGCACGCGGCAATGTGCTGTACAATTTAACAATCCAACATCACTTAAGAAAATGTGAGACTATGGGCTAATATAGCAGACTAAAGCCAGCATCCCCTCAAAAATAATAAGGATGCAGGAAAAACAAACAAAAACGGTAATCAGTAATAAGATGAAAAAAGAGACCTGATATGGTATAATAAACCTTGAGACAGCTGTATATTTTGGAAAGGCTCACAAGTTGCTGGTAAAAAGTGGATTCCTAGCCTTGCTTGGACCCTTCCAAAGCCAGATTGGGGAGACAACAAAATCCTGAGAATTCTTCCAGACCCAAATTTGGGTAGAAGAAAACTGAGCAAGCTGACTTTATATATATTTTTCCTCTGAATGAGGAATTGTGAAAATGATACTGGAGGAAAGGAGTGTTTGAGCTTACCTCTATGCCCGAGCAAAGAACTGCAGAGGTCTACTGAGGCCCAAAGTCACTGTGCAATGGGAATAAGACTCAGCCATGGCTATCTGCTGTAAGTACGGTGAGTCTTTGTACAGCATAGATATCAAAATATTGGAAGGGAGAGCAAGGATAAGTTTTCCAACCAAAGCTACCCTGCCCACTACCTCAGATGACTTCTCCTCCTATTGAAAGGAAACTAAACTGGCCTTAGATACAGTGGAAAGAGAACCACTATGTCAATCCACTGTATCAGGCCAGCCAGCAAGTCTGCATAGGTCTGTTCAGCATGAGCAAAATACAAATAACAGCATGGCTGCAATGCAAAGCTGCTACAGTAAGACAAAAACAAAAACTCCACAAAGCAAAGCAAGAAGTATATTACACAGACTCCTTTTTAAAAGAAAGCTTGATTCAAGGAACAGAAGAAAAAATTTGTAATGGCCATATGTTTTAAAAGAATTTGACTATAATAAATACAGTAAACCAATAACTCAAAGATCACAAAACAAAAAAGAGTTACAGATGCACTATGGAGTTAAGTTGAAGAATCAAACAATGTGATTATAGAACTAATAATTGCTGATGGTGAAAAACAAAATTTAAACATTGCTGAAATCTGAATCTTAACAAGAAATGCTCTAGATAATTTAAGTACATGAATGAAAAAGACAAAAAAAGTAAAAGTAATGAAATGGAAGATAATGGATGTAAAAGGGAAAAAAAGACGCAACATGAAAACACTGTGGTTCTCTGAAAGAAGTATTCAAGAAAGTAATGATTGAATTGAAAATAAACCAGGGGTTGCAAATCCAACCCTTATTCATAATCGGTGAGAGTGCAGAATGGTACAACCACTAGGGAAGATAGTATGGAAGTTTCTCAAAAACTTGAAAATAGAACTACAGTATGATTCAGCAACTCACTTCTGGGTATGTATCGAAAAGAATTGAAATCAGTCTCTTGAAGAGATAGTAGCACTCTACTATTAATTGCAACACTGTTCCCAATAGCTGAGGTGTGGAATCAACACAAATATCTATCAACAGGTGAATGAGGGGCTGGGGATTTAGCTTAGTGGCACTGCGCCTGCCTTGCAAGTGCAAGGCTGAGTTTGATCCCCAGTACAAAAACAAACAACCTCCCCAAATAACAACAATAACAACAACAACAAAAGGCAGGTGAATGGGAATATATATATATTCAGTACTGGGAATCAAACTTGGGTCCTTGTACTTGCTCAGCAAGAAGATTTTAAAAAATTAATTTTATTGGTGCATTTTAGGTATACAATATAATGACATTCAGCATTGGAAATTTGTACCTTTACATAATCTCTCTTGGTTCTTCTTTTTTCCTCATTCTCCTGCCCTCCCTTACCTATTTACAAAGACTTTGTTTCCATTTTTTCCTTTTCTCTTATTAATTCCATTCTTCAACCCCTTCCACTTTCCCTTCCCTTTTGGAACTTTTCTTCCTATTTCACATTATCTATTATACCGTTTGATCCTTATTTACACTTTCAGTTTCTCATACCAGAGAAATTATTCAGTATTTACTCGTGTGTGTCCTATTTATTTCACTTAAGAGTATCGCCTCAGTGTGCATCCATTTAGCTATAAATGTCTCTAATTTCTTATTCTTTATGGCTGAGTAGTACTCCATTTTATTTAAAAAAACACATTTTCTTTATCCAGTCTCCAGCTGATGGGCAATTGGGCTGCTTCCAAGTTTTAGCTATTACAAATTTTGCCACCATGAATATGGGTGCACATATATCCCTGTGGTATGATTCTTTTAATTCTTTCAGGAAGATGCCCAGCAGGGGAATAGCTGGGTCAAATGGGCCTTCTGGCACTAGTTCTTCGAGGTAGATCCATACTGATTTCCACAGTGGTTGCACCAGTCTACACTCCCACCAGCAGTGGAGCAGGGTTCCTCTTTCCCCACAGCCCCACCAGCATTTGTTATTGGTTGATTTCATGATAGCAGCCACTATTTCTGGGGTGAGATGGATGCATTGTTTTCCTTTGCATCTCTCGAATGACCAGTGATGTTGAACATTTTTTTTGTATGTTTATTTGGTATTTCTAGTTCTTTGAGAAATGTCTGTTTACTTCAGATGCCCATTTTTGGATTGGGTCTTTAAATTTGGGAGGTCAGATTTTTTTAGTTCTTTATATATTCTAGATAGTAGACCTTTGTCTGAGGAACAGAACAGCTGGTAAAAATTTTTTCCCACATTGCAGGTTGTCTCTCCACACTGTTGGTGATATCTCTTGGTGTGCAGAAGCTTTTTAATATGAAAAAGTCCCACTAGTTGATTGTTTGTGCTAGTTCATGGGCAACTGAGGTTTTGTTCATGAAATCTTTTCCTACCCAATGTCTTCAAGAGTGCTACCTAACCTCTCTTCCAGCTGGTTTAGTGTTTCTGTTTTAATATTTAGATCTTTAATCCATTTCAATTTTAGTTTAGTGCAAGGTGAGAGATATAGGTCTAGTTTTAATCTTTGGCAAGTTGAAACCCAATTTTTCCAGCACCATTTATTAAAGAGGCTATCTTTCCTCCAGTGAGGGTGTTTGGCTCCTTTGTCGAAGATGAGGTGGCTGAGTGTGTCTGGAATTGAAAAACTGTGAATATTTATGAACAATGGAATATGGTGCGGCCTTAAAAAAGCAGGAAATCTTGCCATATTACAGCATGGATGAACCTGCAGGACATCCGCTAAGTGAAATTAGCCACACACAGAAAGACATATACTTTATGAGACCACTCATATGAGAGATATAAAATAGCCAAACATACAGAAGCAGTGAGCAGTATGATAGCTGCCAGGGGCTGGAGGGAAAAGGAAGTGGGGAGTTGCTATTCCGTTGGTATAAAGTTTCAGTTATAGAAGATGATTAAACTCTAGAGATCTGCTGTGCAACATGACTGTTAACTGAAGTTAGCAATATTGTATCCTGCACTTAAAAGTTTTAAAAGGGCAGATCACATGGTAAGTATTCTTATTACAATCAGAGAAAAAAGTCTCAGAATACAGCACTCTTAAGTACTTCTTGAAAGAAACTATAAATGAGTAAAGCCACTTAAAGTCTGAATTGAAATAGGGAACACAGGAAAGTGGAAGCCTTGGTAAATACAACTGGTGAACACTGAATCCATAAAAAAATGTGGAATAAATTCTAAATTATGGGACTTATGGTGAAAGAACAAAATATGAATGTTATAAAATGGATAAGTAAGCATTGTAATATAACTACAAAATGTGAGTGAAATATGGAATGAGTGTTTAAATTTAAAACATTTATTATGGTAAAGACACATTGACATTAATCTCCCCTGAAACACTTCCCGTTACTTTGAACACATCCTGTCATTCTTGCCTCTTTCTTTCTTTTGTTGGCTCATGTTTGTGGTACATAACGAATCCATTAATTGTGTTCATTACCTGTACATGACACATTTTAATTCATTTTACATTCCCTTTCCCCCCTTCTGTTCTTCCAGGGTAACTCATTCCCCTTCTCATTTGCCAAAGATCTATCTCCCTATTTCCTATTGTCTGCTTTCTATTATAGTATTTGATTTATTTAACCTTTGGGTTTCTCATATAATAGAAACCATATGATATTTAAGCTTGTGCATATGATTATTTCACTTAACATTATAGATTCAAAGCAGGTCCATTTTCCTACGGATGACTCAAACTTACTCTTCTTTATAGCAGTGTAGTATTCCATTGTATATAAATATCACATTTTCTTTATTCATTCACCCATTGATGCACATATAAATCACTTCAAAAGTTTTGCTATTATGAATTGTGCTGATAGAAATATAGGTATGCATGTGTCATGGGTATGCATGTGTCTTTATCTTTGAAGAGATACCTAGAAGGGGAATAACTGGGACAAATGAAATTTCTATTGTAAGTTTTTTGAGGCCTCTCCATAGTAATTTCCATAGTGCTTGTACTAGTTTACACTCCTACCAACATCTTGCCACTTTCTGAAGAAGTTCTGAAAGTTCTCTTTGTAAGTGACTTTATGAAGTATGGTAAAAATGTGGTGAATGCCGAGTGCCATAATGGAGAGGTAGGTTTGTAAAAACATCACCTACCATGTGTTCCCATCTACCTTATTCACCAGATCTGGCAGCATGTAATTCTTGCTCTTTCTCAAAGTCAAATTGACTATAAAAGGTAAATGCTTTGAATCAATTTAAGACATTGAGGCAGGTACAACAGTGTAACTAAAGACACTCATAAAAGAGAACTTCCATAACTGCTGCAGCCAATGGCAAGGATGTTGAGATAGATGTGTTCAAAACAAGGGAAAGCATCCTGAGGGTAGTTAAGAACAATGCATCTTTTACGGTAACACATTTTTATAATTCAAAAAATTTCCCCTATCTTTTGACTGTACCTCATATAAACACAAGGAAGAAGGGGAGAGAATAGGAGGAAATGTGAGACTATGAAAGCATTCATATTTCATAGCAAGAAGCGAAGAGTGATGAGAAACCATTCCTACATTAACATTAGCTTTTTTTTTTTGGTACCGGGGATCAAACTTGGGACCTTGCACTTGCAAGGCAGGCGGCGGCACCACTGAGCTAAATCCCTGGCCCAAACATTAGCTTTTTTTTTTTTTTTTTTTAAATGTATTAAATTCTTTTATTGGTACATTGTAGGTATACAACACAATTACATTTCTCATTGGGAATTGTACTTTTACATAATGCATCTTGGTTCTTATTTTTTCCCCATTCCTAGCCCTCCCTTCACGCCCTCCACCCTTCCCTATTTACAAAGACTTTATTTCCATTTTTTCCATTTCTCATCATTTTTCCATTCCCTTCTTTCCTTTCCCCTGCCCCTCCCACTACCCCTACCCCTTTGGACCTTTTCTTCCTATTTTGCCTTATTGATTATTCATTCTAATCATTGGTACATTTTAGGTATACAATATAATGACATTCATCATTGGAAATTTGCACCTTTACATAGTCTCTCTTGGTTCTTATTTTTCACCCTTGCCCAGCCCTCCCTTCAACCCCTCCAGTCCTCCCTATTTACAAAGATTTTGTTCCAGTCCTCTAATGTTTTATGAGCTTGATTCTTTTCTTTCCTTCTTTTTTTCTTTTTTAAAAAATTTTGTGATTCTGGGCAATCATCCCATGGCACATGCATGCCAGGGCAGTGTTCTGCCACTGAGCTATATCCTCCCTCCTATACACTCATTTGCCTTAGCCATTTTTTTCATTGCTGGGACAAAATACACAATGCCTATAAATTAAAGGAGGAGAGGCTTATTTTGGCTCATATATTTAGTCTATGGTCATCAGGCTCCAAGTCAAAAACAGGACAGCAAACGAGCATGACTGAGGAAAAGATACTCAACTCAGAGCAACTAGGAAGCAGAAGAGAGGAGGAGCCAAGAATAAAGTATACCTTTCCAAGTGACTTCCCTAGTCACACACTCCTTTTGACAGGCCTCAACTCCATATGTAAACTTTTGGGGGACATTTTAGATCTAAACCGTAACATTCTGCCACTGACTCCTCAAAGTGTCATGTTTATTATGCAAAATATATTTAGTCCATCTCAAAGAGTCACCAAAATTTTAAGAGTGTCAGCATTGCTGTGAAGTTCAAGTTCAAAGTCTTCTCTGAGATTCAAGGCAAACTATTAGCTGTGAGCCTCTGTGAAAATAAGAAAGTTAAATGCTTCCAACATATAATGGCACAGGCTAAACACTTCCATTTCAAAATGGAGAGATATGGAGATAGAAGGAATGAGATCAAAGCAAGACTGAAACCCAGCATGGCAAACATTAAATCCTGTAGCTCCATGTCAGTACCTGGGACAGATTGTAGTGAGATGTGAGCTTCAAAGGATTTGGTTGGCCCTGTCCCAACAGCATTGCTGGTTGCAGCCCACATGGCCTCTCTTTTGGATTGGCTCCACTTACTGCTTGATTCTTTTCTCAGTAGTTAATTCATGTCCCTGGCATCTCCAGCATCACAGCACCTTGAGCTTCACCTAACAACTTCATGCATCACCCTCTCAGGGGTTCTTTGCTTGGTCTCACAGGTCTGCCTCCATTATCCCATGACTCTTGCTTTCTGCATCCCTGTAAAACCAGCACCACTTGGGTGACTCCAAGTTTTGCTACCGACTTGAGTCATGGTCAGGCCCTCTTGGACCATGGTTGTTTTGGTTTCTGAGTACCTGAATTGCTGAGCACAGTGAAATGCATCCTAGAGAACCAATTCCTGAGGCATTCTCTCTTGATCAGAGGGTCCGAGAACTGTCTTCTCAAATGAAAGATTTACAGTTTTGAACTCTTGAGCCTTCTATGGGTGGAGTCTTGTTAATTTCAGAGACACCTTCAAAGCATCTTTCTTCTTGTCGATGTGTGAAACACTTGGCTTCTTCTTCATGCTAATACTTTCAGCAACCATGTTCTCCTTTACTCCAACTTTGCAGGTGGTTCCTTTCTGGTAAAGCTGCAAACTTTTCAAAGCATTCAGCTCTGCTGCTTGTTCCTAATTCTCAATGTCGATTGGACTAAAAGCAGCTAGTACTACCCATGCCACAGCCTGAACACTGGGCTGCCTTGAAATTTCTTTTGCTAGACTCATTAGTTCACTACCTCCAATCGTAATCTCCTATAAAATCTCAGGACATGGGCAAAATGAAGACACATTTTCTGCCAGAGTAGAACATACATGGCCTCTAGTCCAGTTGCCAATGGAGCTTTTGTTCTCAGTTGAAAACTCCTTAGCCTGGCCTTTACTGTTCACATTCCTATTAGCTTTCTGGTCTTCTGAGCTTCTGAGTGCTGCTCATAACATTCTAGGGTTTCTCTAACTCACATTTCCAAACCTTTTCAAATACTTCTTTAAAATCAGTTCCAAAGGAGTCTAAACCATAGATTTGTCAGGTACAGTTACAGCAATGGCCCAATTCCTGGTATCAATTTTCTGTTTTAGCCATTGTCGTAGTTACTTTTCTCTCATTGCTGAGACAAATTCCTAACTCTCAAAGTTAAAGGGAGAAAGGTTTATTTAGCTCACCGTTTGTAGAGGTTTCAGTCCATAATCAGCTGACTCCAAGGCAATATGGCATGGCAGACAACCATTGCAGAGGAGCAACAGTTCATGGTGGGCAGAAGATAGCAAAGCAAGCAAGGGGAAAAAACAAGCCTCTTTTTATCCCTTATATTGTATCCAACTATTGGGATTAGGGTAGTGCTAAACCAATCAGTGGACTTGGTAAACACCTATCCTTAATCCTAGTACCATTAATCCTAGCATTGCACCATGAATCAATCTGAGACTCTAGATTCTGCTACCTTTGAAAAAGCCCCACCTATGACTGCATGAGGCTTTGTGGGGATATCTAGACACAAGCCATAACAGCCATAACTTTCACAAGTCATAACTTTCCCATCACTGGGACAAAAATATCTAATACCCATAACTTAAAGAAAGAAAGGTTAATTTTGGCTCACAGATTCAGTCCATGGTTGGTGGGTTCCAAGCCAGAAACAGGATGGCAGAGGGGCATGGTAGAGGTAAAGGTGCTTAACCCATGGCAGCCAGGAAGCAAAGCAAGAGGGTACTACGCAAGGATGAGAATACAACCTTCCAAGTCATTCCTCCAGTGACCCACCTTTTTCAATCAAGACCCACCTCTGAACATCAGGCTTTTGGATGTCATTTTAGATCTAACCTAAAAGACTTTTTCTTTCTTTCTTTCTTTCTTTCTTTCTTTCTTTCTTTCTTTCTTTCTTTCTTTCTTTCTTTCTTTCTCTTTCTTCTGTGGTGACTGAACCCTAGGCCTTTGCACTGACCTACATCCCCAGTAGTTTTAAAATGTTTTATATTGAGACAGGGCCAAACTAAGTTTTCAAGTTGTCCAGGCAGCGCCTGAACTTGAAATCCTCTAGCCTTAGCTTCCCTCAGTGCTGGGATTACAAATGTACATGATCACACCCAGCTTGTACACTTATTTCTGAATCTCAGAGATATTATCCAGAAGATGAAAAATCAGGGAAGCACTTATTTTAACAGTTTCTTCAATTTTTTAATTGGTATTTTTACTTCTTTAAAACCAAAGTAAATTTAAAATTAACACCTTTTAATGAAAAGTATACATATAAGGATAAGCCAAATTTTATAAATTGATTTTCCACCCTCCCTTTTTTCTGTACTTATCTACCTTTCCTTATTTCTGTATTTAGGTAAAGCAAGGTATGTGTGATCATTTTAACCATACATGGACAAGAATTTTTCTGGTTGTGATTTGAATTCTTTATTTTATCACATTTAGCTTTGTGATTTTCTGCAATTTTTACATTTATACATGAATACATCTTTTTTTGTAGGGGGGTACTGGGGATCAAACTTGGGACCTTGCGCTTGTGGGGCAGGCAGATTTTTTTTTTTTTTTTTGTTCCGGGGATTACCATTTTTAATTCATTAATTTTATTGGTACATTTTAGGTATACAATATGATCACATTCATCATTGGGAATTTGTATCTTTATGTAGTCTATCTTGGTTCTTTTTTTCCCCATTCCCCTGCCCTGCCTTCAACCCCTCCACCCCTCCCTATTTACAAAGACTTTGTTTCCATTTTTTCCCTTTCTCATATTTATTCCTTTCCCTTCTTTCCTTTCCCCTACCCCTCCCACTTCCTCTTCCCCTTTGGACCTTTTCTTCCTGTTTCACATTATCTATTGTACCTCCTGATCTTTATTTACACTTTCAGTTTCTCACACCAGTGAAACTATTTGGTATTTACACATGTGTGTCCTATTTATTTCACTTAAGAGTATGGCCTTAATGTGCATCCATTTAGCTATACATGTCTCTAGTTTCTCATGAATATATCATTTTTACCAATGTGGGAGATTTTAAAATTTGGAAAATCAAAGAACACTAGAAATTAATATGACAAGGTATGAATAGTGGTCAACTCTAGATGGGGTAATTTGATGATTATTAGATTTTTATTTCTGTGTTCCTTTCTGTATTTTTTAGTTTTTAAAAATACTTGTAGAGAAAAAACTAATAAAAGAAGAATAAGTTGAGAATATTGGCTTTATACCAACCAAATTTCAGTGATGCTGGTCTCCTTTATGAGCTGTCTAGGAATTTCAAAGACAGGTTGAAAGAACAACTGTCTAGCAAGAATGGGTGGTTGGGTTTGTTATAATGAGCTGCAGAATGACAGGCCAGTGTGGCACACAGCCACTCTCAGGTGGTCAAAGAGAAAAGTGACAGTGTCTGGGAACTTGAAGTCTCTTTCAAGGCTCTGGGTGAATCATAGAAACTTCAAGAGAACAGTAAGACCTATTCATCATTGTATATGCTAACTATGCCATGACTCAATTTTTCCCTTGAAGCATAACACCTAGTAAAGTCTCAGAACACTCAAAGGTGTTAGTTTTTTCACTGACCATATAATGGAATTTTATTTTACTTATTAAGCATTCAACAAAGGTGGAAATATATTCATGAAAACTAACGACAGAATAAAGTTTTATAGTTAAAATTAGAGCAGATTCTCCTATATTAATGGGAAGAGGATATAATGTTCAAACAACAATAGGTAAAATATAAAGCTGAGGTGGTGGATGATAAGTGGCTGTTCCAGAGTGATGTCCTGACCACACCAGGCTGGTCCTTCCCTTGGTGCTGGGAGACAGGCAAGCATGGCAAAGTCAAAAGAGCAAGGTGCTTTAAGTCAATTCCCATTCTTCCCCTCCAGTTTTCTTCTTCAGAAAATGGATCTGCTAGGCCAACTCTCTGGGTTTGACGAGGGTGACATATGTGTAAAATGCAGTGAACAGTTCAGTGGAAGAATTATGATTGGAATGTGGAGAAGGGCAAATCTCCTCCTGTCTTGGAAAGATCATTGACTAGCTATTACCTGACCTGTGTGCTTTTTCTTCCTAACTGCTCCTTATTTCCAACTTCACCATTTACCAAACCACACAAGGAGGTCCTGAGGGGACCTCTAAAATTAAATATGAATTAAACTTTATTTGGAGGGGAGATGGGAGGTTTAGAGCCAATGACTTTGATGCCGTGAGAGAAAAGCATGCATGTGAAGCCCATGGGTCATCTGTGTGCTGAGAGCTGGAGGGACTGGAGGACGTGGTCTAACATTCTCACAGTATAGGAAATGACACAAGGACCCAGAGGAGTGAAGACCTGCTTAGGCTTGGCTTACTAGCAAGTAGTAATGAAAAAGAACTCAACATCCTGACTTAGAATAAGCAGCTCTGCTTTGAGGTATTAGGTGGCTTTTAATGGAATGAATGGATTTGCAGAAGCACAAACATTCAAACTAGAGTGGAGAAAAAGGGTTGAAAATGAAAAACCCTGTGATAGCCTATGGGCCATCTATGAGGATGCTATAATTTCAGTAGTGCAGACATCCTGGTTATGCTCTCTACCTGTGGCGAAATTGTCACTTCCTTATTGCCAGGAATCATAACCATCTTTTCTCTTCTGTTCACTGCGTATTACTGCATTCTAGAAGCACTCTGGGGAAATGCATGTTCATATATCCATAGCGCTGCCATGGAAGAGACCTGAGTGTGAACATTCCTGGCCCCACAGGAAGCTGTGTTGAGGAACAAAGCCAGACCTGGCACCAAGGCTGCTCCTGGACACAGAGGTGAGGGGCCAGGGGAAAAGTGCTGCTTGGCAACCGAGGACTTGGTGGCAGTGCAATCAGGAAAAAAGATAGGTACCTGAATACAGTGCTGGACCTGGAGGGGTTTACTTCAAGATCCTGAGGAAAAGAAGATCAATTATTCAGTAGTGCGCAGACTAAATACTCAGGTTCACAGAGGCGTAGGAGCAGGCAGGAGTCTCAATTCCTGCCTCTTCCAAGTTCTTAAACACAAGATATCTAGCCTGAAGTCAGCGGATTTGCTGAGCATGATTCCCTTCTGTGGGGATTGAAAGTCTGTTTCTTGGAAGTTTGTGCTTCTTTCAAGAGGAGCCCCAGGCAGATGCTCTGACAGCACTGGCCTGGGATTTGGGCTGGGGCACATTTCTAGCTTTCGTCCCCACCTGCCCCTTCCTCATCTTGCCTCTTTTTCTTCCTTCAGGCTCTTCCCATTTGCAAAATGGAGAATGTGCACATTTAGTAATTCCAAGAGAATGGAACAAAAATACTTTATAATAAGGATACATGATTTCATAGAAGAGGGATGTTTATTTACCCCAGCCCTGGAGAAATTCATTCTAAGAGCACAGTTTAGAGCCGATGAGATTAACACCTGTGAGGGAGTAAAGTAAATTAGGAATAAAGAATGGCCATTGCCTCAGGACCCTAAAATCTAAAGGAAATATCACAGATTTCAAGACCAATTCTCAAAGCTACTTTTTCCTTTCCAATGACTTTCATTTTCTATTTTTGCTGTTTTATTCCCTGAATTTTTCTAGAGTCGGTCACAGCAGAAGGTAGGTGTTGGAGTTGGGGTCTGGACTTTGCTTCTCTCTATGGCATTTTTCCCAGAATCCTCTTTGCCCTTGTCTTGTTCTCCATTTATCCTCCTTGTACTGATGCTGCAGTATGTCAATTGGCTTTTATATACTAAGCTTAAGATCCTATAAATAAGGCCACTCTCTCTCTCCTAGCTATTGAGCAAAGAAATTGCCATTAAGACTGATACATAGTAGATATCCAGAAGTTCATTGAATTAATAAATGAATATGTTTTAGGTTGAAGGCCAATGGAGACACTGAGGCTCAGAGACCCACTAACTCACTGACCAAGGATGATGTACCCTCGCAAGAAGCAGAGTTTCAAGGAAGTAAAATGTACATAAAAATAGTGAACTTAGAGACCCAAGATATTCTCAGTGTCATGTGATTATCAGAAAGTGTTCACTTGCAGTCACTGGAGGGGGGCAGTGTGGGCTGGAGCCATTGGTAAAACTTTCTGGAAAAAGAGGAGTTTAGGCTGGTTGAGAAACAATCAAAAGAAGTGGAGGGGAAGGAAGAGAATGTCATGGTGGGAGGCAGAAAGTTTTGTGGGTTATTTGGGGATCATCTGGGAGGCCAGTGTGGCTGGAGAAGTCTGAGTAGAGGCTCTGGGGCAGATGAAGCCAGAGAGATCTGCAGATGCCAGACTAGAAAACACTGACAACTTTTTAAAATCAGGTGTATCATTCTGGTCGTTGACTCCTGGGGATGAAGTGGATGCTGTGGTGCGTGTTTTGCCCACAGGCCCTCTTCAGGAGAAGCATGTGTTGTCCAAGCTGATGGGAGTGTTTTCCCATTGGGAGTCCCTCCCCAGGAAGGGAGCTGCCTTGTTCAATGTGCCCCCTATTCAAGAACTAGTACTAGTTGATAGTGCTCTTTCCTCAAGGTGAATTCCAGCTTCAGAACTCCTGTGGAATGGGCTGAAGTCTCTGCCCTGGCCCAACATCTTCTTCAGCTCAGTTCTATTTTTCATGCCTTAGCAGGTGTGTTTCAGGTGAGCACCCCCAGATATTTCTACACAGGAAGCTACTCCTCAAAGATAGTTTCCCAGGAACCTGACCTAAACCAGTAGAGACTAACTGGCCCTAGCAAGCCGGTTTTTGCCTTTGGTTTTCTGAGACAGGGTTTTGGAGTTTTGGCTGGTCTTGAATTCACTGTGTAGCCCAGTCAGGGCTGAAACTTGCAGTGACCCTCCTGGCTCAGTCTCCTGAGGGTTGGGATTACAGGCTTGCACCACAAAGCTCAGCCTCCAGTTGAGACAGAAGTGGATTTAGAAGTGACTCTAAGGAAATATTTTGGAGCTGTTGGGAATGAAAACCCCATTGCAAATGGCAGGTGGCATAATGCCAGCGATCAACATGCTGCAGTAGTGCATCACCAGAAGTTCCACCGGTGTGAGCTGGGGTTGGAGACCAGTGAATGAGGATGTAGTGGTGGGTGCAGTAGTTTAGGCACTTGGGAGAGTTGGAGAAGTGGGAATTATAAGGACTACTAATTGAATGGCTTTTGCTAGGGTGAAAGACTGAAGGTGATCAGTGGGCAGTTTAAGGCCCTTGACTAGTGAATGGTAAATATAAACACTCGTTCATCTCTTGTGGCCAGAGGGAGGGAAAAGTTACAAAGCAAGCTCATTATTTAATCACTGGAAGCACTGAATCATTCAACCAGAGAAGGTTGAATTCGCAACCCAGCGGGTACACCTCACAAGGTCAAGACCTTACTTGGGAGAAAAGAGGAGTGTGAGCTGCGGTCAGGGCTGTCTTAGTGGACGCACTCAGAAGTTTTGAATACCTAGAATCCCCCGGATCCCCCAAGGCCTCAGGAGTGCCCCACTCTTCCCTGTAGTAACCCAAGGCTTGAGATTTTAAAATTTAGGAATGGGGTGATTAGAGAAGACTATCAGTGAAAGGGAGATGTGAGAGGCCATGGGAAGAAATGAGGCTTATGCTCTGACAGTCACTAATGGCCCAGTGGTTCTTGGGGTAGGACACAATTTAATACACTGACAAATAAGGCATTGTAACAGAAATAAATATAGTCTGTCCACATGCAGATTAGATCTAGTAAATCTTACAGGTAAATCTTACTCCAGATAGAATGTATTTTCTTCTTTTCTATTTTCCAATTTCCATTTTCAGTTTTATTCCATGAAATAATAATAACAATCCTCACAACAGTGATTAAACTAATAAATAATATTGTGCATTACTGCATGAGAATAAAAATGTATATCATAAATAATAATAGTTTATTTATGATACTGTCTCTACTCACCCTTTCTATTCTCCCAACAAAGTGCTTGGGGATCTCAAAAAGCTACCAAACAAATACACCAGCATACATGTCCATATATAGACTATATATATATATGTATTAAACAAATAAAAAATCCTAGAATAAAAATATTAGATATGGTGGACATTTATTAAATTTATATTCTACCGAAACTTAGGTATATGAACCTCATAGTCAATTCGGACACTTTTGGAATACCAACAGATAAAAATCTTAGTAGTCAACATTATCGACTTTCAGGTAGAAAATATATTCACATGTTTTTTTTTTTTCTGGCAAAGCTTTTCATGTATTGCCAGTTTCAGTAGTTTGCAGATATCTGGCTCCCAGTACATTTGAAAAAAAGCCTTTTAGGGCCCAGCCTAGTGGCAACAATCTATGGAGTTGGTCTGTATGAGACCTGGGATGAACTTTTCTTTTGTTGCCTGGAACATCAGAGCTCCAGTCCTTTGGACTCCATGACTTAACAGATAGCCTTTGGGTTCTCAGTTTTTTGAATGTGGATTGAGAGTTACATCATCAGTTTTCTATTCTGAGACCCTCCAAATTGCACTGAGCCATTGTACCAGCATTCCAGGGTCTCCACTGGCAGTCCCCCATGGGGGCTTTCAACTGCCATGATTGTGTGAGCTGATTCCTGAATAAATCCCCTCTCATATATCAATATAATAACCTAATAACCTGTTGGCTCTGTTTCTCTGGAGAATCCCGACTAATATATGTGGCAACAGCCAAATTAGCAAGTAATCATCTATGAGATTTACTTTCTATAGACGGTTGGGATTATTTAGGCTAAGCATTTTTTCTCCCCTGTTCACTGTAATCTATAGTACAGTGTTATTTTCCTTAAATCATAAGTACAGCTTCTAAAACTGCCTGGTTAATTGTCTCCTATGGGAGTATACTATATTAACCAATTAGTCAAACATTAGAGCAAGCAGAGAAGTCCCACTTTCCATATTTGTTAATTGCAAGCCTAACTGACTTCCCTAGATTGTAATCCAATTTAATAAAGTCCCTGGCAAAAGTTTTCATACCATTTCACCTGCCTTTGGGAACTTCATGGGTGATAATTCAGATATCCTATTTTCAGAATTCTTCACATTTTTTATTTTTAAACATCAACAATATATAGACAGTAGCCACTATGCTTTTGGGCAATTTTCAAAATTCTAGAGGTAGGAATGGAAAGGTGAGTTTTCCAATGGTTCAACTGTGTCCTCATTTTTTTTATGTGTGACATTTCTTTTGGAGTTAGAGGATAACTTAGTGAGATAGCAAAAATATTGGCAGATCATGCTAAATGGCAGGTCATTTTTTAATTTTTTATTTCATGGATTTGTTTTTGTCATTTTGGCCAGATTTTCAAGATGAAGGGGTCTTGATTGTGTGACCTGCATACAAAGGAAAAGGCTGACTGATTGTGGCACCACTTGCTTTGTAGTTATCATTGCTTTATATTTTCTAGGTCCATGTACCCAGAAGTGAGGGAGCAAAACATATTTAGGCTGTAAACCTGTGCTAAGAAGGAGAGATATACACAGATAATAGAATGGAATAGAATAAATAATAGTAATTGAAGTTCTAGATTTTAAGTTATTTTCTGTAGCTAATGCAAAATATTTCTCTATCATAAATCAAATAAGTGAAATAAAAAGAGAAGTGAAATAAAAAGAGATGCCAATTTCTACCACACTTAGCAAAACAGATTTATTCATTACTTCCTAGACATGTTTAGATCATTCCAACTCTTTCATTTTAGAAATGTGCAGTGCCCTGCTCTCAAGCAGAACTACACAATTAATGAGCATTTGTTCAAAGTGCTCTGTTACATTTCATTCACAGTTGTCTATGAAATGCCACATGCTATTAGAAGGAGCGATTCTTGTTTTGCTTGCAGACAATTCTATTATGGAAAATACCCAGAAAGAAGTCGTATAAAGAATATCATTAAACAACCAAGTAGCACTCCTCCTTTATGTGTATTTTAAAGCAGGATCAGCTAGTGAGCTTGCTAGTAGTTGGCTGCAGAATTGTGTCGTCCATTGAGCAAACACTTACTGAGACTGTAAGAGGTGAGAGAAGAAATGTGCAACAAGATCCCTGTAAGAACTTCTATGAAGTTCCAAGGGAAGGAAAGAAGAAACTAAATTTGTCTCTAATCTTAATTGATATTCAGGGATTCTTCTATGTTTAAGTTAAAAACAGCTTTGTCAAATTTTCTGTTACTTCTTTTATTAATCTACCCCCAATGAGAACCCTTGCCTTTGAGTTTTGTAGCATTTTGGCCTGCCATTTTCTTATCAATTAAATACAGATTGCTTCATATCAGCATAGAAGGAGGTTAGATTCTTATCCACAAATTGGACCATGTTTATGAGTGGCTAGGACACTTGCGTGCTGAAAAGCCTCTTATACAGATACTGCCTCCCTTCAGTGGTCTTAGTAACTCGATCAGCATTTGGGCAGGCAGCTCCTGATGGGCTCTGCTCCCTTTGTGCACATCCCTCTCATGTTGGCCCTTACAGTGCCTCAGAGCAGAGGTAGTATGATCTTAAAATTTGAGTGTGGGTTTAGGAAGATTAGAAAGGCCCATTTGGCTTTGCGATAGAATATATACCCCCAGTCAGATTGTCAGCAACCCCTCACAAGAAGTTTAGAACAGATTCCATGTAATTAGAATGGCATAGATCTTAAATTCCTGTCACTGGCCTTCATGTGAGAGAATTTACAGTGTGAGGAGGAGGATGGCTGACAAGATTTGGGAATTCTTAGATGTCATTAGCCTATAGCATCTTAAACTGAAGGCTCAATATGTTCTTCTGTACTATATTCAACTAGATTACTAATTTCTGAAAAGGCAGAGGCTATGTCTTAAGCTTCTTTGTTGATCTTCTTTTACGTTCTTCTAGGATCTAGTAAAGTGCTATAAACTTTGTGGGCACTTGGTAATTTTTTTTAGTTAAACACTGAACAGAGTCTCAGCTTTCTGAGACCTCAGATGAGACGACTACAGTTACAAGAGGAGAAAACCTAGCAATAATCGAGTACTTACTGTGTATAGTATATGCCAGTGACTTTGCTAGGTACATTAGCCAACAGTGCTACTTGGTAGATTCCAAGGCCTAGTACTAAGAAATGTGAAAGGAACATTCAGGGTCTCCTAGAGAGATCATGAATAAGACAATTCTGAGGCCACAACACATACTGGTTCCTGAAATGACAGTCCACATGAATGCTTAGCTTGAGAGGCAGACACAAGATAAAAAGATGGAGTACTGGGGAGTCCTGGGCTGCAGAGAGGCGCAATGGGAGGCTCAAGGCAGAAGGGAACGAGGAGCTGGTTAAGAAGAAATAAAGAAAAAAAAAGAAAGGATGAGTGGTGTGAAACAAATCTTGTATTTTCCAATGCTCCCTATGAACCGATGGAAAGAACTGTTGGAAATACAGGAATTATTTTTATCAGGCTTTGAGTCAAGAGAGGCTCAGGACATTCCTCTGGCTGCTACTTCATAAAGCCTGAAGAAATGCTAAAAATTATGTTAAAAATGCAGGCTTGGTTGAAAACTTAAATTTTTTATTTTCTACCACGCACACTTTCTTTAGAGGCAAGGCAAACTATCTAAACAGGAGTCCGCTTTAAGTGTAAGACCCTGGACAAATGTTTCTCATGCTCACTGTGCAATGGCTCTTACCCTCCCCCATGCCACAGAGAGGGAAACTGAGGTTCCAAAAGATGAGTGATTTGAAGAAGGTCACGCTAGTGAATGGTAGAGACAGGATCTAAATCTGGACCTTTTGGGCTCTAAAACCTTTTAAATTTAAAAATTAAGAAAATTTTTTTACTACTCTATATTGTCTAAGAAGGTGTAGGATCAGACAGCAAAGACTTTGATGCAGGTTGAGGCATCCAGGACACCTTATGGGTGTCTTTATTCTTTGACCCTTGTTTATAGCCCAGGAGATGTGGCTATCCTCCATTAAACCTTCTGCCTTGATAGTTGTACCTTTTCTTGCAGACCCAGTGAGAAACATATTTATAGTCTTGTGGAGTTTGAATCTGCTTGGTAAAAGAAACTACCACTGCCCAAAGCAGAAGAAAATATTTCAAAGAGCCAAAAAAATGTCCTTAATGACTTGATAATTAAAACAACACTACATAAGCACAGTTTAAATGGAAGCAAATTACTTGGAAAGGAAAAAAATACTCAAACTGATCTGCTCTTTGTTTAATTAGGATAGAATCTTTTAAAAAAGAGCCATTGACAATGGAATCCTAAGTAAATTGATAGAAAAAACTAGTAATGAAATACATGTTTCCTGATAATAGCCCAGGAAGAAAAACTAAGTATGACTTGTCAAATCCAAGGATGCTTGCCATGGGCCCTATAACAAGGGATTTTGAAACTATTTGTGTTGCTTTCCTAGTGTGGGGCTCATTAAAGAGGAGTTGAGATATAGTTGGTGGAGGCAGTTTATTAGGCAGGTGAACCCAGGAAGCATAGGAGGAAGTGGGGGACACGAGACAGAGTAAAGTCTACACTGATGGGCAAGTTATTGGTGCAGGCAACTGGTACTCTGTTTTACTGGGGACCCTCTGAGAGAATGTGTGGAACATAGCTTAAAATTGTGCTGTTGAGCATCTCCAGAAGACAGGGTATTTCTTTAGCATTTTCTACTGGTTAAAGGTTATTCCTAGAGCATCAAATTTTGGATACTTCCAAGCTGCCCTGGGCAAGATCTGGGAGTGCTGGAGTTTTCAGGCAGAGAGGAAGAGAGATAGGCCTAGAGATGGAAGCTGGAAAATGTAGGCTTGCATATAACTGTCCCTGGAGGCTGGTGTTGGTGAATTCAGACATGGGCCAAGGGTACCTGAAGCAGAATACAGCAGCATCCGTTACAGGTAGACTTTTCTAAGACATCACCCTTGTAGACCTACAGAGACCATAACAATACAACACAAACCACACCCATGAATGACATACAAGAAGAAAGAGATGAAATTAACTGTAATAACGTTTTATAAATTCAATATTTCTAAGTTATTATCATTTCAACATGTATTCAATGGGAAGAAATTACTAATGAGGCCGCTTACATGTTTTCACACAGTCTTTGAAATGTGCATGCATTCTACAGTGACAGCACATCTCCATGAGGACAGTTCTATTTTAAGTGTTCCAAGGCTCCATGTGGCTCATGGCTACTGCACTGGGCCACACCATCCTAAGAGAATCTAGGAAAGACACTCATTTGGGAAAGACAGGAAGCAAAAATTTGTGATTTTCTTCAAACTAACCCTCAAGGTATAATCTTTCCACATTTTAGGGTTGTCCTTTCTTATTTTGTGGACTTCATTAAATTATCTCCTTTTATGATTTATGGACTCCTTCAGGAGTCTTCTCTGTCCTTTTGATTTCAGATTCCTTTCTTCTGGTTTGGGTGGTGAAGTCTGTCATGAGTTATTTTTCTTCACAATATTGATGGGCAAAGGTTTCCAAGCCCTGCTGACATCTTCAACTTATGAGGGTCATGAACAGGGCTTTCCATGGTAGCTCCGTGCAGTGAGAAGACAGGAATACCATTCATTTGGCCTAGCCTCTTCAAAGTTGGGGAAACGAAATGAGCTTCTAACTGTAGCTACTGCAGAAGGTTATTTTGTGTGTGTGATATTGGGGACTGAACTGAGAACTTTCACACTGAGCTGCATTCCCAGTGTTTTTATTTTCAGAATGGTCTTGCTGATCACTAAGTTGCTCAGATGGGGCTGGAACTTGCAGATCTCCTGCCTCAGTCTCTCAGAGCTGAGATTACAGGAGTGCATAATCATTTTTTATATGTACCAGAGACATATTTATGCCAAAATTATGACAACTTCACTCTCTTTTGCACTTCTTCCTTTAAACACATCTAGGAAGCTTAAAAATGGTTGAAAGGAGTGGCAAATACTCTCAGCTGAATAACCTTTCATTCCAAATCTGTTTCTTTTCTGTCTCTACTAGAGAGGCTGTTAATAAACAACAACAAACAAAACATTGATTTCCTAGTCTTCTTTGAAATTATCAGTGTCTATGGGATGGTATTGACCAGTGAGATACAAGTCAAAATTTGTAGGTGCTTCTTTTTTTGTTCTTCTTAAATTCTTTTATTGGTACATTTTAGGTATGCAATACATTTACATTTATCATTGGGTGCTTGTACCTGTACATGATGTATCTTGGTCCTTATTTTTTCCCCATTCCCTGTGCTCCCTTCACCCCTCCACTTCTTCTTCTCCTTCTCCTTCTCCTTCTCCTTCATCTTCATCTTCATCTTTGTCTTCCTTCCTGGAACTCAGACATGATGGCTGACAATCTAGCAACTATGCGGTAACAAAGAGGCACTCAGCACAAGCATGAAGGCCAGGGGCCAGGGATTTAGCTCAGTGGTTCTGCCACCTGCCCCGAAAGTGGAAGGACCGGAGTTCGATCTCTCATACCACCCACCCCCCAAAAAATCACGAAGGCCAGCACTATGAGGATGTAGAGAAAAAGATAGAACGAAGTTTAGTAGACCAAATAGTAATTTTGGGGCTCTTTGCCTATCCTAGAGTTACTTTCAGACTTGTTATGTGAGACAAATAATACCTTATTTGCTTAAGCCACTATTAATTAATTTCTTTATAGTTATAAAAGGTAAATTTCTAGCTGAGATCTAGAGGCCCTGCCAAAAACACCACTGAAAAAAAAACTCAGTGTGCAATTTCTTTCTTGCTGTTACCTACAAGTGGCTAATTAAGCAGTCACCCAGAAACACAATTAGAACAAATACACAAAATGCTGCAAATCTGAAGTTGTCAATTCTCCAGAGGACTAATTAGATATCTTACATCTTTGAAAAAGCATAGACTATCAAACCATTTACCTTTATGTTCCTGCCCTGAAGCCCCTTATTTAAAACAACTACAATTTCTTCTTCGAATCACCACTCTTTTCATTTAGAGGGGACAAAAAATATCAGTTAAGATCACTCATGTTTGGGTCTCCAGATCTTTCTTGAGGCTGATACACAGAATGGGGTCAGGAAATGTTTATGATAGCACTGTGCAAGTAAATATCACTTCTCATTCAGGATTTGCCCATTTTTGTTCCTTTTTTAGGGAAAAGCTTCTTTCAACTTTTAACAGGCTGCTCAGGATGTGAACAGTATTGGCCCTCACCACATCAAGCCCAGAGATGTCTTCGGAAGTTGTCTGAGATCTCTCCATAGGAGAAGCAATGGAAGGGGCAGGCAGCCCAGACTAGGGGATTATTTTTCTCTAATAATTCCCTTTCCCATGTAGGACTGGGACTAGGATGACTGATAGCTGTCGGTAAGTAGTGGTTATGTTTCGATATCATCATTATTAACTTTGATGAATTTCCCCCAAATAAATACTTAGAACCATATGGAAACTTCTCCCCTTTCCATGTGAGTAAAACTCAAAACCCTTTTACAGAAGGATGAAAGCCTCAGTGTTCAGACATGGCAACCCACATGGGAGGTAAAAATCCATTCTTAACGAATTCTGGCCAAGCCCACATTCTGTACATTAAGCTTCTCTGTTGACTTACTCAAATTCTCTGTAATCTTCAGGATCCTGATATCTCCCTTTACCTACTGCTTGATGGTTGAGCTTTTACAGCTTAACTTTGGATTGGAACAAATATGCTAGCTGATTAATCTTGGACAATTTACTTAAATTCTTCTAGTATCAGTTTCCTCATGTTTAAGAAGGGAATTATAATAGTAGTAAATGAAATAGTAGATGTACAGTAAAAGCAAGATTTGGTCCTTGAAAAATGCTACTTGTTATTAATAAATTAATATTATTACATTTTAAATTGTAAAAATTTTTTAGAGTACCAATATGTTTTTTGTTTGTTTGTTTGTTTTATTTTGGTACCGGGGATTGAACTTGGACCTTGTGCTTGCAAGGCAGGTGGCAGAACTACTGAGCTAATCCCTGGCCCTCCCAATATGTTTTTATTCATTGTATTTTCCCAGGGAACAGAGAAGGGGAGGGAAGAATCAGCATGTGTGTCAGCATGTACGAAATGATTAGAAAATGGCAAAGATGTAGCAAAATCAACCATTACATAAACACCCCAGTGATGAAATCATCAAAGCCCAAGGGACTTAGTCTCAAGCATTTCAGGAATGAGGAGAAGAGATCAGGGAAACAACAGACAGATACATACTTTCCCACACTCTTTCCATTAATTCTTCCCAATAAATTCAAGATTTCACACAAAGCTTTGGTTTCTGAAAGTAAGCATGGAGTTGCATTTGTCAGACTCTTAATAAACAATCTTGTGGCCACTCTGACATATACTTCTTGTGCCTGGATAAAAGTTTCTGAGTGATCTAGATTCATATCCTCTTTCCTAGTCTTCTGACTCCACTGTTTACACAGAAAGCCCCCATTTGCTTCTCTCTAGGATTACAGATTGATTAGGTTTGATCCATCCGAACAACAGTGACATGTTTGGTATGAATTGTGTCAAATAACAGTCTTGACTCAGGAGGCTGGGAACAAGAGGCAGGGGCTCCTTTGGAACTTTTGCATAAATCCTTTAAGAGCTGCAGACACACTTCAAGAATTAAATACGTGTGTGTGGGTGTATAGGTTTTCTTTTGAGGGAGAAGAAGAAAAGAGTCAAGTTTTTAGGACAGACCTGGTCCAAAATAGAGAGCAAAGGAACATGTAATACAAAAAGATAAGTCAGTCCAAGATCCCTCCTTCAAGAAAATTATCCCTTTCCCCTCCCCCCAACTTATTTTTCAAATCTTTTTGGCTGGTGCATGTCCTTCTGTCAAAGACGCACTGACTACTTTTCTTTCTATCCAGAAACCAATTTTGTAAACAATAAAACACCAAAAGAACACAAAGAAAAATCAGCACACTATACTTACACAAACTAGCCCACCTAGCATTCACCAACTGAGAGATTCAGTAAAGTCTTACGAAGTCCAGGCAGATACAGGAATTAAGAGGGGGCAGCTTTTGGGGGAGACAAGAAACCAAGATCAGACACACACCAGCCAGTGCATTCTATTGCAATTGTCCTGTCTCAACACAGTGAGGTAGGTTTGAGGTGATCTCAGGGCATGTGAACAACCCTCCTCTTTTCCATTTTAGCTTCCAAGACATTATTAATCACTGCTGTGGCAGGGCAGGAGACTGTCTCCTGGTGCCACAAAAAGGCCCTCCCTTATGGGTCTCCCTGGAAGCCAAGAATTTTGAAAAGTTCAAAATTTTAGCCCTTGCTTCTTATAGCCATCTCTGCACAGCACAGAGAGAGCGTAAGGATCTCAGTCTTACAACTCAGCCTTACCAACTCACTTCTTTTTGGTACAAATATACACACAAACACCCTGTTGTACATTGCAGAGCTAGGTTAATATGGTGAAGGGTGGCTCTGGCATGTAAAGCATACCCCGTGTCCTAGGATTAGACAACTGTTACCCATACTTGGCTTTTTCTCTAGGCCTTTCACCCGGCCCAGCCTCTCCTAACTTCTCTCCACCATCTTTTCCTATTTAGACCGCCTTCCAATCTTCCAGTCGAAGATCAAGTCATGAGGCAACCCATTTCAAACTCGTCTCCCATGAAACATTTTCAAAGTGCAGTGGGTTTCAAGAGGACACGATGGCAGAAGAGTCAGATCTAATGGGCAGAAATGAAGTAGTGGAAGGGACTACACGCTCCAAATGGTTGCTAGCCATGGTGATAAAAGCCAAAAATATTTTGGCTGTGCAGGCCTGGAGCTGCTGCCAACTCATCTCTGAGGTTGCTCATGTACCTGAGAACAGGAATGAGAGGTTGAGATTAAACTATAAAAAAATAAGGCAAGAATACATTACCAAAAAAGTTAAAATGCACAAGATAGGTCATTCACACACAGTGCAGTTGGCATTCTAGAGAAGATGGGACTCAAAGTCCAGTTATTCAAGGGAGCAAATAAATAAAATCCCATGGGCTCAGAAAGGAATGGGAGAGAGTCAGGAGCAGGTCTGCAGCCATTCCCCAAACCACCCTTTGGCTTCTCCTCACAACCCATTGCTTGGCACAGTTCCAGTCTTTGTCCTAAGATTGGGTTATGGGGAAACAATATGTGAAAAAAATAAACTCTGCTTGCTCTTGAGATTGGGGTCCATTAATCTTGTCTCATAACTGTTTTATCTTGGAAATGTAAATATTATTGTTACGTATCCTTTTTTAAAAGGAAAACAACTTCCCTATTCAGGCCACTTTCAAAAGCTGGAGGTTTTAGGGTAAAACAACAGATAAAGCATGAAGGGTTTAGTGTGGTTTCCCCCAGAACCCTTGCACTTGGATAGAGCAGGTTGCAGTTCCTTTGCCTCAGCCCCTTTCCCAACTAAGGGAAGACAAGGGGATGCTGCACCCCTCCAGATATGATGGTGCCAGCCACCCCCACCCCACTTCATCCACTCTGCCTATCAAGCCTGCTCCTTGTAGCAGAAGAATATCCCACACCCACTGTGCCCAATTGTAGGCCTTTGGGAACAGGCTAGGGCTGTTGGTCTCTTCTTCTTTCTAATGAAAGTAGGCTGGTGTCTTAGTAACTTTTCTTTTGTTGCTAGCACAAATACCTGCCACCCGAAGTTAAAGGGGAAAAAGTTTATGTAGCTTACAGTTTGTAGAGGCTTCAGTTGATAATCGGCTGGGTACAAGGCAGGGTGGCACAGCAGAAGGGATTCACAGAGAAGTTCATGGAAAGTAGATGACAGCAAAAGCAACAAGGGATCTTAACAGCCTCTTTCTGCCCTTTTTATCTTATCCAGGCTACTTAGGGCTGGTAGCACTCACACCTTGAATTCTAGGGCCCTTGAGCCTAGCATTGCACCATGAATCAATTCTAGCATCACACACTCTAGATCCAGCCACCTCTGAAAAAGCCCCACCCACGACTGCCTGAGGCTTTGGAGAGATGTCTACATACAAGCCATAACAGCTGGTTTTCCCTGGGAGGTGGGAGCCTGCTGGGCTTACAGTGGACATGAGGCCACCATGTGGTTAATGCTTTGGCAGAAGTGGCACTTCTTGGGCTGGGGTGGCAGTTTGCATTCCTCAGGGTGGTGGTCTAGACCACCACAGTTGTAACATTTGTTTCCTTTGGATCTACGCTTTTGCATGTTCTTCCTCTTTGCTGCCTCTCACTCCCAATACAGAAAACCCTACCAGGCCTGGTGACACCTTTGGCAGACTTCTTAAAGGTGACCTCCACTGCCTCACCATCCTTTTGGCTCGGGGAGCCCTGCATATGCAGCTTACTCTGGTGCACAGATGGTCACAGACAGGAAGCTGGACCCACGCGCGTGTTGAGCCACTTACAGATGCTGTCCACCACGAGGACAGAGCCCCAGAGCCTCTTCAGTTGTCTTCTTGGTAGCCTTCTTGGCACAGCCACTTGCAAATTGCTGCTAGGACATCGTGGTCATAGTCTTTGGCTGAGCCCATGGCTCCTGTCCCCAGAGGAGTCCCGAGGCCAACAGGTGTTTGTGAGAAGAGGTGGCTGTTCCATATTCTCCTGTACAATAACAGTCTCCAAATAATAATTACCAATAGAATACTATTCAGAACATCTCACAAAATTTCTTTTTAGATTTTGGTAAGTGACACTGACTTATCTTCAGGAACACATGGCTTCTGTGTTATCTTTCTGTCACTGTGACAAATACTTGAGATAAATCACCTTGTAATGAGGAAAGGTTTATTTTGGCTCACAGTTTTGGAGGTTCTGGTCATGGTCAGTTGGCTGGTTGCTTCTGGCCCTGTGGCAAGGCAGTGTATAATGGTGGGGAGTGCCTGGTGGAGGAAACCTATTCACCTCATGTGGCTGGGAAGCAAAAAGAGAGCAAGAAGGAGCCACGGTGGCAATATTCCTTTCAAGCGCAGCCTTCAATGACTTAACTTCCTTTCACTCTGCTCCACCTTCTGAAGGCTCCACTTCCTCCTAACAGTGCCACAGGCTGCAGTCAGAGCCTTCATGTGAGCCTTTGGGGAACATTCATGAAATGAACTATAACAACTTCCATGTTTTTTTCCACTTTAATAATTTTAATGACTTATCCACTTTCTTTGGTTTTCTTGTTTGATTTGCTAAGTGGCTTGTTTGGAAACCATATCAAAGAACTAGAACATTTAACTTGAAGAAAGAGGTCAAGAGTTCTTCTCTACATTGCCCTAGGAAGTAAATCATTCAAATTCAACATTCCTTTCCCTACCTCGTGCAGCTGGACTAGGACAACATCTAACAAGGGAGTTAGAATATCTTTCTTTTCAAGAATACTTTAATTGTGGCTTTAGAGCTATATGAAGTGGAATTGGGGTTCCTGATATTCAAAGAAAAATCCTGTCCAGTTCTGCCTCTATTTGGGTGTGAGCAGGGGAGGACAACTTGGCCATCATCAATCAGGGATGAACAAAGCTGCCCAATATTTTAGAGTCAAGAAAGCTTACTTAGCATTTAATTCAATCAGGTCCTGGAAGAAAGAAGAGGAGGAGGGTTTCTTTGTTTTGTTCCAACTAGTTTACCCTGAGTCTGCAGCTGGTTAGAGTTTCTAAGAGGCTGTTAGTTCCAATTAATTTGGTATACATTCCTGTATGTATGCTTGATGAATTTAGAGGCAGCAATGAATTTATCTGTGCACCAGCCATAAAATTTCCATTACTTTTCTTAATGAATTTTACATTTGATTTTAAAAGCTTTTTAAGAAGTTGCTCATTTGTTTTTCAGGGCCTTCCCCTCCTCCTTCTAAAGAATTCGTGCCAAAATGAGAACTTCCCTTTGGGAGAGATTGGACATTTCTACAAGGCATTTTGCATTCAAGGCCAGGGAGACTTTTCCTTCCCCAAATGTCTATGAGATTCAAAGACCAAATGTCATCACACTCCTCTTGGACTACAAAGTAGGACAAAATAGAAGTCTAAACTGAAAAAGCTGGGCTTACCAGAAAGTTCAGCTATCAATTACAGCAGGAAAAAGCAAAGATCTATGGAGCAAGTGGTGAGGAAGAAAGAGAGATATTCTGCTGCCATAATGCCAGGTCTGAGGTCCCATTCCTGTACTTCTTTTAGTAGAGACAGCAGTCAGGTAAGAAACACCAGGGGATGTGAATCTGACTCTTGGCTAAAACCTAGCCTGAAGATTCTCAAAAGCTAGAGGGCAATGACAGAAACCAATAAACCTGTATTTTCAAGCCCTAAACAATTTGTTTTCTTGCACCATATAATGACTACTCTATACACTTGAATCAGCCTGTTTCTATGCTCCGGAAGCACCACTCCAATATATAGTTTTGTTAGGTAAATGCAATCACATCATAATCAGAAAATGTGTCTGAGAGGCTATGACTCGAAGGAATTTAACTGTGAATGTTGGTGCTTTCAGTCTCTTGCACCTCTGGAGACGCTATTTCTTTTAGGGCAATGCTTTCTTTTTCTGAGTATTAGTTCAGAATGGACCGTGTTCCCGAGTGTTACTTGCTCTTGTGGAGGTGTAAGGATTGCAAGAAGGTGAAAGGCACAGGCAAAGCAGGGGGAAGTTGCCTATGGACTTAGCTTTAATGAGCACATCACATGCAGGGGTGGGAATAGCCCACATTGAGATATAGAGTTGTCCTCCTGTGGGTGAGTTGGGGTCAATTCTCATCCTATCAGTAGTGGTTGGTTTCTTTGAAAGGGGCAGACGTTTTCAACATTCTTATTGCTATTTGTTGTAGGAAATAGCAGGAAATGAATACTTAGAAGGTGTGCCTTAGAGCTTTGTTCCTTGTAGAGCCTAGTCATGCGAGGCAACTCTCTAAGCATAAGGGAAAGGGTCTGCTTGTGGAAAGTGGCACCCTCTGCCCACTAGGAGATTTCTGAGGATGGGCTAGGCTTTGCAATCCCCAAGACAGCCAAATCTAGGAGTTACAAGTTGCTTCCCGCATTCAATATTTTCTGTGATTTCTAGGCCTCTTGTACATTGTTAAATGCAGTCATATTTCATATAATGATGCCCCAGTGAATGATGGATCACACATATGCCAATAATGATGTGGTCCCGTAAGATTATAATGGGGCTGAAAAGTTCCTATTACCTGATGACACCGTAGCCCAAACTAGTAGCACAAAGTGCTATGTGTTTGTGATGACGCTGTTGTAAACAAACCTACTGTGTTGCCAGTTGTGTAAAAGTATGGAACACAATTATGTATAATGCATAATACTTGGTAATGACGACAAACCACTATGCTAGTAGTTCATGTACATTCTATACTATATTTAAAAAATATTTTAGAGTGTTGGGCTTCCATTCATAAAAAAGTTTACTGTAAAACAATATGCTGTGTCATGCCAGCAGCAGTCTCACGCACCACATGTTTACTGTGTCTCTCAATTGCATCGAGAGGCCACGTCCAGTGATTGACTCTTACACTACCTAGGTTTGTGTAACGATGTTCATGTTGACAAAATTGATGGCAAGGCCCTGATAGAGTATAGGCCTGGTTTGTAGAAGAGGCTCAAGGGAGGGCCCAAATAGACTTCAGAGATACTGAGTGGAAGTGAAGTGCAGCTTGAAAATAGGGTTTGACCTGATCTTTGAGAAGTAGATGTGATTTTTTTTTTTTTTTGTACCAGGGATCGAACTCAGGACCTTGCGTTTTTGAGGCAGACAGCAGCACCACTGAGCTAAATCCCTGGCCCATAGATGTGATTTTTTAAAAAAGGTAACGAAAGATTGCAGCAGGACTAGAAGGCTAAGAGACCAGTAAGGAGGCTTTGCTCGTTTGTTGTAGAAAATGAAAGAAAAGGGGAGGATTGAGAGAGGACTCGGACACTGCAGGTCAGGCTCTTCGGGAAAGGGCTGCATTTTCTGGTGCGGAGAAGAGGACGTTCTCTCTGCCTCATCTCCTCCAGCGTCATAACAATAGAGCAGGTGCCGTGTTCAGAGGCACCTGGTACCTTCTAAGTGCTTTCCCTATTCTCCAAGGCAGGAACTCACAGATCAGGAAGGGGAGGCAGGAGCACAAGAGCAGCTTTCCCAAGACTTTTAACTGCCTCACTGTTACAATGTCCTGTTCCACTAATAGACCTCTTCTTTCTTCCTTGATATTGTCTGTGAGAAAATAAAATTAAAATTGTGAAATCGATGTCACTTTTGGAGAACAAATGTCTCTTTTATTATTTGCTGGGCCTTCCTCAAAGTCCTGCACGTATAAAAAAATCGAGTCGCTATCGTACAGAAGTCCTTTGGACCTGGAACGTATTGTTCCTATTTCCAAGAGCAGGAAACGTGTGAGTCAGCTACCCCGGAACAAGGGGTACAAGTTAGTTTGCCATTACATCTACAGCAGTCATTCACCGATATCTCAAGTTACCCTGCTAGCTTCTGAGGTAGGCAGCATTTTCCACAAAAGGTGACTGTGCCTAGAGAGGCGGAGTTGTCAAAGCTTTGGCCTCGTGAGTCCAGGACAACTTGTTTCATTTTCCTCTCTCTAGTTCTCTATCCTGACTGGTTTTTGCTGTTAGTGAAAAACAGTGAGATCTTCCCTTCCACCTGCTCCCAGTGGATTAGTGACAGGTAATGTTTCTGTGGCTCTGGGTCATAGCTGTGAAGGTAGAGGGTTTGTTCCAGGCTGTTCATATACAGGTGACCCCTCTGAAGGCCAGCTGACATAACACACAGTAGGAAAGAAAGACGTCAAAGTTGTTCATGAAAGCTGAGTTCACCAGCCTGTTGACTCAGGTGTACTGACCCACTCCCCTGCCCAAAGGAGCAGAAGATTGCTCATCTTTATTTTCTAACCCAGTCTGAAAAGTCTTTTGATTTGGATTTCTGTGCAAGGCTGTATTCCCAGTGGGATCAGACCATATTACCTCATTAGTCCCACTCATTGATTTCACAGCAAAGGGTGTGCCCGCCAGTAGCCGCTGGTTAAGGAACGCTTAGGGCACAGAGTGCGAAAGGACCAGGGTTGTTTCCACATGCCAAATTGTTCCTTGACCTCCATTTTCCTCTCTTATAGTGGGGTCACATAGCGAAGAATATGGACTCTGTAGTCCCGCCAGCAGGAAGTGTAGGGAGCTGGGAAATTGCTCTACCTCTGAGCTCTCCATAGAATTATCAGATAAGCTCTTTTGGAGCAGCTGGGTGTCTGCATTAAAGAGGGGGCTGGAGGAAGGGGCAATGATGCTTGGAGAATAATACTTGTTATGCAGCTGTAGGGGAGACCTCTGTGCCTATCATAAAAGCCTCAGGTGTTCACTCTCCTTCTTTCTCGTAATTACTTGGTATCTGAGGCTTAATAGACCTGCAGTTCATATGGAGAGCAGGCTCCTATTTGTGAGCTGGATCCCTTGACCCAGGTCGTCTGAGCAAAGAGTTTCCAAAGGTGAACATTTCACTGACTGAGAAAGCCTTTCAAAGAATGGCTAGTTTCCAATTTCTGGGGGAGCTGTGAAGACCCAGTAGCCTGGAGGGGTCTGCACTCTACTGTCTGATATTACAAGAAAGGCTCTGGTTTGTGTGAGTCCATGTGGGCAACTCTGGAGTGTTGCCTGTGAAAGCTTTCTGTATCTTGAAGGATGCCATCACTCTTACTCTACTTATCCAGGTGGGTATTGGGTGCCCGACTCCTCTACCTCGTAGACATAAGGTAAACTCCCAGAGGGCACAGCTTGCTTTGTAGACATTTATGTCTTTAGAGTCTAGTAAATAGTCTACTCTCCAAATATTCATTGAATAAAAGTTTTGCCTCCAAAATTTTCTCTAGGTAGAGAAAATCACAATTAGCCCTTGTCTGTGATTCTTGTCTAATGAGTCTATATATCAAGCATATTTTTATTTTCACAAATGGGATCATGCTTACCTTTCTAAAGCTAGCTGTTTTGCAGTTAACTATCTATTTTGAACAAGTTTTTTCTAATAGTACATATTGATTGATCGCAATCTTTTTTTTTTTTTTTTTTTTTGATCCCAATCTTGTAATGGCTGTAGTCCATGGCATGGATTTTTCTGTAATTTATTTAACCACTTTTATATTGATGGGCATGTGGGATGTGTCCAGATTTTTAGTTACAAAAAATGCTGCAACAAGTGTCTGTTTATGTTTTTATTTGCATATCTGTGGGATAAATTCTTAGAAATGTAAATTTATTAGATATTGCCAGTTGCCTTTCAAAAAATGACATCAATTCACACTCTCACCAATTGTGTGTGCAAATGACCACCGGTATCTCACTTCCTCGGCAACACTGAGGAGTAGCAGGAGCTTTCATCTTTGTCCACAGGATGGATGAAACAGTAACGCATTTTGGTCAAATTTGTATTTTTTAAAGTTCTGAACTAGTTCCAATCTTTCCTTTAAGGGCTATTTTATTTTCTGCTGCTGACTTGCTTAGATCTTTTGCCACTTTTCCTATTGACTTGTCACTTTTTTGGGTAGATATGCAAAGAATCTTAATTAATTCATGGCATTATCTCTTTGTCACATTTCTTCAAAATCTGACAGGGTTTATCATTTATCTTTTGACTTTGAATATAACACTTTTGTCATAAAGAATTTCAATATTTTATATAATTAGATTTATCAATCTTTTCCTTTCTACTTCAGAGTTTTGTGTTATGTCTACAAAAGATGTTATCATTCAAGGTTATAAATACGATTTGCTCAGTTTTTACAAAGAGATCTATGATATTATTATCTATATTTAAATACTTGACCCATCTGGAATTTCTTTTGGTATAAAGAAATATAAAAGGATCTAGATTTATCTTATCCAGAAGATTAGCCATGTGCTCCAGCTCCTTTTTCTATCACCTACTTGAAATGACACTTTATTATACAGTAGCAAACAAATTTCTGTTTTTCTTGTGAGGGGGTATGTGGCAGTAAAGGAGACCAGCATATCCTTCCCCAAATTTCTAGTGCACATACATTTCTTCTATTCCTTTAGGTGAATCCCTTGGGATTATTCTCCAATATGAAATAAGAGATTTTTTTTTTTAAATCAACATTTTCTTGTTTTATTAGTGCATATTAATTATACAAAAGAATGGGTTCCATTATGACATTTTTATACATTTGTATAACATACTTTGATCATATCTTCCTCCTTATCCTTATTTGATCTCCCTTTCCCTTCCCATTTCCTTTCCTGTTTAATAGTCTTCCATCTACTTTTACATCATTTTTCTCCCATAGATTTCACATGTGAGAAAAAAGCATGCTGCACTTGATTTTCTGAGTCTCGCTTATTTTGCTTAACAGGATAATCTTCAGCCTCTTTCGTTTTCCTCCATATGACATGATTTTGTCTTTTATGGCCAAATAATACTGCATTGTGCATATACACCACATGTTCTCTATCCGTTTGTCCACTGATAGGCATCTATGCTGCTGATTCTATGACTTGGCTATTGTGAATTGTGCTATGATAAAGATGTATGTGCAGATCTCTGTAGTGTGCCAATTTCGGGAATATACAGAGAAATGGTACAGCTGGATCATATGGTGGTTCTATTTTTAGATTTTTGGAAAGCTGCCATACTGTTTTCCATAGTGGGTGCACTGATTTACATCCCTACCAACCGTGTGTAAAGGTTCCCTCTCTCCCCTATCCTCACCAGCATTTATTGTATTTTTTGTATTCTTAATGACAGCCACTGTGACTGGGTGAGATGGAGTCTCGGTGTAGTTTTAATTTGCCTTTCTCTGGTGAAAGCCAACCTTTTCTATGAGATAAATGGAAAAAGGAAGCATCTTGATTTAAGGCCATGCTTAATACTCTGGCTTGAGTAGTAAAGAAAGAAAGACTGGGTGAACTTTGCAGTTTGAAAAGCTTCCTTGAGAAGGTATGGCTCCTGCAGAGCCTCCAGTTCCTGTTTGGAGCTGCAGGCCTGCTGAATTTCTCTTCTCTTTCCAGTCTCTCCTTCAATCCATCAAACACAATACATTACTCTAGGGTCAGCATCTGCCCCCCTCCCTGGGGTTGTACATGAGTCACTACTTGTGGAGTTTGGCTCAGTGGCCAGCGCTGCCTTCTACCCACCTCCTTTCATTCTAACTGAAAAAGCTTTTGATTGATGTATTTTGGTCCACCATCATGTGTCCACCTTAAAGCAGAGGATTTGGCTTACTGAAAAGTAATTAAATTAGCCCAAAGTCCAAACTCTTAAAAAAACAAATGAACATTATGTTTCAATCTCAGGAAAGGGAACCCCTACTCAGGAAATTTGTATTTTAGGGCTTGTTTTTTCATAATTCGGCTCAAATTTGAATCCTGGACTTCCTCTTGGATATGTTACCTAAACACATAACTCTGGGCCAGTCTCCCTTTTGCTCAAAAGATTCTAGGTCTGCAGACAGTAATTTGATTATTTACATGATATAGGCCCATCATAGAGAATTTAAGTTTAATGTGCCCTGCAGGGGGTTTCAGCATGACTCTTTCATTTATAATTAGAAGAATAAAAATTAAGACAAGAATTATAAAAATTCAAACTTTGTACCACACTACACACTGATGCCTGAGAAAAACCTCAAAGTTTATTGTAAACCTCAGCTCAATTGTTAAAGCTTTCTAATTTTCTTGTGTCTTTCCAGCCAAAAAAAAAAAAAGAAGAAATTCCCTAGGGATTTCTCCAGCTCTTTTCATCTGATGCTGTCAAAGCACTTTACACTCGCTATCTAATTAAGACTCTGAACACCTCAGTAAAAGAGGGAAGCATCACCACCATAAACCTGACAAATAGAAGCTGGGTTCCCTGAAAACCTAACTAAATAAAATAGCTCTAGGAGCACGATGAGAATGTGCTAAATTTAAAGCATTGAAAAGTTTGCATTTTGTCTGGTTGTACTCTCCTTAGTGTCTCCTAGAGCACCCACATCATTCCAGTATGAATTCATGGAGAGCGTGGTTCTTTGAACAGGCTGGGTGAGGTTCTGGAGGGGGTTGAAGGAGGGACTTGAGAAGCTGTAACAGTATCAGGATTCTTAATTGCAAGTAGTAGAAACCAACTCTGGCTGACATAAGGAAAAAGGAAATTTGTTGGGAGGATATCAAGATCTGTTAGATTCAAGGAGAGACCTGAGGACTGGTCTCATAAAACAAAGAGAAACCAAGTAAGCTGGGCAGGAATGGAAGTAGCAGTCCTGCAGGGGAAATAATCTAGTTTGCTTCTTGCTGCTGTATTTGCCTCAAAGAATGGCTTCTGCTGTTCCAACATCCTTGTGACACTCACTTATGAATGTAGGTTTTGGGGAACAGGATCCAGTTGGCCTAGTCCAAGTCTTTTGTCCTTTATAGATTGAGCAGTGTAAGGAAGGAGGGTGAACCTGACTCTTCCAGCTTCCATAGTGGAAAGTGGTATCTATGATACAGTGTGTGTGTGTGTGTGTTTCCTCATGGTTTACCAGAAAGTGAAAAGTCTGGGATAGATATACCCAGAAAAATGGAAACTGTCTACAAGAATTAGTCCTCTCTACTTTGCAGTTCTTGCTTGGAACCAAAGTCCAGAAAAGTGCACGTGGGTATGCATGGTGTGTGTGTGTGTGTATGTGCACCCACACAGATTGCTCTGGTTGAGGAATTTACTGACTTACTTTTGTCCTGGTAATATCAGGGGACACATCATGGAGCAGGTCTTTGCTTGTGCTGTGCTCCTTTTGTCCATACCTTCCACCTTTCACCACTGGGAATATCTAAATGTTTACATTGACAGGGCACTCACTTGTGTAAGGTGCCTACAGTGCCACCTCTGGCCCTTCTGTTTTACTTTGGTCAGTAATGACAGTAGTACCCTTGGAAAGGAAACAGAACTGGACAGTTTTAGCTGTGTTATTTGTAGAATAAATGATTAATTTGAAAATTTCATTCTAATTAGCACATATCCTACTACTCTGTTATTCCTGAACCTAGAATGCCTCCCCTGCCTTGGCATCCTCTCAAGTCCTATGGTTTGTATATCACTATTAGATAACTGTGGATAATGTTTTATACATTTGCTTTGTGGATGTTGGTCTTATTTCTTCTTTTCAGCATTTTAAGAACTCCTGAAACATAATCTTTTAGAAAAGTAGATGTTCAAAGTGACATGTTTGGATGAATCCCAGGCCAGTCACTCAATAATACAGATGTTTTGATGTCACACTTCTGGATATATAACATCAGTGAGTAATCTACTATTGGCGTCAGTGTTCACTCTGTGTATTTGGTACTCTGTACTATTCTTAATCTTAAAGTGGAATTTCTTAGCTCTCTCTCCATCTACCACTCAATTCTTTTGATCCTGAATTTGTATTCTTGTAATTGCTGATGCTAGTCCCAGTTTTTTTGACTGGTGTATTTTTAAGTCTGTTGATGTCAGTGTAGCATAGCTAAGATTGTAAATCACATAAATTGTGACTCAGACCCTTTTGTTTAATATCCAGCATGGAGAGAAAATGACCTTCAGTGAGGGTAGTGTTAAAAATGGTGATGATGATTTGCAGATAGAGTAAGTCTATAGCTCTAAAGAGATCAGAATAAAACACCTCTTATTTCCCCATAGAATGTAGACCTGTTAAACCACCTGTCAAAAATCAGCCTTCTGAAATTCCCCAATCAAAAGACACAGATTAGCAGAATGAATTAAGAAACAAAACCTAACAGTAATGCTGTATACAAGGAACACATTTTACCCCAAAAGAAACTCAGACTAAAAATCAAAGGATGGAAAATATTCCATGGAACAGGACTCTTCCCAAAAGAAGGTGTAGCTATTCCATATTCAGACAAAGTGGACTTAAAACCAAAACTTATCAGAAGAGGCAAAGATGGTCACTACATATTGGTTAAGGGAACAATCCAACTGGAAGAGATAAAAATTATTAACATATATACACTGAAAAACAGTTCATCCAATTTCATAAAACAAGTACTACTGGAAATAAAAGGTCAGATAAACATAAACACAACTATAGTGGGCAACTCAATACTCTAGGATCACAAATGCACAGATCACCAGACAAAAAATCAACAAATAAATGTCGGAGTTGAACAAAACCTTTGAACAAACGGACTTATTATCTACAGAGCATTTGACCCAACAGTGATAGAATACTCTCAGCAGCACATGGAACTTTCTTCAAAATAGATCACATACTAACTGATACAGCAATCTTAAGTTAATGTAAAAGAATAGAAATTTTACCATGCATATTATCAGATCATAGCACAATGAAACTAGAAATCATTGGCAGGAGGGAAACACAGAAATTATGCAAACACATGGAAACTAAATAATACACTCTTAAGTAATCAATGGGTCACAGAAGAAATCAAGGAAGAAATAAGACAGTTTTTGGAACTAAACAATAATGCCAGTGTATCATACCAGAGCTTATGGGACACAATGAAAGCAGTCCTAAGAGGAAAATTTAGAGTTGTGAATGTCCACATCACAAAAACAGAATGAGGTCAAATAAATAACCTAGTGATGTACCCTAAAGTCCAAGAAAAAGAAGACCCCAAAGCTAGCACAAGGAGGGAAATGATAAAGATCAGAGCAAAAGTCAATAAAATTGAGACCAAAAAAAAAAAAACCACCCCAATATAAAGACTTCATGAATTGAAGAGTTGGTTCTTCAAAAGAATAAACATAATAGAAAAAAACCTTAGCCAATCTAACAGAAAAAGACCCAAATCAATGCAATTATGAATGGGAAAGGTGAAATCACATTGGATACTGTTGAAATCAAGATTATTAATGACTACTTCACAAACCTGTACACCAATACATTGGGGAGTACAGAAGAAATGGATAGATTCTTAGATACATATGAATTACCAAAACTGAACCAAGAAGATTTTAAAATCCTAAGTAATCCAGTAACAGGTAATGAAATTGAAGCAGTAATGAAAAACCTACCAAGAAAAGCCCAGGTCTGAATTATACAAAAACTTCAGAAGGGATGGGGATTTAGCTCAGTGGTTTGGTCACCTGCCTTCCAAGCACAAGGTCCTGAGTTTGATCCCCGGTATCAAACAAACAAACAACAAAACCACCGCAACAAAAAACTTCAGAGAAGATCACACACCAATACTCCTCAAGCTTTTAAATGAAATTGAAAAGAAAAGAGTACTCCCAAAGACATTCCTGGAAGCTAGTATTACCCTGATTCCAAAACTAGACAAAGATCCACCAAAAAAGAGAACTAAAGACCAATCTCTTTAATGAATACAGGTACAAAAATTCTCAACAAGTACCACCTGCCTTGAAAGCTCAAAGACCCGAGTTCAATCCCTGGTATCAAAAAAAAAAAAAAAACCAAACAAAAAACCAAAAGTAAAAAAAATTCTCAACAGGTTACTGGCAAACAGAATGAACAAATCATCAAAAAGATTATACATCATAATCAAGTAGGCTTTATCCCAGGGATGCAAGGGTGGCTCAAGATACATAAATCAATAAATGTAAAACATCCCACAAACAGAAGAAAAGACAAAAATCACACGATCATTTCAACAGATGTAGAAAAAGCCTTTGATAAAATCCAATATTCTTTCATGGTAAAAAAAACCACACTGAACAAAATAAGTATAAAAGGATCTCATCCCAATCTGATAAAATTCATTTCTGATAAACTTACTGCCAACATCATATTAAATGGGGGAAAAACTGAAAACTTTCCCTCTAAAATCAGAAATAAGACAAGCATGCCCACTATCACAACTCTTGTTTAGCATAATACTTGAAACATCAGCAAGAACAATTAAGCAAGGAAAAGAAATAAAAGGAATATGCATAGGAAAGGAAGAATTCAAATTATCATTATTTGCAGATGACATGGTCCATTACATAGAAGATGCAAAAAATTCTACCAAAAGACTTCTAGAATTAATACCCAAATTCAGCAATGTAGCAGTATACAAAATTAAAAAATAAAAATCAATAGCAGTCCTGTACACCAATAATGAATCCACTGAGAAAGAAATTAGGAAAAAAGTGCCATTCACAGTACCATCAAGAAAAATTAAATACTTAAGAATTAACTTAATTAAGGGACTGAAAGACCTCCACAATGAAACCTACCATATTCTGAAAAAGGAAATCAAAGAGGACATCAGAAAATGAAAAGCTATCCCTTATTCCTAGATAAGCAGAGCCAACATGGTCAAAATGGCCACATTTCCAAGTTGATATACAGATTTAACACAATCCCAATCAAATTACCAACAGCATTCTTCACAAAAATGGAAGAAAACCTAAAATTCATATGGAACCAGAAGACCCATAATAGCAAAAGCAATTCTGGATAACAAGAGCAAAGTGGGAAGGATCACAATCCCTGCCTTGAAGTTATATTATAAAGTTACAGTGATAAAAACAGCAAGGTTCTGGTACAAAACAGACACGGGGATCAATGGAACAGAATAGAGGATGCAGGAACAACTATAAGCACATTCAACTATCTGATCTCTGACAAAGTGTCCAAAGACATACATTGGAGGAAGATAGCTTCTTTAATAGATGGTGCTGGGAAAACCTGCTATCCACACTCAGAAGATTGAATCTAGACCTATATCTCTCACCATGTAATGAACTAAAATCAAAATGGATCAAAGAACTAAATGTTAAAAGAGAAACACCTGGCCTGTTGGATGATAAAATAGGTAAAACTATTGTAGTCACAGGGGCAGTCAAGAACTTTCTGAACAGAATCCCGGTTGCACTGGGAATAGTACCAAGAATCAACAAATGGAATCATATCAAATTAAAAAGCTTCTGAGCAGCAAAAGAAACAGCCAACAGAGTGAAAAACAACCTACACAATGGGAAAAAGATATTTGCCAGCTATTCCTCAGAAGACTAACATCTAGAATATGTAAAGAACTAAAAAAAATTAGACCCCCAAATTAAAGACCCAATCATAAACTGGGCAGGTAAAATGCATAGACATTTCACAAAAGTAGAAATGCAAATGGCCAATAAATACACGGAGAGATGCATAATATTGCAGTGCATTAGAGAAATAAAAATTAAACCACCTTACCCCAGTAAGAATGGCCATCATCAAAAAATCAAATAATAACAAATGCTGGTAAGACTACAGGGGAAAAAGGAACCCTTCTACATGGTTGGTGGGAATGTAAACTGTACAGTCACTGTGGAAATCAGTATGGAGACTGCTAAAGATATTCCCTAAAACTAGAAATTCTATTTGATCCAGCTATTTCCCTTATAGGTATTTTCCCTAAAGAGTTACAGACATCAAATTGTAGTGATATATGCATATCCATGTTTGTAGCAGCATAACTCCTAATAGCTAAATCTTGGAAGCAGTCTGTATACTCATCAACAGATGAACGGATAAAGAAATGTGGTATTTACACACAATGGAGTTCTACTTTGCCATAAAGAAAGATAAACTGGAGTCATTTGTAGGAAAATAGATGCACCTTGAAACCATAATGTTAAGTGAAATAAATCAGACACAGAAGCTTAAATATCACATGATTTCTCTCATATGAGAAACAAAATATAAATAAAGAGCAAAATAAAAGATAGATAATAGGAAGAAGGAAGATATATGTTTCTCAAATAGGAAGGGGATCAAATAGGAGGGAGGGGAAGGAAGAGGAGGGAAAGGAGATTTTTAAAAAAGATGTGTTATGTGCATGTACTAACTCCCCACAAGGAATGCAAACATTGTCTCCTGTAAACATGCATTAATAAAAGAAAAAAGCAGCCTCTGATATCTGTCACTTCATTCCTGAATACTATGTTTCACACCAGGCTAAATCTCCAGGTATCAGGAATACAATTTCCTGTTCCATGCTGGCCTCTGCCTCACAGCTACCATTTGTTTCTATTGACTGAGTTTTAGTAATAGGTTAAAGGATTTCTGTATGTAAGGCCTATCAAGCACTTTGTCTATATGGGGAAGACAGGTGCAAATTTTCAGCTACTAACCTAGATACTTCTCGTGCTGCTGAAATATTGCCTTACAGGAGGTGCCAGCAGGGTTAGTTAGCCACTGCATCAGGAGTGGCAGCAAGGACGTCCAGAGGCTAGAGAAATACGTCTCACTGAATACTCCATGCCATGTTCACTTTTGTTTTTGTGAAGCTGCTGATATCGAAGGACTAGTGAAATAGAATGGGTAGAGAAGGTGCTGAATATTTAAACAACCTCATCCCCATGACATTGATGAAAGGGTGTAGCTAGGATTGAAGGCTATATTAAAGTTGTACCTCCTTTTGGAGTGACAAACACAAGCTCCTTCATTTGGATTTACATTACACTAATTTTAATGAACTTCAGATGGGAGGTACAATATTTCATATTAAATGATGCTCTCATATGAAGGGATTCAAACATGATATTAGAATCTCCAGATCCCATTTCTGTGTCAGGCATGCTGACCCGGCCTATGGCCTTGGCAGAATCCTTCAGATTGCCTGAAGCTCCTCTGAGTGGGTAGAATAATATTGTTCACTTCCTTATGCTGCTGCTGGGAGGATGCAGCAGGCAATGCTTACAAAGCTCATCTCAGCTCAGAGCAAAACCCTAGAGAGAGACTGAGCACTTTAGCTCAGATCTGTACTAGGGTCTGAAAAGATTTTTTTCTCTTTTACTTTGCTCTTGATTGTTCAGTTTTGGAAGGGGAAAAACACTGGTCTAGAAAGGCAGGGCCAAGCATTTGCACACAAAAGCATCATTATTTTGTGGTTGTAGGGGCCAGAGCACAGCGTCGAGGGACTCTTCCATGTGAACCTGGCTTCTTTCCATCCTCCTGGGCTTGGTTGCCTTTAATCTTCTTCCTTGTTCTTTGTCTCCAACTCATATTTACCTTTGGTTATTTACCTGTCCACTGTGTTGTCAAGTGGAAAACAAAAATGGAATATTACAGAAAAACAGTTTGGTTTTTGTTTAGGCATGATTGATTTTTTTAAAGGAACTTCTAAAAAAATGAATTATAATATACAAAGAAACCTGGAAAGGAGTGGGGACAGAGTGTTGGTATAAGCTTTATGGCCCCCAAAGGTGAATGGGAGACTTTCTTTCCAGAGAAGCTCAGTGGTACCTTTTTTTGTTGTTCTGGGGATTGAACCCAGAACTATATCCCTAGTCCTTTTAAAATTTTGAGATAGCATCTTGCTAAGTCACTAAGTTGCCCAAGCTGAGTTCAAGTTTACAGTACTCCCTTTTTTGCTTCCCCAAATGCTGTGGTTATAGGAGTGTGTCACCATGTCCAGCTAGTGGTAGTGGTTAATACATGGGAAGTGAGAGACAGTGGCTGCTACATCAGACTCCCATTAAAAGTGGCTGCTCCTGCTGCTCATATAGGTTCCTTTCCTTCATGCAGTTAATGGGTGCTGCCATGCTGGACTCTCCCTTTCTTCTAAGGCTGGGGATTTTGCTCTCTTACTTTCCATTTGCTGCCATGGTGCTGGGATCCAGGCACCATGACATTGTTCCTTAGTGGAGTGACAGTAGAGTTTTAAGTGTCATAGAGGCGGCCATGTTGCCTGTGTGAAATCCAAGACTCTACTCTGTCCCCTTCCATCCCATTGCAGGGAAGAATTGCTCTCCTTTTTTAAAGGGAGCTTTTCTAAGCAAGTCCTAAAGGAATGCTAGATTCCTACACCTTAAAGGCATGTTTTTTAAAAAAACAAGCTTCATGTAAATGAACCAGGCTGAGCCCAACTTTCACTTATATAAAGGACCAAAGAGGGTGTTGCTTTGATGGGGAATCCCTGGGGTGTTGTAGAAACAGGCAAAACAATGTTTTTACCAGATCGGGTTCCATGGAAAATGTGGTTATGATGGGCAGCAAGGCTTTAACCAATCCTCAAGTGTCCCAGGTACTGGGGAAAACAGGTCTGTCCTCGGTTGATTCTGAAATGGAAAGACTCAGAGATGAAAGACTTTGTGCTGAAGACTTCTAAAGGTGGGGGTGGTGGTCTTGTGTTTCAGGATTGCTATTCATGCCCCAGGTCACAAAGCTGGTATGATTCATGGTGCTATCAAATGCTGTTGTAGTTCGAAATGTCACATTAAGTAACTCTAGTTGCTATCACCAACTAGATATTAGCAGTTTATAGAGAGTTTCTGAGTTTCTATTTCCAAATCTGCTTCCCGCATTAACAATGTTTTTGAGTTTTAGTTTGCTGATGCTCTGACACCTAGAACCTAGCTGACCCTGAGGGACTGCCCTTTCCATGGCTGGCAAATTTCCAGAGATAGTAAATAGTCTGCCTATGAACACCTCGACCAATCAGAGCCCATGACCCCATCACCTCTTTTACTGGGACCTCACAGTCAGTACTACTATTCTCTTGCTCTAATCACCTGAGGACCAAGTACTATGCAACCAAGGACAGGCCCTGTGCTCCAGAGCCCACTGGAGCTGATCCCAAACCTACCTACCGTCTCACCTGTTCCTTCCAGTGGAAACCATAATAATCCAGTGCTTCTTCCTGTGTTCCCTCCTACTCTGTGAGCATAACAAACTGTCTCTACAATGGCAGGTCTCTCATGATGAACTATATGTAAATAATAATAAAAGTCTATATCTTAAATCAGTTTCCTTCTCCTACAGCTGAATCAAGTTAAGATAAGGTCTAGAAAGATCTAAAGGGATAAGAATGAATGATGATGTTGCTAAACTGCATTGACCTAGTTAAACTAGGTGAAAAAGTCATTTTTAGAGAAAATTGGGAAGTGGAGATCTGATATTGTAGGACATTTGATATGTGAAAGAGTGAATATTCATGAGGACAGCATCCAGACCACATATGACAAAGAGCTTTGACCCACAACCTCGTAGCAATTGGCCTAAAACGATCAGGACTTGATCAATGAGTGCCAACCTGCCTAAAACTTTTGCTCCTGCCTCTATTTCTGAAAAAAACAGAGAAAGCCTAATATGCTTCTCAAACAAATCACACAAGGATGCCCTGCTTCAAGTTAGTTGGCCTCCAGTTTCTGTATGTGAACAATCTACTGTGAGGACATACCCAAACCTTCCCTTTCTTTTGCTATAAAGTTTTCCTATATTCTTGTCTATTTTAAGTCTCTGTCAACACAGGTGGTCGTGGGTAACTCCCTCACTATAGCACTCTCTGAATAAATAACCTCTGTTCTCAGCCTTTGCTTATTTTCACTTGTACTTTAATAATCAACCACTATTTCAAAAACTAAATAGAATACATTTACCTATTAACAAATTCCTTTTCTCAACTTTGTAATGTTGGTTGGTTCTGCCCCAAATTCTTCTCCCACAAATTCTCCCCACATTTATTGTTAGTGCATATTGGCTATACAGATTAACGGGTTTCATTTTGGTGGATTTGTACAAAGACATTACATACTTTAATCATTCCCCTCATCAACCCCCTTAACTCAGCCCTCCCCTTAGATTCATATGCTTTTGTGGGGGATTTCAATGTGTATAATGTATTGGACATATACCAATAACCCTCCAATATTTTCATCACTCCAAAATACTAATTAGTTATTAACGTCTGCTTTTTGTTTAATCTCATTACAACAGCCCTCTCCTCTATTTGATCACCAACATCTAACTAGTAGATTTCTTTGTATTTTTTTTAACACTTATTCTGTCAGATGATATTTTCTAAAATACAAGGCACAATCAAAATATGGTGAATGTTTAAATTAAAATTAAGTTACTCCTTACAATAAAAGACACATTGCCATTATTCCCCATCAAAGCACATTTGTTCCATCATTCTTGTCACTTTCTGAGGCAGTTCTGGAAGTCTTTATTTGTGAGTGTCTTTATGTGATAAAAAGTATGGTGACTGTTGCTGCTGACTGCCATCCATAGGAAAGGCAGGCTTGTAAAAACATAGCATGACCTCATTTACCTTATTCTCTGGATCTGACACCAGGCAACTTCTGGCTCTTCCCCAAAGTTGAAATGACCATGAAAGGTGAATGTTTTGAATTAATTCAGGACATCAAGGCAGCCATGACAGAGTAACTAAATACACTTAAGAAAAAGTCTTCTAGAACTGCTTCAGAAAGTGACAAGAATAATTTCATAAGTGTGTTTGAATAGAAGGAGAATATTTTGAGGGAGGGGGCTAATGGGAACGTGTCTTTTACTATAATGTATTTTATAACATTAAATATTTACTGTATTTGTTGATTATACATGGTACTATTTCATTGCATTTGTTCCTGTTTCAAGAGGAGGTAGCTTCTTAAAACAGTGATTTTTCAACCTGAACTGTATATCAACCAATCAGGTGACCAAGGTCCCCTAAGTAGTCTCTAGGTGTAAGATCCAGGTACTTTTGTGTTTTTGGAAAGCTTCCCTAGGAGTTCTATGTGTAGTTAGGGCTGAGAACCACTGCTAGATCAAGCCCAACCTCCTTCAGTCTGATAGTCAAGGCTATCAAATTGCTTATCTCACAATTGGCAAGCTCTTCTCAATGTTCCTCAAACTTCTTTGATAGGAACAACAGGGAGCACTTGTTAAATTTCATCTTTCCTTGGCTGTGTCTCAGAATCACTCATTCTCTGAGGGATGGGCCTGATGAATGGCATGTAATCAAGTGCTTCAGTGATCCCTGTGTTTAGAGATGATGGGAACTGGCTGTAGAGTACCTTGCAGCATCTCAAATGTTGATGTGACTACGAATCACCAGGGGCTCTTGATGTGCAGATTCTGATTGAGGAGCCAAGGAGGGGCAGCTGGAGCTTGCAGCTCCAAATCCCAGGTGCCGTCAGTCCAAGAGCCACCCTTTGAGTATCCATAACTGCCCACTGAAATCACCTAGGGAGCCCCCAAAACTACCAAAGTATAGGTCTCATTCCTAGAGATTCTGATTTAATTGGTCTGGGTGTAGCTTGGGGAAATGACGATTTTAGAAAGATTCTCTGGTGAGAGCAGTGCGCTGCTATGGCTGAGAAGAAGTGTTGTATAGATCCCTCTCTGCGCCTACTTTTACTGTCATGCTGTTCTTGCCATCTGGATCATCTTTCTTTTTCACATTCATGAAATAACATGCTATAATTTCTATCAAGCTCTGCTCAAAATATGGCTTCCTTTTTCAAGATGCCTTCTTTATTCAATTAATTCAGTTTATAATAATCTTCCTCTCACTTTGATTTATTTAGCACAAATGTGTGCAATTTACACTGCATTATCATCCAATTACTTATGGATATCATTCAGATTATGAATGTATCCAAGTTTTGAACTCTAAAACTTGACTGGAGGGTTTTGGAGACACTTGATATTAACTCTCCTACATCAGTGTTTTAATGTTAAGAAAATTATCCAAATTTTTGAAATAAGCAAAAGAGATCACTGCGTTTTGAAGCCCCAGTTTGACTTGACTCTTCACTGACTGGTCTATTTTACAACTTTCTAGGAGTATAGGCTAACATTCATTTTACTCAGTAGATGTGCCAATAATATTTGTCTCTTGGAAAAGATAACCTCAAAGGCTATGGTTTATCACAATGCAAGATATTAATCAATTTTGAATGTAAGCAAGCAGTTTTATTCTAACATGTACTTATTAAAATGGCTGTATATATTTCAATTGTTCCATCATCAATTCATGAGTTAAATAAAATATTTGATGTATTTGCAGGAATCATGGTTTTTACCTTAAAAATGTTTTAGTATATGTGCTGCCAAAGTGAGTACATCTTTAAAGTGTTTAAAAATAATGAAATTCTTAATTAAGAGTTTGATCAATGATGTAATTAATTAGATTGCTAAAGCAAAGGATAGAGCTTCATATCTGAAGGGATGATATATTTTTTAATAATATAAAACAGAATAATTGATAAATCAAGCAACCTGTGAAAACCCCTACATGGTAATAATTTCAAACAAGAACAAGCCATACAAATTTGGATGCTTTTAGTCATGGATTAAGAGGACAACCATTTTCAGCTGTTTCTTTTCCTCCCTGTGCATTTCATCAATGAAATAGAGATTCAGAATGCTAGGGCAATAATGAGGGGAGCTATCACAATGGAATCAAACAGTTCAAATTTTGGCTGTGTCCTTAGTAGCTGTTCTTTGTAAATTCAGGTTCTTAAATAGCAGTGACTGGTGCGTACTGGTGCTCCATAAATGTCAGTACTCTTCCACGTGAGCATCTTTAGAGGACGAGAGAGGTGGACAACTGCCACCAAGATTGGAAGCCTGAGTTATGGAGAAAGAGTTAAAAATGACTTAGTACTGTTTATATAGGGCCATAAAAACACCATGTGCTGGGCTGAGCCAGTTAAGCTACTATGAAGCCGACACACACTAATGCTGCACTGATAGGAGAGGAATGGCTAAGGTTTTGCTATTCCAATCATATTCCATGAGCTGCCTTCCTGGGACCAGTCTCCAGTTTACCTATCACATAACCTAGTTGTTCAACATTTAAAGATTTATTTTGGTGCTTAAATATTTATACTCCCCCCCAACCTTTTATTGCTATAGTTACTGCTGAAGAAAAAACAAGACTCGGGAGGTTACTGTGTGGTATATCAGCAGTTTTGGACTTCACCATTAGATTGGGGCAGGTTTTATGTTGAATTAGACTCAAAAGAGAGGATTAATATTAAACTCTCATTTTGTGTGATGAGGCTACTGTGCCTGGGAGAAAAGAATAAGGTCTATTCCTTTTATTCTCATCAGTCAGTGGAGAAAAGGCCACTTGCTTCACAATACACATTGCTGAGCTAGGAGTGAAAAACAACAGATTCTGAACCATAGGGAGGTTTGCCTCCAATAAAGTGTGCAGGTGAAGGTTGTCCTAGTGGCAGAACCGAACTCATGATTGCTCCTGCTGCCTCTCACAACACCTGCGTTTGGATCCTTGGTACTCATTAGGCATAATGATGGGCTAATTCCACATCCCTGGGACATTTGGCCTCATTTGGATGATTAAAGAGAATAAAATATATGTCCCAGACACCTGCCAACTCGCAATAATAATAGCCCATATTTACATAATGTCTTTTTCCAAGAACCTTAAAGGTCCCTTTCTTTGACAATCTATTTCTGATATGGAGGGGGAGATAATCTTATTTTCATTTTGCAAAGTCATAGAGTGAGTCCTGGTAGGGCCTAAATATCTGGCTCTTTTGGTAACTATTCCATACCCCAGATTTTGCTGGATGCTGAAATCACCTGGAGATCTTCAGCAACAATGGATTCTTGGCTCTCATGCCAGGCATTCCCACTGAATTGTTCTGGGGGAATGTGCTGGTCATCAGGATTTTTAAAAGCTAGATTGGAATGTGCATAAAATCTTGGAGACCACATACATAAAGGATTTGTTCTGGGACATTTTTGCCAGCAGTAGGAAGAATTTCAGCTAGTAGAGCTGTTAGAACTGCTCTTCTCTCTTGGTTTTTCTTTCCTTATTGATATTTTCATTTATGATTGATACTACTAAGAAGGAGAAGAGACATTTGAACTATAGTCATGTGCTACATCATGATGTTCTGGTCAGTGACCAATCTCATATGTGATGATGTGGTCCCATAAGGTAATAATGGGGCTGAAGAATTCCTATTCCTAGTAACATCATAGCCATCAGAATGTCACGGTGCAACACATTACTCTTGTGTTTGCAGTGATAAGGATATAAACAGAGCTACTGCAGTGCTAGTTATCTGAAAGTATAGAGCATATAATTATGTATAGCATATAATCCTTGATAATGGTAATGTACAACCATTACTGGTTTATCTAATTTACTATAATTGATTGCTATTTTAGAGTAGATTCTTATAAAAAGTTTATTGAACTCAGTATGTTGTGTTACATGGACAGCAAACACGTATATATTGGACTCTTGACTTACGAACTCAATTTGTTCTCCAGGGCTGGTTATAACTCCAGTTGTTCAATTGAAGGCTCAGGCTCCTCTACACAACCTTCAAAATCTCTCTTCTGTGTAAGAGGCAGATCTCAGCTCAGGATTTCTCAATTAACTCCGCACAGCAAAGGATGTTGTAATGTTCCTTCCAGAATTCATTAAGGGTCAAATCTGTATCTGAGACCATCTGGAAGCACAAACAGCCCAGCATTTGGGTCATAACTCAAGACTTTGGTTGCAAGTTACAACTAAAATTCCAGTTGTAAGCCAAGTTGTTCGTATGTCAAGCCCTTCATAACTCGAGGGTCCACTGTATTTCATATCTACAGCATCTCCTGATAGCATCATTCTCTTTTGTGCTTTATATAATAGACATATTATTGTTCTATAGCCTAGGTGGGTAGGTGTCGATGCTATGGAGGCTTGTGAAGGTATGCTCTGTGATGTTCATACAATGATGAAATTGCCTAACAACACATTTCTCAGAATGTACCCCATCATTAAGTGGCACATGACTGTAGGGCCCAATGCCAGAGTCCTTGGGACAATCCCTACCCTCTTCTCCAGTCAAAAGTGGGCTGGCTCAGATCATTACCTTCTAGCAGGAATAACTCATTGGTGGAATATTCCAGAGAGAAAATAATAAATTAGCATATAGCTGTAGTTTTAAAAGACAATGACAAGAATAAATTCATTTGGAGAACTTAGGGTTTTGGGAAATAGTTTTCAAGTCAGTGAACTGGGGTTTTAAGGATAGAAAATTAATTCTAAAAGCTTTGAATCCCATGGAGAAAGGAACTCTACACATTATGAGTGAGTATAATGGGACCTGTGTGGTGCACCTGGGAGGGGTGTTCATCGTTAAATGCATCGGCTGTTCCCCAAGTTTCACAAAGGTGCAGCCAGCTCTGGGGGCTGGGAAAGCCAAGGGCTACCAGTGCATGCAGGGTCCTGGCACCACCTCTAGTGACTCAGCCACGACTCCTGGTGTTGTAGCAAGTTCATGTCAAGATGTGTGGATCTCATGGTGACTTTCCAGGGTTGTTTTATGGAAGCAGCTGTTGCCTGTGGGAAGCAAGGCTGGCTTCTCAGATGCTGAACTGTCTCTCCATCTGGTTGGCCAGAAAGAAGAGAGACAGGGGTAAGAGACTACCAGAGTAACTATGGAAAAGGAGACCTGGACAGAAACCTTGGAAAGGTTTGGAAATGGAAAGGAGAGAAGATGATTGGAAAGAGAGGGAAATGAGGCTTTAGTAACTTTCCAGTAAGAGTCCATTAGTGTCTTTGGAAGGAAAGTGAAAAGTCATGTCCTCTACTGTCATTAATGGGAGGAAAGTGAAGTAATGAGAAAAATCCATCCTGGAAGCCTGGATTTCTGCCTGCTGTGGCCCTCCAGAAGGGCCTGAAGTCTCATGTCTAATGCATCTCTTGTGAACAGTTATTCCATTTCTATAGTCTTTCTGGTGCCCTGAAGTGTTAGGATATTTTCAATTTATTTCCAGAGCCACAAGGACATCCATAGACATTTAAGATGTTGGAGAAATTCTGGGCAGAGATTGAGTTGCTGTGAGGGTGCATTAATTTACGAGGGCTGCCATAACAAATGATGGCAAACTGGGTCACTAAAAACAACAGAACATCAGAAATGTGTTCTGCAGGCCAGAAGTTCAAAATTAAAGTGTCAGTGGGACCACGCTGCCTCTGAAGGCTTTAGGGAAAACTCCTTTATTGCCCTCTCCCAGTGGTGGTTCCCAGGAACGCTTGGCATCTTTGGCTTGTAGTTGCACTACCCTACCACCCTTTATCACCTTCTTTCCTGTGTGTTTTCCTATATCTTTTCTTCTGATAATTGTCTCAGTCACTGCATTTAGAATGCGACTTAAATTCTGGATGTCATCTTGATATCCTTGACTAATTACATCTGTGAAGACTTTATTTACAAATAATGTCTCCTTCTGAGGTTCCAGGAGAAGAATATGAATATTTTGGGGGGCATTATTCAATCCATTACAAAAGGAAACAGAAGAGAGAGAAGACACAGCAGTGGATTGAGAGCAGGTTCTAGCCCAGTGAATGTTAATGTTGGTTGCTGATTAGAAACACCTGGGGACCACACCTCCTGCAAGTCCCATGCACCAGTGCATGTCTACCTTCAGATTCCAGAAACTGCTTTGGCTCGCTATGGATCCCTGCTGCTTTTGTGCCACCAGGAGGCAGCTCTGGGACCTGTGCTAGCTCCTGCAAATGCAGGGTGCAGACATGACTCCTGCATGAAGAGCTGCTGGCCCTTCTGCCTCGTAAGCTGTGCCAAATGCTTTCAGGGCTGCATCTGCAAAGGGGGATTTGGCAAGTGTAGCTGCTGCATGTAATATTAGTGGAGGCCTGCTCCCACATGTCAATAGAAAGACAGGAACAAATCAAGACCTTTTTCAAAAACAGCCCTGGTCCATTTGCTGAACTCAATTTCTATGAAGTATGTGATTGATAATAAAAATTTTTGACTCGAAAAAGACAAGATGAGACAAGACAAGACTTGGGGGAGGGCAGCCTTTAAAATTCCTCTCCTGACCCCAACACCAGATATGGTTCCTGATGAACATAGAAAGTCTTAGTGTGAAGCGGGGCACTTAAGATATATGGTTCAAGAGGGCTGGTCCAAGGCAAAAGAGAAGAATGATGACTGTGAGGAGAGACTGGGCATTTTCATGTAGCATTGAAATGCATTCAGATTTGGCAAAGTCTCCTAAACAAAATGGATTTGCAGGCCTTAAATGTCAGGTTGCCAAGTCTAGACTCTTAGGAATTCTTCTGTACATCTTGAATCTGTGGAATGGTAACCTATCTCAAAAGTGCATGTGCAGGGGCTGGAGATGTAGCTCAGTGGTTCCGCCTCCTGCCTCGCAGGTGCAAGGTCCCGAGTTCGATTGCCGGCACCAAAAAAATTAAAGTGCATGTACAGATAATGACACAGACTCTACAGGAAGAGCCTGGGCCTAGGAAATCTGGAATATGGAGTTTCTTTACCTAAGAGGAATGTATCAATGAATAGTCCCACCTAGGAACCAGATCATGCTCTAGGACCCCTCTGCTCCATTGTACACACCCCAGACTCTGGAGTGATTCTGAAAAATTATAGAAACTTATTCTAGTGTTGTTGGACACCACTATCATCTGCAGGGTATAGTAGAATGTACATTTTGTCTGCAATGTACATAGAAACTCAGGAAATTTTTCTAAGCCTTAAGCATCGACTTCTGAAATAGCTCACTCATTTTCCACCATCTCTTTCTAATAGTGAGATCTAAGTGCACACCCTGCTTTGTCACTTAGTAGCTGCATGACCTTGGGCAGGTTACTTATCCTTGTTTTATAAGTGAGTTGATTAATACCTGGCATAATGAGTTATTGTTAGGATCACATTGTTTAGCTGTCTAATAAATGTTACTTCTCTTTCTCTACCTCTTCTCCATGGCAGGTGATGACTTTGTCCTCTAACAACAACAAAACCCCCCCCACAGTTATTGAGCCATGTGTACTACTGTCAAATTTCAATAACAATGAAATAGTAATGGTGCCAAATAATTGCTGACATTTTTCTGAGTGCTGTGTACATGCTGAAAACTTTGATTTGCATATTTGTAAAGAAGAATACATTATATTTCTAAAATATATAGATATATTAATGATATATATTTATATACAAAATTATATAGTGATTAAATATAAATCATATATGTACAATTTATCCCACTTGAAAATGAACAAATTGTAGCTCAGAGACAGGAAGAAATTTACCTTAGGGTAGACAGCTCCTCAATCTAAGAAAATTTATTAGTATCTACTGTCCACTGTAGTCCTCCCAAGTCACTTGTGAACCACGTGAACACAGATTTTTTTGAATGTTGACCAATTTGGTCACCCTTCTATTTATTCTTTCCACCTCTCTGCAATCTCTGCTTGTATAAATTTATCCTTAAATACTGAACCAGATTGTTTCCTTTAGTGTCCGAAGGATAACCTTCAAGTACCTTTTGCGGTTTGACCCTTACTTCCTTGTCAGCTTTAATTCTCACCATACCTCAAACTTCAGTGTGCACCTCAGTTCTCTATTCATTGTATTATTTACAAATATCCACAGAAACTCTGAAATCCTTATTATAGGAAGAGCCCACGCTTTACCTCGATCTGGGGCTTTATCCTCCCATGCTTGCCTGGTACCTCCTAGTCACTTTACAGATAGCTTGAAGGGGCACCTTGAAGACTCTCTACTGTCTTTCTTCTTCTGCACCAAAATACTTGTTGCTTCATTCAGCCTCTATTTCATTTTTTAGTTAATAATAAAACGGTCCCTGTATTATTTGTTTATTTGTTTATATCCTGTGTGGACTATGGGTTCTCAAACTTTTGTGTGCATAGGACCCAGATAACTTATTAAAAATGCAGATTCTGATCCCCTCGCCCCCATACCAAAAAAAAAAATGCAGATTTTGGGAACACAGTTCTCTGTCTTATTACTATCATGTTTGTCCAAGTACAGTTCAGGAATTACGGGATGTACCAACTCTCCACAAGGAATGTAATCATTTTGTACTGCAAACATGTACTAATAAAAAATAAAAACTGAAAAATCGAAAAGATTCAAACAATCCAATTCAAATGCATGGAATGTGATCGTTGGCCAGATGATCTTCATTTGTAACAAACATTTTGAACTGTCCTTGAAACAATAATAGGACAGTGAAGAGCACATGGAATTGCTGGAACCTTACAAAATCTGGCACATGTAGGCCTGCAATAAATGAAAGGGACACATACAAATATCCCCATGCCAAGCAACAAAATTATGATGGAGGCTTTTGCCAAATGGAAAGAGATTTCAAACTACTTGAGGAGAGGAGAAAGTTACTTCGTCAAAAAACTGGAGACAAGCCCCAAGTTCAAGTGAACTGCAGATCACTTCATCAGGAGAAACTGCTGTGTGGCTCCTGTCCCCATCTACTTAAAGAGTAAGATGCCCAGTCCAGGTCACAGGTCATGTGGTTGACCAGAAGGCTAATACAGGCAGCAGTAATTGATTTACTAGATCAAAGACCTTTAAGCCAGGCAATAGAGATGACCTTTGCTTACTGACTATCATCTGATAGCTTTAAATTATCTTTTGCGTCTTAGGGGACAGACAGAGAGGAGTTGGCAAGGAAAGGGGCTTAAAGAAGGTCAATGAGTTATCCCCCAACAAGTTAAAGGCATCAAGCAGGGGCATGTGCCCTTTTTTCAAGTGCGCTTGCAAGAGGGAGAGAAGAAATGAAATAAACCTCTAATTATTTAAATGGGACCTATAGCCTGCTGAGCAGTGCATTAGCTAGCATTCTTCCTCCATGCGAGCTGTCTTGGCCAGACAAGGAGAAAGAGATTAAACATGTCAGCAATAGGTGTGGAAATAATTGGGGGCAGTCATTGGGAGAAATCCAGGTGCCTGATTGTGACTACTCCCTAGTTCTCTCTTTCAAATTCTAAATTCACATTAACATCTTGATGGCCTTATCCTTATAGGATAGAATTTATTAACAATAAGAAGAATTACAAAATGATTTGCATTTAGACAATCAGATAAGCCACAGCCTCAGAGCTAGTGTGACTTTACCAAGCGGATACCCAATTCCTGTTTCTGAACCAGTCTCTCATTTCGTCCTTTTTAAAATTAAATTTTTTTCCCAGCTGAATTTAAGGTTAAATCCAGTGTTGGTTTTCCAATCCAATAGTGTGCATTTATCCTATGGCTGGAGTTTTTGAGTCCCTATAGATACGGTTATAATTTGTTTGAGAATAGTATATTTTCTATAGTATAGATATTTAATAACAGTTTAATCTGAATCTTTCCGTAAATAAAATTCTGAAGATGATAATATTTCCGTGAATGGCTCTCAACTTGATTCTTTTAACCTCATTTTGAAGGCTTAGAATTGTCCCTTTTTGAAATTTCTCCTAGGAAGGGAATTGATATCAATAATTTGTACTTTTTAAAGTATTCATAATCATATCTAATGTAAATAAAAATTATCTTGTGTTACTCAAATTTCAAGCATTAGTTTTCAGAAAGAGATATTATTTTGGGAGCTGGGAGGATCTTCCTAGCTAAGAGTGTATGTGGAATATATTTTTGTGTCTCACTTGAGGACACAATGCCTCAGCCTCTTTGGAGAAGACCTGAAGGGGATGTGTCGGCCTGATACTAATGATGGTCCCAAGTACTTTATGTTCATCAAGTACTTTCTAGTAATAAGTCCAGTTTGTATCAGTGATCTTCTTAGGATCTTCCATCAGTCCTAGGAGGAAGTCAAGACAAATGTTTGTAGTCTTGTTTGGCAGAAGAGGAAGAAAGGAGGCTCAAACAGGCTGTGATTGATTCAAAGTCCAACTGTGGAGCTGTGTGCTCTTTCTAATCAGAGCCAACCCTGGCCTCATTTTCCTTGTCTCTGCCTTTCTTTCTGCATTAAATATATATTGTATGCTACATATTGTGCAAGGACCAGGGACTTCTGCAAGTTTCCTCAGAACCTTGCATATAATGGAGCCTACAGTACAGAAGGACAAACACAAAACCAATTAAGGGAATCAGTGTGAGGCTGTGATACATACATTTACAGAGACTAACGTGAGAAGACGGGAGAGTATTGGTCAGTTGGTTTTGTGACCAAGTAAGAGGAGGTTATATCTTAGTTACTTTCTTTGTTGCTGAGACAAAACACCCAAAGTTAAAGGAGGAAAGGTTTATTTCAGCTCACATTTTGTAGAGGTTTCAGTCCACAGTCAGCTGGCTCCAAGGCAGGGTGACATGACACAGGGGATATGGCAGAGGAGTAACAGTCCATGGCAAAGCAGGGCAGGCAGAAGGCAGCCAGCAGTGAAGTAGCCAGCAGCAAGGAAGGACAGCAGCCCTTTTTCAGTCCCTTATATCCAGGCTACAGGCTCTTAGGGTGTGTAGCACTCACACCCAGGATGGGCCTTCCCATAATCCACACCCAGAACTATGGCAAACCAATTAGTGTACTAATTTAGTGATCACATACCTTAATGCCAGCATCACACACTTCATCCCAGCTTCACACACTCTAGATCCAGCCACCTCTGAGAAGACGTACCTATGACCACAGGAGGCTTTGGGGGGATATCCAGATACAGGCCATAACAGGCTGTGAGTCATTAGAAAAAAACTTCATGAGACAGTAAAGTCCTAGCAAAGACTGAGGTAATAGCTGACACAGACACATACAGATGTTAAATTAACCTTTTTGTAAAGTGTGTTTCTACGAACAACTCTGTGAAGAAAAGGTTCTTTGGCCAAATAATTTTGTGAAACACATCATGTACTATATCAGAAATTTATAACTCTTACTGAGATATTGAGGAGTCTGGGAAACTCTTCAAAAAGAAACTTGTTTAACTTGTGTCATTCAGCCAAAGTGTGGGATTATAGAGCTTTAAATAAATTTTATTTTGAAAAAGAAATTAAAATATTTGATAATGTTCTGTAGAACTTTGGAAAGTACAAACTAAGATCTGCTGGCTGTTAGATCTCAGCTGGTGGCTGAGATTTGGCTGTGGGAAATGCAGAAATAAGCGCAGTGGTGACCACTAAAGTAGTCAAACCAGTACAATGATAATGTTTCTGTCTTATATAAATCACTGAGCCATCCCCAAAGGGTCTTCCAGGTCACAGAGAGGAATTGGAGGAGGGGAGGAAGAAAGCCAGAAGAACATCCTGATTTTTAGTTCTTTCACCTGGTAAACTGGTTAACTTGAAACAATCCTGAAAAGGAGCCCCAGTCCCTGGAATGGAGATGGAGAGGTTGCTAGGGGCAGGTGGTATTCAGGGTTTAACCAAGGATACACACTACTTCTTTGGGCTATGAACATCTCTTGCTCTTTCAGACAGTGTTTCCAACACCTTTTCTAAGCAAGGAGCTCTAATCTCCTCTGTCTAACCGAGGTGGCTCAGTTAGACAAAAACTTGGTGACTTCTGTCTTCTGGGAGAGCCCCAGGAATAGTCTTTAATTTCAGCATTTTTCTATCTCCCTCCTCTCCTCTAGTCACCTCAACCAAAATCCATTCTGCGACACATTCCTTTCTGTCATATAAAACAGACTGCAGTCTCTACTATGCAACGACTATGTTATTTTCTTCCTCAATCTCCTTATATTAAATATCCCACCAGGAAAGAACCTTATCTGTCCTTTGAACCTGAAGTTGTGCTTAGCACTGAACAGGATCTGAATATTCGTTGTGTAAAATTTGAATGCCAGCTTTGCAAAAAAACCCAGACTTTTAGGTGTCTCATTTTTCTTTGGTGAACAAGCAGATAAAGGACAAGGGGTAGGTAGGCTAGAAGAGAGAACTAACTTTGTCATGCTAAATCCTGTGTGATACACTGTCTCCAAAACATCTCCTTTACAATACTTCCCATGAACGTGTATTATTATCATATTGTTGTCATTTTGGCAATGAAGGAGCAGAAGGTTGGACAGTTTTCCCTTGTTCCAGGTCCAAAGCCTAGAGTTGGGCTGTGCCTGTGGTCTTTCAGTCTGGGTCACAGCTCCACCAGCCCAGGGTCCTAGAGAGCAAATGGGTCTCAAAAGAAGCAGACTGGACTACATTGCTGACCTTATCACTAATTAGTGTCAGGTTCTTGTTATCTAACATCTGACTGTAGAGAAAACCATGAATTTCTATCAATTTCTTCTATTTATACAGCCTATATTAAGATTTCTCCATATTTGGGAATACCAAATCACAGGGAAGGGTTTTTCCAAAGGGTGATGATTATATACAATTCCATATATATATATATATATACACACACACACACACACACACACAATTCACATATATACAATTATACTTATATATTCACATATATACAACATTATATACATATATACAATATTATACGATATATACATATTATACACATATACAATATATACTTATGTACACACCTTTCACATATATACAATTTCAGTTACTACTTTAAATGAAAAGTATTAAATTCCCATTCTGTACCAGATCCATTTGGGTAAAATGTGTACATTTTCAATCTGAGAAACATAGGATCCATACTCTTTTGAGGCTTTGTATTCACTAGATGGCACTGTTGTATTAACTTTATCTATTTTGTAGTTCTGATTTTAAACCTGCCTGAGTATATTTTCCGTGATACTACAGCTGTTCTGCTACGCAGTTTCCAGGTGTTGGTACAAGGGCGGAGTGGGAGACAAGAAAATATTATGTCTATATTTTATTAGTAAGGGTTGTTGTGGCTATACTGTAATTGCTGGGTACAATGACAGACTAAATAATGTCTTTGTGGACATTAAGAGATCAAAATAATGGTTTCAGTGGGTTAGAGGGACTCTGCAGTAGCACCAGTGAGGGGAATTTCTGATAGGCAGAGGCAGAGACAGAGAAGTACAAACAAGCCTATGTGCTCAGGAGATGGCTTTGCACACCTAGACAATGAATCATCATTTCAAGTCACCTGAATTTACCTCCTTCAAAGGACCCTCACATTCCCTTGTGGCTTCCCTGATTTTGCCAGGAAGGAAAAGGAAGGAAAAGAGGGAAGGATACCTTCCAGTGAGTTCTCACCCTTCGTCACATTGTTTCAGCCTTGTATCAATACCCATAATTAACTGGCCCGGCCTAAGTCCTGTTTATAGAACAGACCATTCCAGACCAAGAAGCCCTCAGCTTCAGAATAGGGAACCTTATACAAACACAAGACCAGTGACCCCAGGCTGGAAGACCTGACCCGGAGGAGAGCAGGCCTTTAATTTCCTCATTCCCTTTAACACCTTATCAACTGTCCTCTGTAAGAGATAGCTGCTTTTGGCACTTTGGAGCTGATGGCTCCTCTCAGATTTTTATCTTAAATAAAGCCTGTACTTGCCACAAGTTTTTCTTTCTTGTTTTATTTCTTATTCTGACTCCAGTTCCCTAGGGAAAGGTAGTCCTTGACTACTTCCTTATCCTTGTTCTTCTTTAATACCTACAATTATTCATTCTACAAAACCTTTCTCCCCGCCATTTTTTCCTTTCCGTTCTTAAATGCAGAATCACTGTTGACGTCTCAATCTCTTACTTCCATTGGTGATCATTTCTTCCTGGAATTCCCTGTGTCCTTCCTGTACTGTACTCATGGCTCTCAATGGGAATCGTCTTCACATTGTGTGTTCTACGTTTAGAAGTCAGCAATGACTCCTCCTGTGAACAAGGTTACCTGGCCTGGCATCCAGGGCCTCCTCCACTATGATCACAGTTTACTCTTCAGACACATCTGCATTTTCCTTAATTAAATAAAAAATAAATAGAAAATGTATCACCTACTGTCTTGTACCTAGTAGGTGCTAAAGAATAGGTAGTTGCTGCTATGCCTGTGGACCCTAATTAGCTCTTTTCTGTTTTTACTAGGGTGTGAGAACACTTGTTTTAGAGCCTCTACTAGATACAGATTGCAGAATGAGGCATGCTCATTTCTTATCATTAGATTTTGATTATTGTAACCTGTCCACACTGAGGACCTGGTACAGGTACCTCCAGGTCTTGTCCTCCTTTGGCTGTACCCCTTCCATGAGTTGGAGGTCCTTGGACTTAGTGTACCTGTTGATCCCAATCCTGTGCCCATGGCAGGTGGCTGGGACCCTGGAATTCCTTCCTCAAATACCTCTGGCTTTAGGGCCTACATGGAGCTCTTGAGCAGATCTCTTCTCCTGACATAAGTTGTTCTCCATAGGACCAAGGGGTGTCTGAGGTGCAGCTCTTTGCATGGGGTACAACACATGTGGCCAGGACTTGGCTGAGGTTGGCCCTTCATAGATCAGTGAGGTCCCAGGATGTTGAAGACAGAGCTGGGCATGGCAGCAGAAGCAGGAGAAGTGGGGCCAGCTCTGCCTGTGCTGCCACATCCTGGTGCACAACTCTGAGGATTTGGTGGCCTCTAAATCCAAGCCTGGTTATCCAGATTGTGTGAAAATATCTTTGTTAAGTTAAGAAGATAACACTTTTCATAGTTCATTGGCTTGATTTCTAACTTAAAAATACTAAAAAATGTGGCAAATGAGCCTCTGTTTGTACTCTTGCCCTAGGCTCTGCAAATATTAGAGGTGGTGGGCTTGTCTGTAATAACCCCATTGAAGAGTACCATCATTTCCCTGAAGGCAAGAAAACTGACACTCAGATTATGTTCAGTGTTTCACGGTTCTAATGTGCAGTTATTTTTACATTTTAATATCTCTGAAATCAGGATGCATTTTATAAGCCAGACCTCTGCATCATGCACAAGCTTAATCGACCTTGTCCTCTTTGATATTTGTTCAGTAAGTAGTGGTGTCTGAAGTTGTGGTATCCTAGATTCATCAATATCAGTAGCTTCACTGGTTCCCATGGATAAATCATGGAGCTGGGATTCAGACTCCCATTGAGCTGATTCCAATGCCCGTGTCCCTAGCCAGCTGCTCAAGCACGTTCTTTTTTTTTTTTTCCATTAAGTTTCTTGGTGCATTTTAGGTATAAAATACAGTTACATTCATCATTGGGATCTTGTACCTTTGCATGACGTATCTTGGTTCTTATTTTTTCCCCATTCCCCTGCCCTCCCTTCACCCCCTTCACCCTTCCCTATTTACAAAGACTTTGTTTCCATTTTTTTCATTTTCTCATATTTTTTCTTTTCCCTTCTTTCCTTTCCCCTACCCCTCCCACTTCCCCTACTCCTTTAGCCCTTTTCTTCCTATTACACAATATCAATTGTACATTTTTAAAATTACAATATCAAGATTTAGAGGACATTACCACAGATTTTACAGAATTTAAAAGGATATAGAAAGCATATTACAAAACTCTTTTTCAAAATAAATTTGACAACTTCTGTAAAGTACCTTGGAAGACAAATTAATGAAACTGACTCTGAAAGAAATATAAAATTTGAATAGCACCTTTTAAAGAAAGTATATTCCTAGCTTGAAAACCTACCTATATGACAACAGCAGGCTCATACACATTTTAACTGATGAACTGTATCAAACATTTAAAGCAGAAAAACGAGGGAACACTTCTCCCCTTATTTTAGGAAATCAACATTGTGCTAACACTAAGACTGGATAAAGATAATAGAAGAGAAAAGTACGGACATAAAAAATTTTAACAAAACAAACTATTAGAAGTCAGATCTGGCAGTATGTAGAAAGTGGTTTTATTATAGGGATGGCAGTGTTGGTTCAGCATTGGAAGATCCACCCCCAAAAGTCATCATTTTAACAGAGGAAAGGAAAAAGCCGTATGATCCTGTCACTAGTTGGAGAAAAAGTATTGGACTAAATTCTACAGCTGTTCATGGTAAAAACTATCAGGAGACTAGAAGTAGAACAGAACCTTCTCAACAGATAAAAGACTTGTACTCCATACTTCCAGCAAAAACATCTTATATGAATGGGAAAGATACAATGCTTTCTCCCTAAGGTGGGGAACAAGGGCAGCTATACCTACTCTTCATCTGTCCGTTAAACTTTAAAAAATAGGCCCAAACCAAAATAGTCTGGCAATAAAAATAAACAAATAACATAGGATTAGCAAGGTAGAAGTAAAATCTTTATATGTAGATGAAATGATCATCTACAGAGAAAATACTAAGAAATCTCTAGGAGCCCCTAGAACTTGTATTTGAATTTAGCAGGATTAGAAAACACAAGGTATATATAAAAATTCAGGTCTATGTATACTTGCTATAAATGAAGAATTGGATATTGAAATTTAAAAGTTATGTAGGAGTACAAAGGACCTGGAAAAGTAAAAGAAAAAAAATAATAGTTTTGGAAGACATTTATTAACTAATTTTAAGACTTCCTCTAAAGGTACAGTAATCAAGGCAATGTTGGCATAAGAAAAGACTTATAGAACAATGGAATAAAACAGAGAATCTAGAAATAGAACCACAGATATATGGTCCACTGATTTTTGAAAGATTATTTAACATTAACATTTTATAGAACATACACCCAACTTAAGAGCAGAGGAAAAGATAATGTTTTCAACAAATGGTAGTAGAACACTTGGTGTCCGTATGTAAAAAATTAACCTCAACCCTTTATTTCCTTACATAAAAATAACTTGAAAGGGTCTATGAACCTAAATATGAAAGACTAAAACTATAAAACTTTAAGAAGAAATTGTAAGGGAACATGTTCATGAATTTAGGGTACGCAAGAATTTCCTAGGATACAAAAAACATGATGTATAAAAGAAAAAAATTGATAAATGAGATTCCATCAAAATTTAGAACTTTAAGAAACATCATTAAGAAAATGAAAAGCAGTCCTTAACCAGAACATATTTATAATACATATAACCTATGACCAGAATATATAAAGAACTCTTACAGCTCATTAATAGACAGCCAATTAAAAAAGTAGACACAAGAAGATGATAAATAGCCAGTACAACACAAGGAAAGGTGTGCAACTCTAGAATCAGAAAAATACTAATCAGTACAATAACAAGATCATACTATACACTCATTAGGGAGTGTATAATAGGTTAAAGGTTTTAAAAGAACAAATGTCAGCTGAAGCAGTTAGAACTTTCTAATACTGCTAATGTGAATGTAAAATGATAAAATCATTTTGGAAAACAATATAGAAATTTTTTGTATTACTGTTAAGAACCAACAGTTCTGTTCTTATGTTTTTACTTAAGAGAAATAAAAATGCAAGTTCACAATAGATTTGTGAACACAAGTTGACTGTCCCTTATCTGAAATTCTTGGGACCAGAAGTGTTTCAGATTTTGGTTTGAAATCCTCTTGATCTGCAAAGAGAATAGCTACTCTTACTTTTTTTCAGGTTCCTGTCTCATGGAGTATTGTTTTCTACCCTTTAACTTTCAGTCTATGAGTTTCTTTTTAAATTAAGTGTGTTTCTTGTATGCAGCATATTGTTGGATCTTGTTTCTTGACCCATTCTGCCAGTCTATTTCTTTTGATTGGTGAATTAAGACCATTAACATTGATGGTTATAACTGATATGTATTGACTTATCACTGTCATGACTTTTTCTTTTTGTTGGATTCTCCCCCTTTGCATTTAATTTCTTGTCGTGCCTGATGGATTCATTCTGCTGGGCTTCCTGGGGTTGTGATCCTCGTTGTCTTTTCCTGGGATATTGCCTAAAACTTTTTGGAGTGCTGGTTTGGTGTTCATGAAGTTCCTGAGGTGCTCTTTATCAAGAAAGCATCTTATTTCTCCATCAATTTTGAAAGACAGTTTTGCAGGGTACATCAATCTGGGTTGGAGGCTGTTTTCCTTTAGGGCATGGAATACATCACTCCAAGCTCTTCTTGCCTTGAGGGTATGCATTGAGAAGTCTGCTGTGATTCTGATGGGCTTTCTTTTGTATATGACTTGTTTCTTTTCTCTGCTTGTAGAATTTTGTTCTTCTGTTGGGTTTCTGGAATCTTAACTATTATATGTCTATGTGTAGATATTTTTTGATCAAGGCTAGTTGGAGTCCTATATGCCTCACTTATTTGTATGTCAAGCTCTTTTCCCCTGGTTGTTAAGTTTTCTGCCATCACTTCTGTGAACAGTTTTTTTTAATGTCATCTGCACTCTCTCCTGTTTCTTCATCGACTCTGATCAGTCTTATGTTATTCTTTTTTGCATCATCTAGCAGCTGCTGGATTGATTTCTCATGGTCCCTTACTATTTTAAAGATATTTTTCTTTTCCTGGTCACTAATTGTAATCTTATCTTCTATATCTGAAATTCTGTCCTCACACTGGTTCATTCTGCTGCATAAACTTTCAATTGAATTTTTAATTTCCTGGAAATCTATTTGTATCTGTTTTAGGGGTTCCATTTGTTTCTTTTGTTGGGATTCCATCATGTTCCTCAGATCCTCTATTTTTTTTATCTGTGTCTGCTCTAGATTTATTAATCATGTCTTGCACTATGGGCACAATCTCTGCTGTTATGTGAGAAATTATTTCTGATTTCATTTTTTCCGGATCCTCTTTTGTTGCCAGTTCAGGGAGCCCAGGTCGTTGAGTATCAGGTTGCTCCCTCTTGTTTCCCTTTGGGGTTGCCTTAGGTGATCTGGAAGTCTGGTTTTGAGACTTGTTTATGTGTCTTCTCATTTCAACAGATGCAGCCTGCTGTGTCTTTGTTGAGGCAACTTTTTGCTCACCCAGTTGTCTTCAATTCTCAGCAAGCCACAGAGCTGCCTTTTCTCTGCTGCTTATGCTTACACTAATTCCTGGGTTCAGAAAGGTGGCCTTCTGGATCCCTGAGCTGACCTGTTGTCTGGGTGGGCTTTTGGCTGGGGCCTGTGCACACTTGGGATGGTATTTTCATGTGCCTCTGGCCCAGGCCCCTATGTAGCTGTTGTCTGGGAGGGCCTTTGGCTGGGGGCTGTGCACCCCAGTTCCTGTTGTGTGAGCCAGTTTCTGGCTAGGGTCTGGTGCACTTACTGATGGCATTGAGGTGAACCTCTGGCTGTTGCTTGTGTGCCTATACAGCTCTTTTCCAGGCAGGCCCTTGGCTTGGGCCAGTGTGCCCCAGCCTCTGGGGTCAGGGTGGAGTCCTGGCTGGGATCTGCTTGCAGCTGCGCTGCTCTGGTCCACAGTGCTGCAGCCCCAACTAAAGTGATCTAGTGTGCTTTTATTACAGAGATTCCCTTCACTTTTCAGGTGGGCTTTAATTTTCATCAAGCGGCCTCATAGAGGCCCTCTTTCTGTTGTTCACTTCTACTCTATCTTCTCAAGCTCAGAACAATGTCCTTTATGACCACTGCAACTCTGTGGTGTGGATCCAGGTAATGGGTCAGCACAACCAGGGGTGGGGGGTGGGGTGTGTGCTGGCACCCACATGGCTCACCTCCTTGGCCCTTTGGGGCAGTGGTATGGTGGCCTGAGAGGCTCACCTCAGAACCCCAAACACATTCTTGAGGAATCCCGCCTCTCTTTCCACTCTTCCACCTCTGGCATTTTCATATAATTGAAACCTTAATACCAAGCATGTGCTTGAAATTTGTATTGGAAATAGGTCCTATTACCTTTAATTGTGTATTTCCTGAGTCCTCAGCTCATTGCCAGCTTCCAGGAACAGGAACTCATATATTTTCTAGATGTTTGTATGCCATCCAGTACTTGGTAATAAGAACATAAAATTATGAAATCAGGCCTGGGTTTCATTTCCCTTTCTTCCCTACTAGCACAGGGATGCAGTGAGGTTCCATAACTTCTGTGACCCTTTGTTTTCTCATCTGTGAAATGGGCCTAATAGTTTCTATCTCAGAGATATGTGGTGAGGTTTAAGAGCACTTGACCAATGGTAAGTTTTCATTACATTCTAGGATTCTTCACTTGAGTGCCTTTGGCACAGTAAAAACTAAATAAACGAATAAATTTATAACTGAAGTTCTACATGGGTTCAAGTGTGGCCTCCACTGTACCCATACTGGATTCATGTAACCTAAGAGCTAGAATTCAACAAATGTTTATCTACCATTTATTAGGTATGAGGCATTTTGCTGGGACAGAGACAGAACAGATAACAAGGGAGCCAAGATTCTTGCATCTATTATAAACTGTTGCAGATACAGGAAAGGAAACAAAAGATGAGTCTGGACAGAAGACAAGAGGGAGGCAGAGTCAGGTGGTCAGGGAAAGGCTGTCTGAGGAGCCTGGGTTTGAGTTCTGAGGAATAGCAAAGCATCCGTGTAGCATGAGGAGGAAGTGTTTTATCCCCAGAGAACAGGACACTGAAGTTTTTACATGTCTCACTGTTCTGCCTGTGATGTGAAATTGGGTGGTTTTTAGATGGCAGTCCCTATTTAGGAAAGTATTTACCTTCTGACTGCCTTTTCCTCTCCATCCACTCTGTAGGAAAGGCATAGGAAATGTAACTGCCTTATCTCATGAATACCACCTATAGGCTCACTTCTGAGATCTGTGTTCCAGACCCACACGCCTGCTTATTGCACTGGGGAAGGAATTTTCTTCTTTTGGCCTAAGAATCTTTAACTTGTGTATTTGAGGTGTCTAATCAAGGGCTTCTCAATCTCAGCACTGTTGATGTTTTGGGTTAGCTAAGTTTCTGTTTGGGGGGCCCTCCTGTACATTATAGGATGTTTAGTTACATTCTAAGACTCTATCTATTACATGCCAGTAGCAGCCTCTTTCCCTTCAGTTGTGACAGCCAAAAATGTCTCCAGTCATTTCCAAGTATCCTGCAGGGAGTAAAATAAAACCTGGTTGCCTAGTTGAGAACAACTGCTCTAAGCCCCAGGATAACTAGTACAGGGATGTCTTTACTTGGAGACAAGGAGGTTGACCTTCATTAGTCTGACCACTGGAATTTGGAGTGGAGAGTCTTATTTCCAGAGTTTACAGCAAGAGGATTAGACTGCCGAGGTGATTGGATTGCATTCCTAATGAGTCGAGCTGCCAGCATCTGTTTGTGGTCATTGAAGACAGCTGTGACGCTGCCTTGGCTGAAACCTCCACAACTTTACCCTGTCCCTTTAGGTATTCAAGCTGGCTGAAGCCAGCCTGCTGCATCAGCCACTTGTAGCAAGATGCTGGCCACATCCATGTACTTGGTGAGAGTTGTATCACTCTAGACAGTGTCCTAGATTTGACATTGGCGTATTGGTTGAGACACAGAGAAGTGTTCATTCCTTGGAGGTAGCACAGAAAAAAAATTGTTTATAGTGTTAAGAAGTAAAACACAAACTAATAACAGCAACAGCAACACAAATAACTGAGGTATATTCACCCCACATGTGCTAGGTCCTATTATAAGGTATTTATTTTCCTTAATTTATTCCTTATAACAACTTTGTAATGTAGGTGCTATCCCATTCATCTGTCACAGCTTAGACATAGATAGTAAGAGCTGGAATTAGGGTTTATGCCCAAGAAGTTAATTCCAGACCTTCCACCATGTCAGTACAATGTGGACTAAATTTTCTAAATTCCATTTTAAGTCTATTAAATTATATGTGCATATATTTACTCATAACTAAACATAAAAGTCAGAAAGCCGACATATCAAAATGTCATGTCTCGCTGAGAGAGCATTGGGAATGATTTTTTTGGGGGGGACACTTCTTTAAACTTTTCTATATTTTCTAAGTTTTTATATTACTTACAATTTTCATTGGAAGTTCTTGAAATATATGTGTTGGGGGTGGGGTGGTAGGAAGAGGAGCAGTGACCTAAAGGAGTTTTGAGAAGCTGGATTCGCCCTGTTTCTCAGAGTGTGTTCTGGAGCAGAGGAGCCTGGGGGCCGATATCCCTCATGGATGTGCCAATAGCTGCCTGTTAGAATTCCCATTGATTGACATCACACCTTCCGCTAGAGCATTGCAGACTTTTGCTGGGACTCTGGAACTTCTCTGAATCAAACGGAAAAAAACCCTCACTTGCTGTTGCAAGGCCATTTTCTCTGAGGGCAGCCTGTGGCAGCACTCCACCCGAGGGAGGCTAAACTGATAGCTGTTCCCAGACTTTGGTCCTGGGAGGATAGCAAAGACCTGCCCTTGGGCTGGGCTTGTTAAGGCACTGTGGGTATTACCTAGCAGTGAAGAAATCTTGATATCACCTGGCTGCTCTCTCCATGGGCAGAGCCTCTATTGGTTGCCCAAGGCAGCTTGCTTTGGGAGTTTGGACTAGAGTGTGGACCACTCAGAAGATATTCACACAAATCACTCTTTGCAGGTCATTGTCCTAAAGAAAAGCTGCCACAGGGTGAGAATAGCATTCTAGTCTGAGGACTGTTTGAAACCCTCCCATTGCTTTTTCCTTTTCCTAGAAGCCTGACAGTGTGGGGGGCTGATGAGCAGCAATTACAGGGTTGGCTTTGCATAGAGTGGTAATTGAAAGGCAGATGAGTCTGCTTGGCTTCATCCTCTCCAGGGTGGCAGAATCTTCTGGTAAGTAGTAATTTGGCTTGGACTTGTGGCCTGGCCTTGTGGTGTTAATGCAGAGATGAAAGAATCTGCTTCCCTTCCCCCGTGGCCATCTCAGCTCCTTCAAAAGGATGGGAAGGAAGGGAGGAAGGTGTGGTTTAGCATTTTTCTCATGAAAGGCAGGAGTGACCAGAGCAGTAGAAAGCTGCTGGGAGGCAATAATATTTTCCAGGGACTTGTTACCCCCACTAACATAAAGCCCCAGCAGAGCCCCAGTGGTTTTAACACTGTGCCTTTAAACTCAGCCAACCTGTTTTGTCCCTTACTCTTTCTGGCTAATTATAACCACTGGGGCTTCAAGCATTATTCTTGGTAATTTTCTTGGATTTCTCAGGTTAGTTCCTGCCCTTGATCTTCCCTAATTTGCCCCACAAGAGCTCTAGGCATATACACCTTCAAGGCTCTATCCTCCCTCTCTGGTCTCATTTGAAGCCTTGGGCTTGGGCACATTTAGCTTCTCTGTTTTGAACACTGAGTTTGCCCTAAGATGCTGATGCTGATAATGTAATTGCTCTACTGGGACATGAACATGGAACAATTTTTTTTATAAACCTCCAATGATGCTATGACAAAAGTCTTTTTTTCTGATATTCTGAGGACACAGTGTATAATTTCCTATATAATTTTAGATGTTAAAGTTGACTTCTGCTTTTGCTTTAGGTTTTAATATGATTTAAGACTTGTCTCCAGTACCTTCCCATCCTTACCTGGCACAGGTTTCAGCCCTCCTTTGAGGTGCATGGCTCTTTGGTTTGTTTTTCCACTTTCCTCACTCTAGCACTCTGACAGGATTGAGTATGGGTGGGAAGAGTCTTCATAAAGATCCCATCTCTTCCTTCTCTCTTTGTGGGATTAACTTTGCTTGGGTTGGAGATATTTAGGGATCTGGGGGAGATGGTGCAGGCATGTTCATCTCTTGGTAACAGACTGTGTATCATGATGGGGTGGTGAACCTGGTCATCTTCAGACCTAGTGGAGTGCCACCTCCTTCTGGTGACTTTTATGGCTGGTAAATTTAGTGGACAGCTAGCTTTAGTCCTGTCCATCACTAAGTTTCCTTAGAGAAGGCAGCCATGCCCTACTAGACACCTGACACTTGTTCCTTGTACCAGTCTCTCGTCCAGAGAGGCACCTCCTCTCTTAGTGACCACCAGGATGGTCCCAGAGCTTCTAACTTTCTTCTCTGCTTTGTCACATGAAAGATGCTGAGATCTTCTTTGCTGCAGGAGACTAGGGTGAGGGGATCTCATTCTTCCTGGGCAATTGTTTCCACAGTTCCTTATTGGCCTGATAAAATGAGCCTACCTGGAAAGCTTCACATAATAAGTGGACACCACTGATCATCGTGTTTGAGAATGTCATCCATTATCAAGAGGCTAGGCCAACTTACCTCAATAATTGTCTATGATAGTTTCAGAGGACTGGCTCTTTGACTCTGAAAGCTCCATTCGGACAGTGGGATCTCAGTGCCTCTGATTGGCAGGGACTCCTCATCACTCTGGAGATTCTCCTGAAGGCACCCCTTCTTTCCTTAGAGATAGAGATATAAATCTTATCACAGACTCTGTATGTCCTGAGGAGGCCTTGACAATGATCACTCTTTCCCTCCAGTGCTGTCCTTCATGGACTGAGAAGGGACCGAGATTTGTGGTGGTGGGAGGTAGTGGAAGGTGGAAGAGCAGTTTAGTGATCTCTGAGGAAGGGGCCTGGCCCTTGCTGAGAATATGGGGTTTGTGGAGCCTTTTTGTTTTACAGACTTGAGTTTTTATTGCCAATGCCGAGGACACAAAAATTGAACACCCTGTTACTTTAGCTCAAACTTGCTGAATGCTACTTCTGTCCTAGGTGTTGGGCCCAAATCTGCATTGATGAGTTTTTAAATCTCACAGTGAATCTATGACAGAGAAGCTTTTCTCTGTCACCACATTTTTCATAGATGAGGGACTTGAAGCACATGGACATTATGTGCACTGTAGGATAATGCAGCTAGGAAGAGGGAGAGCAAGCATTTGAACCCGGAAGTCTGTTTCCACAACCTGTGGATTGAGAATTCATAGCCCCATCTTTATACCCTTGTCAGCTTTGGATGTGTCCTTCCCCAACCGCCAGTACTTAGCTGCTCCCTAGTTTCTCATTGTGGAGTCATTCTACCTAGATGACTGGTCTCCTTACAGGTGTGGTTTGCTACTAGGTAAGGTGCAATCCTGGAGCAATAGAGTGGGTAAGCTCAGAAGAAGATGGCTGGAGAAAAGCCTGGTAGAAGGTTGAGGTTGAGGTTGACATTATTTTCTGCCTCAAAGCACTCCCAGTTCTGGAGAAAGTTTGACCGAAAGGGAAGGAGAGTGGAGTATGGGAGTGCTGCTTTTACTGAATCCACATGAATGAGGACCACACCTATGGGTAGTGCCAAACATTTGCCCAAAGCACCAAGAGTGGGGAATAAGTCATGAAATATGAAGCCGGCACATTAGGAATCAAACTCTAGCCCTTCCAATAAATGAATGACACTGAAGGGTTCAGATATTGCAATATAAATATAATTCCTTTATCCCTAATATGGAGAGGAGTTTCCTTCATTTCATAAAGTTGTGTAGAAGTACAAATGAAATAACAGATGGAAAAGTACTTTGCACACTAATACACTGCTATATGTGAATATGAAATGCTATTATCCAGAAAGACTATGCTCTGAGTGGATTGGACAATTGAATAACTAGTTAAACAAATTTTTACAGAGAGCCTAGTATGCAAGGAATGTGTTGGACTGCTATTGATGACACAATGTATAAGGTTGAGTTTCAGCCTTCAAAGACTTTGCAATCTTGTCTTTGAGCTGAAACATATTCACTGACAAATATGATAAAGATATAATTTGAATGTGCCATGAAGATGATAGAGGAAAGAATGCTGTTTAATTAAAAAGAGGAAATCAATTTTGGAAGGGGTTAATCATGGAAGGTTTTAGAAAGAAATGGTTTTTGCGGTAGACCTAGGGAAATAAGATTAAATTGGTAAGAAATTCTAAGCAAAAGACAGCAAGATTAAAACATACTTATTAGCAAATTACATGGACCTTGGTGACTTGTTCATTAAAAGGCTTGTAGAAGAGCGAAGGGCAATAAGGTTGAGCAGGTGGATTGGGATCAGAACATGGAGGTCATTGGATGTCATAGAGGGAGTTGACAAAAGGGAGCTCTTGAGAAGTTTTGAACAGTAAAATGTTATGGTCTGAGAATTCCTTTTGTAAGATTAGTATCCTAGCTGCAAGGTGAACAGGATGAACTAATGACTGGTGTGCACCTGCAGTGATAAGACCATATAACCATGGTAATGATTCATTTGCAACACAGAGTCTCATTATTACTAAGTCAGAGTAAGGAGGATGTTTTAGCTAACATGTAATTCTAGTGCCACAATACATTTGATCTTTCCATTAATTCTTTCAATGAACACTACTTGTATTTAGTGGTTGTACATGATAAACAAAATTCTCAGGATAAATAAAAATTACATAATGTCCTTGCTCTAAAGATCATTGTCTATTAAGAAATGACAAGTAAGCTATTCTGCCCTGCAGATAAGAGATGGGATTTGGGGAAAACCAATTAAGCCTGGAGGGAGAGAACTATGGGAGTATGTTTAAAATTATAAGTAGTTCATGTTCATAGTCTTCCTGAAGGGTCTTTTATGTGGTCAGTTGTGAGATCAGGGACTTGTTTGACAGATTCAATTTGGTCTTTATTCTAGAAGGAATGAACTGTCATCAAGCCCCTTTAAGGGAAACAGTAATAAGATACATTTAGAATTCTAGAAAAGTTGTTCTGGTGACAATGTAGAAGAAAATTTGGAGAGCCAGGAACTGAGAATATTCCTAGAGGTAACAAGAGCAATTAGGAGACTACAGTTATGATTCAGTGGAAGGTGAGTTGTCCCTAGGATAAGTGGGGCTGGTCCAGGAAAGGAAAGGTATGAAAGGTATTGAAAAATTGAGATAGACCTGGGCACTAATTGGATGGAGAGATAGTAGATTCATTGTCTGAGAGCTAGTGGAGCACCAAAGAATGAAGTCCGAGTTCCATGGCTTAGCTTACCTCTAGCTCAGTGTGGGCTAATTCTATCTTGCAGTTACCTTGACATTAAAGGGACAACCTTAACCTCTCCATCTTATGGAAACAAATGTGTTATTGTGGAGTAAGAGGATTATGTATGGTTGTTGCAATACTCCTAGCTAATTCCTTGCTAGTTCATCACATTGTGGCCATTCATGAGTGTGGGCTGTCCTTTCTCCTCAAATGTCACCAGAGAAAGGCGTAGAAGTCAGGCTGGGTTCACATGATTCTGCAATTGATTCACACTGAATACTTTTTTTAAAAAAACAATCCAGTTGTTTTTCATGGAATTTTCTAAGTTTAAATTGTGGTGATGTATATCTATATATCTATATCTATATCTATCTATATCTATCTATCTATCTATCTATGTATATCTATATCTATATATATGTATATCTTACCATTTTGATAATTTTAAAGTCTTCAGTCTGGTGAATTAAGTGTATTCACATTCTGTGGCAACCATCACCACCATTTACCTCCAGAACTTTTTAATCTTCCCAAACTGAAACTCTGTATACATTAAACAGTAACTCCCCGTTCTCCACTCACCTCAGTCTCTGGCAATAACCATGTTATTTTGTCATGTACATGTTTATTTCCATTCCCCAGGCAATTCTATTTAGTGTCTCTAGGAATTTAACTCTTCTAGCTGCCTCATATAAATACAATCATACAATGTATGTCCTTTTGTGACTGGTTTATTTCACTGAGTAGAACGTCTTCAAGGTTCTTCTATGTTACAGTGTGTGTTGGGATTTTGTTTCTTTTTAAGGCTGGATGATATTCCAAATACATCTTTAAAATACCTTTTTAGCATCTATCTGCTGAATTTGGAGGTGCTCATTTAAAACAGTTGCTGATCTGGAGAGGAGGTACCACTTGTTTACCTGGAAAAAACCAGTAAGGAAGGACAAATCAAGTTGGTTAATAGTTAGATGTCAGAAGAATGGTAGACAGTCTGGGATTGACTGGTCTATAACCATAGCCATGGAAACAGCAGGAAAATATAATAGGGCTTAAAAGATGTGGGCATAGAAAATACACCAAACCTCAGATGGACTGGACTTTGTGTTCTGAGCCACAATTTCATATAATACACCTCTTTTCTGATTTCTCACACCAACTCTTTCTGTATTCCAGGTGATTCCCTCTAAGTAGGGCCAAAGACAGAAAATCACTGAGTGTCAAGGATGAAGCATACCAGTGGAGATCACTGCAGGGTATTAGCAGTCATATGTGGAATTTAAGTGAGCTGTTGTTAATTGCCGGTCATTCTTTAGGGAAAAATGAAGCAATTGCCACACATGTACTAAGCCTTGGAAATAGAATTCCCTACCTTCTTCTAAGTTTCTTCACCAGGTGGTAAAATTTCAGCATGCTTGAACTTTGATCTTTAGGTAAAAAGAGCTCTTAAAAGTGGTCCATGATGTGACTGAAAAGAATAGCTTAGAGCTCGGTCTCGCTCCCAGGGTCCAGGGGAGGCTGATGCTCTGTGTACTGCAAGATGATCAGTAGGAATGTTTCACAGCTGAGAAAACAAGGGGCCCCCTGGCATTATGCATCAGTTTGTTCACTTGTTTTTCTGCACACTAGCCTAGAAAATCCCTAGGGCAGGGGACTTGTCCATTTTGTTTTGCACTGTATCCCAATGCCCAGAACACTGTGGGCTACAGAGAAGCTGTTCATGAATATTTGTCAAATGAATGAAAACTCAACATGTATCTAAAGTCTACAGAAGCCAAAAGTGGAATCTAGAAGGCTGCCATATTCAAAGGGGTCAGACATGGAGCAGGAGCTGAAGGCTTTAGAAAAGTGGGACTGGGAAAGAGGTTAGGTGAGGCAGATAAAATGCAAATGATGAAGGAAAGGCATCCACAGAAGGAGACTTGGTTAGAGGGGGCAGAAAGGGGCACTAATATGTGTTCAAAGAACAGAACACTTGGTGTGAACTCCAGCATCTCATCTTTGGTCTTAAACATGTCCCAATCAAGGAAATAGTTTGTCTTATTCATTGAAATTTTCCAGAGAAAAGGACCTCTCAATTTTATACATCTTATTTCACTTGTCTTATGCTGCATATAGTTCTGGCAAAGCTTTTGACTTTTATGAAACACAAGTGAAAGGGAACCGATATTTATTTTTTTGCTTTTTGTTTTTGGTTCCAGGGATCGAACTTGGGACATTGCACTTTCGAGGCAGGCGGTGGAACCACTGAGCTAAATCCCCAGCCGGGAACCAATATTTATAAAGCACTGACCCAGAGCTCCTTTGAGGGATTCCCTGAGTATTTTTATAGTTCATCATTTTCAGTGTCAAAACATCCCTTCCCGCCATTATTAAGCACTCACAATCTGTCTGGTACTGTCCAAAGTGGTCTACCTCTTCTATGATTTTAATTCTCAATGGATTTCTATAGGTTAGAAATTATCTTTTATCGATGAAGACTTTGAGGTTTAGAGATGTTAAAGTACTTGACCGAGGTCACATGAGAAGCAGGTGGTGATGGTAGAATTTAAACTCTAGTTTTTTTTGGTTTTCAAGTCTGTGAGAATAACCACATACAGCAATCCATTGATGGAGCTAGTGGAGGGAGCAGAGCCCAATTGCCCAGATTATACTGTAATCATGTGCCTTCAGCAACGTCCTGTAACTGGCTTGGTTTCTGACAGATAACCAGGTAGATCCCTTAACCTCCACCACTGGGCTTTTATCACTTTCCTGCTGATCACTGTCACACTTCAGGTTTTACACTAATGCCCCTAACTTTTAACTTTTTTCCCCATCCAAAGAGAAAGTGGATCTTAATTAGATCCATGGCTTGGCTTATTTGGTGGTGCTCAGGTTTTCTGGCAGACTTGCTTTTGTAGTGCGAAAGTGGCTTAATGTCAGTTTGATAACTTGATAAGTCTAGTGTCAATTGTTACAACAGGAAAGGAAACTTCTAAATTTGAGATGAAATATAGTACTTGGAGAACCAAGGCAAATGACTTCACAGCTATGTGTCAAAGTTATTATTGGGGAGCAAAGCAAAGGATATTTAATGCTTTAGTGACTATGTGATGAGATAGAAAAATGAACCACTGGTTACTAAGGCAGGTCTGTGCTGGCTGAAGTTCAGGGTCTGCTCTTCACCTAGCACCTCCGGTGCCCTATGATACCACCCAAGCAGCCCACTTTAGCTTGCAGGTGTTGTTGCAGTGCATAGTTCTAGATAAGCCAAAGTTCTCTAGGGCCAGTTGGCGAAGCCCGACCAACCTCCAATGCTGCTTGACAAAGTTCCAGCTGGGGGAAAAGGAGGGTGGAACACATCGTACCCTCATGTTTTATTTTTTCTTGCCCTAATGTTTACAATTGTTACTCTGGTCACAGGAATCATTGTATTTGTGACTAACAACATATTCTCCATGATGCAAATTGGCAATGTTGTATTGAAATCTGATCTGGCTCAAAAGTCCCAAATTCCTGTTTCTCTCAGTTCTATTGTCACACCCACTTCTAAAGAAACCCCTCCTAAAACTCCCTCTGTTTTCCTGACACTGTAACTCCTTTCTTCTATTGATGACTTTCTTTTTACTAAAGGGGTCTTATAAAGAGATTGAAAGGACAGATTTTAGATGTAAGACACAGTGGGAAATGGGAAATAGAAAGAAAGTTAAGACAGATAAATACACTGAGGAGGCAAGTTACTCAGCTTTTCTCAAAGTACTGTAAACATTTCCTGCTCATGGACCATGAACCCAAATAACATTTAAGCAAGATAAATAGAGGTATAGAAAAAATAGAGAGCTAATAGCAAACTGTATTAACCATTGTGCAGTTTCTCAAGGGCCAGCTGACGACCACAAGTTTGACATTTAATTAACTAAACCTTGCTTGTATCCCCGCTGATATAGAGATTTTGATTAAGTTACTTTCTGTTCTGCTTAGGTGTGGGTAAATAAGGGGACAATTGTAATTTTTAAATGTATTCATGATGTTCAATGAAATGAATCAGCTTAGGAAAAATATACTTTGTTTAGTAAAAAATAACCTTTATTTCTATAGAAATTGCTAAGGCAACCTAAAATGTAAACATGTTCTGCCCAATGCCTCCTAGCCATTGCTTAAAGATATAAAAATAAATCAGACCCTGAGACTTCTCAGAGGGAACCTGCACATTGCTTGCGAAGGTTCTTTTCTCACTCGCCGGCCTGAGACCTCTCCCCTTCCTACCCTGCATCGACTGCAGCTGGTCTGCGGCAGCCAGTAGTATTCTGCTTCAGGTATAAACCACAGCGAATGGAGAAATCCATTTTTCCAACGCATTAGGAGCCCACTCATCATGCCCAAGTGTAGATGGGAAGTGAGTGTGAGAACAGAATATTCTTGAAGACAAGTGACCAATGAGGAGCCATGATCCAATGGATAAAGTGTCAGCCTCTTATCATTCCAGAAGACCGTTCTAGGAGGCTTTCTGCCTGGTTTGAAGAGAGGCTCACTGGATTTAAGAGCAGTGACTTCAGTAACCCACTTTTACATTGTCTCCCACTCCATTTTTTGTCTTATCTTCCTCATTCTCTGATTTCTGTTCCCTGGGATTATCTTTAAAATAATAACTTACACTAAGTTCTTCCTTTAGGCTTTGCTTTTTGGAGAATCCAAAATAAGATGCTTACATAGGCAGAAAGTAGCAGTTTCAGTACAATAAGAAGGAACTGATCTCTTAAAATTTTAACTGAACTCATATGAGATAAACGTATAAACCACGACAACAGTATCAACTTATGAAACTGGCTATACTACAAAGTAGATCAGAATAGTCATATCCACCCAAAAGACATACTCTTTGATCCTGGATAAAGCTGGTGATGGGCCGACATTGTAGTTCTTTCACTCCTCTTTTGCCAATATCTATGCAAATAATTTCTGCCTGTTAAAAGCATTCTTTTTTGGATTTCAGTTTCAGCTTTCTTTTACATGCAGGAAGAGCTCAATTTGACTTTCAAAGTATGCTTATTAATCTCTTTGGTTGCATTGTAAGTTTATATTTCCCAAGGATTCACTTTACTGAATTTCTGTGTACTATGACAACTCATTTCCCTCAATGTTCTTTTTTTTACTGTTTTATTTTTTGGTGGAGTGAGAATACGAAAAATACGGAAAAAGGGGAAATGTGTAGAGGAAATAATTTCTGCTCACTCGACTGTATCCAGGGCTCCAATAGCATCATTATGATGATAAGGATCTCTAGTAGTTCATTCTCCACAGTGATGCAAGGACACATAGATTATGTTGCAGTCCTGCTTAAAACTCACCAGCACCTCTGGGTAGACATTAATGATATTTGCCAATATTTACAGTGCTCATCTTCCATGAATGTGAGAGAAGTATGTTACTATACTTCCTTCAATTTAAACTTGGCTATGTGATTTTCTTTGCTCAAAGCCATGTGAGCATGGGTCACTTCCAAGTGAAGTCTCCTGCTATGAAACTGCCCACTCCTATCATATGTTGAAGCTCTAACTCCCAGTATGATTGTATTTAGATATATGGTCTTTAGTAGATAATTAAAATTAAATGAGATCACAAGTGTAGGGCATAGGACCATGGCCTTATAAGATGAGGAAGATCTCTCTCTCTCTCTCTCTCACTCCCATTCTTGCTGTTTCTGCCTCTGTCTCTGTACCTCTATGCCATGGGAGGATACAGCAAGAAGCTGACCATTTACAAACCAGGATAGAGGCCTCATCAGGACTTGACCATGATGGCACCCTGATTTCAGATGTCTATTTTTCAGAACTTTGAGAAAATAAATTTCTTTTGTTTAAGCCACTCAATTTTGCTATTTGATATGGCAGCCCAAAATGATTGATATAGCTTCCTTTTGATTTGATAACCTCTGAAGTTGACATAACAGTATTATAATGTTATTGAGCTTTCATAATTCAACTTCCTGAGCATTGTTGACAGAATAATGATCCTCCCTATGTTAACCCACATAGCAAAAGGGACTTTGTAGATAGGATTAAAGTTATGAACCTCAACATAGGGAGGTGATCTTGGCTTACCTGAGAGACCAATCTAATCATAAGTCCAGGAAAGTGGAGAACTTCCTGGTTGTGTTCAGACAGTAATATGATGTCAGAAAAATGGCCAGATGTTTTGAAGATAGAGGAAGGGAGCCATGGGATGCAGGTAGCCTTTAAAAGGTGGGAAAGGTAAGAAAAACATTCTTCCTAGAGCCTTCAGAATGGAACACAGCCTTGATGGTGGCTCAGTGAGTACTACATTAGACTTATGAACTACTTCTGCTGTGATTGATAATATAGTAAATTTATGTTGTCATAAGCCTTTAAATCTGTGGTACTTTGTTATAGCAGCAATAAAAACTAATACACAGTATGGTAGATTGTATAAATGACCACAACTTCTTCCTTCTCTTTTACTCATTTTTACTAGAAAACATTGCAGATTCTTCTCTCAAGAGATGGAAGCTGTTTCACCATGTCTTGAAGCTGTATTGGCCACTCTTCTCTTTCTGAATGGGAGTGATTATTGAGATCATCTGGTTCTTGTTCTACCATTGTAGGTTGAATGTGTTTCTGTGGTGATGGGGAGAAAAAGTACGGCTTATTCTTTTAACTGTTTTAGTTCTTGTGTCTCTGCTGTAAAAGAAGTCCTGAGTCATGACCTGATGTAAAGGCCAGTGCTCATCCCTCTATCCCTGCCAGCAGAGAGATTACTGAGTCTGCTGAGGCCAAGGTCCTGGACCTTGAGCTCAATATGGTGGTTGGGACTCTGGCTTGTCTCCCTGGGGTGTTATTCAGGTGTAGAAGAAAAGTAAACTAAACATACAATGCCCATAAGGATGGTATGTGATAGTACCCAATATGATTAGATCTTGACAGACACACTGTAAATTAAAATTATTGTTAAGTTAAACAATCCATTTAATACACCTAACATACCAAAATTGCTTAGCAAGATAATATACTATAGAGTATTTGTTTATCTTTTGATCATGAGGCTGGGAACTATGGCTTGCTGCTGCTGCTTATCATCTAGAAAAAGCATCAATCATATTTTGGATCAGTAGCCTGAGGGAAAAAAATCAAAATAAAAAATCTGAAGTATGATTTCTACAGAATGGATAGTGCTTTTTCACTATTATAAAGTTGTGAAATCCTAAGTTGGATCACAATTTAGTTAGCACTTAATGTTTTGTGTTGATCCATGTTTTATTCTCCTTTCCTGGCTATATGAGAAGGTTACATTTTTCTAACTCCATGTTAGAATGTCATTGAAATAGTTTAATCCTAGAACATACCCCCAAAGTCTCAATATATTCAGAGGTGGGCATTTTGAAGGTAATTGGATCATGGGCTGCCTGTGGGCCCAAATGAGGCATACCCATTTCTTTCTATACTAAGACTTCTTTGGGGCTGTAATGCACTTTGGCAGAGTAATTAAATAGATCAACAAAGACTACATGGCTTGCAAAGATTGACATACTGACTACCCCACACTCTCCAGAGAAAGCTTACTGACTCCCGCGTTAGGTAATTATTGTGCATCTCCAACATGCCAGGTACTTTGCTCCATATGTATGTAAAGCCATCAATACTGATCTCATGGCTCCATAGTAAAAGGACTGAAAGAATCCTCCAAAGAGCACATCGAGGAGAAGCTGCCTGTGGAGCAGAGAAGACAACCTGTGACTGGGGTAACCTCTGCCCATGCAGCAGTGATCAGTGACTTAGCCCTACACTTTGAGAATGTAGGAGCATGATGAGTAGGAAATTACTCAAAGGCTGAGTGCTATTATATGGTCTCTCACAAGCTGCTAGATTTGCTAGTATTTGTTTTTAGAAAAAGGTCCAAATCTCACTTTAGAATTAAATACCCTACTGAGGTGCAAGGCTTTGTTTCTCAGTGACACAGTCACTGTGTATATTGACTTCTTCAGGCCATCCTGATCCCTCAAGGAAGTCATGTGTTGTGTTTCACTTCTTCACCGAAGAGCTCCACTTTCCAAAGATAGGAGAGAGAGGGAGAAGATTTTTCAAAGGAAACAAACCTAAAAAATAAGCAATACTAACAATAATGATTGCACACAGTGCTGCTTCTGGCAAATCCATAACAGCTGGAGAAGTTGAAGACCTCTAACCTTAACCAATCATTATCTCCCAGAAATGCCTCACACAGGGACAGTAAGAAAATGCAAAGAAAATCGGTTGTACACACACGCACACAAAACAAACCCACAATTAAGAAAAAAATAGCTCTTAACACCAAACAGCTTTTTGTTGTAGACTCTAATTTTTGCCTTGAGTCTTTCCTCATTATGAAAGACCAATATAACACTTTATAGAGAAATAAAAGACTTTTCTTAACCTTTGGTAAATGCATAATTAGGAATATAATATGAAAGATGGCCCCATACATGGTTCACAGAGGTCTTGTCTTTTAAGACCCGGGAGGGTTTGGAATTACAACAGGCAAATTCAGAGATGCTAATTAGAAATGCAGCAACTGCTTCTATAGACGTGCTGAGAACATCTAAGCTTTCCAGAAATTATTCAAAGTGAGCGATCCAATTTATTTGGTTCTCTGAGCTTGGGAGATTTCTAATTTGAGGAAGAAAAGAACGAGGGTGGAGGGAGCCAATGTGATATATCTAAGATGAAATCAGCCCATGGCCTTAGCAAGAGGAATATTCTCTGCTTTTCTGTTGCCGGTAACCTTTCGCAAGCTGCCGCTCTGAGGGATGTGGAGATTTCTCTCCAAGATGCCTGCCAGGCATTTGCCCTTTATTTCTCCTTGGTACTTCTTCTTTCCATTGTTTTTTTGTACTATTTTGTGAGTTAACAACTTGGTTAAGTTTCAAAATTACCCATGAATGTAAGAAGCTATTTTAATATACACGCAGGAAAATTTATATGGATTCACTTTCTCTAACTCTTTGTAAATAATCTGTATCTTTCTTTCTTTACATATGTCCCCAGTGTTTAGCATGGACTCTGGCATACACTGGGAAATGGGGGTGAATTTCGTGAATGAATGAATCAGTTTCTCAGTTCAACTTGACATAGTTTCCTACAATACTCAGTTAAAAAAAATAATCATTTAAGATTTTACATTCTCATTTCTTATCCTTACTTGGCACAATCTTATGCTATCCTATTCAGTGCTTTTGTCTCTGGGAAAGAATAGTTTTGTTTAGGATCCCCATCTTGGGTATGGGAGGAATTGTCATCCAGGGAATTATGTGGTATTTTGAGTATAATGGTATTAAACATTTCCTGTCTCCTCATTCAAAGAAATTAAATGTTATCTCAAATAATATCCTTCTCATTACCCCAGACTGAAGCAGGTTCTTCTTTCTCTTCGCATAGCAATTTTTGTTCTTTAGGATGTTCTTTCATTCATTAATTCATTCAAATATACTTGAATATAATTGAAAATATTTTAGCATTTGTATAATTTTTGATTTGTCTCTCGAAGGAGATTATAAGTGCTACTACTTACCAAGCTTGTGACTTCGGGCAAATTATTAAACCTAGTCTCAGTTTCCTGGTCTGCAAATGGGGATGACGATTGAATCAATCTCATAAGATTGTTTTAAGGGTTAAATAATATGTCCAATAGCAAGTGCTCAATATGTATTAGCAATGTAATACTATTTTATGAATCAGATTCTTGAGAACAGAAAGAATCCTGTATTTTATAGCAAACAGTGCAATGTTTCATCAGTATCTGTTGCATTAGTTTTATCTTACAAAACAGTGAAAAGTTTCAATATACTGCAAAAAATAACCCTGGGGTAAGACATTTCTCTACAGAATCATGAAAACAAGCTGCTGTGGCTGATAGGAGACAAAGTCTTTGATCCAAGAGGGTTAACCTTTGCATTCTTTTCTCATAGCCCCCAGTTCAAGTGCTTAGCTTTCTACCTCCCAGAAGATGGGTTGGTTGAGGCTGACTGCTGGCTCCTGCCCTTTGGAGGAAGATTCCTTATAGATCTCTGCTCTTATTAACCAACAGCATGGAACACACACTGAGCTGAGGATGACTTATACAAAGAGGAACAAGATAAAGTAGATGTCTCTAGGCCTATTACCAGGACTTAGAAACTTAATGTTGTCATGTAGAAACTTATTATTAGAACCTGCATTTCTTTACTAAATAGCTTTGAATACCTTTATGCATTAAAAAAAATACTATCTCTTTCACAAATCCCTTTGTAAGTGCTATATTAATATGAATGCAAATGACCATTTCGCAAACTGGGTTAACAGTTTCATAGTGTACTTTTAAGAAAGGATTCTTCCTTCCTGATATGTAATATATTGTATATAGGTTGAAATTCAGTATCTATTAAGAAAATCTAGGTAACATGCAAACAAGACTGTACCAGGTACATTTTCTACTAAGGTAAACATATTTTGGAAGGTTTAGGCAATGAGAAAGGGGGCTACGGATGTGGAAAATGATCAAACCCTAGAGGTCACTATGGGATAGGACTTCATCTTTTAGGTAATGGGGATCTTGTAAGTTTTCTGTCTGAGGATTAACATAATATTTTTGTGTGTTTGATAAAAGTCAGTCTTGCTGCAGTCAAGAAGTTGGACAGATTTGAGATTGATTCAGAGGTTAATTCCGAGAGAAAACATTGAGAGCTGAATGAAGGCAGCAGAGGTGGAGAAGGAGAGGTAGTTGTTAGTGACCAGTATGATTGGTTCTCAGTGGTTTGATGTACTTCTGAGAGAGGAGGAAGTTCAGGCAGAACACAGGATGTTGAGTTCCTTAATGTCCTTCATTGAATTAGAAAATGCAGGTGGATAAGGCAGCTTTGTGATTTTAATTATCCTCTATAAGTAAATGACTCCTACACCCTTATGTCAGTGCCTGTCTTTTTTCCCTGTATTCCAGATCCATACAACAAGTGTTTAACGAATGGCTCCATGTGGTTCACAGGCTCCAGCCATCAAGCATAGCCACAAACTGACATGGCTAGTTGTGCTTGTGAGTCTTTTCCTCATCCTCATTCTCTCACTGAGTAACACCAGCATGTACTCTGTTGTCCAGGCCATAAATCTGAAAATATTTTCAATTCATTTCCCTGTTTAATTCACATCCAATTATCTTCAAATTCTGCCAATTTAAATATCTTTTTAAAAATATCTTTTAATACTGTCCATAATTTGCTAAGTCCACATACAAGAACAGAAAGTGGAAGCAAGCAGCACAGGGAGTTGCCAGAACTAGGACTTGTATTAGAATTGAGAATTTCGGAGATGGAGAAATTCTAAATGATTAAAATGCACACACAATCCCCCATCATATAAATCCGCAGTAGTTGTAAAGGCCAGATATTCACCTTTTAAGCTGCACTTGCAGGTAAGATGTGCATGGGATCCAGATGCCATCAACTACATGCAGCAGTTATACACTTTGAATCTCGTTCTAGCAGCATAAATGTTATATAGTGCTACAAGATTATGTGCCGGATACAGAAGTGACAATATTGACAGTCGCAGCAGTGCCTGCAGTGAGATTATACTTCTGACGTAGAAAAGTCAGCAGTATGAACAGCATCATCTAGTAAATTGATGGCCCTTCCTTGGCTGGATTTGTGGCATTCTTTTCGCCATGGTTTTGGCTGTTTAGACCTGAGCCTTCCCAGTGAGTCAGGAAATAGGTCATTAGGGGTTCTTTTGGCTGCAAAAACTGAAATCAAAAATAGTAGTGGCTTAAGCCAATGGAGATTTTTCTCTCATAAAAAGAGAAGTCTGGAGTTGAGTAGCTACTGAGAGTTTATCAATAGGTTGATGGTGTCAAGACTCTCTTCAGCCTCTTGGCCTTTCCCTTAGGCTATAGTCTCTGTGAAGATGGGAAGAAGGGGGATATGTTAGCAACAGTTGTGTCTTTCCCAGAGAAGCCAGAGGCATCTCGGAAGCCTTAATAGATTTAAGATTACATCTTGCTAGCCAGAGATGACTAATATGGTCAACTTGTTTCCTGGTACTGTGAGAAATCAACACTATATTTATTGACCATTTGGGAGGTCCAACCTCTCACAGAAGTGGGGAAACTTAGAAGTAAGTTGAGAAAAGAGCCATTAGTCTAAAGTGTCTAACACTCCAAACATTTTTTTTTTAAATTGTGGTTTTGCTTCAATCAGCAAGAGTTAACGAATTGCTTTCTGCAAAGAATCCTGTATGATATTATTGCTTGGCACCAAGTAAGTTCAGATATGGAGGGAGACAGGGACGAAAGATGATTCTAAAAGCTTAGAATTAGAGAATGATGCTTCCATTGATTGCAATAAAGAAAATACTAAGAGGTAAATGATTTATAGGGCTACTCTGTTTACTCTATCCCTTGCTATTAAAAAGAGATGTGTATTGGGATGGGGATTTAGCTCAGTGGTTCCGGCCTGCCTCACAAGCTTAAGGTCCTGAGTTCGATCCCTGATACCAAAAAAAAGAAAAGAAAAGAAAAGAAATATGTATTGATACAGTTGAATATCTAATTGCTAAATGTGTGGCAAAGATATTTTTGAACTGGGGAAACTTACTCTATCCATTTCAGGTGCCATACTTACCTTTTCTATTCTCAGTTTACTTCATCTGGGACATTTATAGACCATTAGGAATACTCAGGTTTATCATGGTTTCTTTGAGAATGGGGCTTCAGCTTGTGGGTGCCCATGTCTGGTTCTGTAAGTAGTAGAATTAATTAATTGTTCATTAAGGCAGTAAATGAGTTGATTATGTGAATCAGTTCTAATATAAGTTCAGAAAAGTGCAGCTCTTACTTATTGATTTTCTTGGGTTGAAATTGTTGAAAAGTGATAGCAATAAAATTGTCTCTCGGGATCATCTAGCAAGGCCAGTGTCCTCCCATTGCCACTAACTACTGTCTACCTCAACGCCTTTGCACGTTTGCCCTCTGTGCCTGGCTCACATCTATCCTTCCTTTAAGATACCCTCCCCCTTTTGAATCTTGCTTCAGACAGCAGAGTTAGTACTATTGCTTTCCACAAACAACACTGCATATTAATCCAAGGTTTGGCATCTAACAAGATTATACATTGATGCTACCTCTTCCAGATAGCCATTTCTCTAGGTTTAGTTATCCTTCTTTTCGGGGGAGGCTTTTATAAATTTCTCTTTATTTCATTTACATACATGTTCTCAGTGCATGCTTGTCAAATAAAAGAATGAATCAGTGTTAGTGAACTTATCTCAAAACAGATACAGTCTTGATCAATGGGGGGGAGATCGTATTCATAGAGTATGATTCAGAGTTGGGGAGGGAGAAGGGATGGGAGAATAGACAATGTAGCTCATGTTGTCTTGGCTATAGGAATATTGGGACCTTTTACTTGATACTTTGATAGTTGTGTAAGAAGTTTTGTTTTCCTTCTCTACAACTCTGAAACTCTTCTTGCTTTCTTGTGACCCCCTCCAATAATTCACATCCCCAGGGACTTTACTTACTTAGTATGACAGTCTCCCACATCCTACTGAAGAAGCTCTTTGTCTCTGTCTCTATCTCTGTCTCTGTCTCTGTCTCTGTCTCTTTCTCTTTCTCTCTTCAGTTTTCAAAGCTCTAAAATACCTCTTTTAATTCAATTTTCACTATTCTGGGAAGAAGCTATGAAGCTATAATGACGGTATCCTTCTATACTCTTTAATCTTCTGGGTTTGCAGACCAAGGGATGGTTGAATCTATTCTATTTCCCTTTGTATGTCAAAGGCTAAAAGATTATTTAGTAGTTTAGAACCATGGGTCTGCTTTATGATTAAGCTAGCTTGTCCACTTTACACACACATTTTGGACTTTGGAGAGAAATAGTCATTTGCCACTATGGCTTAGTGAAATAGTCTAAGAAATTTCATTCTCCTACATGCCTGAAAGAATCTGTGCTTAGTTTCCCTTCCTATCACCCCTCCTCCCCCCACTTTATCCATAGTTAATGTCTTTTTCATGCTGGCTCGCATAAGGACTCAAACATTTCTGCTTTTTTAATGCATCTTTACCTATTGTGAACAAGTTGCCCTTCTGTGTAGCTCTATTTTGATTCCTGAGATGATGGTGTACACTGTAATTTTTAAATTTGAAAAATTCTCTTGTGTTTTTAGGAGGAAGCTACTATTTGAAAATCTGACAAATAAATTGACTCAAGTTTCCTCTCTTCTTCTCAGAAGAAGGAAGAAGAGGCTCTTTCCCTCTTATGTTATTGGAATTTTTCTGTGCAAAATGGAAGCTGAAAATTTACTTCCTCTTCATGCTATCCTCTTCCTTGCGCACTGAACAGTCAGTGATTCATGGCTGAATCAGAACCTCCCCTCTGATGAGAAAATTAAGGTCACACTCAACCTTCTAATTTTAGAATCAAAATCTAGTGGCTTTTAAATTTCAAAGGCCATTATGCCATTTATTTCAAAAGTGATGTGTTATTTATACTTGGGTGGCAATGTGGCAACCTACTGGAGTATTTTGTGATAATCAGGCTACCTGGGGGCACCAGAATTGCTGCTGGATCTTGTTAAAATGGCCGCCTGTTCCTCCTCAGAGGACTGCAAAAATATAAAAAGGAAAATCATTGTGGCTTGGAAAATCTTTCTATTTTATTATTTAGAAAGCACTGTTGTTAGCTTCTTCTATGGGAGTGTTTCCCAGGGATAGTCTTAATTATTGATGGTGGAGTTCTTATTACTTAATGGAATTTGAACTTTAAGGGGAAACAAGAGAGAACTTTCCTTGCTAAGTGGTAACACACATTGTCTTCCTTATGACCATAGGAGGAGATATTGACTTGGCAGAAAAGACAGAAGATCAAGAGAACAGAAAGAGGTTGAGTTAGGAAGATAAGAGGGGAGAGCCCAAACTGACTTCATAGCTGGAATCCTGGGAGATCTTTCTTAGTGTTAGTTAGAACATAACACTACTTATCTCTTCTATGTATGAGTATATAATGGGGAGGAAAATTATTGTAAAAAATCATTGGCCTTCTGTAAGGATGCTTCTCTTATAGGAGAGGCCCATCTTTTTGCTGGAATCCTTAGTGAGCTTTATGAAAATGTGGGTTAGAGGGCAGAGGATGAAAACTGACTTCATCCCCATGATATATGGAGATTTTAGAGCTGGAAGAGTAGATTAGGGATGTTGTGCACACAGAGTGTAAAATTGGAAGGAGTGCAGTGTAACAGCTTTGAATGAGTTAGGCTAATTTCATGGGCTGAAGTGGCTAATGAATGACAAACTGTAGAGGTGGGGTATTTGAGAGCCTTTTAAGAACAAGGATGTTGAATACTTCATTTGAAGTCATCTGTATTATTGTAATATAGATTATTTTCCTCACAAAATTCTTTGTGTAAATCAGCTTTTGCTGAAATAATTTGCACAATAAACAGCTCCCAAATCTCAGTAGTTTACAACAACAAACATTTGCTTTATTGTTCACAGGTCTGTGGGGTTGGTTGTAGCAGCTGTGCTCTGGGCTGTAGGTCAAATTGAAGTTTGTTTCTGTGGCTTCATTTTGGGAGCCAGATTGAAGGAGAGAGGGCCACCTGAGGTGTGTTCTTCTCAAGGAAGAGGGCAGGTTTGCAAGCAGCTATGCCAGGCTAGACAAGCACTTTAAAGAATGGGCTCAGAGGTCGCTTAGACTGTGCCTGCTCATATTCCATTAGGCAAAGCAAGTCACTTGTTCGAATTCATCCTCAAGAGAGGAGGTAGAAGTCTCCTGCTTACACCTATGAAGGTAGGAGGGAAGAGGAAACATTTGAGTGGTAGTGGAACTACACTGCAGTCCACATTCTCTATCAGGAAAGCTGTGTACAACCATTGGCAGGCGCACACACATACGCTCTGTCTAGGGTTAGGATATTTTTTTGTTTGCTTTTTTATTAATAAAATAAGGGAAAGTGTGAATTGCAAACCAGATCACCACATTGTGAATCAGGACAACACAATACAGAGAGATGGTTCATCAGTTGAGCTCCTTAGGTAAGCAGGGGAACCCAAAGCCAGGTGATCCTGGAAATGGAAGTTTCCCTACACACTATAATTTACAGAAATTTTGTACATGTCTGTGGGAGGTGTGAGGGTGGCCGGAAAAATTGACCATTCAAAATCCATGCACTGAGTATTTGAATCAACCCTTTTCCTTTTTAAAGGGCAGGGACAGTAGCTTACATTTGCATTTATACATAAGCCTTGGGTAAAATTATTCACTCTGACCATGTTTGTGGAAAATAATCCATAATATTGAGCCTAGATCATTTTACAAAATCATTTTTTTCTTCAAATAAAAATCACCAGTTTGGCTCTTAGAGCTTTACCCCTACAGATGCCCTTAGAAGATGAATCAGCTTCCTACCTAGGCTTTTAGTGTCACCTCTGCTTCCATGACGGTGTCTGGCACTGAAAACTGAGAGACTTCTGCCAAAGGGTGTCAACCACTATATCTGAAAGTTCAGCTCCTGCTTTTCCTACTTTTAAAAAATAGGCTCCATTAGGGGTCTCAAGAACACACACACAAATTAAAAAAAAAACCTTATTGTTTGCCTCAGGTTTTCATTAGCTTTTTGCTGTTTCCTTACCCCAAGGTGCTTCTTTTTTATATTTGAATACTTGCAAATTGTCAGTTTTAATAAGTATGCTGTCTGTAGTCATTTCTAGAAAATGTACCCGTCTCAGTCATTTCTTTTCCCCACACAGAAGTTTATTTTGTGTTTTCTTTTTGTAGAAGAATCCTTTGCCTGAGTGCCGATATTGTTTTGCTTCCCAATGAGGCAGGAATGAAGAGAGGATTAAGTATATCTTTAAAGAAAGCCTAGGTAAGGTGGAAAGAAATAGATCAATCCATTGAACTGCTTGATGACTTCCACCCCAAAGGATCCCCCTGCATGGCTCAGCTCTGCGTGGCTTTGCTATTGTTTCCATATTCCCTTCTCAGTGGAACTTTTCTTACAGAGAGAAGACATTGGACAAAGTGATTATTTCAGTCATTTGCCTCATTACTGACCCACTTTTCCCTCTGGCTGGCTCTTCCGAGGCTGATTGCTCTCTGCCAGACTGAAAGCCTCTCCTCCTTTCTGCTGTTCCTTTCAAAAAGCGGTGATATGGTAAAGGAAAATAGTGCGCCAGGTTCTTGTCTGTTAGAACTGAATTAAGGAACTAAGAAAATTACTGTGAGCAAACAGCTTTAAAAGTTGAGGGCCCCTTGTTCATCAGAGCATAGAGTTTTAGAGCCACAGATACTTAGAGATTGTCTTTTCCAACAGGCTCATTTTATAGATGGAGTTCCAGAGCAGTGGAAACAAGGTCAGACCACTTTATTAGTACTGGGATGATAGCCCAGTCCTCCTAATTCTATTCTTTCCATTACATTTGATTTAATTCCAGAATCTAGATTACAATTAAAGGCACAGACATATTAAAGTTAATCATTAACCTCTGAAGTAGCAGATTGAGTTTAATAGAGACAATGTTACAATTCTCGGTAGGGATAATAAGAGAGCAACTGGGAAAGAATAAAACTCAAGAATTAAACAACTTCCCAGTTTCTCGGTTTTGGTGAAAATATATATGACAAGGAAGTTCATCCCAATGCATGCAAATTTAAAGGAAAAGAGTTTGGCAGAAATGCAGAGAAAAATAGTCAAAACTAACCTGGAAAATTTCCTCCTCCATCATTCTGGGAGACTCCTGAAAAAAGAAACACAATGCCATTAACAAAGGAAGGAGCGATTCAAAAGGGTTCATTGCTTTTACACTTAAAGCATATCCTTTCTTCCTTCTAGGCTTATAAATATGACTTTGGATGTGAAAGTTTCATATAAAACAACCCAGACTCTTTGCTTTATTCCTGTAACAGTAACAGTGAATTTAAATAACTCTTATCTTCAAATAGGTCATAGTACCTTGCAGATATTTTTGAGTCATTTCATCACTTCCTCTTTGAGAGGTCTCCCAGTGCTCAGCTTTTATATTTTTTCATATTCCTTTCTCATTGCAACCTCTTCTTATGGTGAGAAAAGAAATGCAGGGGAGAGTTATTTCAGTCATTTTACTCAGCATGTCCTTGGAAAAGACGGGTAGAGAAAGGGAGCAACAGTTGCTGTAAGGGTAATGGGTAAAATGTGAAGAGTCATAGGAATATCGAATATTCAGGGCTTAAGTTTTCTCTCAAATGCAGAACCTCCACATATATGAAGGAAACTGTTTAAAGAGGGGTAATCCAGTTGGTGGAAAGGAGGGAGACAGCATTCATAGTTGCAGATAAGTCTGGAGATACCTGATGTTGTTGGAGAAACGCGTGTCCCCTGTGCTGTCTCCTGCACCCTAGGATGGGGAGCACGAGGTGCCCAAGTGCAGAACTTCTCCAGAGGCTCTGACCTTCTCCCACACAGCCTCCCTGCTCCTTTCTCCTTTCTTTCCTTCCTTCCTTTATCTCTGAGATTGCTGGGTACAGATTTTAATGTTTATAGGCTCTTTTGCATTCATTTGAAATAGTATTCAGTTTGAAAATTTAATAATGCTGACATTGTTAATATTAGCTACCTTTTATTGACCACATCTCTAAAGTGTTTATATTTAATCACTACCACAACACTACTGATAATTATTCTTTTCCCTTGGTTTTATAGATGAGAAAAAAGGAGGTGAGACAGACTACAGAACATGTTATTTCTGTTAGGGGCAGTGATTGGAAGAGCTGAGATCTGAACATGTTTTTCTAATTGGAAAGCCTGTTTTCCAGATCTTATTATGCCGTCAACAACTGTCTCTTCTCTGTCCATCGACACCTTCCCCAACTCCAAGTTCTCTGGGACGAAAACTTCCATCTCTTGTGTGATTTCTGCATTCAGCATCAAAGCTTTTTATGAACAAGCATGCTTATGCTGACCTTTGACAAAAAGGAGAAACTGCTCTTGGAGTGTCTGTGTGTGAAGGGTTAGCAACGGATAGGAGGAGATGACTTGGTTACTTTAGTGGAAGGTTCTGGAAGTTTTGTTAGAAAGAAACAAAGACATGGGCTCATATAATTTATTCCACAGACAGTTGTTGGTGAGTCCGTAGCTTTCAGAAAATAAAGGATTCTACTTGAAAAGAAAACTATTCATACAGTTCTCTTTAATCTCACTTCTAGGTGCTTATTATGTTGTGTTTCAAAATACTTTGTTTTTAAATGGAGAAGACTCTAAGGGGTCCTAGGTCACTAATCTATGGTCACTCAGGCTTCTGTTTATTCTCAGAAGAGGAATAAAACATATTAGCTGAAGAATTTAATGCTCCCACTCACCAGCCCCCTCTGCCCCTCATCCCTTCAGGCTCCTTGTCCCCCGTCCAGCTCCACCATCTAAATGTTTCTGCTGTTGCTATGCAGAGCCATGGGAGAGACTGGGAGGCAGCTGTGATGCTGTGCCCTTTGCAAATGCTCTGCTTGGTCCTCAAAGTGGTTCCCTTGTTTTTGTCAGTGTTTCTCCAAGTGAAAAGAGAAGCACATTAAGACAGAAACACACCTCTTTTGCTCCCTCAGCGATCATGTTCTGTACCTTTGGTAGTTATGATTCTTTCAGGGAGCCCATCCAGCATGCCACACGTCCTGTATTTGAACCCCAAATTCCTGAAATAGCTGAAGTTTGCTTGATCAGCCCTGAAGTGTTTTGAAAGCAGAGGTCCTGATACTGTTAGCAAGGTTGATATGAAGGAAAGTGAATGGAGATCAACTGAATAGAGGATAAAGTTAAAGAGAATGAAGAGAGATTGTTTTGTTTTATTCTGGGTTCTAGATGGAATTCTGCTACTGACATTCAGAAGTTAGAAAGCCAGAGGTAACAACCAGGTCCACTGATCTTTGTGGAAATAATGTTCATTAGGATAGCAATATGAACAGGACCATTGTGTTATTTGCCCAGCTTTAGGTAGAACATAATTGATCATAATAAACATTATTTATAGAGCATGTACTCTGTGTTAGGTTTCACAAATATCATATCTTTAAATCTTCACTTCTATGGGATAGGTAATCTTATATCCATTTTATGAATGAAGAAACTGAGGCTCAGAGTGTTTATAATATTTCCTCAAAGTCATGCAGGAAGAACCAGGACTCAAAGGGCCATGAATCTTCTTTCAATTTGATGTTATACTGTATGTAACAATAGTATTTTATGTACTTCAGGAAGGATGAATATTTGTTAGACATTGACAAAAGTGTGAAATAGCTAATATTTTAATGTAATGATACTTGGATAATGGGCCCTTGAGTACCAAGAGGGGACTGGAGTGAATAATACCTTGCAAGGAGTCACTAGACATCTTTGAAAGAAGTACACTGATGGTAATTCACAAGTAACAGTGACTTTGGAATTAGATACTTAAAAATTGCAAGAGTGAGGGATCCAGAATTTAAGTGGACTAAGACAAAGAAATGGATGCACTTTTAATACCAGTAGCCAAGAGAAGGCTGGAAAGCATCTATCACCTATCAAAGTTTGCAAAAAAATTGTTTAGGAAGAAAGTTTCTTCTTCTCTTACATTTCTGGTAAAATGATAGATCTAGAGGCTTGAGCAGATTCAGGTTCAAGTCTTTTTTTTTTTTTCTAGGCTATTCTATAATGTTAAATTTGTGTTTTCAGCTTCATCCACTGATTACAAAGTTCCCCATTTATATTTTGTCTAATAGTTTTGGTAATCACTTATGACTCTTCCTAGACTCATTTTTAGAAATTAGGATTATTACAGTATTGATAAGCTAATCCTATCATTCTTTCTGCTTATTAGTTGAAATATTTCCATTAAGGAAAACTCTTCCCACATTCGCAATTTGTCTATTTAGGGGAACAAGAAATGTAGGATGAATGCTGGACTTTCTCCTTTAATCCTTCAGTTTCAGACTCATGAATTCTTTTGCTAGCGTTCTGTAAAAGTAAGAGATGAGTAATTTTAGTATCGTTATGAAATCAATATTCTAAACATTTTATGTGTATTTCGACTCATTGCTTTGCATGTACAATTTTATATTTTTCCTTAAATATGGCCCCTTAAAGTGCATTAGTGTCAGGCCACGTAAAATCATACCTTTGCTTTTAGTTGTTGGAGTGAGCTATCCTGTAAGTTTCAATAAGGAGCTGAGCATTTACAGGCTGAGTTCTAGTGGGAAATGTTCTCCTCTCTTAGGAGGCTCTGCAAGTCATGGCAGTGGATTAATGTGAGGGAGGATAAGAAATAACATCAATAATCAACCAATGGGAATATATTATATTAAAAAGTTACTGCACAACAAAGGAAACAGTCAATAGAGTGAGGAGACAGCCTACAGCTTGAGAAAAATGTTTGCCAGATACAGAGGACTAATATCTAGACTATATTAAAAAACTAAAAAAAAAAATTAGACCCCCCCCTGCAAAATGAAAGACTCAGTCAAAAAATGGGCAACTGATTCTCAGATGAAGTACAAATGGCCAATAAATACATGAAACAATATTCAACATCACTGGCCATTAGAGAAATGCATGTTAAAACAACAGTGAGATTCTATCTTGCCTCCAAAAGAATGCCTCTCACCAAGAAATCAAATAACAAGTGCTGGCTAGGCTGCAGGAAAAAAAAGAGGAACAACAACAACAACAACAACAACAACAACAAAACCAACAACAAATCACTACCACCAAAAAACTGTTGGTGAGAGTATAAACTAGTATAACTACTAAGGAAATCAGTATGGAGATTCCTCAAAAAACTAAAATTAGAAATTTCATTTGACCCAGCTATTCCCCTTCTAGGTATCTTCCTGAAAGAATTAAAGATTCCAGTCACAGTGATACAAGCATACCAAGGTTTATATCAGCACAATTTATAATAACTAAATCTTGGAAATAGTCTGTATTCCTATCAACAGATGAATGGATAAAGAATATATGGTATTTATACACAATGGAGAACTATTCTGCTATAAAGAAGAATAAATTTGAGTCATTTGTAGGAAAATGGATGCACCTTGAGACTGTAATTTTAAGTGAAATAAGTCAGACACACAAACTTAAATTATCATATGATTTCTCTTATATGAGAAACCAAAGTATAAACAATTAAAAGAGCAAAATAAAGTGTGGAAATAGGAATCAGAATAGGAATCAGGGATATAGATCTTTTACAAATGATCAAGGGATCTAGAGATAGAGGGTGTGGGGAGGCAGGCAGGGGAAAGAGATATGGAAAGAATTAAGATGTGTCATGAACATGCATCAACTCCCCACAATTAATGTAATCACTGTACACTGCAAACATGTACTAATAAAAATTAATAAAAACACTGGGAGAAAAAAATCTTTTTTATATTCAGTTTTTGGTTTGCCATTCCTGTTATATCAGCTCTTTATTTTTATTTGTTTTGTGTTAGTTTTGGAGAGATTCACCACACTGTCATCTTGCCTTTTTTCTTCTTAGAGTATGTTTAAATCTATTTGTATGTGGCAGTTATATATTTGTTGTTTGTAGTAACGCTTCCTTTTATTTTTTCTTCCATAGTCTAATTCTTAAAATGTGTCTGTATGATCTTGGAATAAAGGGTTGATACAAAGTTAGAAAGCAATTTGTAAAATGAGAATTTGAAGGACAGTCTTTGTTGCCAAAGCTACTATAGAAATACCACAAGTATTGCTCAGTATTCAGCCTTTATGAAACAGTCTCACTTGGGCATGTTAGTTAACTGCACTGGCTTTTATTTACTATAGTCTACCAATTCCTCATTTAGCCAGAGGTAATTACTCTGAAAACCTCATCTATATGGAAGATGAAGGAAAATAATAATGTGAAACAAGTAGCTGTAAACAGCTGAACTAGATGCAGCAAGGTCATTAAAAACAAATCTCATGTATTTTACTGAAAGGAGAACCCCTGACTAGAACCTGCTTTCTTCCATTAAAATATAATTTTAACAAGCATGGCTAATTGGTTTTTTTGCCTTTGGCAAAGAAAGAAAGAAAGAGATGGTGTGGTAGCAGAAATGAGAAAGAAGCACACAAATTATGTACAGTAAGATATAATAACCAACATTTGTGTATTCTCTTTTAGGGCAATTAACAGTGTCCTATTATCTTTGTGTCCTTTACACAGTTCCCAACACTCTGTTTTCAATAATCATTCCACCAACAAACAGACAAGATTAAGAGGCTGGGGAGATATAGAAGACCCACACACCCTAAAAGAAGAATTTAGATAGGATAACAGTTAAAGGATGCCCTGGGCACAGGCAGAGAGTTCTTTATATTACATTGTACTGTGCCATGAGGGCACTTCTATTTAGGGAAAAGAGGAGCCAGCATGGAGCAATAGCTCATGTTGCTATCAGTGACATGTCATTCAGAAAAGGTTACATTTTAAAACCCAAGAGTACTTTTAGCCTTAAAAAATGATTGTCATTAAAACTATTCTCCCTTCCTACATCTCTCTTTCTATCACAGGCTCTCTACCAGTTTCACCTTTTCAAATTTAGCAAACTCCTTTATGGAATAAATTGCTCATTACCTGATGCTGCTGCTAAAATGATCTGTTTCCATACACAGAGTAAATCTGTTAGAAATCAGTGTATGGAGAAAAAAAATGTTCATACATACTCATGCCTAAAATCCGAAAAATGCTATTTAACTTTAGTAAACATGTAGACTCTGTATAGGTGGGCATTTCTGCTCACATGCTGATGATTTGTTTATTCAATTTGCCTTTGGTATGCTGTATTCATCAAGACTTTTAAACTTGGAAGTGCTAATAATGGTAATAATAGCAGCCAGTTTGCCCTGACTGATAACATGTCTGAATGTGCACATACAAAAGCCAGGAACTGTGCAAAGAGCTGTCACCGATTAATGTATTATTTCTCAGCACATTTTAGGAAGAAGGAACATTATCATCCAATCTTACACCTGGGGAGCTAAGGCCTGGAGAGATGTGTTTACACATTCAGAAAATGGTAGAGCTGAGATTTGAGTCTTAGTGGTCTGATTCCAAATCTATATTCTGAGCAATGGTGTGTGGTTCCTTTTTCTCATCATCATCTCTGGGAACAAAATAGCCAACCGAAGGGCAAGATCTATTTTTATCACAGTTAATAAAATATCATTTTATTTTGCTGTCATTTAGTCATGAGGCCAAAGATCAATGAAATAAATTAACCCTTAGTTGGAAGAGAGATTAGAAAAATATTCTCTAGGCAATCTTTATTAAATTGTTAATGTATTCATTCTCTCCTCTCTCCCTTTCTTCTCTCTTCCTTGAGCTTGATTGATATAGGTGGCTAAATCAGATCATTCTTGAAATATTATTTTATATCTCATCCTATCCCAAGTTTTTGTCTGTTTGGGATTATGTGAATAATTTTACTATTTCTGTATGGCACTATACTTTTGGAGATCTTTGGTCATACCTATTTGAATTTTGCTCGTATCAAAATATCTTTCTGTAGATATAGGTCATATTCTGGAAACACAATTTTGAGGTGATTTTCATTCACAGGCCCCCAAGAATCAAAACTAGCCACCCTGATTAGCAATTGTTTTTGTGTAAGAACCTTGAACTGACAGGAAAATACCTACTTTAGTTATCTTGCTGTTCAGATATGGAACAATCCATGCTACTGATTTTTTTCCTAAGCAAAACAAACTAATATGTATCCTTGCCAGAGGGTGAGGGACACAGGGATGCTTTGTATGTGACTTTAATGAAAAACATGTTTGTCTTTTAAAATCATCCATGAGCGAGGTGGGAATCTGGGAGTTGAGGAAGAGCAAAAAGATAGCTGCATTGGGGAATAATGAAAAAGGAGGAGACTGTGAGTGAGGGACTGATAAGATAAAGTGCATTTAGGTTGTCTATCAGATGTCGGAAGCCATGGCCTGCTGCTCTGAAATTGCCTTTTCATGTAGCAGTTCTTGAAGGTAAGCTCAGAGTGCAACCTTTAGTACTCTTTTGGGAGAGAGGAAAACAACAGTAAATACAGTAGTCACAGCATATGCCCATGATTTCTTTCCATTCACAGTTTATCAAGATTATTGACATGGACTTTTTTTGACAAAAATGAGAGCAACTGTTTACTTTTTCATTATACTGGTTCTCTCTACTTTTTCCCTCTATTGCTTCTTGCTAGCCTGAACCTCTCTACTTGAAGCTGCACAATTTGAATGTGGCTAACAGTGCTGATATCTGCTCTCCAACCCGTGCCTGATCTTAATAGCTATAGTTTAGAAACTATTTTCTTGCTTTTTTTTTCTTTTCTTGAAGGAATCTCAATCATTCTTTGAGTTTTATTATCCACTTCATGCATGGTGAGGACATTTTATAGGGCAACCACGAGTCAGAGTGAAGGATGGAATGGAAAATTAGAACTATGTTCTTTGAGCGGTTAATTTGAGAGTGAGGAATCTGAAGTTATTCCTGACTGCACTTTTCGTATCTGATTGCATTCCATACTCTGTCCCATTGTAAAATGCTTCTGGGTGCCTCAATTCTTGCATAATGGCAGCACTTGGGTTGCAGTCACAGTCATGATCCTATCTCCATAGTTTGCTTTATAGTTTTTCCCAGACTCAAATAGCCTGAATACAGGTGTCATTGCAGGAAGCAAAATGCTTTTATATTATGTCTAGAAACACTTAGGTCTAAATGCCTGTGAACTCTAGTTCTCAACTCTCTCATCTCCTTCTGCTTTCCTTGTGGTCTTAGTGCTAACCCACAGGCCCTTAAAACCTGAGACCCTTTGCTTATTGATCTGAAGAGACAGAGACCTTGATAGAAAAGTACTGGCCTTTTGTAAGCAGTGGAGGTACTTGGAAGAAACTGCAGGCACTCTGCTCTAATTGTATTCTGGGATCAGCTTGGCAGGCAGATCTATTCATCCCTTTTACCTGTGACTTGACATCAAATCTTCCAGTAGGAGGATCTCCGTTCGCAGTGGGAAGGGGGGATATGTGATGAATGAACCTTTGGCTGCTTGTAAGAATGTGCCCAATACAGGATTTCTCTCTGATTCTCTAAAGCCCTTCTGCATTTTTCAGTCCACTTCTCTCAGCAAAACCAGGCAAAGGGAAAGATGATTAAGTCTCAGAAGAGGCATGAAATGGCCTGAAGCTAAAGAGGGAAAAAGTTTAGGGTGGACATTTTGAAAGATGAAGAGAAGAGGGATTAGGCAGTGGAATAGAAGTCCCACCACTGCAGAGAGGCAGGAAAAGGTTAGATAAGATATTAACATTAATGAGATAGAGCAAAGCTCTAGAGAATAAAGGCTTGACTAAAAGGAGGAGAGTAGGAGGGAATCATAACAAGCGGATAATAATAAGTGCTTTTTTCCTCTCTGCATCCAGGTTATAATTTTCACAGGACAGGATTTTTTTTTTCCTTTTTTGAGACAGCAGGGTATTTAGATTCCAATCCTATGTAACTAGGACACTTGTTTGTGTTAGAAAGGTAATTCTTTACTTATTCAACAATTATATTTTTTAGCTCAGACTATGTATCAGGCTCCAAGGCTTCTAGAATACAATTGTAGAAAGACAAGTGGTATTATTTCCTGGTGTGTGGGGGAGACTGAACTATCAGGGTGTGGGCTGATGCCCCACCATGGACGAGAGATAAGGAAGATTGTTTGATGACTGACCTCAGAAGCTCAGAGGGCCTGGAAGAAGGTTTCCCTCCCCCCAGGGAAGAGCACTGCAGACAAACACAACCTCTTATGGGATTAGGTAGCAGCTGCATCTCTCTTTTCCCAAAGTGCCAAGTGCTGCTGTGGGCTTTCTCAAACAACCCTCTCCAGAGAGGGTAGTCTCCCTGGACTGCATGGCACATGCGTCCTATGTTCTCTCCTTGGGAAGGTGCTTCTACCGCTTTGCTGTGAATAGGAGGAATAGCAGGAGGGCACTGCCTCTCCTTTCCCCTCAGCAAGCTCTCTGAGGAATGATGAGATAATGTAGTATAACAGACCTCTAAATGAGCCTTGGCTGACAGGTTTCCTCATAGTAAAGTACATCTCTTCACTCTTGGGGCATGATTTGGCATTTGGCTTCTGTCTTCCTTTTTTTTTTTTTCTGGTACCAGGGATGGAAGTCAGGACCTTGCGCTTGTGAGCCAGGCGCAGTGCCACTGAACTAAATCCCCGGCCCCAGCTTTGTCTTCCTTGCCACAGCTCCACAGCCACTTAGCTGAATCTGGCCAGTAGATGTTTATCAGTGAATGGTTTAGAAGAAAGTAAACTGAATGCCTTTACATCAGGTGTGCACTGCTGTGGTCTCAAACTCCCACAGGCTCACTCATTTGTGATGCAGCCTGGGCCCTGCTGCTACCAGGTTTTGGGATGCTAGATCCTCCTTCTGGAGGTGGATTCCAGGTTCTTTCTGTCTTGAACAAAGAATTGGTCAAGACAAGTGCAAAAGTTAGGAAGTTTTACATTCATTAGAGATATGAAAAGAAAAGAAACATGCTTTACGAGGGACTCCTGGCCAACTAAAAGTAGGAAAAGAAGTACACTTTACAGGGTGAGGGTGGATCATGTGAAAAGGAGTGGCCAAGAGGAAAATGGTGGCCATCTTTTGTATTGCTCATTCCTGAGGCTGACATCAGGTCTAGGCTATCCTATCAAAACCTGCTTGGGTTCTCACAAGCAGGCTTGAAGATAGCACTCTGTGATTGGTTCCATGTGCTGGGCTTTAGAAATTGTTCTGCACGTGTGTTCTGCCTGGAACTTTGTAATCCACAGGTAATGGCCACTTCCCCAGACAGTTTGCCATGCCCTAATCTCCTGCCTCACAATCTCCACAATTTGCCTTATTTGTAAATGCAAGTGTGATGTGGTTGCAGAAGGGAGTGCGCGGGGAACTTTGGGAGCATAGTTCGGAGAAAATGACATTGAATCTGAAACACAAAGAATGAGGAGTTAACTAGGTGAAGAGTTGGAGATGGGGTGAGCATGGAGTGTTTCAGGTAAAAGGGACCAGGTGAGAGACCTTAAAAAGAGAGACTTGGTGTCTACTCAGAGTGTAGAGCCCAGCATGCCTGGTGTGATGAACAGAAAGGACCTGCAGCTATTTGAAAAAAAAAATTTTTAAATTGGTGAGGCACTTCTCCAATGTCTTTTATAATCTCTTTCCTGGTTCCTCCTTGGCCAACATTTGGAGAATCTCAGATGGAGTTGTGAGACAATCAGCAAGTAGCCTGGGAATAGAATGAAGTTAATGAAGATAGAATCTTTACTGCATCTTCATTTTTTCTTTTTTAAGGCCAATTCTCCTTTCTACAATAAAGATCCATTTAATAACTGCTAAATAACTTGGGAAAATAATCTGTGAACTGCTGTGTAATTTCCTTTTTCTTTTCTTTATATTTTCCCCTCCACTCCATTATCCCTTTCTGCTTTCCTTCCTTTTTTCTCTTAGAATGATTTAGATATAACAATTAGCCAAAGTAGTTCATTACATTTACTTTTGTCTTCAGTGTTTTGAGAATCTAAGGAAGAACCTAGTCCCATAGGGTGCCCTAATACAAAGCACTGGAAAATTATAATTGCTAAATAACTTGGGAAAAACGTCTGTGAACTGCTATGTAATTTCCTTTTTCTTTTCTTTATATTGTCCCCTCCATTCTATGATCCCTCTCTGCTTTCCTTCTTTTTCTCTCTTAGATTGCTCTCCCTTTTTGTTAGGTCATTTACCTTAGAAACCTTATAAATGTACTACTTTCTCTGTTTTTTTTTTTTTGGTACTGGGCAGGGAACTCGGGTCCTTGAGCTTGCAAGGCAGGTGGTGGAAGCCCTGAGCTAAATCCCTAGGCCCCTGTCTCTGTTCTTTTAAAATTTATCTTTTTAGAAATTAAGTAAGGTTGTCAGGTTTATGAACTGAGAATATCTTTGTCAAGACCTGGGAGCCATCCTGATATGTAAAAATCAAAGGAGCTAACATTTCTGTTTTCCTCTTTCCTTGTGATGAGAGGAACCTAACTTCACTGCATTGTTTCAAGCGGAACTTAAAGATTTCTCCATTCCAGTTAGCTAACAGATGTTCACCCTGATTACCAGGTAAAGTTAAAATAAACTGTTTGTGAACAGTGTTGTTACTCAATCTTCTGACTTGAGAGCTACTTATTGTTTATCTTATGAACATGAATGTATCCCCGGCACACACACACACACAAAAAGTGAACATGAGTGTAATGAGTTGTATTAGATTTCTTTTTGTTTTTGCAGTTCCTTAGCAGATTGCCTGTGATGCATATCACATTCTGGTTTAATGCTTATTCAGTTATAAAACTGTCTGGCCTTTCAACTACTTTCTCAGAGATGATTTCTAGGCTGTGAGAAGATTTTGTTTATTATATTTCCCCGACAGACCTTAAACAGGGAACAATCTGCCTCTCCTTTCCCAGAGCTTTTTAAGAAGAACCTAGTACTGTGAGAAATGGAAATTGTCACCCTCTACTTCTCAGCAGTGGTGCCTGATATGCATTCTTTTCAGCAGATGGAATGCCAGCCCTTTCAAATTTTCCCAGGTGGACCAAACACTGTTTGCTTTCAGAAGTTCTCAGTGAGACTTTCATTTTAAATTCATAAAAGTTATCAGCCAACTTCCAACAATTGTTTAATAAAAAGCAATTAGCTAGCCAAAAATATAATGGCTTTTAAGTCAAAATATGCTGGAGACAGCTGCTAAGCGGGCCACTGGCAGGCCCCGGGCCATATGCCATGAGTTCCAGGCATATGTATAGCCAGGCACAACAGCACAGAGCATATTGGGAGTAATAAACCCAGCCCCCCACCTTCCTCCCTCTGCCTCCACCCAATTTTCCCACTCGAGAGAAACTGACAGCAGGAAATTCTCTGGAGTAAATTGCCACAGTCAAGATTCACAAAACTCATTTATTAGGCGAGGATCTAATCTGGCAATAGATGCAGTGAGCCTTAGTTCCTGAGCCTGGTTTGGATAAAATCCATGCAAACCTTATTGCATTGCAGAAAAACGATTAAAAAAAGAAAAGCCTCCACAAAACAACTAACTCAACAGCACTCATCAAGAAAATTGAACTCAGATTATAGACTTTTCTGTTATCTGTTTGCTTCTTCCAAATTAATATTTGCGTGGAAAAAGTTTCTAAAGGTTCCTTCCTATTCCTTGCAAAGATAGTTTCATTCTCCGCAGGGTTTGACACTGTCATTTATTGCTCTGCCTTGTACTCCAGGAGAGGCTCTGGTGATTGAGACCTTGGCCCTATGTGTCTTTCACTGTCATCAGGAATACAAATCTAGGTACACCCCTATTTTAATCACTGGGGGTGGAGAAACAAGAAACTCTCCTGAAATATTTTTGTGAGTAAGAAAGACCATATTTTCATCACAAGCCAGTTTATTTTGAGAACAAAATGCAGGCGAATCACCTTTCTTTGTTGAGAGCTTTTTCGACCCCAAGTATCCTGTGGTTTATAAACATTCTGAAGCTGTTTTTAGAGTGTTGGCATTGCCTATCTTCCTTTTGGGGGTATGCTCTGTCACCATGTTTTCTGCCCACTTGTAGTGCCAGCAAAACCTTACTCCATAGCTAAGTGAACATGTAATCTTCTTTTTGGAAAGAGTAGGAATTTTTCCTCCTAAACAAACTAACATAATGTGTACAATAATGTTCCAGAGTATCCCAACAGCCTCCATTTTTCGATTCTATCTTCAATCATGTCTTTCCAAAACAAAACAAAAACTTTTTCAGCAAAGCCACAATGAGGGGGAGTGTGTTGGGATCCTCCAAGGCCAACCCTGATTTTGATAATTTGCTCATGAGCAGTGCTCATAACAATTTGTTACAGAGAAAGGATGCTAAGCAAAGTCAGCAAAAGGAAATGGCACATGGGCTGAAGACTGGGGAAAACCAGGGACAGGACATTCCCAGGGCAGTCACACAGCTTGTACCTCCTCCCCTCAGCAAAGAGTCATGACAAATGTCTACCAGGGAACCTTATTGGAGACTCAGTTTCCAAGGTATTTTTTGAAGGCTGGTCAGATAGGCACCTTCCCTCTAAGTCCAAAATTCCAGACTGCAGAAGAAACACAGGTATTCAGCATAAATCACGTTGTATGCACAAATAGTTTCAGTGCTGATAGTCATTCCTCTCAGCTCTGGAAATGACAGGACCATCTCCACATCCAAGTTCCCAGATACCAGTTAAGGGCTAGCGTTATAAGCTGATCATTCTTTAGCTTTTCTTTTTCCCAGTTTAATCTTCCTGCAGAAGGATTTTAGCCACTTTGTTGGTGCTCCAAGGGAGGGGGTGGAAATGGTGTGAATGGATTTATGGGAAGCAAAAGGCATGGCTTGTCCCATGATACAGGTCCAGTATACTAAGGACTCTAAGAGAGGTGGCTTGGCAAGGTTTATAAAGCAGGGACTTTAGAGTTTGGCATATCTGGGGCCAAAGCTAGATATTTCTATTGCATTTATAAAATTTCAACTTTCATATCTATGTTTGTATGGATAATCCATCAAATATTTAATATATGGATAAAGAATAGTTGAATAAATTTGGATGGAAGTAGGATAATCTGGATTTTGGGAGAAATACAATAACATAGACCTATGGGCATGTAAATTAGTAAGTGAATCAAGAATAAAACTAATATTCCTGCCTGTGTAATCCAGTGTTCTAACTTTGGTGTTGGGATTCTCATTCCACTTTTTAACGAATATATCCACTTAACAATGTCCAAGGTGTGATTTAAACCTACAGTGAATATTTAGATAAAATTATTACAGTAAAAGACACATTGCCATTAATTCCCTTCAGTATACTGTCCCATGATTTAAATATTCTTATGGCATCATTTTGCCACTTTCTGAAGCAGTACTGGAAGTCTTTTTTTCATGTCTTTAGTAGGTGTGATGAAAAATACAGTGAATGCTGCTGTACATAGAAAGGCTGTTAAAAAACACTATGGTGTGTCCTCATCCATCTTATCCATCCAATCTGCACCCTTCTCCACAAAGTCAAAATGATCATGAAAGATAAACATTTTGAATCAATTCAGAACATTGGGGCAGCCACGACACTACAATTGAAGAGACACAGAAGACTTTCACAACTGTGTCAGAGAGCGGCATGAACAATGGGGTATGTTTGAAGTGAGAGGAAGTATATTGATGTGGTTAATGGCAATGTGTTTTTAATTAACAAACTAAAAAAAAAAAAAAAAAAAAAAAAAAAAAAAAAGGGAACATTCACCATATTTTTTGATCACACCTTATAGATATAAATGAGTATGCAAGGGGGCATACAAGGATGTCCATTATGCAGTGTGTGCTGTCCAAATATTTGTAGCTTGGTGTGGGATCTGATGGAGAGACAGAGATTCCAAATGAATGACATGGAACCACAAATTCCAGGCACTGTAACTCTAGAACTACAAAGGATAGAACAGAGGGAGCTATGCCCATCTGCTTTTTCTGCTAATTCACCATTAATGTGCTGTGTATACATTTAATTCTTCTTGGTAGACTTGATTTTAAAATCTTTTTTGTACAGAGGACCCTTGAGTTACAACTGGCCTGACATGTAACTTGGGTTACAACCAGAATTTTAGTTTTAACTTAACGACCAAAGTCTTGAGTTACGACCCAAATGCCAGCCACTTGTGCTTCCAGATGGTCTCAGATACAAATTTAACCCTTGAAGAGTTCTGGAAGGAACATTACAACATCCTTTCCTGTGTGGGGTTGAGAAATCCTAGGCCAATATCTCTCTAGGGACACTGAGGTCTGCCTGCATACAGGAGAGAGGCTTTGAGGGCTGTGTAAGGAGCCTGAGCATTCAACTGACCAACCTGAGTTATAACCAGCCCTTGAGAATGAATTGAGTTTGTAAGTCAAGGGTCCACTCTATTTTCAGGTTATGTTATCTCTTGAGCCAACACATTAAATAAAATAGTATTTCTGGGAAAGAAGAATCTTAATTTACTTATTCTAATATGTTCACCTAAACAGTAGTGAGTTTGATTTACCTCCTCCTCCTTTCTGGATCTAGGGAGTCCTCCTCTTCCTGGCTTATCTTCAAATATAAGGCGATGAATTCTTTGGCCCCTCTGAGGCTTTATTCACATCTATAATTTTTTTTATGGAGCATGAAAACTATATAGCCAGGTAATTCCAGGGGGAGAGGAGGAGGGAGGTCCTCATATTTGATCTTTGTTTTTAGAATAGTTAGACTTATTTCTCTAACTTGGCCAGGTATTCTGGTTTTCTGTTTAATGCTATCATCTCATATTCACACATATAGGCATAAATGCCTAGAGTTTTGAGTATTCATCATATAGAAGGCTTTTGAATAATCAGCTTGTTGTTTTGCAATCATCTTAGAACAGAGTCAGATGACAGGGCTCAATGTACAGATGCGTTAGCCTCAATGATTGATTTTAAGCCTAGACTAGCCCAGTGAATTAGTAGCTGTGAACTACTGACAACTTACTTAGTCTCTCTGTTCTCATATTTCTCATGTGTAAAATGGGGAATAAAACTTTATTTCTTATTTCAGGATTAAATATGGATATTTTGACCTGCTGAAATAGTCTCTGACATGATTATATGTTTTTTTTTCTGGTACCTGGGATGGAACTCAGGACCTTGTGCTTGGGAGGCAGGTGCAGCACCACTGAGCTAAATCCCGGCCTATATGTTTGATAAATACAAAAAGAGTAAAGAAAAAGCTAGAAAAAGAGTCCTAAGCCACATTACAATGTTTCTTAGGTTCTTTTTTAAGATTATAAATAATTACCTTGAGTTTTGTTTTTCTTGGTAAATTTTGCAAGAATCGAAACCCAATACTTTCTTCACTTCACCTCTGTTAGCCCATAGTTTCCCAGAGCAGAAATCTGGTTTATGCTAAATCAGAAATGGAAATGTGAATTTCTACTGAAAGATCACATTATCTTGATCATCACAAAAAGGAAATAGCATGTTACTTTTTGCGGGGGGGGGGCGGTTAAAAACGTGGCTAAAATTGATTATCCTGACAAATTCTATAATGTTTCTTCCCTTTTTCTGTTTATACTAATATTTTGAACTAACTTTTTCTGCCGAATAAGATTTAGTAATTCGAGTGGGTGCATGTGTCAGTGTTATTCTAAGGAAAAGTAAGTGCCAGTATGTGGTCCAGTGAAAACTGTCACATACCAACAAGCAACTACACACACACACACACACTCCATGGAGAAGTTCTCTTGAAATGAGAATATGAAAACAATGTGCCTGGCACATAGTAGGTGCTAAGAAAATACAAATTCCTTTCTCTCACTTGGCCTGGCTACCAGAAGCAATTACTTCCCTCTGAGTTTTTCTGCTGACCTTTCTTTATCTTTAGTTAGGAAAACACACGGGTTTATTTTTTTTAAAGTCCTCTATCACAAACTGTATGATGTCTAACTTAGCAGAGGTGTGAAGAAATTCCTGCTGTTGAAGTAAGATTTTTTTCTCTCAAAGCCCAGAAAAGTCAGACAAGCCAAGGGGAAGACTATTTCTGTCAAATGGTCACGAATGCTTGTAGGTGTGTTTATGGGTGTGAATGTTTCTGAAACTATCTTGGCAAAGAGAAATAAAGACTAATAGAGAGGAATTAATCCAAACTGATAGATTGCAAAATGGTTTGACCCAGTGCACAAGATCCAATGTATGATCTTCCAGCTTTGTATTCTGGATTGGCTAGAGCTAGCCATCTTCATATTATCTGTCTTAAAAAGGCAAAATCAAATCAAAATAATATTTTGTGAGCTGAGCAGACCTTGGCAGGTTCTCTGGCTAAACCAGCAACCAAGACTTATTACTTGAGACTCGCAGAATTTTAAAGAATATAGGATAAGAATAGCAACTGCTATCCGCTGAAGTTTAGTGCTGTTGGGCATGTCCGTAAGGGAAAATGTTTGTGGCTGGATAGATTTCCTATTTTAGAAGTACTCCTTTACTTTATACATATTGTATGCCCACTTTTACACAGGAATATGATAAAATAAAATGCTTCAACAGCAAAGTAGTAAAATATAAATGTCTTTCTTCTGACAGAGAGTGAGACGTGTAAAGGTAGGACCCAGAAGGGAACTGTAGGTAAAAAGCAGGCATTTTGCTTCCTTTTCAACCCCTTCTAGGTAACATTTATTTCAAACAAAAGAGCTGAAAATTGGACTCTGGTAGGGACACAGCTGAGTGGGCTTCTCCGACCTAATGGAGAGAAATGGAGACTCAAAAAGTCTCTATCAGCCTTGACTCAAACCTGCACATCTCAGAGCAAAGACCATGGGCAGAGAGGGTGGCAGTGCCTGGAACCACAATGGGGCCTCCAGTTGGCTTGCTATATGATCCTCACTAGCTTCCCTGGGAAGAGGAAAAACAATTTTTAAAAATTTAATGGCTCAGATTGTCTTCACTACTTAGCAGCAGGAGTTTCTGACAACTTTGTTCTCTCAAGTTTGAGGGATTTAAAGAGAAACAAAATAGAACACAGTTCTAACTGGGGCAGGAGGAAGAAGCCAAAGTCTACCTCATTAGCGAATGGAAAACAGTGTCCCCTTTGGGCTAGATCAAGAGGTCAATGTGTACAGGACTGAAAGACCCTATTTATTAACCAAATACCCATTACATGGGTCAGGTCTAAGGCCAGCCTGATGGGTAGGCAACTCTCCATATGGTTTCATTTCAGGGACTGAAATACCACTCCCTTGATCCTCCAAATGCCAAATACTGCTCCTGTGTGCCCACTGATGCCTGAAATGTATTTTATAGGAAAAATGTCTTTCATGGAGCAGTCAATAATAAGGTTCACAGTGAAAACACCTGAGGTGTGACTTAAGAGCACACTGAGGTGTGAATGACGGGACTGGACTCTCTTGAGAGTAAGTTTAGTGGTCGAGGGAAGAAAGAGCCTCTGTCTTGGATGTGAAGAAAGAGATAAACAAGGAAAAGGGGCAGAAGGGGAAGAATGGGGAATAGACAAGCCACCCTTCTTCATTTGTTGTTGTTCACTTTTAATGTGAGATAGGAGGCATTTGTAATGGTGCCTGGCACATAGGAAGCTCTCTGTAAGTGTTCCCTATTCTTATTTGTAGTTTTGTCAGGTTTGCATTAAGTCATTTTGGAGACAATCCTACAGAATCCCTGTTATGAAATGATAGTGCCTCAGGAATAAAATTTGAGGGTCTCGAAAACTATTCTCGCTCCATTTTCTCCATGCTATCCTCATCTAACACTTTTTCTTTGCATAACGTTACTCTTTAGTATTTTGCTCATGAGAGGAATTTAAAGAGGTATTAATAGGTTTTTATACCAAGAAGAGGGGTTGCAATTAGAAACATAGCTTAACCAAACTTTTGCTATTCAACCATATAACAGATGTCTGTGTCACACTGTACATTTCATTTTTTTCCAAATTATCATTAGAGGGTCCTTGAGTAATGTCTTTCTAGCTATGGGGCTCTAGTACCATAATCACTCACCCAAATAGTTCATCTTTAGACACATCACTTCCACACAGACTTCACTGATTAATCACAGCAAGTTTTTTTAATCTAAATTACTCAAATGGCACCAACTTGCATTACCACTCCCTTGGTGTTCATGATTTTGCTTCATAAAAAAAAGTGTTGTATTTTCATCTATATTATTAATATATGCACATGGGTGTTCAGCATTTAATGCACTTTTCAGTTTTCATCTCTCATGTAGACCATAATGTTCTTGTTAAGGTCTATGTGGTGGGCAGCTTCTGAGGTAATTTCGAGGAATTCCTGTATCCTGGCATTTGTGACTTTGTGTAAACTTTCCTCCTAATAGTGTGATGAGCCAATCATTTTGTTTTAATGAATTGAAAAAAGCAAATGTATCAAGATGTCACTTCTCACATTAGTCAACAAAAATGTCCATGATTCCTGTCCTGCTAGCACTGTGGCTCACTCTTATATGCTTGACATTATCATTGCTATTATCGTTGCTATGTTGTGAGATGCCTTATGGTAAGAAACTAAGGGAAGTTTCTGTCAATAGCCAGTGGAAAACTGAGCTTCCCAATGTAACAGTTCATAAGGAACCGAGTCTTGCCAATAATCACCCAAGTGAGCTTCCAAATGGGTTCTCCATCAGTTTAGCCTTCCAGTGAGAATGTAGTCATAGCTGACATTTTGATGACTTTGGGAAAGACCTGAAGGCAGAAACACCCAAGTAAGCCAAGCCTGGATGCCTTATACACAGCAGCTGTGAGATGATAAATGTCTATTGTTTATGCTGCTGCATTTTTGAGTCATTTGTTAGGCAGCAATAGATGACTGATATAGCCCATGTCTTAGTATTTATACAATAATAAGTCTGGAGCAATCAAATGCCTCAAACACTGGAGAAGTCAGCTCTTGGTTACCCGGAGAACATCTGTTTACTTTCCTTGCTCCCTAGAGGATGAGAGGTGGAAAAAGATTTGGTCCAAAAGGTCTTGATCCCTTCGTAGCAGTCATAGTGTGTGAAGTCATAGGGTCAATTAACAGAGTGAGCAGTTTAGAAATAGAAAAACTACATGAAGATAATCTTTCACTGGAAGTTGAAATTTAGAACTAACATGAAGAGGCCAAAGAGCAAGGAACAATGGAGTAGGAAAGTGGGAGGTGACTTAGACACATTTCATTTTGAAAGAGTGAGAAATATGGAAATGTAGATAGAAAGTGAGAAACAGTGAGGGATCTATGCAGATATGGGCTGTAAATACCAATCTGTGTGGTCCTGGCAAATGAGTGAAGTGGGTGGGTTGGGGGCTTGGTGAACTGGAGAAGGCAAGCCTAGATTTAGGGAAGTGTATATTGTGGTACCCTCTCAAATGCCCCTCCCCAGGAACAATACAGCCATCCCCCAACATCTGGAAATATTGGCTATTCATGGTTCACAGCTGTGTCCATCGCCGAGCTTGGCCTAAGACACAGGAAAGTGCCTCATTCAAGGCGAGACATCATCCTCAGGGTGGCTTGATGCCAAAGACTGGCAGATGAGAAATTACAGAGTGGGTGCCTGTGTTTAAATGTGAGCCGATCCTGAAGGTTCATTTCTGCACTAGGGCTCCCTGTAAGATTGTCTAAGCCTCCACAAAGGCAGGGATTTCTGGCCAGATTTTCCCTTTACCAAATTCTCCCTCTTCACTTTCTCATAGTGTATCTTTCAAGAGCAACCTACAGTCAACCTTTTGCATACAACTCCCCATCTCAATATAAGACAGTCTAAGACAAGGACAGTCTAAGACAAGGGGTTAGCAACTGTTCCGCTTTACTGATAAATGCCATGCACGGGTATGGAGACACACTATTGTTAGGTCTTACATTTTAAGAGAAGCTAGAGATGCAACTACATAAATGAAATATTCCAATCTTTCTATGCTGGCAAGTAACTCATATTTAGGAGAACAACGGAAGTGAAACATCTGTGGGCCAGATACAGCTAATGGGCCACAAGTTGGAGTTTTTAAATTTCTGTATGGGAAGTTAGATATTACTTTATTTTAAAATTTCTGCTTATATTGTTTTATCACTTGCTTAAGGGAATTGGACATTTTGCATGTAGGTGGGAGAGGGGAAACTGGGGAAAGTTTAATTTTCTTTGACCTTGGTGACACGTTTAAGTAATTAAGAAATATTTCATTCTTTTCTTTCACTTCAAAAGGAAGCAAAAAGCAAATTCCTGGATTTCATAAGGATTGGGGGTAAAAGTTCCTATCTCTATTGTTTTGTTGCATTCTTCCTGAATTATCAGATAGTTAGGAGGACCCTGGTGTACACCTGTTATTCTAGGGTAATTAGCAGTTATCCCTCCCCAACTTTCATGCTAAAAATGTCCTGATTTGAATGTTGACTTTTGTGTGTTTGGAAAGGAAACCACACACTTTTACCTCTTTAGGTGTGTTTTTTTTTTTACTTCCATGAATAAAACCTTTTAGGCTTCCCAGATAGTTAAGATGTGCTGCCTTTTAAAGAATGCAATTCATTAAAAGTAACATTTTTCTCTTGCAGTTGAAATCATCTACACTGTCCCAGTGCAGCAATTTGACCCCGTACTACTTTTCAGGGGAAATAGTTTTCACACTCACTTCACAGTTTAAACCAATTTGATTTTACTACTAATTTGCCTTGTTTTAACTTGGATATGCTGAAGTAGTTCAAGCTGCTTCCAAACACTTACTGCCTCATTAGCTGATAGCTGTAGTCTAAATGACTTTCAGACCAAATGAGGGCTTTCAGGGTGTTGGACAGTGGTTGAAAGAGCTCTTTGCAAATGAAAGGAGAGAAAGCCAGAGTTGGATTTAATTCCATCCTTTGCTAGCTTTGGGATACTTGGCATTTATTTAAATAAAGTTATAATTATTTTCAGTGGTGTTGATTGATGGGCAGTCCCTGGGTAAATAGACTGAAGTCATCACTCAGTCTGTCCCATAGCTGAGTCAGTATATAACTGAGTCAGTATATAACTGAATATATAGTCAGTATATAGCTGAGTCAGTATATAGCCGAGTCAGTATATAACTGAGTCAGTATATAACTGAATATATAGTCAGTATATAACTGAGTCAGTATATAATTGAGTCAGTATATAACTGAGAAGCCTGTTCTGGGAGAGAGTTCTGTGTAATTTCCTAGGTTCCGCCACAAAGACATGATGTAAACCTGTGGGAAGATGATAATGATAGTCGTAGATAAATCCTTTTGTCTCAGTTTTCTTCCTTTTGCTGTGATATGCAGAGTAGAGAAAAATGATGAAATATTGTGCTGAGATTTTCTCCTTATCAAAGTTATATTCAGAATGTCTCTTCTGGAACCAGGATTTCATATTCTTTGTCAACTTTTAATCTGGACTTTCAGCACACACACACACGTGAACGCATGTATGTATGCACGCTTTCATTGAAATAGTTTCAAATAATCAAGGTCATGCCCACCAAATAAAATGAGGTGAATGTTAAGAAAAGACTCCTAGGTTTTGTGTTGATATTAAACCACTTGCAAGTCCCACAATTCTGGTACTTCTATTTGGGATGAAGTAGGAAAGCAGTTGTGTCCCCAGTGACTTCTCTTAGGTTCACATGTGGGTAGGAACATTGAATTTGAGAGCGCCTTGCCAAATAACAACCTGAATCCAATAATCACATTCTTTCATCTTGATTTCCCCTGGAGTTTTTATTGGATGGGGGCATCATTACTTAATGCCCTAAAGCAGCCTCACTTCATGGTGGAATGAATGAATTGAGCTTGTGGGTGGCCAAACTCAAATTGTTAGTTTTTGATTGTTTATCTCCTCTCATATCTTTGGCCCCTGTGGGATTATTCAACCACTCAGGAAAAATAATTACAGATGGCCTTGGGTCAAGCAAGGTTGGATCTCCACTTGTTGATTTTCGGTGGTGACCGTGGTATTCTATGGAACAAAAATCTCTCTTACAGGTATGTTAATGGAGAGTAGGTGGATAGTGTTTTCTTTGATTCATCTTTTGCTTTTTTCATGTAGCCTCCTTGTAGTCTTCATTGGTTAGGATTCTAATAAAAGCTATCTTTAAAAGCCCTTCCAGCAAAACTTCCTTTTAAATAAAACTTTATTTTTGACAGTTCTGTGCATTTTAATGCCAAACTTGAATAATTATACAGACCCTATGTGTCCCCTCCTTTTTTTTTATTCAGTAAGTTTATTGGTACATTTTAGGTATATAATATGATGACATTCATCATTGAGAATTTGTACCTTTACACGATATATCTTGGTTCTTATTTTTTTCCCCATTCCCTTGGCCTCTCTTTAACCCCTCCACCCCTCCTTATTTACAAAGACTTTGTTTCAATTTTTTCCTTTTCTCATATTTATTCCTTTCCCTTCTTCCTTTTCCCCTACACCTCCCACTTCCCCTTCCCCTTTGGACTTTTTAATTGGTGAGCAGTTAAGTCTCTGTCTCCTCCTCCTACTGCAGATTTTCTAATCTTTCTTTCAGAGAGGTATTTGGAATTGGTGACTATGACTGGCCCATTAATTAATGTAAGATTTACGTTATATTTTGGAAGATAGCACAATGGCATGGAGATACGTTCATTATGTTTTCCTCAATTCTCCGAGGAATATGCTTTTATTTGTTTATAGTCCTGTTTCAAAGAAATTTGTTTCATTTCATCAGTTAGAGGCATTGGGCAGTCTTGTGAATAACTGCTAGCTACATGTGTAGTTATGAAAGCCTTTGCGGCGAATTTGAACTGTGGGACTACATAACCTTTGTTCCTTTTCTCCAGCCCCATTGTGATTAAATGTGAGTTAATGGATAAAGATGCTTGTTAGTTTTGGGACACTAGATAAAAATCTGTAACAGACCTAAAGTCCCGACGTAAACTACTCAACTCCTTGTTTGCCTGGAACTGATGTTCTGGACACCACAATCTATAGAACAAGCTGCAAATGTCTGCTGACCATCAGTACGTGACAGTCGACCACTAACCTTTGTCCCTTTTCTTTAATTCTATATGTTAACCTCCCCCTCAACCCCCTATAAGAACAGCCTCGGACTCCGAGCCAGTTGCCTCTCTAAGCTATTTTGCTTTGGGAGTGCCGTCTGGCCAGACTAATAAAGGTCTGTTTTACTTTCCAACTTGTCCTGTGTGTTCCTTCCCGGGTGTTCTTCGCTGCAGTCAGCTCCTCGGAGCGTTTGGTAAGGCCCTCGGTCTTACAGAACAAGAAACAGGGAGAGTGCATTTTGATGAATAAAGACATTTTACATCATAAAGTACACTTTTTGATTTCTGAAAAATGTAGTACATAACAGAATTGTATCTGCACATCAGGGGTGAACATTTGCTGGATTTTTCATGGATTTGACAACCAGATATGCAGATTCCTTTGTGTATGAATTATATTAATTAAGAAGTTACTCAGGTTTTGGCTTTGGTATTAATCTGGCACTTAGATTTGAAATAAGAATTGGCAGCTTTGCGGCATAGAAACCAACTGCAATAAAGTACAGAATTTCTAATTTTCAAAAATTCATATTGTAAATAGAAATTTGTAATTTTTCAAGTAAAGTTAAGAACTGACTTTGAGATGATCTGATTACAAGGGTATTGGGCCTCTTCTCTTGTACCTGAAACCTCTCCCCCTTCTCAATTATTCCCTTCTGTAATAAGATGCTAAAACTGAGCAGGATTGTCTTAGGAAGACCTTAGCCACCAGGTAAGCATAGCAGCCCTCTCTCTGGAGTCCTCCATACTGGGAGGAGAAATGTAGTGTTAGATATTTTGATCTCACAGACTTTCAAGCTCCTTTGCTGACAAGGGAGCTAGGTTGAACAGAAGTGATGTTGCCGAAAACAAACGACAAGAAGCTGAAAGACTTGTGCAGCACAGGATCGGGTGCAAGGAATACTACTGCACTCTTCCAACATGTGAGTTTCCTCAAACCCTCCTTATCCAGGTTCAAATTTCGGAACTATGTGTTGTCATGGCACCGCATGTGCTTGTAGTCCTCAAGGAATCTGTGCAGACACCCACTGCCCAGTTGAGCTCTTCATCACTGGGCAATACCAGCAGCCATGACCATGCTCTCTACGGGGAGGCAGGTAGATGTCACTCACTGTCACCGGTTTCTGCTCTGTACCACTGTGCTTGCTGCCCAGGCCATGGCCTCTCCCTACCACACCTACCACATCCATCTGGGTTTGCTATCTGGCTCAAGATGAAGGAGATGAGTGCTGACAAGGAAATCTACAAAAAAAAAAAAAAAAGAAATCACAACCTTTTAGAAATAACGCTCTTATTTCTAATTCTGCATTTATTCTTTGTCTTGCTTTTTTGAGGTAAGAATAATTTTAAAGCCCTTTGTAGAATTACTTGTAAATTTGAGGTTAATGCATACTACTTTTTTTTTTAAAGGAGAATGGATGACTTATTTTCTATTTTGGATTATTTTTGTAAAAATAAACACAATAATGGCACATATTTAGGAAATATTATGAAGATTTAGTCCATGAATGCAATGTGTAATGATTAGACCAGGGTCATTAACATTTTTTTCCTAAAATATTTTTTGTTTTTTTTAATGAATTAGAGATGCCAAGAATTTGTCTATTTTATTGTCTATATTCTTCTTTTCTGATCCCCCACATCAAAAATCCATACTCAGTGTTTACTGTATGTGTTTTAAGATACATTTTGATATACAGAGTAAAATGATTATGATAAGCAAGTAAATTAACATATCCATCGCTTTCAATATTTACATCTTTTTGTGTGTGTCTGTGATACGAACAACTGGACCCTATTCTTTTAGCAAATTCTCAATGTATAGTATTATTAACTCTAGCTCTTTTGCAGTACATTATAGCTCCAGATTTGTTAATGCTACATAAGTGCAAGTCTGTGTTCTCTTATATTTCCCCATTTCTTCTTCTGGACCCTTGGTAACCACTGTTCTAGTGTTTCTATGTATTTGACTTAAAAAAAAATTGGGATCCACATATGAATGAGATCATGTGATATTTTCCTTGCCATGGCGTGGTTCCTGGTTTCTTTCTTACTTTTTTTTTTTTCCAGTACCAGGATTGAACACAGGACCTTGAGCTTTCCAGGCAGATGTGGCACCACTGAGCTACATCCCCAGGACTTCCTGGTTTATTTCACTTTGCTTATTGTCCTCCACATTCATTCATGTTAGTACAAAAGGCCGAATCTCCTTTTTAAAAAAGAATGCGTAATTGTGTATTGCATGTGTATGTATCACAATTTTTTTTATCCATTCATCTGTTGATGAACTCTTAGACTATTTCTGAACCTTGTTGGTTGTTAATAATCCCGCAATGGATGTGGAGTGTAGGTGACTCAGGGAGGTGCTTATGCTCGTTCTCATGGATGGATACACAGATAAGGGATTGCTTATAGGAAAAGCCTATTTACACTCGACACTGCCACTGCTATTTCAGATACCCATCACTTTATTTCATGCTATTTTTTATACTTTCTTGATGCTTCTTTTGTTTTCTGGACTTAAATTGCTTATCTTCATAAATAGGAAAGCAATATCTCTATTAATGATTTCTTTAAAGATCTATAGGACAACATACTTTTTTCTGTTAATGTAATCATGAAAATATTAAATTCTATGGAAGATGATAAAACATATAATTTTACTTCCTCTTTACTACTACAACCCCAAACCTGTTGGGTTTTGTTGATATAGCATGGGTCCATTTTCTTATACACAATAATTTTTTTTGTTCAGCTTTTAAATTTAGCTTCGCACTGTTATTAGGATTACTGCTTCTACTTTGTTTTATTTACCTAATAAACCTTTGCTTATGACTGTATTGTATAAGGTACAATTTCATAGAATTTTAATGTTTGCACACAGTGAAATACTCAGATCTCAAGTGTATACCATGAAGTGTCTGACAAGTACACACACCCCTAACAAGTTGTGAACACTCCCATCATCTCAGGAAGATACCTGTGCCCCTCCCATCAGTTCCCACTCCTGCTCTCAGAGACAAACATTCTTGTTTCTTTAATCATAGATGGATTTTGCTCATAGAACTTAATTGGGGTATACTACATTGGAATTGCATATGGGTTCTTTCAGGAATTAAATTCAGCCATGGTTTTTTCACAATAATTTACTGCTTTTCTTTGTTAAGTAGTATTCCATGTGTGACTATGTCATAATCCGTCAGTTCTTCTATCGATGGACATTTGGTATTTTACCAGTTTGGGGCTAGTATAAATAAAGCTGCTACGAATATTCATGTCCAAGTCTTTTTTGTAGACATATATTTACATCTTACTGTTTTGTTTTTTCTTCCTTTATTTTTATGTGTTTAATCATTACTAATCCTAATCCTGTCCTTTTCTACTCATATTGTTTAGTGTCTTTTTGGTGTCTTTTTCTTCTACCATCTGCAATCTGCGTATCCCTGATATGCATAATTGAATACATCTTTGTCTAGTATTATAGGGAATAAAGATATTTAACCACATCCCTCAAGCAATGCTATCCACTGCTCCCAAGTACTAAACTGAAATCTGTAGACACAGGATGATTAAATGTCTGGGTTTGCTTTTGCTGATTGATGGTACTTTTTAGCTTTCTTTTCCTGGCATAACTAGTAATTGTGCCTTCCTTTAAACTGAAACTGTCCCAGTTTGTACACTAAATTACATGTGTTCAATTAGATATAAATTAAACATTTTAGATCACTTTTATTACACCTTCTCCACTTACACACACATCTACAAGAATGCGTTTCAGTCCCTCTTTTTTGTAGCACACTACAGTACTTAAAAGCAGTCACTGGAACCATGAACTGACCGTAATCTTGGGGAAGCTGCTCACTTTGCCTCAGTTTCTTCATCAATAGAAAGGGGAAAATAATTTCTTTTTTTTGAATTAAATTCTTTTATTGGTACATTGTAGGTATACAACACAATTACATTTCTTATTGGGAATTGTACCTTTATATAATGCATCTTGGTTCTTATTTTTTCCCCATTCCTAGCCCTCCCTTCACCCCCTCCACCCTTCCCTATTTACAAAGACTTTATTTCCATTTTTTCCATTTCTCAGCATTTTTCCTTTCCCTTCTTTCTTTTCCCCTGCCCCTCCCACTACCCCTACCCCTTTGGACCTTTTCTTCCTATTTTACATTATCAATTATTCATTTTAACCATTGGTACATTTTAGGTATACAATATAATGACATTCACCATTGGAAATTTGCACCTTTACATAGTCTCTCTTGGTTCTTATTTTTCACCCTTGCCCAGCCCTCCCTTCAAACCTTCCATTCCTCCCTATTTACAAAGATTTTGTACCTATTTTTTCATTTTCTCATATTAATCCCATTCCCTTCTATCCTTTCCCCTAGCCCTCCCACATCCTTCCCCTTTGCCCCTTTTCTTCCTGTTTCACATTACCTATTATACATTTAGTCCTTATTTACATTTTCAGTTTCTCACACCAGAGAAACTATTTGGTATTTATTCATGTGTGTCCTATTTATTTCACTTAAGAGTATCGATTCAATGTGCATCCACTTAGCTATACATGTCTCTAATTTCTCATTTTTTATGGCTGAGTAGTACTCCATTTTATAAAAAAACCACATTTTCTTTATCCAGTCTCCAGTTGATGGGCATTTGGGCTGTTTCCAAGTTTTAGCTATTACAAACTGTGCTGCTATGAACATGGGTGCACATATATCACTGTGGTATGATTCTTTTAATTCTTTGGGGAAGATCCCCAGCAGTGGAATAGTGGGGTCAAATGGGACTTCCAGTTCTAGTTCTTTGAGGTATCTCCATACTGATTTCCACAGTGCTTGCACCAATCTACACTCCCACCAGCAGTGCAGCAGGGTTCCTCTTTCCCCCACAGCCCTGCCAGCATTTGTTATTGGTTGATTTCATGATAGCAGCCATTCTTTCTGGAGTGAAGTGGAATCTCAGTGTTGTTTTCATTGGCATCTCTCAAATGACCAGTGATGTTCAACATTTTTTCATGTATTTATTTGGTATTTCTACTTCTTTGTCTGAGAAATGTCTGTTCATTTCAGATGCCCATTTTTGGATTGGGTCTTTAAATTTGGGAGGTCTGATCTTTTTAAGTTCTTTATAGATTCGAGATAGTAGACCTTTGTCTGAGGAAGAACCGGTGAAGATTTTTTCCCACATTGTGGATTGTCTCTTCACACTCTTGGTGGCTTCTCTTGCTGTGCAGAAGCCTTTTAATAAGAAGAGATCCCATTTGTTGATGATTTGTGCTAGTTCACAGGCAACTGAGGTTTTGTTCATAAAATCTTTTCCTACACTGATGTCTTCAAGGGTTCTACCTAACCTCTGTTCCAATGGGTTCAGAGTTTCTATTTTCATATTTAGATCTTTAATCCATTTTGATTTTAGTTTAGTGCATGGTGAGAGATACAGGTCTAGTTTTAATCTTTGGCAAGTTGAAATCCAATTTTTCCAGCACCATTTATTAAAGAGGCTATCTTTCCTCCAGTGAAGGTGTTTGGCTCCTTTATCGAAGATGAGATGCCTGAGTGTGTCTGGCATTGTTTCTGCATCTTCTAATCTGTTCCACTGGTCCTCAGGTCTGTTTCTTTGCCAGTACCATGCTGTTTTTATCACAGTAGCTTTGTAGTAGAGTTGCAGGTTGGGGATTGTGATACCCCCTGCCATGTCTCTGTTACCTAGAATTGCTTTTGCTATTCTGGGTCTCTTCTTGTTCCAAATGAATTTTTGGATTATTTTCTCAAGGTTCATGAAGTATGCTGCTGGGATCTCCATTGGAATTGCATGAAATCTATGTAGCAGTTTTGGAAGTATGGCTATTTTCACTATATTAATCCTTCCTACCCAGGAGCAGGGGATGTCTGTCCATTTTCTGATATCATCTTCAACCTCTCTTTTCAGAGTGCCATAGTTTTCAGAGAAGAGGTCTTTGATTTCTTTTGTTAGTATGATTCCTAGGTATTTCAGTTCTTTGGATGCTATTGTGAAAGGAATTATTTGCCCTATTTCTCTCTCAGTGAGTTTTCTGTCATTGGTGTAGAGGAAAGCTATTGATTTTTGTGTGTTGACCTTGTAACCAGCTACTTGACTGAATTTGATTATTAAGTCTAGAAGACTTTTGGTGGAGTTCTTGGGGTCTTCTATATAGAGTATCATGTCATCTGCAAATAATGACAATTTGACTACTTCATTACCCATCTTTATTCCTTTTATTTATTTCCCTTGTCTAATTGCCATGGCTAATGTTTCCAGAACTATATTGAACAAGAGTGGTGATAGTGGACATCCTTGTCTTGTTCCTGATTTCAATGTGAAGGATTTCAGTTTTGGACCATTTAGTATGATATTGGCTGTTGGTTTTTTCATAGATGGCTTCTATCAGTTTGAGGTAGAGACTATCTCTTCCAATTTTTTGTAGGGTTTTTATCATAAATGCATGTTGGATTTTGTCAAATGCTTTTTCTGCATCTATGGAGATAATCATATGGTTTTTGTCCTTGGCTCTATTGATATATTGTATTACATTGATTGATTTTCGTATATTGAACCATCCCTGCATCCCTGGGATGAATCCCACTTGATCAGTGTGTATGATCTTCTGCATTCTGTTTGCCAGTATCTTATTAAGGATTTTTGCATTTATGTTCATTAGTGAGATTGGCCTATAGTTCTCTTTTTCAGTTGGGTCTTTCTCTGCTTTGGGGATCAAGGTGATCCTTGCTTCCAGGAATGAATTTGGGATTATTGCTTTCCTTTCAATTTCATTGAAGAGTTTAAACAGTAGTGGCAGCAGTTCCTCTCTAAATGTCTTGTAGAATTCAGCAGTGAAGCCATCAGGGCCCGGGCTTTTCTTAGTTGATAAGTTTTTAATTACGTTTTCAATTTCATTGGTTGATATTGAGTTGTTCAGAATTTTTAGGTCTTCTTCATTCAACTTTGGTAATTCATATTTATCTAGGAATCTGTCCATTTCTTCTGTGTTGTCCATCTTATTGGCATATAGGTTCTGGAAGTAGGTATTGATGATCCTCTGGATTTCTGCTGGGTCTGTTATAATTTCACCCTTTTCATTCCTAATTGCATGGATTTGAGCCTTTTCTTTTCTTTTTCTGACAAGGTTGACTAAGGGTTTGTCAATTTTGTTGATTCTTTCGAAGAACCAACTCTTGGCTTCACTGATTTTTTGTATCGTTCTCTTAGTCTCCATTGCATTGATTTCTCCTCTGATCTTTATAATTTCCTCCCTTGTATGAGCTTTGGGGTTGTCCTGCTCTTCTTTTTCTAGAAGCTTGAGGTTCAGCATCAGGTTGTCTAATTGGGCTCATTCTGTTTTCCTAATATGCATATTCACTGCTATGCATTTCCCTCGTAAGACTGCTTTCATTATGTCCCATAGATTCTGATATGTTGTATTGTCATTGTCATTTAATTGAAGGAACTGTCTGATTTCTTCTTTAATTTCCTCTGTGACCCATTCGTTATTCAGAAGTGTGTTGTTCAACTTCTACATGTTTATGAAATTTTTTGAGTTTCTTTTGCTATGGATCTCCAATTTCATTGCACTATGGTCTGATAATATACAGGGGGTAACTTCAATTCCTTTGCACTTACTTAAAAATGTTCTATGTGTGAGTATGTGGTGTATTTTGGAGAATGACCCATGTGCAGCTGAGAAGAATGTGTATTCTGATTTTGTGGGGTGGAAGACTCTGTAAACATCTGTTAAGTTCATTTGTTCAAGAGTTCGATTGAGTTCTAGTATTTCATTACTTATTTTTAGTCTAGTTGATCTATCTGTTTGTGACAGTGGGGTGTTGAGGTCCCCCACTACAATTGTATTAGTGCATATATGACTTTTCATGTCCATTAGTATTTGTTTTATATAGTTGGGTGCACTAGTGTTTGGTGCATAGATATTTATGATTGTCATCTCTTCCTCTTGGATTCTTCCCTTTACAAGGATATAGTGTCCTTCTTCATCTCTCTTAATCAGTGTTGGTTTGAAATCTACTTGATCTGCAAAGAGGATAGCTACTTCTGCTTTTTTTTGGGTTCCTGTCACATGGAGTATTGTTTTCCACCTTTTAACTTTCAGTCTATGAGTTTCCTCTCAAATTAAGTGTGTTTCTTGTATGCAGCATATTGTTGGATTTTGCTTCTTGACCCATTCTGCCAGTCTATTTCTTTTGATTGGTGAATTGAGACCGTTAACATTGATGGTTATAACTGAAATGTATTGACTTGTCATTGCCATGTCCTTTTCTTTTTGTTGGGTTCTCCCCCTTTACATTGAATTTCTTGTCATGCCAGATGGGTTCATTCTGCTTTGCTTCCTGGGGTTGTGATCCTCAATGTCTGTTCCTAGGATATTGTGTAAAATTCTTTGGAGTGCTGGTTTGGTATTCACGAAGTTCCTAAGGTGCTCTTTGTCATGAAAGTATCTTATTTCTCCATCCATTTTGAAAGATAGTTTTGCAGGGTACATCAGTCTGGGTTGGAGGCTGTTTACTTTTAGGGCTTGGAATATGTCACTCCAAGCTCTTCTTGCCTTGATGTTTTGTGTTGAGAAGTCTGATGTGATTCTGATGGGCTTTCCTTTCTATGTGATTTGTTTCTTTTCTCTGACTGCTTGGAGACCTTTGTTCTTCTGTTGTGTTTCTGGAATCTTAACAATTATATGCCTATGTGTAGTTTCTTTTGATCAAGGCTATTTGGAGTCCTATATGCCTCACTTATCTGCATGTCAAGCTCTTTTCCCATGCTTGGGAAGTTTTCTGCCATTATTTCTGTGAAGAGATTTTTTTATGTCATCTGCACTCTCTCCTGTTTCTTCATTGAGCCCAATCAGTCTTATGTTATTCTTCTTTGCATCATCTAGCAGCTGCTGGATTGATTTCTCATGTTCTCTTATAATTTTGAAGCAATTTTTCTTTTCCTGGTCACTAATTGCAATCTTATCTTCTATATCTGAAATTTTGTCCTCACATTGGCTCATTCTGCTGTGTAGACTTTCAGTGGAGTTTTTCATGTCCTGGAAATCTGTTTGCATCTGTTTTATGGATTCCATTTGTTTCCTGTGGTGGGATTCCATCATGTTCCTGAGCTCCTCTCTAGATTTATTAATCATGTCTTGCACTAGGGGCACAATTTCTCCTGTTATCTGGTTTTGAGACTTATTTACATGTTTTCTCATTTCGACTGGGGCGAGGGGCTGTTATCGCCTGCACAGATTACCTCCTCTGAGCTGGGAGAGGTGGAACAGGGGCGGGGAGCAGCGGTAGGGATGGTGACCCAAAAGCCCTTTCCTGTGGGCTGGGAGCAGCGGGAGGGATGGTGGCTGGGAAACCCCTCCCTCTGGACTAGGAACAGTGGGATGTCACCTCAGAAGCCCCTCCCTCTGGGCCGGGAGTGGTGGGAGGGATGGTGGCCTGGAAGCCCCCTCCTCTGGGCCTGTAGCAGTGGGACAGAAGGTGGCCCAAAAGCCCTTTCCTCTGGGCTGGGATCAGAGGGAGGGATCGTGACTGGGAAGCCCCTTCCTCTGGACCAGGAGCAATGGGACAGCAGCTCAGAAGCCCCTACCTCTGGGCCGGGAGCAGTGGGACTCAGTACCTTGGTCTGGTGGTCTGGCGTCCTCTGCGCCTTTGTAGTGTGGAACCAGGTGGCTGCCTATCTGCAGCGGGGTGATTGGGCATCTTCCACGTGACTCGGGACCTTGGTAGGGCATGCACAGACCTTCCTGTCTGCAGCAGGCTGATTCGGCCGGGGAAAATAATTTCACTTGCTTCATAGAGAGTTGGTGATGATTTAAAGTGACTACAGCAGTGACTATACTATGTATATTATGTGTCACAATGATTTTGGCTGTGACTCTCTATGGTCTTTCAAGCCATCGATAGCTTCTTAATTCAGTTTCATACCATTGTTAGTTTCAGCCTTGCTGTATGATGTTTCTAGTTCAAGTGTCCTTAATATTACAAATTCCTAATGAACTATTTTTTTTAACTTCTGCTGTTTTCTGTCCTTGTCATCATCCCCCACCAGGCCATCTGTTCTGTTTACTTGATAGATTTTATAAGTATTTCCTCAGTTGCGTTCTGTAGTGACATGTTTTCAGAATCTTTTATATATCTGTAAACATACTTCTTCTCACTAGGTATTAGACTATTTTGTTATAATTTCTTCTCATTAGCTGATAGAAGTTCCTCTTCTGTTTCTAGTATCTAGTGTTACAAATAATAAATTTAATGCTAGTTTTTGTATTTTTTAAGGCTGTGATAATGAAGTCCCACAGACTGGGAGGGTTACATCTAGAGATTTACTTTCTCACAGACCTGGAGACTTGGTGCCTGAGGTCAGGGTGTCTACAAGGTTGATGTGAGGCCTCTCCTTTGTTTGTAGGTTTGTCTTGCCCCTGTCTTTATGAGTCTTCTTCCTGTGTGTGTCTGAGCCCTAATTTCCTTACAGTAAGTTATAAGTTATATTGATTTAGGACCACCCCAATGGCTCTGTTTAACTTATTTATCTCTTTAAAAGCACCATCTCCAAATACAGTAGTACTCTGAAGTATTGATATTTAGGACTTCAATGTATGAACTTTGTAGGAACAAAATTCCAACCCTAACAATTTTATTCTTTTCCTTTTGTAAATCTGGCTCGCTTCCCTCCCTCCCTTCTCTTCCTTGTCACTCTGGAATTCAGTCCTTTACATTTACAGACTCAGGTATTCCAACCAGGACATTTCCTTTGTTTTTTTTTTTTAACCTGTTCAATTATTTCCGACAAACTGGTGAGCTATGTGAGGAAAGGGGCACAATGAGAGAGCCCAGATGAACTTATCAGGAACATATAGAGGTATCCTAGAAAAAGGAAGGAGGAAATCCTGCCATTTTTATTCTAGCCATTGATTACCTCAAGAAATTTAAATGAAACTATGGCTTACTCCCTTCTTTGATTGCCACTTCAATGGATTTAGAGCCAATGGGCTTCCAGAGAAAATTCTGGGTTCTTATTTAACCTCTAATTGGCATGAAAAAGTTATTTAAATGCTAATTTCAATTTTTGTGTTGGTAAATTGGGAATAATAATAAATACCATGTTAAAATAACTAAGGGGGCCCTGTCTAGCACTTAAAGGGTACTTAACACTACCAGCTTGTTATTATTTCTCTTATTATTTTGTTTACTATTACATTAATAAATTATTGTTACAATACTTGTCTGTAAAAAATGGAAAATCAAAATTCCCTTGGTTTAACAAAAGAAAGGCTTATTAGATTGTATAATTGAAAAGTTCAGTAATAGATTTAACTTGAAGAATGGTTGACTCAGGATTTATATGACAAATATGTTTCTTCCTTCTTCTTTCTTGAGCTATAATACCTTTATTCTCAATCTCCATGTGGTGGCAAGATTGAATACTTCCAAGGCTCACATCATGAGAATGAGCAAGCATCTTCCTCTCTCCGGGCCTCCAAATGTGTTCAGATTCTGACTGGTCAGCTTGGGTTACTTCCACACCCCTGAAACAAATTCCACCTGCATCAACTGGGCTCAACATGACCTACAGCCCCACCTGGACCCTGTTTGCTACGATTAGGGTAGAAAACCTTGAATAGTTAGGAGAATTCTTCCCCAATCAAATTTGCTAGTTCATCTTTTATTGTAAGGTTGCAAAGGGAGGATAGAGGAATAACTTAATAATGACCTCTGAATATTAGCAATATTGAAAATTGGGGTCGAGAGCCTATCATTTTCCATCTACACTGGGGACAGAGCTGAGCAATGTGGTGACAGGAGAGCACTGTGGATTAATGAAGAGTTCAGGGAGGGAGTGGGTGTCTTTTCACTTAACTGGGCCATTCTAGGCAATGGAATGGAATAATGCAGGCATCCCCAGAACACAGACTGAAAGGATTAGATGAATTTTGACCAGATTTAATTGTGACCAGATTGTGGGAGTGAAAGTTTCAGTTTGAGACAAGTTAACTGTTTTATTTCATGTCCCATTTTTAATGCTTTTATATAACACTGTCGCTTTTTCTAAATTACATGCCTCATTGTATTTGAGTTCCTCCTGCATTTGACAGCTCCATGGCTTCCAATTTTGCTTCTGCTGCTTTGATTATTATTCCTGATTTGGTTGTTGATGAGACATGTGGTTTTCTTCAATTAGCTCTGTCACTCTTACAAATGTGTGTGTCTCGCAAGTGTCCTAATTAAAGTCAGGAAGGGGGGGAGAAATTACAGGCAATTACAACAGTGCCATCCTCCTCTCTCACTGCTCTTTTCTCCTCATCATTGGGGTGCATTCTTCTGTATCTCCATTTTGCAAGCACATTGAGCAGCCTCTCTCTTTAAAATCCCATTAATTTTTTCCAAACACGATATGCAGCTGTGTCAGTGTGTCATACATTAGCTCTCAGGAAGCCCCATAGCTTTCATTTAGTTTTATTAAGTACAGTCTCCTCCCTGCTACTTTCCACTGTGCTTTGAGTTTGTCCTGAGACAGAAGGATACCATCACCACCCCATACGGTTCTGTAAAGTCTCCCCCAAGCCGAAGCCCCGTGAGTTCAGTTTCCTCTTGTGCGGGCTGACACTCAGTTTGCTCCAAATCAATACCAGGAACATTTACTGAGCATGAGTCTACTTCCTGTGCCAGGCCTTATGCTAGGAGCCCTCACTACCAAGATGAGGAAGTACAACAAGGTTGAAGTAATGAGGGATGGTGAAAAGAAGCCAGATTTCAGGACCAGACAAGACGCAGATTCCAATGTCTGCTTTACCATGTGCCAGCTTTTTGGCCATGGATAAATCACTTACTGGGTTTTTTCATTTATAAAATTATGCTAATAACACTTACCTTGCAGGGTTGTTGTGAAGATTGAAGATAATGTATGCAAAGTAGCTAGCTTAGTGCCTGGTGTAGCTCAATAAATGGGAGCTATAATTATTATCATGAATAAGATATAGTGTACTTAAGGAACTAACCGTCTACTCAAAGAGAGGGAAGAGTAAATTAACTTTTATAATATAGTGTTATATGGATAATAACGGAAGGAGGAGGTGGTAATGGGGTGTGCTCCCTGAGGCTGTGCATGTTCCTTCCCACTCACTTCTCTGTCTCCCACTAACCCATTCTCTCCCTCTCCAACGGTCAAGGTGCTCCAGCCACCCAGCCAACTGCTCTTCTCAGTCTCTGCATTTTCTCCCCTCCTTTCTTCCGCATGGGAGCTCTTCTTTCAGGTCCTTACCTGCTATCTCTTTCTCATCATTTGGACTTCAGCTTAAAGGTTGGCCTTTGGAATCTTTTCTCAACATCTTCCTATCTGAAGTAGCCCTATCAGTTTGCTGTCTTTTTTAAATTTTTTTTAACCATTTAGTTTCATTTACATTGTAGAAATGATTTGCAAATAGCAATTGATTTATTGGTTTACATGTTTATTTTCTGACTCTCCCCATCTGGATGTGAATGGCGCGAGAGTAGGAAACATGCCTGCCTTTGTCCATTGCTACATCCGCAATGACTAGAGCATCCACAACGTTGTTACAGTCAGAAACAGAGAAATTGAATGATCCCTCCTTTCCCTTCATTTAGCTGTGGGCAAGGCACAACTCTGGTGAGATCTTGATACCTGAGGCAGCAGATCATTACTTGAACAACGTGACAAATGAGACAAATGAGAAGCACCTGGCTCTAAACCACAGTGGGGGCACCTGGAGTTAGGGTTGTCTGACCCTTTAAATACTGGAAGCCTGAGTTGTGAGGGAGCTTTTGGAGAGTTCCGCTTCCTGGGTTCCTCTCCGTCCTGCCTGTTCCTGCTAATGTCCTGTGAGCTCAATAAAGGTATCTATTTACTACTTACTACTTACTATGAGGTGTATCCCTGGCAGTTCTTTTCTTGTTGGATACCAGAACCTGGACTATTTTGGCCCACTGCACTGTAACAATGTGACATAGAGCATGCTTAATAAATATTTGGGGGAATGAATGGTGGAGGTGAGATGCAAGCCAGAGAGTGCAATCTGAAGGAATTATGCAATGGTAGGCCTGCATTTTGCTGCTGGGACTGACATTGTCAACTGCCTCCTGTCCTACATGGCAGCCCTCCGGGATGGTTGAATCTGAGCAAGAGGCCAAGCTGATGGGAGGTTCACCAGTGGCATCACACTTTGTAGCTCTCAACTTGGCTTTGGAAAGCTAAATTTAAATGTGTGTGTGTGTGTGTGTGTGTAAGATCATCTGAAACATAATTTTCTCATGACTGGGTCTTTGCTCCTGAACCCAAAGCAAATTATCTGTAGGAGTCTGGTCTAGGCCCCAAACACTGGGCCACATTAACTTTTCATGAAGAGTCATCTTGTATTGATTTATTTCTGTCCTACTAGAGGCAGAATGAAGATGTTTGTAGGAATTATGTAGGTAGTCATTTGAGATTTTGAGACTATTTAGATTTTTAACTTCCTGGTTTTGGGGCATAGATTTCTAGAAGTCAATGCAAATATTTACTGCTGATATTTCTCCCTTAGCATCTGAGTTGGGTTTAGAGTGACAAGGAATCAAGTAGTTTTAGCCAGTGGTTTTTTAAAAAAATGTGTGATATTATTCAAAAGCAGAGATTGGAAAAAACATAGGCTCAGTGGGAATCTATTCCTTCCATTGGAAAAATAATTCAGAGGACAAGGAGCACATTTTAAAGATTCCCATTTACTGATGGGGCTAAGCACTTCATACTGTTATGAAGAAGAAAACTTTTTTGTTTTAGCTTTAACAGGGTTTTCACCTCTCTATGTAAAAATATCTGCAAGACATCCACTTAGCTTCCCTCAAGTGGTTTGCTAAGTCTTTACAGTTAGTTCATTGGTACTTCTGTGGATTTTCCCACTCATTCAGAATACTTTTTCAGTTTTTATTGGTGCGTGCTTGCAGCACATAGTAACTACATTCCCTGTGTAGAGTTGGCACATGTATATAGCACATCTTAATTTTTTTATCCCCTCCCCACTCCTTTTCCCCTCCCTCCATCTCTTGACCCTCTTTGATGAATTTGTTTCCTTTTAATGGTCTGTCTTAGTTTCAGTCCAGAAAGGAGCCTGAAGACTTAACCCAAAAGTTTTATCTTCGAGTGATTACATATACGCGTAAGTTTAAGTTTTCATCATGGCACACACATAACTAAAGTACTTAGCAGTCTAATTTGTTGAAATTCATCTTAGGCCTTGGCAGTGTTAGAAGCTCAAAAAGTCTGTTCTTAGTCTTTCAGATACTTCTGACTTTGACTATAGAAATAGAAGTTATAACTGAGATATAGAAATTCATTCATACCCACATAAAACATTTTAAATGAGTCACATACTTTTCAAGGGTATATTGTCTTATACTGAGCTCAAAATAAGTATAATATTGGCATTATTATTAATGTTTCCACCAGAATATTCTTAAGTGTTTATATGCTGAGCATTTAAAAAGCTGGAACTTAATTTGTTGGATAGAATGTATTGACTGATACTGTCAGTGTTGGGATCTTAACGTCAGTCACGTAGGTACTTCTGGGTTCCAGTGCACCTTTATTTTGATGTGAATTGGGTTGTTTGTGATGACTTTTCAGAGAATAACAGTTTCCCCAGTGCCTCTACCCATGCTTCTTCTATTATTTTTGGAAACAGACCTCAACAGATGACAGACACTGATGTATGAGGCAGAGTGAGCCAATGATAATCCCCTGTCTCTTCTAGCCACAGACAGGACATTATATAGTCTGGTTCATCCTAGTCCTTTAATGGGAGTTTTAAAACTCAAGCTGGGAGAGAGAACTACTTGTTTTTGAGTCAGATAACTGGTAGAATACCAGTCCATTGACCCAGGAAGCTACCCTTGCCATAGTGTGAAGGATATTTGCTTGCAATAAGAAAAAATACAAACTAGTATTTAGAGAAAAGCAAAGACAAGCAATCCCACAGCACTGGACTGTTTGACATAGCCATCCCAGCCATCTTTACCTGTGCAGGGAATATGAGCCAATATTTTGTGTTTGTTTTGAAGTCGTTTGAGTGGAGACTTCTGACAAATAATCAAGGGGCTCCTGTACCATCATAAACCGCAATTCACACCAAAGTATCATTAGGGTCAAGGGTTCCCATGAAGTAAAGACAGTAGAAAACATTGACACTTTGATTAGGATAGAGAAAGTGAAATAAAGTGAAAGTGAAATAAAGATCTAGTTAGACACATTGATATAAAATTAAGATCACATAACAAAAATAACAAAGGCCTGGAAATAGAAAACAATATCCCTCTCCAGATGGTTAATAGAAATGGGGACTAGTTTTTCAGGTGCAGGGGATAAGAAATGTTCCCACCAATTCCACTGAGAAGGGTTACTGAACATTTACAAAACTTTTTGCATGACTGGACTATTGTATAATTATGAAAAGATTCTTACTATGTCAAGGGCTTTTTTATGTAGCAAAGTCTTTATTAACTCTTTGATAGTTGCTTAATCTGTAAATTATTGGTAATGTGAAATGATCAATGGTTTTAAAGCAATAAATAAAAAATATTCTTCTATTATTCACATATTAGTAGATTATGATACACAGCTTATAAATTTAATATTTTTCTCAAATATTTAGCTTCAAATTTTAACTTGCTTTCTAAAATTTTTCTGACAATTTAAAAGTACAAGCTTCCAGAAGTTTTTAAAATTGTTTTAAATATGTTAGGATGCAGACAGAAGATACAAAAAATATCTCAGTGATAAACAAGTTATTTCACTTACAATAAAACTTATTACCATAATGCAAATAGTGTGAATTGAAATTTTTTATGCTTCTAGTCTCATGTTTATTCTTATTCCCAATCTTATTTCTATTTTTATTCTAATTCTTGCTTCTAGCTTCTACTCTTATCCATTACCCTTTTAGGTTTACACTAAATTTACACCATATACAGTGCTCTATTTTTATCCTAGACTTGTGATAATCTTACCAGACTCAATTGAAAGACAATGCCCTCCTAGGCTGGCCAAGATGGAAGGTTAGTTGCTGACAGATTGGTTATACAGGATTATACGTGAGGGTTGGGAAAAAGTGAAGCTGCTGCTTTTGAATCATTGACAGAGCTGGAAATATATGTCTAGTTTAAAATTATGATTTCAAGTAAAGTCTTTTAATTTAACAATTTATATTTCTGTACTCTACTTTTCTGTAAGTATGGGTTTTCATTTTTCACTAAGCCTCTCTCTTGTATTGAAAATTTATTCTTAGTTTAATGTACATTAAAATATATCTAGTTCTTACTCCAAAGGATAATAAATTCAGTCATTCTCTAAATTCTTCTGCTCTCCTCCAAAAGTTCTAAGTTTTACTGTGATACAGGGATCTTTCCCCATACTAGGTCAGGTTTTTCTCGTTTTTGGGGGGGAACCTGGGTTAAGCAGCTTCCCTCACCTTTATTAGCAAGAATTTCTGCTCATGTACAGCGCATTGTCTTTGTACTTGGAGCCCCACTGACTTTCTACAGACAAATACTCAATTTGCAGCGGGCAGGTTTCTGCTTATGGGCCTGGAATAAAACCATCATCTCATTTCCTGGATGTGGTTCAATCAGCATTCCTTGTTTTGGGAAGAATTTTGGAATAGCTCCATAGAAAGCTATCACGGAAATGAAAAGTGCAAATGGTTAGTTATTAGTTTTTATTGACCCATGGAACATCCAACTAGAATGTTTTGAGAATGAGACCAAAGAGGAGCAAGAGCATTTGTCTTTTCATATAGTTGATGGGGAAAAATTCTTATCCCTTTGGGAGTGACTGTAAAGTCTGAAACTCCTTAGAAAGATGTTCTGCCAGGCCATATGCACAATCCCTGTATCTAATTGCTGCTAGCAATTTCTTACACCAGTAGACCCAGTTTTTTGTCTCAAGAGTTTCAAAATACCATATTCTCGTCAATTCTGACCATCAGTTTGAAGAGTGCCCTAAGTGTTTCCATTTTATGTCTGGAAGTTAATAGGAGCATGGTTTGTTACATGCAAAACACATTTGGACTAATAAAAAATGGATAAGACCACCTGGTGGGATTTCTCTTAATCCAGACCTTGGGCTCATTTCTGCCCCATTTATTCAAGGTTGGGGCCTAATTCTCCTTGCCAAGTATAACAAAATGCAATCATTTCTGTTTATTTTATTTTATTTTTATTTTATTTTTGAGCTTGCACATTTTCTGACTTTAGTCCAAGTGAGTACAAATGTAAGCAAATACAAAACCAGTAAGAAAGGTTTAAATTCTTTCATTCTGTCACTAGGTGGCAGCAGTACAACACAAAAAACATTGTAATAATTGGTGTACAGATGATGATAGAGTGAGGCCTGTACCCTTAGATTTCATAATGATGTGATTTTATTGTTGTTTTTCCACTGAGTCCCACAATGTACATGGGAGATGGGGAAGGGAAACTTTTTTCCTATATTTGGGGATAAGATTAATTAAACTCAAAGTTGTAGAGGTACTTGTCCAGTTAGCATAAGTTACTGTTAGAACCAGTCCTGAAATTTAGTTCCTGGGATCCAACTCCAGCAGTCTATTTACCTGCACCTCTTTCCACAAAGCATCTCATCTTGTCTGAACTGAAATTCTATTCACCCCTTAAAGAAAAAAATGTTGAGGAAGGCATGCATGCATAGGGTTAAAATAGAGATTGGCTGGGCTATAAAAAAGAGGGAGAAAAATGTTGTGTTAGGTTAACAACATCTGTGAGCTTTCTGAGGCAAGATCACCTAGTTTAGTGAACACCAGGCATCTGTAGTTTCAGAGCTTGTTCCTTCCATTTCATTTACGACATGTAGGAGCTCCTACATGACCCTCAGACCACCTGAAATAATATTTGGTGACCCACTGCAGGGACTGAGGGGTTCCAAGAGTGAACAGTGCTTGAATTTGTCAATGGCTTCACACAATGGAAGGAAAGAAGCAATGCATATCAGAGGCGATGAGACCACCCTAAGAATAAGAATCACACTTCTCTCAGATTTATTTTGCAAACAGTAATCATCAAAGACATAGTAGGACTCTGAGCATGGGAAGTATGTGAGTGGGATGAACCCTGAACCACATTTGGGGGTCAGGTGCCTGGGCTTAAAGGAATTGGGGATAAAAAAGTCATCTTTAGTTCTGTTTGCATGCTTCACTTTGCATTCTTCTCTTTGCTTTTGAAGCAAAATGAGACTTGGGTCAAACCAAAAACGTTTCCCCCTGTCTTGAGTCAATGCTAAATTCAAGGTCTGTGTTATAAGCTTGTAAAAGTAACTCCAAACTGTAGTGAAGCTAAAGACAGAACCTTAAAAAATGTTTGAGAGATGCTACAGCAGAGACTATCGGGAACAAAACAGTTAAATTCCAAAGACTGATGCGCCACGGCTGATTGGAGCATTTCATTGACAACACAGGCAAAGGGCAAAGAGGACAGTGTCTCACTAGCAGGACAATGTTAACTATGTAGATTTTCACCCTTTTTTGGTAAAAATAGTGACTGTATAAAGTCTGGATTTTGAGCAATTTCATACAGTAAGTGTTTTCTCTGAAAAGGGTTTATGTCCTTCAAAGTTTCCTAGCACAGGGGAACACAGACCACAGAGTAGCTGAGAACACAGAGAACTGAAGACAATTTGCATCAAAATTAGAATAGGGGGATTTGCTTGGATTTGGAAACACAACACTGTCTTGTTCCAATGGGGAGTAAGTGTTGGGGTCCTAACACACATGTTCAGGGTGTGACTTCACTGCTGTCTTTGAAAAGAGTTCTCAGATTTTATGGAAAAATATTCCACAACTAAATGTAAATTATTATGAGGTTTTTAAATTGTTGTTTACCATCTATGCTCCTGAATTTTCCTTTAGTGTGAATCATTGAGTCTGGAGGAGGGGAAGAACTACTGGGTAGTGGCATACTTATGCTGGGTGTTTTGCTTATATAATTTCATTTGCTTATGTTTCAGGGAATATCGATAAAAAACCTACTATGTGCCTGGAACTGTGATACTGGCACCAATAAGACTTCTAATATCAAGTCTACAGCTCATGCAGCCCGTTGGGGGGTGGAAGGAGAATGAGGCTGGGTAGGGGCAGCAACATGAAGATCATGGGTACAGTACAGGTCACAATGGACATGACGTGCCTTTGACCCAGGTGAGGGCTAAATAGGTCTGAACTTGAGGGAGAAGCATGGGCTGGGACTGTCATCTACAGTGTTTGAACTCATGAGGAGGATGGTGGAGAGTAGGGAGAAAAGAGTACCATTTGGAGCTCACAGTGTGTGCTGGATTTCAGAAGAGGAGGCAGTTGGTCTCTTTAGAAGGTGTTCTGCTCATGGAGCAAAGTGAGAAGTGGCTTCTTTGGAGATCGTTGTTGGGTAAGTTGAACATAAAAAAGGGGAGACTGTAAGTGTAAATTTAAGTTACAAGAATTTTGGCTTCAAGTAGAAAGAGGGAGGTTTCATTTATTCCTTATAAAATGTTGAGTAGATATTACTATTACTATTCTCCCAGTTTTATAGATGAGGGAAATAAAAATTACTGATTCATGGTGTACAATACAAAACTCAAAGCAGTTTTAGCAAAGGAAAGTTTATGGCTTATACTCATTGCTTTTTCTTTGAACTACATTTTATACTCTTATTTTTTAAAAAAAGCAACAAAAAAATATGCCTTCAAGTTCCTGAGTGGGATAGCTTCATTGTGGCCTTGGACCTTCTCCTCCAGCTTTAGAACCAAGTTTTGGCTATTTGATATAACACCCTTGACCCTAAACCCATATGTGTATAATAGACAATACCCAGTCACTAGTCTTGCTTTCTTGGTCATTTTCAATTTTACCTTTTTTTTAAAAAAAAAATTGTTCATCTCATTAGACTTAGAAAAGACAAAAATCTTCCTATTAGTCTCTAAATTCCTCCCTCTTTCATGTTTGTAGTCATAACTGTTGTTGCTGCCTTGATGTCCGAAATCAATTAGAAATGTTTACTTTTCATGGTCACTTTTGACTTTGGAAAAGAGTCAGTAATCACAGATCTGGTGAAGAAGGTTGAAGACGTACCATAATGTTTTTTATGAACTTGCCTTTCTATTGAATGGCACCTGGCAGCAACATTCACTGTATTTTTGATTATACATGGTAAAGATATTCACAGAAGAGGACTTCCAGAACTGGTTCAGGAAGTGGCAAGAATGATGCAATCAGTGTGTTCAAAGTGAGGGGGAGCATTTTGAGGGGGATTAATGGTAACAGGTTTTTTTACAGTAATAGATTTTAAAAATTTTGAACATTCATTGTATTTTCCAATCATCCCTTGTACATGTGAGAAAAAAAACATTAATCAATAAAAGAATGTAAAGAATTTTAGAGTCATTTATGGTTCTCACTGTGTCCTTTATTACCAGACAGATCCAGAGATAGGGATGTTTTTGTGAGGCTGATTCAGTCCCATTGTTTCTGTTGTATAAGTTTGTACCTGTCTGGGTGTGTGTCCTGGTGGTGCCATTGTATAATATGATTCCCATAAAGAGACAGTAGGATTTCTTGCCTTAGATTTAGGGTTTATAATCTCGATGTCTTGCTATCTTGGATGATAGTGATTTGAGCCATGTAGCTCTCACCTAATCTTTCCCCTTTTTCTCTGGCATCTACTGAAACATTAACCATAAACTCATTTACAATGGAAGTGCTGTATCAGCAGGGTTTGCATCCTCTGCAATGGAAAACAGATGATGAAAGTTTGGTTTGCTGTGATTTCCATTGACTTTGGGATTTCTAACCTTCTAGAAGAATGTCCTGAGGTTAGAGATTTAGAATATGTTAGAATGCAACATTAGCTTGCATAATGTTCTTTGCACAATGTCACAAAAGTACTTTAGCTGTAAGTAGGGATTCAGTGGAGAATGCAGCGTAGAAGGCAGCTTGATGCTGGAATTTATAGAGGGTGGGGACTGAAGAGCATAATGGAGGGGACTGAGCCAAGGAGAGAAATGTGTTTGCTAAGAACCCCACCACCTCCTTTGGGCAACTGAAGTACTGATAGCAGAAGCTCCTATGTGAGAATTGTAGGAGAGAGGAAGTACTGGTGGCTGGATGGGGCTCAGAGTGGCCAGTAAGTAGAATAAAGCAGTGAGACTTATGCTGAGCTCTGGGCATCCTGGATTGCAACCTAACATTTCCCCAACTGCTGGGGAACAGGGAGACCCAGATAGGTATTCCAGGTTTTGACCAAGAAATTTGAAGGGAAGAATTAGACTGAGGGTGATGCTTGGGTTAAACTGTAGGGTAACAGGGCTGGGAATAATCACTGCTTGTTAAGAGAAGTGTTGTGCCAGGCATTGAACTATGCATTTTACTTACATTATCACATTGAACCCTCAAAAGAAATGTATGGCATAGATATTTAGTCCATGTCTATGCATGAGAAAACCGAAGTTCTGAGAGATTCACTCATCCAACAAATAAGAACAATTACAACAAGAGCTCGCATATGTTGGTCATATGCTATTTGCCAGATACTGTTGTAAGTACTTACAACGAGGGTTATTTCATTTCAATCTTTATAACAGCTCTATGAAACAGGTATTTGCATAACAACTTTGCAGATGAAGAAGCCAAGAAGAATAATTCTATGTAACTCTCCTTAGTTATGTAGTCAGGATATGTCAGACCATGGTCCAACTTCAGAGTTTGACTCCAATTTCTAGACTTTCACCATGCTACAGTGAGGGTTGAGCAGGTTTCTGAAACCATCCTGGGCAGTGGGGCAGAGAGAAGACAAAGAAGACCGAATCCCTAACTTATGAAAGGTATATTGAATTGGTAGAGTGGTTAAATAGATTGTCCAAGGTCTCACAGCTACACAAGATTGGAGGTTTGTACTGAGGCCTCCCCCAAAAAGGGCTACATTCTTTTATGGCATCAATACAGTCCTCAAATATTCTCCACACTTCTGACCAGGATGGTGGTCATTGGAAGGCCCTGTAGTCTTCTTCACTCCTCTTCTGTGCTCTGCCATTTTATCCTGTGACCCCACCCTTTGAAGTCTTCATTTTCCCTTTTCTTGTCTCTCTGACTTCACTCCATCTTCCTTATCCCAATGCAGCTAATCTAAAGCTCCTGCAGAGCTGTGTAGGGCTTCTTAGAATGAGGAGATAGAAACTCTTATTTGCCGTGCTTTGTTTCTGGGGTACATTGGAAGATACAAACTGGGTCTTGGGACCCAGCTCTGAAATGATGACTTTCGGCATGAAAAGTAACTTCTGCCTGGACAAAGTAGCCTACTGTGCTCAGGATTAGTTCCTCTCGACAAAGTCCTCCTCGGAGTTAACTCTGCTCCTCCAGTGACTCTCTTTTTTCACTCACTGCATCCACTGGCATTAATTAAGTTCTTAACACATACCAACCCATACTGAAGTACAGCGGGGAGTCAGCCATTGAAGGACCCCTGGGGAGCTCACTTTCTAGTGAGACATACACCCTTGATTAATGCTGCCTAAAAGGGAGGAGGGAGGGAGGGAGGGAGAAAGGGAGAGAGAGAAAGAGAGAGAGAGAGAGCGGGAGAGAGCGAGCGCACTGGGATGATAAAAAATTTACTGAGTGTGTGTGCACCCATTGGAAATGCACTGATCAAATGCATAGACCTTCCTTCAAAAAGGACACCAGATAAGAAGCCTACTCAGCTGACAGGCTCTACCATCATCCTTGCAGCCTGCAGTGTTGTTCACATCGAGGGCAGATTCTCCCCAAGTTATTCCATCAGTGACAGAGGGCAGTTGGAATGCTACAATGGACATTTCTGCCCTGTATGGCACTCCCCTCATGAGCACTCTTTCTTAGGAGCTCCCCATTTCCTGGCCTAGACCTTTTCAGGCCTCCACTGTTTGGGACTCCTGCAACCCAGTATGCCCGCCTCTCCTTTACCTTTGGTGCCCATGGGACCAGCATCATAGACAGAAGTTTCTCCCTGCTTACTCCCACTCCCTCTCTTTTTTTATCTATTGCAGAGATTTCCTTCAATAAGTCTTATACTGGATTCTGGTCTTGTTGTATTTTTCTGAGAATACTTGAGCTGACCTGGGGAGCATTAGTCAGGATATGCTTAGTTATATTGCATAACAAAATTAATCTCAAAGCACAATAAGCAAATGCAAAGAGTGCTTTCTCCCAGGCTCCATATTCAAAGCAGGGTCTATTCATTATAGGTCCCCAAGCTGCAGGTGCCCAGGCCTACACCTGACTTCAAGCTTTCCCATGAAGAGATATGAGGAGACTAGAGTTTTTACAGTTAAGTATGGAAGTCACTTACATGACCTCTACACATGTCATATTGTCCAACAATTCAGTCACACGGTTCTGATTCACAGTAGCCTGTGAAGTGTCATCTTCTTATGTGTCCTGGACAAAGCAATACAGTGGGGGACTAAGGTTCTTTTGCCTCAAGTGGTCACCCACACGTCAGATCCTATCTATTTGCTAACTGCTATGCCATCCTTGTTTTATGAATGGAAAACAGGCTTAGAGAAGCCATGCACTTTTTTCTCAAATGTCAGAAGATTAACAAGTGATAGAGGCAGAATTTGGACTCATGTAAATCATGTGTAAACCACTCTCTAGGTAGAGAAACCACTAATTTCCAGGAGGCTGTTGGTGACTGACAGGTCTTTAAATTTGAGTGTGTACACCTCAACTTCTTCAGAATATGTTGATGCTCCTGTGAAATAGCTCCAGTGTGGCAGGCAGGACTGAGGTTTGCCCCAGCTCCATTATACCAAGTGTCTTCCTTAGGGGCTGTTTTCATTTCTGAATAAGAACGAGAGCATTTGAGTGGCTCTTCTCTCCCACATCTCCAACCATGCTGGGACCAGAAGAATATTTATTTAGCTTTCACTGCTTTAAGAACAGACAAAGTGGAGAAAATAATGAATTGAACAAGTTTGGGGGATATTTTGGGGGCCTCTTTTGATTGTATTTAATAGTTTTGAAGAATGCTACAAAATAATGTGGCTGTTGAAATGCTTTTTGCCCAGTTTCTTTCTGGCCTGAGATTTGAGAAAAGAAAACTATAAATAGCTGATGATAAAAGGAAATTGCTGCTGTGATCTTTGAAGAAAGAAAGGGAAATACAAAAGGACTGCCCTGAGAGGATTTCAAATAAAAATTACGGTTCCCCTCCCAGGGCCCAAGATTGCTGCTTCTTGGAAGATAGGGTGAGGATGTGATAGATGTTTCCCATGTCTTGTTTTCAAAGATGTTTTGACTTAGTTACTTTTATTCTGTAGAACTCAGAGCATTTCACATCTATTAAACATTTTAAATGAGTGGAATTTTCTCAAAAAGTAGGTAATTTACAAATAGTTTATTATTCATAAGGCAATCATCCATTTCCTTTAGTTCTCTTTCTAAATTTGTATCTCTCCCTTTTCTTTTGTCCTCATCTGTCCTCTGGAACAGACTTGTTGGGTGGGAGAGAGGTAAAAACTAAGATGGAAAGAAAAAGTTTGTCATTGATTAAACTTCATACTTCTATTACCCAGACTTAACTATAATGCTTACAAAAATGGAAGGCAGAAAGAGACGGTTTCTCTGCAAGTTCTGTTTCACTGTAACCAAAGTGATTCTTAAGCCGAAGACAGCATCTTTCCTCTGTTTGAAATGCAATTCTTATCAGCTAGAAGTAATTGGGCCACAGTTCAGATGTACAGTCACTGTTCTGAATATCACACAAAGAGTGCTGTTTACTATATGTTTTCAGTATGATATAAAAGTTGATTCCCAGAGGTCCCCTAACATCGAAAGCCTGGGAAACTGTCATTTCCACATTCAATAAAGACAAACTGCTTTAGGTTTTATAAGCCCACTGATATTCAGATGCATTAACAATTTCCTTTCAAGTTAGATCTATCTTCTGTACTGGGGACCTCTCTGCCTCAGTGGACAGAGCATAGGAACTGATCTTAGACTTAGAAGAATTAATGGGGTTCTGTGCAATGGTCTCCTGAGGGCAGGTAGGAGTCAGGCAAGGAGCAGCAGCATGTCTCTGAGATGGAAGTCATCTTGACAGCTTGACATGGAGAGAGGAAAAAAGGAGAGGAATTGAAAATGAGAGAGAATGAAGTCAGAGATGGAACTTGCCCAGGGGCATTTGAGACATAGATCTTGTGATATTAACACTTCCTTTATTTTTCATAAAATGACATAAATTGCTTCCCAGTGACCCTGAAGGTCACTGGTAACAGGTGCAGCATTGTACTGTAGAGAGAGAATGAGAACTGCACTGTGGTAATAGAAATGTGTCCAGCTTAGCAGGCCTGGGCATTTGTAGCAAGTTCACACTGAGTCAAGTTGAGCTGTCCCTAGAATTTAGTTCAGCTGTGGCCTCTGGGTCCACGTAGAAGACATACCAGATTAGGATGCACAAGATGGGCTATAAACTTAGTTGTATCCCTACTCATACAATTTGCCATATAACTTTATTTGTATCTCACTCTCTTTATCCATATAACCAAAGATTTGGGCTAGATAATGTGTAATCCCTGAGGTTCCAGCCAAACTGTAAGGTAGATATATCTATGATTAGACCTCTTATTATTTGTTTTGTTCAAGAATTCAATCAATGAACACAAATACATTGTTCAATTTCTCTATGCATGGCATAGTGGTGGGTGATATAAAGAAACAATAAAAACCTCTTTCTTGCTTTTTCTCAACTCTGTGTGAGACAAACTCACATCTTGAAACTTGTGTCTTCAGAGTCTAATATAGTTCCTGACATGCAGAAGTCTCTTTGAGAGATGTCTATCAGCTAATAAAGGGATATTTTTTGTATTGAGTAAGACCATGAAGGCATTACGAAAATATGCACAATGATGGAAGATTTACTTTTGTTAAGTGTAACAAAAAAGTGTTCTGAAAAGTTGGGGTTTCTTTGGGTGGAAATGCAGTAAATATTTGCCACAGAAAATGGAAGATTTATCTTAAATGGCTAGACACAAGGCCAATTCCTGTTGGATTCTGGATGTATAAATCAATTTGAAAGCTTAGACAAAAGTATTATAGACAGCTAAGTTAGGTAGAAATATTATAGGCAGCCAGACAGGGCTGGGCTCTTGAGAGCATCAGTACAGAAGATAAAAATTACAGGACACCGTACCAAGGTTGTGAATCTCAAAACACGCCGAATCAGCCTGCGCCCCAGCAGCAATCCACTGGACACCTGTGCCGTCCCCCACCCTCTGCTCCTCTGTACAGCCACCTGGTTCCACACTACAAAGATTCAGAGGACATCAGACCACCAGACCACTGTACTGGGTAAATTGGAGTCATCTTCACCTCCCATCAGGACCGGGGCTATCTTCAGGGGAAGGGCAGCTGGAACCTGCAATACAACTCTGCAGAGTTCAACCCTACAGGAGGACAGGGAGCTCAACTTGGGACTTGCAGCCAGAAATCTGCCTGAATCTCATGGGTCTGCAACTAGCTTGCTGAGACTCATTGACTTATATCTGCACACTGCTACCCACGTTGTCTATTGTGACAGCAGAGACATACCCTGAAAGAGGCCCTTCATCTTCATTGTTATTTTTTATTCCCCAAATTAGTGTTATTAGCTTGTTTTTTTCTCTTTTCTTTTGCTCCTCTTATCTTTAATTTTTTTCCTACTCTTTGCAAATATTGGTTTTTCTCTCCTTTTCTTTTCTTTTCTTCTTTCTTTTCTCTTTCCTTTCTCTCTCTCTTACACTCACTCTCTTGCTCTCCCACATTGTTCATCTTCCCTTTTTGTCCCTGCTTTGGTCCTCATTTGGAGTTCTTCTTTATTTTCCTATTATTCTCTTTTTCCTTCTCACCTGTGTCTTCTGGCCACACTGCTAACCTTCCCCTATCCTTCTTCCCATCTGTCCCTCCCTCCCCAACCCCTTCTAACTCCCCATCCCAGAGAGTAAAGTTGTTATATTGAAGAGTTTATTCACTATATGTTGAGGTAGTCCTCGATCTTGATGTAATTCACACAGCTAAAGGTGATAGATTAATAACTACCACAAAATGTCATTTTTGAAGATGTACTTGATGCAATGGTGTTGCTGATTATATCACTTGGGCTAAGGTGTTGTTATCGATCTAGTCAATGAACCTTCCTAGTATAAGGAAAATGAGATAGCCTTAGAGTCATTAGAGACTCAAAACTTAAAGACCAGCTATATCTGGAAGACACCTCTGAGAAGCAATCATTCCATGAGGGTTCTAATTAAAAGCAACAAAGATACCTATAATAAGCAATTTCAAACTATCAACCCAGGAGTTAAACCAAGGACAGTACCAAAAAAAAAATGAGAAGACATTTAAGCAAGGCACAAACTCAGACTTCCACCCCACCAAGGGTAAATCCTGGGGGAAATGAGATGGAAAAGTCCCATAACCAACCACCTGTATAACTGATAGCAGAGGAAGTAACAAAACAGATGAATGAGGCTCTAGAAAAATTCAAAGCAGAAATAATCTCCCGGATATCTGCAGAGATGGTGAGCAGAGTGAAAGATATGATTAGAGGATCTAGAACAGAAACAGATAAAAAAAAATAGATGAGCTCAGAAACATGCTGAAAGCCATGAATACCCAGCATAAGAAAGAAATGGAATCCATGAAACAGATTCAAACAGATATTCAGGAGATCAAAAACTCCATTGAAAGTATCCACAGCAGATTAAGGGAATCTGAAGATAGAATATCAGATATGGAAGACAGGATCGTGGTTAGAGACCATGAAAATAGAGATTTCTTAAAAATAGTAAGGGACCACGAGAAATCAATCCAACAACTGCTAGATGATGCAAAGAAGAATAACATAAGACTGATAAGAGTCCATGAAAAAACAGGAGAAAGCACAATTAACATAAAAAAACTGTTCATAGAATTAATAGTGGAAAACTTCCCAGACAGAGGTAGAGAATTGGACATACAGATAAGTGAGGCATATAGAACTCCAATTAGCCATGATCAAAAAAAATCTACATCTAGACATATAATAGTCAAGATCCCAGAAACTCAACAAAAAAACAAAATCCTACAAGCAGAGAAAGGAAACAAATCACCTACAAAGGAAAGCTCATCAGAATCACAGCAGACTTCTCAACACAAACCCTCAAATCAAGGAGAGCCTGGAGTGAAGTATTTCAAGCCCTAAAAGAAAATAACTTCCAACCTAGACAGTTGTATCCTGCAAAATTATATTTCAAAATCGATGGGGAAATTAGATACTTCCATGACAAAGAACACTTGAGAAATTTCATGAACACCAAACCAGCACTACAAGCAATTCTATACAATATCCTAGAAAAAAGCAATGAAGGCCACAACTCCATGAGGCCCAACAGAGGGAGGCCACCAGGCAAGGTAAGACACTAAAGTGAAAGGGGGAAAAATAAGAAATAAAAGAGCCAACAAAAGTAAAACATCATGACAAGAATAAATCAATATCTATCAATTATAACCCTCAATGTTAATGGCCTCAATTCACCAATCAAAAGAAATAGACTGGCAGAATGAATTAAAAAGGAAAATGCAACAATATGTTGTATACAAGAAACACACCTAACTCAAAAAGAAACTCATAGACTGAAAGTAAAAGGGTGAAAAACAGTTCTCCATGCCACAGGAACCCAGAAGAAAGCAGGGGTAGCAATCTTAATTGCAGACAAAGTAGATTTCAAACCAAAACTAATTAAGAGAGATAAAGATGGTCACTACATCCTTGTGAAGGGAACAATCCAAGAGGAAGAGATGACAATCCTAAATATATATGCACCAAATACGAATGCCCCCAACTATACAAAACAAATATTAGTAGACATGAAAAACCAAATAAACACTAATGCAATTGTAGTGGGGGACCTCAATACCCCACTATCACAAATAGACAGATCATCTAGACAAAAAGTTAACAAGGAAATTCTAGAACTGAATCAAGCTATTGAACAAATGGACTTAATAGATGTTTACAGAGTGTTCCACCCCACAAAATCAGAATACACATTCTTTTCAGCTGCACATGGGTCATTCTCCAGAATAGATCACATGCTAGCTCACAGGACATGTCTAAGTAAATGTAAAAGAATTGAAGTTACCCCCTGTATATTATCAGACCATAGTGCAATAAAATTGGAGATCAATAACATAAGAAACCGCAAAACCCCAACAAACACATGGGAACTGAATAACACCCTCTTGAACAACCAGTGGGCCACAGAAGTAATTAAAGAAGAAATTAAACAGTTTCTACAAGTAAATGAAAATGCCAGTACAACATACAGGAATCTATGGGACACAATGAAAGCAGTTCTATGTGAGAAATTCATAGCAGTGAATGCCCATATTAGGAAAACAGAAAAAACTCAGATAAATAATCTAATGCAGAACCTCAAGCTCCTAGAAGAAGAAGAGCATAATGAATCCAAAGCTTGTATAAGAGAGGAAATTATAAAGATCAGAGCAGAAATCAATGCAATGGAGACTAAGAGAACAATACAAAAAAAATCAATGAATCAAAGAGTTGGTTTTATGAAAGAATAAATAAAATCGATAAACCTTTAGCCAACCTTATCAAAAAAAGGAAAGAAAAGGCACAAATACATGCAATTAAGAATGAAAATGGTGAAGTCACAACAGATCCAATAGAAAGCCAGAGGATCATCAATACTTACTTTGAGAACCTCTACTCCAATAAAATGGAAAACACAGAAGAAATGGACAGATTCCTAGATACATACAAATTGCCAAAGTTAAATGAAGAAGATATAGAAATTCTAAACACCCCAATTACAATGAGTGAAATTGAAAATGTAATAAAATATTTACCAACAAAGAAAAGCCCAGGTCTGGATGGCTTCACTGCTGAATTTTACAAGACATTTGAAGAAGAACTAATGTCATTACTCTATAAACTCATCAAGGAAATTGAAAGGGAAGCAATACTTCCAAATTCATTCCTGGAAGCAAGTGTTACTTTGATTCCAAAACCAGGGAAAGACCCAACCCAAAAAGAGAACTATAGGCCCAAATCTCCCCAGTGAACATAGATGCAAAAATCCTCAACAAGATACTGGCAAACAGAATACAGAGGGTCATCAAGAAGATCATACACCCTGACCAAGTCAGATTTATCCCAGGGATGCAAGGATGTTTAAACATTCATAAATCAATAAATGTAATACACTATATTAACAGAGTCAAGGACAAAAACCATATGATCATCTCAATAGATGCAGAAAAAGCATTCGACAAAATCCAGCACCCATTCATGATAAAAACCCTACAGAAAATTGGAATAGAAGGTCTTTATCTTAATCTAATTAAGGCTATGTATGAAAAGCCAACAGCCAACATCATCCTAAATGGTCAAAAACTGAAAACTTTCATGCTAAAATCAGGAACAAGACAAGGATGCCCACTATCACCACTCCTGTTCAATATTGTTCTGGAAACATTAGCCACAACAATTAGACAAGAGAAAGAAATAAAAGGAATAAAGATAGGAAAGGAAGAAGTGAAACTGTCATTATTTGCTGATGATATGATACTTTACATGGAAGACCCAAAAAACTCCACCAGAAGACTTCTAGACTTAATTGACAGATTCAGTAGAGTAGCTGGATACAAGGTCAACACTCAAAAAACAATAGCCGTCTTGTACACAAATAACAGACTCACTGAGAGAGTAATTAGAGAAACAATTCCTTTTACAATAGCATCCAAAAAATGAAATATCTAGGAATCAGTCTAACAAAGGAAGCAAAAGACCGCTACACTGGAAACTATAGCACTCTGAAAAAAGAGATTGAAGAGAATACAAGAAAATGGAAAAACATCCCTTGTTCCTGGATAGGAAGAACCAATATAGTCAAAATGGCCATACTTCCAAAACTACTATATAGATTCAATGCAATGCCAATTGAAATTCCAACAATATACTTCACAGAACTAGAGAAAACAATCCAAAACTTCATTTGGAACCATAAGAGACCTAGAATAGCAAAAGCAATTCTAAGCAACAGAGACATGGCTGGGCATATCACAAACCCCAACTTGAAACTATACTGCAAAGCTACTGTGATAAAATCAGCATGGTACTGGCAAAGGAACAGACCTGAGGATCAGTGGAATAGATTAGAAGATGCAGAAACAACTCCAGACGTGCTCAGCTACCTCATCTTTGACAAAGGAGCCAACCACCCTCATTGGAGGAAAGATAGCCTATTTGATAAATGGTGTTGGAAAAACTGGATTTCAACCTGCTAAAGATTAAAACTAGACCCATACCTATCACCATGCACTAAACTAAGATTGAAGTGGATTAAAGATCTAAATATTAAGACAGAAACACTAAACTTGCTGGAAGATAAGTTAGGTAGAACTCTTGAAGACATTGACATAGGAAAAAACTTCATGAACAAAACCTCAGCAGCATGGGAACTAGCAGAAAAAATCAACAACTGGGATCTCATCTTATTAAAAAGCTTCTGCATTGCAAAAGAAACCACCAACAGAGCTAACAGACAACGTACAATATGGGAAAAATTTTTTAGCAGGTGTACCTCAGACAAAGGACTACCATCTAGAATATATAAAGAACTGAAAAATATCAGATCCCCCAAATCAAAGACCGAATTCCAAAATGGGCATTTGAGATGAACAGACATTTCTCAGACAAAGAAGTAAAAGCAGCAAACAAACATATGAAAAAATGTTCAACATCACTGGTCATTCGAGAGATGCAATTGAAAACAACACTGAGATTCCACCTTACCCCAGAAAGATTGGCTGCTATCTAGAAATCAACAAATAACAAATGCTGGTAGGGTTGTGGAGAGAAAGGAACCCTTCTCCATTGTTAGTGGGAGTGCAGACTGGTGCAACCACTGTAGAAGTCAGTATGGAGATACCTCAAAGAACTAGGAGTATAGGTCCCATTTGACCCAGCTATTCCCCTGCTGTGTATCTTCCCCCCAAAATTAAAAGAATCATACCACAGTGATATATGTGCACCCATGTTCATAGTGGCACAGTGTGTAATAGCTAAAGCTCGGAAGTAGCCCAAGTGCCCATCAACTGGAAACTGGATAAAGAAAATGTGGTTTTTTTTTATAAAATGGAGTACTACTCAGCCATAAAGAACAAAAAACTAGAGACATTTATAGCTAAATGAATGCATATCGAGGCCATGCTCTTAAGTGAAATAAATAGGACACACATGTAAATACCGAATAGTTTCTCTAGTGTGAGAAACTGAGAGTGTAAACAGGGGTTAATATGATTAAAATAAATAATTGATAATTTGAAATAGGAAAAAAGGTCCAAAGACAAAGGAGTGAAGGGAGGGGAAGGGGAAAGGAAAAGAGGGAAAAGAAAAACTATGAGAAAAGGAAAAAAAAAAGGAAATGAAATTTATGTAAATAGGGAAGGGCGGAGGGGGTGAAGGGTACACAGGTAATGGGGAAAAAAATAAGAATCAAGATATATCATGTACAGGTACAAACACCCAATGATAAATGTAAATGAATTGTATACCTAAAATGTACCAATAAAAGAACTAAAAAAACCCAAACAAACAAAACAACACATTACAACTATGGCTGGAGATGCCTCTGTTGGAGGTCAGGCCTTAAGATAAAGATGAAATGCCAAGGCCTGCATACTTCCCCAAGAGATAAGATAAGTGGTAACCCTGGCCTAATAAAATCTAGATAGACATCAGTCACTCCAGTGGGTGACCAAGACGTCTGGATCCATAGTTTACCAGAAAAGGTCTTTGGTCTTTCCATATACACTCTCTATGTCATCTGTCTCCCCATTGGATCAATATTACTTAAGTGGCTATACTTGTAATCTTACTGGTTTTGTCCCACGTTGTACCCACCTCCTGATTTTGCTCTATAAAACTTACCCTGTGAACTCTTTTGGGACTTCTCCTGCCTCTCAGAAGCTAAAATCTCTCCTCTCAATAAATATTTCCTACTCTTAACCTCTCTTGTTCCTTAAAATTCATTCTTTGACTTTGGGGAACACAGTCTTGGCATAGCTGACATCTAACAGGTTGAGGGTTACATTATTTCCCCTATGTCATTTAAAGGTCCTATACCAAAAGGACAGCACAAACCTTGTTTGGTTGATTTCTTACCACTACAAGTATTATAATTCAGGGCTTTGTGGGCTTGGTTTCTTATACAGAATGGAATACAGTGAGACTTGAAAATGTAAGTGTGAGGACTGTTGGAGAAGAGTAGCAAATGTTTACCATATTGGAGTACGGACGACTTTGTACTCAGTCCCTGACTTAGGATGGTTTGCAGTATGCATTCAGTAGAAACCATACTTTGAAGTTTGATCTCTTTCTGACTAGTGAGTGATATTCAGTATGATACTCTCTTGCTACATTGGATAGCCACAGTTATGCACACGACCATGAAGGGAAACAACCATATTCTACAGTGTACAACCATCTTCTGAGCTATGTTACTTGGAAGGCTAGGTTTATTAAAGACATTTATTAAACACATGTATTGTAACAAGGAGGGGCCTGGGATAGAGTCAGCTAAATACAAAGACAACACATATGTAGAGTTAAGAGGTAATTCAAGTCATACAGCTAGTTAAGCTTAAAGATATAAAAGAAAACACAAGAAAAAAGATAAAAAATTAAGAATGGAACTCCCAGGTAGAAATTTCTTATACAGAATGTGTTAAGTTAGTTGACAGTTTCTGCCTACCTCCAGACTGGACTTCAAGGAACATTAGAAACCCAAAATAACCTGTTTGCTTTGAACTTGTTTTCTTTGAATTGATCAGAGTAATTAACTTTTTTCCTGTGGTCTGCTTATTCATATAAAGGCAGAAGAAAGAAGACTTCTATTTGGAATCATTCCTGGTGGCAGGAGCTACAGTATTTCCCTTCTTCTTATTTCCAGTAAATACTTTCCTTACATCCTCCTTTTGTCCTTGACTCCGTTTTTCAATTTCATGACACTACAAGCTCAGTTTGTGTAGAATTAACTATTTCCATATATTCAACTTATAACGGGTAAAGGAGGAATGTCATTTTCTTAGTAGTAAGCCTTGCACACAATATGTTGAATAAAAGGCTGGCTATTGTGTTTGTTGATATTATTACTAGGAGAAAACTGGGAAAGGATATAGGTGGAGAATTAGAAGGTCTCCACAAACCAGTGTGTACTCAGAACTCAATTTAGTCTTGGTTTTGGTTTGGAGAGTTTTGGTTTTCCTGAAAACCAATTCCCATAGGATAGCACCCTCTCTCCTTACCTGAGCTCTAGAGAGTAAATTTGTTCAACCTGTCATAAGACTATCACCATATCCCAAGTCCAGCTTTGAGAACATAGGAAAGGTAGGGTCACTTTAAGGGTTTCAGTGTTGTGGGGATTTTAGTGCTAGAAACTCCTTATGAATGCCATGCCCCATCATTTCCTACATGCATTTCTTGATGTTAGCCTGATGTTACAAGGAAAATAATTTTGTTTAATTTATTCACTCCAATGTGTGTCTATTAAATAGGTTAGCAACCCTCAATCTCTTTGTAAATGTTGCTCATTAAACTAATAAAATTTCTAAATGGTGAAATTTGAAGAACAGCAAAGGAAGATAGATATGACCAGATGCATAGGGAAGTATATTTGGGCAATATGCTTCCTGGGTTATTGGGTATATTTTTGCCTAAGGGGGAAGTGCCTGCAGTAGGTTGCTCTACATTATTCTTGCTTTTAGCCTTTTCTATTCCTTTCAATTTTTGACATACATTTCTTTCTATTTCAGTATTGTGAAAGTGTCTCCAAATACACAAGAAGCCAGGGAGGGAGGGAGTATCTAGCACTTGCCTGGAGTGGTGGTGGGTGTCTAATTTTAAGTGATACAGATTCTGAGTTTTTAAGCAGAGGGTCTGCCTGTACTGAAGACTGTTTCCTGTTTATTTCCTTCTGCTCTAACAGGAGACATTTTAAATTCTGCTCGGTTATTTAAATATCCAATATCTCAGGATCACACAAGCAGATATAACCTCAAAATTTTTATTAATTTTTTTCAGAGCTATCTTTCTGTAAATGAAATATAACAGTAATCTTCAGGCACCAGGTTTGATCCTCTCAATAAGGAGATGGAATTTGCAGCAGTAGTTGAAGGAAATGATTAGGCAGCATATGGATTTTAAAATCCAAATAATCTCTCAAGAGGAAGGGGATCGTACATTTATTGATAGGACAAGGTGATAGCTGGAAAGACTAAAGAGGCCTAAATCCCATTCATCACAAAAGAGAATCTGCCTGCTTCAAATGTGACTTGCTTTTGGGTTGCAGGGTCATTTTTAAGGGAAGTAATCATGGTTTGGATAGGAATTTTGTAATCATGATTTGGGTAGGAATTTTAGTTTAATTTATACCATAAAATTTTGATGTCTTTTTTACACAGACATCTGAAGGTAGCTTGAAATATTAATGCATGGTATTCTCAGAGGTCTGGGATGATAGCGCAGTTATTGGTGGAGCACCTATGGCCAGGTGTTTGTGCTCATTTTCTCCAGTCTTCATCCTGATCACACAAGAGGTAGATTAGGACTCTGTTTTATAGTTAAGGAAAGCAATACTCAGCCTGGAAAAGTAACTTGCCCTAAGTCACATAACTAAATTATAGAACTAAGATGTCTAGAAAATTCAACTGCAGGGTTGTTGGTCGAGGATTACATTAGTGTTCTCTACTTTTGAAAGATGAAGGGTCAGTTAGGTTCCAGAAGAGGTAATCTGAAAAATTTCTCATTTAGTTAGAACAAACAGAAAAACAAGTTCCATTTAATTGCATTAAAATTATCTGATACTTTATAAGTCTAGTACTTTTTAAAGTATAGTTTGTAAGGAAATGATGGGTCATAAAATTTATTTAGTATATCTTAAACACTTTAATATGAGTGAAATTTACTAACATAGAATAGAAAATACCATGGGTATATTATGACACAAGGATGAGCAGCTTCTGAAAACAAGTATGTATATGCCTACATATCTAGATATTGAGGTGAGAGGGGGAATTATTATTTTACTATGAGCTAGGATGAAAAGAGTATGAAAAGCACAAAAGGAATTTCCTTAATAACACTGGCCCTCACATAGCCATTTTTTAAAAAGTAAGGACCTCAGCCCTTCCTTTTTGAAGTTATTACAACGAATGAAACAAGCATCCCCATGTACACTGCGGTGCATCATCTCCATTCACATGAGGCCTGCAGGTCAGATAATTATTGGGAAGGCCTAACAGTGGTGAGCAGTGACCACTGAGTGCTACAATCCATAGTAAGTACAGACGAAGCTGGGTGCAGTGGCACACGCCTGCAATCACAGTACTCTGGGAGGCTGAGGAACAATGATTGCAAGTTCATGTCCAGCCTGGGCAACTGACTTAGTGAGACCCTGTCTTAAATAAAGAATAAAAAAGGACTGGTGAGGTAGCTCAGTGAAAAGGCCCTCCATTCAATCCCCAGTTCCTCCAAGGAAAATGCTTTCTAATAAATTCCCAAGTGATCCTGTGCTGTCAGTCCTGAAATGATACTTGAAGGACAATTTTCAAAATGTTTTTCACTGAAGACACCCCCGTTTCTATGTGAACTAATATATGGAATATTCACATGTGAAGCAGAGACAGTTGCAGGGAATGTATGAGCTCTCCCTGGCCTATACTCTCCCCAGTGATGGCTTCCGAGATGCCTTTATGGAAATCACAACTCCAGAACAAAATCTAGTTCCACAATTCTGTAATTTCCTCTCTCTTCTCCTTCTCATTCCCCTGGGCATGGTGCCACATACCTGCAATCTTAGCTACTTGGGTAACTGAGGCAGGAAAATTGCAAGTTTAAGAGCAACTTGGACAACTTAGTGAGATCCTGTCTCTGGAAAGAAAAAAGGAAAAATTGATCAATCATCCAGAGATGATTGTTAAGAGAGACTTAGTAATTGATTGAGGTGTCCATGGCCCATCCAGATGTTTTGCATCACAGAGTAAGCCTACTTCATTTGTTAAGGTGGAAAACTCATAGAATAATTCTGTGAGTCCATATTAATGATCTGTAACTGTAATTACCAAATAAGCTTCCATGACTTCATTTTCATCATTGAAACAATACTACAAGGGAAAAGACAAATGCCTTTCCACAATGGAAAAGAAACACTCTTGATAGCTTGCTTTGGAACAATACCAAAATTTGCTTTATTCTTAGACTATATTTTCTTGATGAGGATATTATATTTATCAAAAAATATGGGGGATTTGCACACATCCAGAGTTCTAACAAATTTCAATACAAACTCAGAAACTTGTGTGCTTAGCTGAAACGTGTCCAAATTTCTTATCAGGCTTGGGACTTTGAAAGTTTCATGTATTAAGGCCTTTGGTATCTTTGCCTATAATCAATAAATTCAAGAAAAATAGAAATAAAGATTATTAAAATATGCTCAACATTTTGTGAAATTTCTAGATCCACGCCACATCTACATAGTTTGGCTTTTTAGTTTTAATACGAAGTCTCTATATATTTCTCAGGGTGGCCTTGAATTTGTGAGCTCAGGTGATCCTCCTGCCTCAGCCTGGTGAGTTGTTGGGACTATAGGCATGTACCTCCATGCCCAACTTTGCAATTTTGAGAAGCTTAGTTTATTCAGTTCATTATGTTTATCTTTGATGCCAGTATTAATTCATTTAGATTTGAGTCTGAGGCCTTATCATTTTTCAGTTTATAATAGTATCAAGTCATTATTTATGTAAGATACTGAAATGTTGGGATGAGGTCATCACTTGTTGCTAATTCTCATCTCTTTTTCATTTTTCTAGAACTAACTGATGACAATGGTGGTGTTTTAATGTTTATAGAAACCATTGCTCAACTTGATTTCCCCAGAAAAACAAGACAATTTTGAGAAAGACAGGACAATTTTGAGAAAGACAGGAGAGACTCATCTGATTCAGGTAAGCATTCACAAACTCTCTTAGAATTGACAGAGATGTGTGAAATCCAAACACACCTGGAAGGCCATCAGTTCTGACAGTCAACATCTGGGAATGTAACCACCCAGGGTTGACAAAACTGGTGATTAAATGTGGTGGAAGTTCACCAGTTATAGACAGTACAGAGTAACTGACTGTGAATTATGAGAACATACATGTATCTTGCATGCTATAATGGGCCATTAGCACCCAGCTTGCTGAGTTGGAAAGCCACTGGGACACTGAAGTATGTGTGGAGATGTTTTCAAACATTTTTCCAATTTATTATTCTTTCAGAGCAATGGATAAAGCCACACTATAAATTCAGACAAAGCAAAACAAAAAATTCAGCCATTCTAAGCTTCCTCTTGCCTCCTCCTTCATGTTTCAACACACTGTTTTCATTTTCTGGCTTTATCCTTTTTGTAAAGCCATTTTCTTTTGTGTGTTGGTGTCAAATACCAGTACTGCTGCTGCTACTCTGGGGTCTGCTGAGGTGCATTTTATCATTCTAAGGGCAATTTCAGATGTCCTATAACATTAGCCAGCATCAACATTCCATTCTGTTTTAAACCTAAAAAAATAATTCATTTTGCTTAGATAACCATTTAATTTGACTCTTTAGAAGAGCCCAGGTAAGAACAATAAAAGTGATTAACGGTCCTCTACAGTGATTCTTATTCACATTCTTTTCTCATTCCCCCTGATTTCTGCCTCTTTCAGTTTCTCCAGGATTTTTATAGCTAAAAATATCTACTACTAAACTACATAGGAGCCATGCATTTCATCTTTTCTTATCTTTCCCTTCCTAAAACAAGAAAATCAGTGGTTTGTGGTTAAATGAGAAAGAAATCTCACTTTGTTACTGAAAAGGAATTCAATCACGTAGAAGCAGCAGCTTTTTGTCTGTAGTTAATGGCTGGAGATAGTCAAGTTCACAGAGGCTGTTCTGTTTACTTTTTTTGTTTTTTGTACCGGGGATCGAACTCCAGTCCTTGCGCTTGCGCAGCAGGAGAAACCACTGAGCTAAATCCCCGGCCCCTGTTTACTTTTTGTTTAACAAAGTTTTAATAAAATACTGCAAATGGCTCAAAATGAAGAAAGTAAAATTATGAAAAATCTTACTTGTGTTTTCAATTCTATAGATTCCATAGTGAGTCTGGAAACTTTTCACAAAGCAAAATCTCAGCTTCATTGAAATAATTCCAGTGGTCCTATTTGTTGTGTTTTAAAAATCAGCGCTTCTACTCCTCCCAGGTAGCAGAAAAAGGGAACTATACTTAAAATAAAAATCTCCATAAAGTAAGAACAAGCACCACAAACTTGGGATGCCTGGCAGTACTTAAACCAGGGGTCTGCAAAATATGTCTAAGGGCCAGAAAGCAAATATTTTCAACTTTGTGGCCTTAAGGTTTCTGTTGCAACTTTGGCTTTGCAGCCCAACAAAAATCACAGAGGAAAGTAAACAATTGCATCTGGTTGTGCTCCAAGAAAAATTTGCACATAAAACAGGTAGAAATTGAGGGTTGTAGTTTGCTAACCCATGATTTAAACATTAATATCAAACATTTAGGAACAATAGGGAGAAAAGATTTTTGAACAACTGTGAGAGATTAGTTATAACTCCAGGAAAAAAATGGTTAACCCTCTGATTAGCAGAACCTGTAATCTCTTCTTGGCTTGAGACATAATATCTTTTGGGATAGGAGAAAGGCATCAAACCACAGTTATGATGAATGCAGTTAGCTTATTCCTTTGATCTTTTCTTTAGATCTTTCTTCTTTTTGGACTTTCCTCTTTTCCTTGTCATTTCAGTTTTTTCCTTTATTGTTTCCCACTTTTTAAAGGCTTTTTTATATGTCACATTCATAAATGCATCCATGAAAGTGCTTGGGCTAAGGCAGTCAACATTTTGTCATGGCTTGACTTTCATTTAAAAAAGAGGCTTTAAAAATAGCATTTAAAAAGTTTTTGTTGGCAAATTTAAAGAGGTTACATGTCTAGCAGCAATGAAGAAAGACAGATATTCATTTCAACACTCTTTCTTCTTGCCATTTCTATGACTAAAGAGTCTGCAATCAATTATTTGACATAGCATTTTCTAATTGGTATGCTATATGTGTATGTAAGTGTATCATAATAGATTAACTTCTAACGAGATAAAACCATCACGTGGAACTCTCTGTCTGCCAAATACGAGCTTCTGCCAAACCATCTGATCCATATTATGGAGTATACAGGCATTTATCCTCACAAAAGCGACTGCAGAACAGCAGCTTCACATTCAGCATATTTGCCATCCCTCTTTCTCTCTTTTGGAGTCATACTGGCTGATTTCATGGTTTGACACATTTAAAAAAATTCTTGTTAGCTCAATTGAGCCTGTTGGATGCCATCCAGCCTCCTAACCTTATATGCTAAATCAACCACATTCAGATTAGTCTGTTAAGCAGGAAGAAAGAAATAAGTAGAAAAGAGCATAGAAACATCATCCCCAACTGTGGTGGAGTTGAAGAATAGTGGCATTAAGGCGATCCCTTGCATCTTCAACTGGACAGACTTATGTGGCATCCATAGTCATATTGTGCAAAGGGTAATAATGAACTGGATTTGATTCTGAACTACTTACAGGATCTTGTGCAAGGTTTATTTGTTTTATTTTTCCCCTTCAAAACAAGAGAAATCGATTGGGGAGATTTTGGGGACCTTTTCATCTTTATATTTTAAAAATCTCAAGTGACATCGTTTGAAAATTCTTTTTGACACTAAACTTAGTAGCAGTACAGTTAATTTACTGAGATTTAGTGTTCTAGTTTCAATTGCATGGCAAACCACTTCCAAAATTTGTGACTTAAAACAATGGCAACATATATTTTGCTTACAAATCTGCACTTTGTGCTGGAATCTGTGAGGACAGTCATCCCTACTCTAGTTAGAACTAGCTAAGGCAACATGAAGCCTGGGGGCTGGAATCATCTGAATGATTGTTCACACATATACTTGGTAGCTGATGTTTGCTGTTAGCTAGAACCTTAGATGGGACCAGCAGCTAGAACATACAAACAGTGGCTGAATTCCAAGGAAAGCATCTAGATAGAGCCAGGGCAATGTGGCATTGCTTTTTATGAGCTAGTCTTAGAAATCATGTGGAGTCTCTCCTACCATGTACTATTTGTCCAGGAAGTCACAGAGATCTGCTCAGATTAGGGGGAACAAAACCAGATCCCACCTCTTGATGAGAATGGCAAGGTGCTAGGGAAGCAAATGGAACTGTAGCTATTGCTGTGGCCATTTTTTGGAGAATATAATTTGTCACATTCAGATAATAACAAATGCTTATATCTTCATGGACTATTATAAATGCTTAATAACTCAGCTTCCTCATCAACAATTTAAAGAGTTGAGTGATTCTATATCTCAAAGTCTCTGCTTGATGTCCTGATATAACTTATCTAAGTTAATCGTTTTTTTACAGATGAAACTAAGGCAAGAAGAGTTCAAGCAATTTGTGTAGGTCATCAGAGCAAGTGAAGGCACAATGGGAAGGTGGATATCGTGTTTTAGATCTAGAATGTTCCTTCAAAGCCTCCTGTGTTCAGAGGTGGGGCTTTTGGAAGGTGGTTGGATCATGGGGCTGCTGTAGCTGACATGTCATTATGAGGTGTGCCATGGGGATGGTGACCTGGAAGGATTTCCCTCCCTCCCTGACCCCTCCCTTTCTTTGTTGCTTCCTGGCTGGCATAGCATGAACAGCTTGCATGGGCGAGAGACCCTCCCACCATGGCTTTCTTGACTTGGAGTTAGCTAGCTATGCTTTAAAAATTCTAAAATCCAAGAGACAAAATAAACCTCTCTTCCTTTAAGTCATGGGTGGTGGGTATTTTGTGCCAAAGATTAGACAGTGAGTAAGATGATGCATCTCAGAATCAAGACTGCCTTGTTCCAATCAGTATGGAGATATCTCAAAGAACTAGGACTAGAGGTCCCATTTGACCCAGCTATTCCCTTGCTGGGTATCTTCCCCAAGGAATTAAAAGAATCATACCACAGTGATATATGTGCACCCATGTTTATAGCGGCACAGTTTGTAATAGCTAAAGCTTGGAAACAGCCCAGGTGCCCATCAGCTGGAAACTGGATAAAGAAGATGTGTTGTTTTTTTTATATATAAAATGGAGAACTATTCATCCATAAAGAACAAGAAACTAGAGACATTTATAGCTAAATGGATGTATATTGAGGCCATCTCTTAAGTGAAATAAATAGGACACACATGTGTAAATGCCAAATAGTTTCTCTAGTGTGAAAAACTGAAAGTGTAAATAAGGATTAAAATGATTAAAATGAATAATTGATAATTTGAAATAGGAAAAGGTCCAAAGGTGTAGGGGTGGTGGGAGCTGAAAGGGAAAGGAAAGAAGGGAAAGGAAAAATTATGAGAAAAGAGAAAAATGGAAATGATATCTATGTAAATAGGGGAGGGTGGAGGGGTGAAGGGCGCACAGGTAATGGGGGAAAAAATAAGAACGAAGATACGTCATGTACAGGTACAAGCACCCAATGATAAATGTAAGTGTATTGTATACCTAAAATGTACCAATAAAAGAATTTTAAAAAAAAGACTGCCTTGTTCCAAAGTGCATGCTGCTTTTACTATCCACTCCCTGACTCTTGTTCTATGTCTTAGTCCTAACAGAAAGAGGGTAGACTTCAGACAAGATTTTAGGTGGGGACATAGTAAGAGGAGCTGACAAACATTTCAAGGCCTAAAGTGACTCCCTATTAGTCTTTGCATATGAGTGGACTGCTAATATCTATTCTTTTTTCTTCCACTGGAGCAGGCAGAATGGGGTGATGATGGGGCTATTACAGAAGGACTGGGAAGAATGGAGAACTGTGTGTCTAAGTTAAAGCTGATGGCATATAGAATCTAATGTGTGTACAACATTACATATGAGAGAGTTCACCAAGGGTTAATAGCAAATAAGCAGAAAAAGTATTTTTGGAGTTAAATCTGAAGATGTGAAAGAGTAGACCAAAGTTGGCCTATGGCATGGACTAAAAAATATTCATGGAGCTGTTGCTTAAAATGGGCTTCTGGATACATGCACCAGGCCTGCACAAGGACATAGAGCAAGCAGGAGTGTCTTTGCTTTGCTCCTGGATTAGATTCTTCTACTGAACTCATGTGCCCAGGATTTCCAGGGATTTTAAAAAGAGGCCCCTGTGAAAGCGCTCTACCTGTACAGGTGACCTGTCTGGTGATTACGTGCCCCATTTATTCAAGAAAAACAACAAACAAACACCAACAACAAAAACCACAACCATCAACAAAACAAAAAGTAAAAATATTTGCTATTTATTTGACCCAACCATTTGTGTTATGGTTTTTTTTTTTGGTACCGGGGATTGAACTCGGGTCCTTGTGCTTGTGCAGCAGGCAGCGAAACCACTGAGCCAAATCCCCGGCCCCTGTGTTATGGTTTTGTGAACACAATCTTATGAAAATAATCCTCCCTTACTTTTTTTCTACATGCTGTTACAAAGAGTCAAAGGTCTATGGGAAATTTTTTTATATACCTAATTGTTTTACTATAACAATCAGTTGGTTATTAGTTAGTTATCTCACCACTGAGAGTCTAGTTGATCAAAGATTTTGCTTTTCTGTTTATATCAACATATTCATCCCTAGGACAATTTATGAATTTTAATTGTGGGATTTCCTTTTTTTTATTCCATTGCTTGTGGCAATCACAGTTGCTTCATAGCTCAACATCTGGAGGCACATTTGGCTTCAGTGTTAGAAAGTAAATCATCATCCCTGTCCATGAACAATGGGTTGACCTCACACTGGAAAATGGTAACTGCGTCTTCAGTTGACTGACCTGTCTTCCTTGACTATGGGAAAGAAGCCGACATGCCTCTCTTTCCTGGCATTAGTGCATGTCTCTGAGAGCACCTCGAGTCTATACATTGTCAACTGGACTTCTGCCTTGGGATATGGAGCAAAAGATGACACTAATTGCAAGGTGGCATCCTGGAAGACATTATCACTCTCATCTACTGCAGGAAGATAACCCTTACCCTGTGCCAATCCTGGACTGTGGGCTCCATGGACCTGCCTGTGTCTGCATACACCTGTTCTAACACAGATGCCAAGAAATGGGGTCCAGGAGGAAATTAGATACACAGAACCTTTGGGAAGCCACAGGGCCCTTTGTAAGTCCTTTGGAATCGTACTAGATTGGACAAGGAGGGGATGCCCTTTGTGGATGTATTTGGGTGTGGTTGCGAGCACCGAGAACACTACATGAAGCACTAATCTGAACAAATTGAACAGTGAAGGGGAAAAAAGGTTTATGGAGACAGAAATAGACATCATGAAAGGGGTAGATTATCTAACAAATCAATACATTGTATGCAATATATTGTAGCTTTTTCTTTTAAAATTAGATGTGCGGTACAAAGCTGGATGTAGAAGTGTGTATATGTGTTTGCACTAGTATCGATAGGTAGAGTATATACACATTAATATATTCTACTAGTACATGAATTTGGGTAGATTGTAAGTCAGATCATGTCGCAAGAAATATAAATTATGTGCACATATAAAATCTAAGACACTGCAATTAGCATAAAAGTGTGTGTTAATCCTGTTAAACACTGGTAATATAAAGTGATTATACTTTGTAATCACATTTTTCTTATTTTATCAACCTACCTTCCTCTTGGAAATGGCTCCCAAAATTTTTAATTTTGTAGAGCCGTATAAGACGCAGAAGACTTGTGTAGGCAGCAGAGATGCTGAGTCTTTCCCACTATAGTGTGTTCTTTTTAGTTCAATAAATGTTGTGCCTAGTGATGTGCTAAGCACGTGGAATAGAAAATATTTGGGCTGCTATGAGCTGTTTCTGTATTTTCCAGTCCTAAAATGGAATTTTAAAAAGCTGTTTTTTAGTTAAGGGCTTTAGAGGCTTTGCGTTTGGTCCTTCATATTCTCCTCTCTTCTCTAAAGGTTTTGAAGCCTCAGGCTTCTAGCCATCCTTCATTCTGAGCTGCTGGAGGATGAAGACTGGGTCTCAGTGTGTGTAGTGACTGGCTGGGAAAGTATCTGAATACACAATACGTCACCAAAGTAAATCACCTTGAGTGTCTGTCTGCCAGTCATAGAGGTGAATGGTGTTCCCTCGGGAGTACCAACAGGTTTATCCAAGAGGGAAGGGCCTCTGACTTGGTAAATGGGAGAAGAAACTAGAGTTTAGTGTGTTTGTAATCACAATGTCAAAAAGGTCTGCAAAATCATTCCCAAGGATATATTTGCAGAATTTACAGTAATCTCTGTGAGAACTGGTAATTACCAAAGGAATTTTCCCAGCATTCTTTAGCAGTGAAAGCCACTTTCTTATAGATTCAGGACACTTGTGTAAATATTTGCCTGGATCTCTTTATTTCTGGAAAACATAGTCCACAGTTTTTCTTAAAAGCTGACCTTTAAAATTGTATTGTGTACCAACAATTATCTTCTTCCCAAATAAAATATTTTGTTACTACTGTTGTTTGTTAATGAATACATTGCTCTGGCACACAGAAAAGTTCCTGGTAGGTCAAAATAATTATCACAAGAATGATAGCTTTCCTTGTGACAAGGCATGCCATGTCAGACACAAAGTACTTCCACTCCTTTCCATATGCCTCTGGCAGTGTCTCTGGAACCATCATCTTGGTACCAGGGCTTGCCTTGTACATGGTGCTATTATCTGCAAGTTTATTGAAGGCCCCATCTTCCAGATTCAACAATGAATCCTTGCAACTGAAATCCTCTGGGGTCACAGTGAGCAATTCTTTATACTACTCTGTCTCTTGACTAGGCGCTCAGCTAAGCTGTTATAAATGAGCTAGGGCATTTAGAGTCACTCTAAGGCAGGTTGTAGTGTTGCCGAGTGTGGTCCAGGTGGAAGCTCACAATGTCTCAGGAGGCCAGAGTGCACCATGGTTCTGTGGAGAGCAGGGGGAAGTGCCTCCACCCAGGAGAGTGAAGGAGCTCATGGCCGGGATGCTGGAGGGTTAAAATCTTAACCATAGTCAAGTCTTCAGTGTATGGTACTCTGCTTTCCCTACAGCACATTTTGAGAATATACAGAATGAATGAGTTGGGTGGACTTTGCATTTCATCTTAAATTGTTTGTAGAACTGGAGGGAGGATGCCTGAAAGGGAAAAATATATTTTTGTTATGAAGTCTTGTGTTGCCCGGGATAGCCGTGAACTCTTTCCTCAGCCTTCCAAGTAGTTGGGACTACTATGCCACACAGCTCCCATGCTCAGCTCAGAGAAAGATAGTTTCAATTCCATGTGATAGATGCGTTATTTTAGGTAGGCTTAGGACCCTCTAAGAATAAAGAGGAGGTGCACATAGCCCAGACTGCAAGTGGTAGCTTCCCTGAACAAGTGATCCCTAAATTAATATGAATACACTGACTATTTCAGTGCATCTCCCCTAAATTTGTATCTAGGCATAAATAAGGTAATACTATATATTCCTCTCTGTGACAAAAATTTAAGGACAAATTTTCATCATACTTTTGAAAAATTTAGCATGTGGCAGATGGACTATGGTGTTATTGGTCATGTTTTCACAAAAATACAGGAACATTGTCAAATTACTGTTGAGAAATTGTAACATGTTAGAATCAAGGCTTAATTTTCTCATCTTGGTTTTGGCATTTTTCAAGTTACAAATAAAAACTGGTGCATGGATGAATAAAAACTCCAAGTATTTGAGTAATATGAATCAGAATAAAACCCCCTCAGATTTTAAAAAAAGTAGGAACAGGAAATCACTATCATTTCCATAATATCCAGACTCAAGTTCCATTAAACCTGTGCGTGTGTGCGTGCGTGTGTGTGTGTGTGTGTACATGTATGTGTGTATTTAGGAGAAATCTGTGTGACCGTCTGTCCTCATTTTTCACATGTTTATGAAGAGAAGGTTAGGCTGAACATTGAAAAAATTCTCTACAGTTCATGTAATCTCTGATCCTCAGATATTTTAGTGATTTACTCTGAGAACTTGGTGAACTATTGTTTTAATCAATATAATTAATCATATCCAGAATAGGAAAAATAGTATCATAGGTTACGTGTTTAAACAACTTTGAGATGAAGTCCAAGGACTGGTATTCTGAATTCTATTGGTTGCCAGATAGTTGTGTGAAACTGAAAGTTGCTGTCCTTAGTGCTGCTGTTGATTTTTTACAGGAGGAGAGAGAGGAGTGTGTGTGTGTGTGTGTGTGTGTGTGTGTGTATGTAATGTGTGTGTATGTGACTGAGCATTACCCCAGATACAGAAAAATTCTCATCTCTTACTCATTTGACCAGTAAGCATTGATTTTACTCTATCAAACCCATGTAGATACCTTAAATAATTATTATTCTGAATGTCTTCTATTAGTAATTTCAGACTTTTAAATAATGACTGAATTTTTTGATAAGGTATTCAGTGATTTCCTTATTACTTTTGCATTTTTCACATTGACTTCTTAGTTTGCTACAATAACTTCTGTATTTATACCATGTTGGGAATTTATTCCTTATAATTCCAGAAAATTTAAATGTCTTACATTATTCCTTTGTACTTTCCTCTCCATAAGCACAGAGCACATTAGTTTAGCTTCTTTGAATTTAACAGTCTATCAAATTGCAATTAACCTATTTATGTAAGTGGAACATCTTCTACCTGTCTCTTTTCTTCTCTGCAAAAGTATCTGTTCCTCTTGTTTGTTTTTTATAATGACCCAAATATCTTCGGCTGATGAAATTATTTTTTGGTTAGCATGGATGAATACTTTGAGTCTTTATCTTTCCTGTTAATTTTCTCTTATCTTTTAAAAAAGTATTATGCAGTTTTGCCTACTGCTGTATTTTCTTAACATTTCACTGATTGTAGGTCAGTACATTTGGCACCAGGAACTTTCCGAGAAGTTTATTTTCTTCTCCTTTCACCTTCTTTATGCAACTCAGAGCTTTTTTTTGTTTGCTTTCAGTTCCTTTCCAGTTATCTTTGAAAGACTTGCTTCATGGTCTTTATTCCATTTGTGAGAAAAAAAAGGGTCTAATCTGGACTATTCTGTATAGAGTATTTCTGGTAATATCTTCATAGCAAAGAGAGTGAAAGCTGGAAGCTTTGATGTGGAATTAAGGAGAATAAAGAACTGGTTGGTGACTTCAACCTCTAAATTCACTGAAAATGCACAGCAAATGCATTCAGGGCCTTTAAAAGTCAATCTTTACTTCTCTTTCTCTAATTAAATCTACTTTCACTAAAAGCCAAAATGAGATTTTTTTGTTTTGTTTTTCTTTTTGGTGTTTCAACCATCTTGTTTCCTGCAATTTTTCTAACATAATTATATAATATTTCAGTTTCCACTGAGGTTGAAAATAGCTTTTGTGAACTGGACCCTTACAAACGATGTCTAACATTTCATTATGCCTTTGAGGTCAAAGCAATTGCCATATAACTTTTGGAAAACACTTAATTTCATCATGGTGCTATTATTTATTAATTTCTCATGCTTGATGGGTTTTTATTAAATATTTCATTGGCATTTATTTATTTTTAAAACTGAATGCCTACACTTCCTTTATATCAAGCAAATAGTCACCTTAGTTTTCTTTACACTCCAGTTTTTAATATTCCTTCATTTATTTATAGAAAAATTATTCAGGACAATTATTCATAGAATTCCAAGTATGTATCAGATGTCATACTAAGTCCTGGGATAGAGATATTTCTTATTGCAAGTGCTTATGTTTTAGTGTAGGATACTAGTTGAGCAAACAGGATTATAAAACAGTATTAACTAGATTACAGTACAGATACAAAGTATCCTGAGAACGTAGGAAAAGATATCAATTTATCCATTGGAGTCCGAACCTGGGAATTTCTCTTATAAGAATTTTACCTCTGTGGTAGGAAGAAACTGATGTCTGTGATGTGACCTTGAAGAATTATTCTTCCTGGACTCAGAGTTGAACAGTGACTGCTGACCCTGATTGTGATACATCTGGTTTTGTAGTGGGCTATTTGGAATCAGATGTCCGGAAACAAATTCTGGCTCAGCAATTTACTAGGAGTCCCTCTGAGGTTCAGTTTTCTCATCTACAAAATGATAATGATAATACCAGTCTCACATAATGTGACTTTAATAAGATAATGATGTACTTTCGCTGGCTCAGTGGCGCTGCACCTGCCTAGCAAGCGCAAGGTCCTGAGTTTGATTCCCAGTACTGCAAAAACAAAACAAAACAAAAAAGATAATGATGTACCTTCTTTAAGCTCCTTTCTGTGGATTTCAGAGATCAGAACAGCAATGGAGGACTGAACTTTGGAATCACACTTTGTAAACTCAAACCTCAATTTAAACTCTTTACATGCCTAATCCTTTATATATTGACCATAACTCTAACAGGTATATATATATATATATATATATATATATATATATATATATATATCCCTGATTCACAAGGATGAAATGAGATTTATAGAAGTTAAATAATTTTTCCAAAGATCTGGTTAATATAGTGTAGAGCAAGAGCTTGAACTTAGTTCTATGTTGCACTGAAGCCCAGATCTTTACCTGCTTTTACAATCTTGCTTCTTGCTCTGTTTTCTTTTGATCCTAAAGAATATAGTAGGTACTCATCCTAAAGATTTTGATTCCTATACAGAAGTCTAGAGTAGACATTAGATTATACTTTCCATGGGGACATATACCACATGTATTTGCTGAGCTGAATCCTCAGCATATTGCATCTAGTACCCAGAAAGCACTTACATTTGTGAAGGTACAGGCTAAACTGATATATCAAGAAGCCTCAAATGCACAGATGTTTATTTTTCTCTCACATTGAAGTCCATGGCAAGTAGGTAAGCTCAACTCTGTCATTTTCAGTAAACCAATAGAGAGGGCAGAAATCCAGTCAAAGATTCTATTTAATGTAAGTGATGCTCAAATTGTCCATGTCGTTTTTATTTAGTTTCTGGTAGAGCAGATTTAGGTCTACCACTCCAGCCTTTATGATCAGCTAAAAAAATGTAGGCAATAATTGGACAGTTACTTGCTCAGGAAGGAGAGAAGAGATTTGGGGCACTACCAGCGATTTCCATTACAATGCTCAATGAATATTTATAGAGTGAGTAAATAAGGAAAATCAAAGCCTGTAAGCAAATGAGGTTCCCAAGGAGACTAAGACAAAGTTGTTAGCTTTATCCTCAAGCTTAGAAAAACATGTCAATACGCCAGTGTGTCTTTCCAGCTAATTCTTGCTAAAATACATCTTTAGTCAGAGATACCCATTGTAAGTATCTCTTTGCTATAATATTCTCTTTTAATCTGTGGCTGTCAACTTTTCTTCTGAATGTCAGAATGGGATCGAAGCCACAGAAGAGTTTATGTGAACCCCATGGATTATGCTGCCCTCTTAAGGAAGATAAAGTGACAGGTTATACAGTACTTATCTATATCACCTGTCAGGGACTCAGCGTCTTGAGGCAGGGGAGAGCTACCATTTGAGATTCTCTTTCAGAACTGCCTTGGCATTAGGCGAGAGTGACAAAAGCAAAATGTGGTATTAGCTCTAAAAGAAAGAGCTGGAAGTTTTCAGCCTCTGGATTGTTAGAGTCTGTTAGATCAATATCCTAGCTGGGGACTTTATCCTAGCAACTTCTTCTTTTATGCAATGTAACACTTTCTTTGTTTCATTAGAGATATTTTTTCACAGCCTCTGTAGGAACATGTATTGTGTGATGCCCAACAGGTGGCAGATAATTTGCCCCACTTTCGCTGCTGCCTGAAATATGGCAGATTCTTATTAATTTCACTGAGTCCACCATCAGAATTACAACAGACTTTGTGAGGCAAGGCTACCGATCAGGAAAATAATCAGGTAGGCCTTTTCTTCAAAACTGACCAAGGTGGAATTAATCTTTCTCACTTGTAAGGCTGAAAAAAAATAACTACTGGCACCTTATGTCTCTTTAAGCTCTTTCATTCCTAAGAGCTTAAAGTAACTATAGACCTACATCTCATTTATTTTCACAATATTCCTGTGGAGCCAGAGGCCAGTTTTTCTTTCACTGTCCATGCTACTCAGTGGAAAGGCAATGCACTGAGAACTGAAGTGACTTGCATTCAAGGTCAAAAAGTGAGTCAATTTGTAAAGTGAAATGCTTGATTGCAGGTGTTCTCATTCCACACTGAGTGGCTACTTTAAAACTACAGTACTTAGGTAAGAAACATAGCTGGGAGAACTCAAAATATGTGATAAAGGCATACAATGTCATAATGTGTGAAGGTTCAGATCTCTAAATGTTCCTTGGTTCAGATTTAAAAACATACTTTGATGACTCAACAATATTTAATGCTGTGAACTGTTCTCATTCCCTTAGGCCACAGGTACAGGAATCATTATTCTGTATTTAGCTTGGAATGATGCCTTGGAATCAGAGGTCCTAAATAGCACTAATGATTTCACATTTTTCAGGAAGTATGAGGGATTTTGACTATAGCACATAATGATACTCATTAAATCATTGTATAATAGGATGGTCGTTAAAACAAATTGAAAAATGGATGAACAAACCTCTAAATTCATACACATGTAAGGTTAGATCAGGGTCTCTTCCAACTGTATGGTATAGTTTCATAAACTAGAAAATGTGACTTTTTTTCCTCCCAGATAGATGCAACCTTAAACCAGGATGCACAAGTTGGTGAGCAAGCCCTGACTGGATTTCAGATGCATTTATCCATTCCCACAGACAGATGCTCTTCATGGCCATCTTGGTGTAGAAAAATAGTGGGCTAATATATATCATTAATTCCAGTAAGCTTCCTAATGAAGAAAGTGGTATTATTTTAGGAATTTTGTACACTATAGGTTTTAAATTCCAATTGCCTGACTTCAACTCCCAGGACAATCCCTTACTACTTGTATGACTCTGTCAATCTCTATGTTCATTAAATTGTTTCATCTGCAAAATTCCAGTAATAATTGTAATTACCTCACTGGGTGTGGAGAGGTTAAATGAGTTAATGTTTAAACATATTACAGTGACTCAGAGACAACACTTGATATACTTGAAAAATAAGTTATTTTTATTAGTCCAATTTTCAGATGAAGAAACCAGGGCTTATGGCAGTTAGAGATCAAAGTCACTCAGATATTAAACTATTAAGCTAGGAAGAACCATTATTGTAGCCAGCTTCTTTATTTGCAGAAACCGAAGTCTTAAACTTTATACTAAAATGACTCATAGGCAAAGGACAGTCAAGGGAGAAATCCAGTTAAAATATTTTTAAAGTAGACTAAGAATAAACAATTGACATATTGAAATTTGCTGACTGCATTTTTGGGGCAGGGGTCTGGTGGCACTTTGAATCACTTTATCCTGCTGAAATCACCATAGCTTTGGATAGCAGGCAGAGAAGGGATTAAAAAAAAATTCTCTTCCTCCTCAGCAGAATTTTGACTTGCTTTCCCTAGTCCCAGGAATCCTTGGAAATGTCCAAATACAGTCTTATCATAACATATACAGGAAAACTTAGCAATAGAAAATGCTACATAGCAAATGTTAGGTGAGGCCCATGGGCATCGAGAATTCCACGATGACCTCAGCCTACTAAAACTCATTTTACTTCATCCTATTAGGCAGTGAGATCTAGATAGGTTTTTTAAGGCACCGAGAGATGCCTGACTGTGTAGTTTCTTAACCTCTATGGAAAATACTACATATTGGAAATAAACAGGAAGTTCTTTTTTTCATTGTTTCAGGCTGACCACTTGCTCTGCCCTGTACATTTGTTTTTCTGCTGGCTGCAGCCTTGATTCTCTATTTGTTTAAACTGTGTTTTCTACATGTCTCACCTTTTGGGAAGCTGGAGGCCACATATCTGTTGAATATTTAATATATCCTTGACCTGAGACCATTATATATGCAAATTCTCATTAGTGTGGCAAAGGAAGGGGGATGTAATTGCTTTGTTGTATGATAGACCATGCTGTTGCTTTTGAAGTCTTGCTGGAGACATCTGAATTTCTAGAGGCACCTGAATTTCTAGGATCCCTTCTTTGTAACTATTTGTTTCTCCACTTCCTATTTTTCTCTACATTATGTCCTTATGTTTCCATATTTTAACAAATAATTATTATCTTTGGAATGTCAAGGTCACTCAGCATAAGAATTTTATGTAGAGGGCCAGGGATTTAGCTCAGTGGTGCTGCTGCCTGCCTCCCAAGCGCAAGGGCTTGGGTTCAATTCCCTGTACCAAAAAAAAAAAAAGAATTATATGTAGAGACATATTTATTCTAGTAGATGCCATAATTTATGCTAGATACTAGAGATAGTTAGAAGCCCCCATATATGTATATATAAAAATATAAAACCAATGAGTGAATTAATGGATTATAGTCAGTACTCTTGAATGGCAAGGACTTTCCACATTACAGGTTATAGGAAGACAAATAATTGAATAGATATTTACTTATATGTGTACAGTTCTCAGAAATATGGCTGGAAGTCACCACCTTCTAAGGCCAAATGGCAGTACCTCAGGACTTGATAACTTGCAAATTTGTAGGTCTTGGAACTGTTTGTGGCTTAATTGAAATTCTCCAGCTTTAGTTGTCAGATCTAAATGTTACTCTGAGAAGAAGCTCTGATATCCCCATGGTAACAGGGCTCCATTAATGGGATGACATCACAAAACTGTCCTTGTCTGAGAACACCTGGGAATTTCGGTTATGGGTGGAAAAACCGTTAAAGGCAAATTATACCTACCTAATCTGTGTAATTATGTGCACATGTATAGATGTGCTTAATTTAGCCACACATTTCATTTAGCCCCATTTATCATTAGGCTTTTTAATGACTCAAATTTTGAGCATGGGTATAGCTCAACATGCTTAAAGAAGAACTCATCTAAAATTTGGAATAAATATCTACCATTGATGTCATGGAAAAGAAAAAATTCAATCCTTACTTACACACAGTACTAATTATACTTAACATAATGATGGGAATGTTGACTCCTAGCACAACATCTGAAATGAATAAATATTCCATCTCCATGCAGCATTACCCAGGACCATGGATCTGGCTGGTCATTCAAAGCCTAGCTCAGACTAGCACTGTGCCTGGGGAAGGGAGCGTGCAGACAACCTAGGTCAGGTCAATTGACATGTTTCTTATGTCTTTTGATCCTGGCTACACAATAGTGACAACAGTAACAAACTAGTCAAAATATTCAAATCATTTAAAAATATTTTTATAGATAGATCTAGATTCTTTGCACAATATCTGAAAAAGAAAAGTTATTTTTTTAGTAAGGAAAATAAATAGGATGGTGAGTGGATTTAAGAACAAACTTGATTCCCCAGCATTAACAAAACCCTTCTGCTTAGTTATGGATTCTTTCCTTTCAAAGACTTTTGAATGGCTTCAGTTTCATGTTGTACAATGCGGAAAAGATGCTAGGCAGATTGGATTAACTCTTAAAGTGCAGAAAAAATGGCAAGGTGAAAGACTGGCTAGCTATGAAGTTGTTCAGCTCATAAATAATGCAAACTTAACAAGACTTGTAAGAAAATGCAAACAATTTGCATAGCTTGTGTTGCAGGAATTTCCATGACTGAGTGTTTACACTGGCTAGCAGGATGCTCAGAACTGGAGTATTTGCCAAGGTGACTTTTCACTCCATAGTGCTTTGAAAAGCCCTAGCCATACTTCACACCTTTTCCTCCACCACCCGCACATTTCCTTGGAATTAAATATGAAGCTGAATGCTTTTGCCTTTGTTTATGACATTGAGCAGAACTGAATTCTTTTAAATGAAAGTCTAATGCTGTTTTTCTAAGTTATAACAATGTCTCTTCATTGGCATTCATGTTTTAGTTATGAGAAACACTGTTACATTTCCTACATTTCGAATGACACCAGAGCAGTAGTCTCCATGAAATGTTCCTGAGGGCTGGCTGGGTGAACAAATTTGATGAGGATCAAAAATAATTCTCTATGTCTTTTAAATCCCATGCAAATGTAAGTAAAATTCTTTTCCATCCAAATGGAAAAAAAATTCAAATGGGAATCTAGTGATGGAAGGAAACTTAGAACACTTAATGTTTAATACTTTCATTTTCCAAAATACAGAAACTAAGCCATGCCACTAGGTTGGAGGCCAAACCTGAACACGAACCAGAAATCCCAGGAACTAGCTTTATTGCTAACTAATGTAATGTATGTAAATGTCCAATATACATGTGTATATCCCTATAATCACGCTATATTCCCACATGTTAGCACTATACTATTCACTTACATATATGTATGTGAACATAGCTTGCATTCTCATTTTATCCAACCTCCTACTACTCCAGATGTGGTCTGGGAGCCACTACCTGTGCCATCACCACCAGCTTGTTAAGGATGCAGGATCTCAGGCCTCACTCCAAATCCACTGAATCAGAACCCGTATCCAAGGAATGTCCTCAGATAATCTATATACATTAAATTTGAGAATCACTGTCCTTGATTTCTATGATAATGAAGTATAGTTATTCAAAGCCCAAAGATAACCCCAAATGTTCATAATATGTATTGATTTCTCTTCTCTCTTTTCTCTCCACGAAACTTTACAGGTGCTTTCTGTGGTTTTAAAATGAAATGTTATTACAGTTTTTCACTTGTGTTCCATTCTTGTCTTTTAGTAGATGAGGGCCATCAGTTCAGATTTTGCTTCCTTCTGTTGAATGACTAACAGTTGGTATGTACTCCATATTTTTTCTGCTCCCCAAAGTGAGCTAAGTTTTTTGGATTCATTTCCTCTTTTATACCACTTAGCAACGGTGTGAGATTATGATAATCATAATCTCCACTTTATAGAAGAGCAGTCTGAGTCAGAAAGAAATCAAGTCAGTCGCTATGTATCAGAACCTAGACCTGAACCCATAGTTAGGTCATTTCAGAATATGAACATTAACCATAGCATATATTGATTCTACCACTCAAAAGTTCTGATTTACTCTTTCTCCAAAGATTTATACATCCCTAAAATTAAATTATCTTACCAAATAAAAATCAGAAGTCAAACTTAACATAGTGTCTGGTAAATAGTAGGCACTTGAGGAATATTTGCTTAATGAACGGAGAAATAAATGAAAAGGCCTAAGTCGTCTTGATACGAAGTCACACACTGTGTAATACCAAGAAGAAATGTCTAGCAGAACAGATATTTCCTATCTGGGAGCCGCTGGCCTTTCCTTGGCATCCCTAATCCCCCTGCCTCCTTTCAGCTTTTCTTTACTCCTGACCTCTGTGTTATTGGAAATGCCCCACAGTTCCACTAAATTTCCGTTTTTACTCTTATCTATTGGAATCTGCCCGGAGGACCAAGGTCAGCACCTTCTCGGAAGCCCTGAGCCACTATTTCAGGGATTCTGAGAAAGCCCCATTAACTCTCACTCCTCTTTATCTCCTGGGAATTTTAGAGCCAAATCATCAGGACTTAGGTTAACATTTTATGTTTTCAGACCTTTGCACATTAATGTCAGTGACAGATCATGAACCATTCTCTAGTCCTGAATGCCCAGAGTCTAAGAGGGGTGGGGAGAGAAGAAAAACAGAGGCCAATGAAGTGAGAGGTCCCAGCAACAGAATGGAAGATCAATGGCTTCTGAGCAGTGCTGGGCCTTCCAGGGTTAGGTGGAGGGAACCGGTCCAGGCCCTGAGCACCAGCTGCCTTGTGTGGACTTCAGATAAGAAGGAGAGGGCTGCACCCTTCCTGGTTCTTACTTCCTAATCTGTAAAGTGACAGGTTGCTTCTTTTTAGGTTCCTTTTGTTCGAAAGGCTTATAGAAAGGGATCTAAGCTATCAAAGAGCAAGTTACATCTTGTGTTGGCCTCTGGAAGACTGAGCCATGTCCATTTTGCCTTGGCTGGTGGTCTCCTCCCTAGTCTGAGCCCTTTACCCCATCTGTGCTGTTCTTGAATTTGGGGAACAGCCTCAGCAGCACTTGACACTCTATTTCAAGCCAATCCTCAGACCTTCAAAGGCAGGCACTATGTATGTTTCCACTGTATGTTGGCCCCTGGAGAGGTGAGCAGCCGGTAGGCCTGGCCTAAAGGGATGTTTGGGGTTTTTCTGCAACACTTTTTAAACCTCTGAGCTGTCAATGCTGATCTGAATTTCAAATGTGCATGCACATGCATACATGCATTTTATTAAGTTGGGAAGGGGGGATCTTTGCTAACAAATTGATAGTCTTTCAGGAAGGAATACGTGAGAAATTGATTTAGTTCTCCTCATTCATTTAACCCAGTTGTGTGGAGCATCAGCCATATGTAGACATTATTCAGGAGATGGAGATAAAAACAAAACGTATAGCCCCTGCTCTTAAGGAACTTGAAGTGTAGTGGAGAGGAGAAAGACATGCAAAGAGGTAATTGTAATACAAAGCCACGAAAGATTATTTAGTGGCAATAGTGTTATGGAAAACATATAGGAAGGTGAAGCAGGCTGGGTTTGGAAAATTGGCTGAGATTTTATGGGAGACATACTATCTGCAGATGGTGGAGGGCAAAACTTGATTTGCACATTATTTCTCTAACCTTGAGATGACATTTGATTGCTTAAGAGCTTAGCAACAAATCTTTTCCCATTCTCTGTCCCTGCTGCTATGCAGCAAACAATTAGAATCAGCTGAAATGCATCAAGACAAATTATTTAAGGTTTAAAGTAAAAGCTATCCTTTGCTGACTTGGGTTAGCTCCTAGAAGCTAAAGAGAGCACTTCATTTTATAATTTTCTGACTAAAGCTTTTTCTGGCAGTTCTTTTGGAGGAAATAGGTAAGCAAAGCAAGCTAGCTAGCAAGCAACGTCATAGATCCTAGTATCTCAGTCTTCCCTGCTTCTGACAGACTTAGCAGGATATCATCTGCCCAGCGCACAAGGAAAATAAAATTGCATGCATGAGGCCTTAGTTACAGTACGGGAGGGTGTGTGTGTGGTGGGGGAGGGTAGGGGAGGAGGAGGAATTCAATCTTTGACTCAGAAAAATCTAATTCTCTCAAGTATATTGAAGTCTGGAAGGCAGTTATCTTTCTGAGCAGCTAGATGCAACCTGGAAACGCAGGTCCTAATAGCCTTGGTGAGATTAAGGGAAGTGTCTGTGACTGTGTTGCTGCACACAGATCATGAAGTATTGGATGCTCCCCCTCCCGAGTCAGCCTGTACCTGCAGTTCTTTCCTGTCTACCCCACCTCTTCCCTGCTGACCCCAATCCAGTGGCACTCTCTATAGGAGGAAGGAGAAATGAGTGGCCTGACAGCTTTGGAGGATAAATTTAATAGAAATTGATGGAAGTGGCCCACGAAGGCCACCATTCTATTATTCTTGCAATGAAAAAGCTTATCAGGCCTTGATGGAGCCACACTTTCTTGCTGAAGTATTTTGCAACTGAGGAATCTTGGTGTTTACTGGACTTGCAGGGAACTGGGAGAGAACTAGGAAGGGAAATTAATTTGAACTGTAATTGATATAAGGTCAGTCTCAGGAGGGAGAGAACAGGATTGTGGGTAGTTTGGGGATGAGATAGGAGATAATGTTCTGAAGTTGGCCTGAAGACCCTTTTGGGTGAAGTTTAATTTGTGAACAAGGGGCCAATTTGTGGCTCAGCTTTGATTCTGAGTTATAGGCCTTTGAATTTGAAGCATATGTTGGTAAACATAGAAACAGATTTGGTGGCACATTCTTTCCATGTAAGAGTTAATTTCTGTAGAAAATCAGACTCAGACAAAAGGCACTGTGGCAGCTCCTGCCTGTAATTCTGCTTTAAACTTAGATTTCTATTTAGTCTTTTTCTTTCCTCCTTCCCTCCCCCACTTCTCAGTTCTTCCATCTTTCCTTCCCTTCTCTCTCTATTTACTTGTAATTTGAGTAGACCCTTCAAACCATATGAGAAGGAATGATGTCTTCTAAGAATACCCCAAATGTCCTAATGCATCCCACAGTTCAGCCTGAGAAATGACTTGCCCCCAAATTGAGACTCCCACAGAATCAAAAGTAATAAAGCTTTTATTTTTGGACCATTTGCAAAACAGGCATACATTTCTTATTACTCAGTAATTGTAATTCTCAATGACAAAAAACAGCTCAAACTGAGTGAAGGAAAACAAAAGGAGAACTATTAGCCTACAAAACTGAGAAGTTCAAGGGTAGCTCTGGAGGGCCTCAAAGAATAGTATCAGGGCTTTCTCTCTGCTACCATCTCTACATTATGCTTCTCTTCATGTTCTTCATGACAGAACGCTGTCACCAACACCAATCTCTTATTTCTCAGTAAAAAGAATGCATAGGAAGTGCTCTTTCCCCAAACTTATGTAGCATTCTTTTGGAAGAAAGTTGATGGTCTGACTAGGTAACACTCCCAGTGAAGCTTATGGATTGTTAAATGATGATAGGGTAGATTCTGTGTCCATTCTTACAGCCAGCGGTAGGTGAGACCCCATGACTCATAGTCTTGCAGGAATCACATAGAATAGGAACAAGCAGTTTTCAAAAGGAAAGAACAGTGCTGAATAGATGAATAGCATGATATTTTACTACTTTGCTGTCCTGATAGTCTGTCTTTTAGGTAGCTCTCATTCTGAGAGGGGATAGCATTCTCTTGGTAGGGATATAGCTTGGTTCTTTCTAGACATACTAAATCCTATACATAATCTTACCTCAACTTGCTTTTCTGGTTTACTTTCTATTATTACAAGATTCACCTCTAAGCTCTAACTAAATATGACTAGCCATTATTCTTCAAATATTTCCTTTTCCATGGCTTTGTTTTGAGGGCTCTAGGTTATCAAAACTAGGTTGAACTGTGCTTTCACGAATAAACACTAAAATTTGTTAAAATCTCTTCTATCTCTTTATTTCTGAAATTGAACTAAAAGTTAGATTTTGATTCCTAAATTTAATAACCCTGAATGACTTTTTTGTTATGTGGTTTTTGTTTCAGTTATCTTTCCAGAAAATTAGTTATGTTTTACATTGTTCCCATCTAACCAAAATTATTGGTTTCTAGTTAATTGCTTTGCAAAATATTTTTATGCCCTCATTTTTCAATGTAAGTATCCTGGATAATAACAAAAGACATGCAAATTTTTATGTTTCAAAGAAGACTGGAGTAGATCTCATTTCTGTGACCTAGGCTATCTAAGTACAAGCTCAGGCCCAGTACAAGAGTCACAAACATTTTCTCTACATTTTGGTAAAGATACCTGTTGTCCATTTTGAGTGGATGTTATCATTGTGAAGCAAAAAAAAAAAAAAAAAAAAAAAAAAAAAAAAAGCAGGAGATTCAAAGAAGATATTGCAAAACTGGGATATGGAGGAATTCTTTTAAAAATTTGTTTTTTAAAATTTTTCAAGCAATATAAAAATGAGAATATTTTTATTTCTTGCACTTTATTCTTGTATCACTAAGGAGTATGCTAGCATGGGAACAGGGAATGGTCCTTGAAGTTTTACTTAGTAATTTACTTCCATTTCTAACACCCTCTTTTTCTTATTTCCCCAGTTGCAATCATTAGTCAAGAACCAACTTGTGCTTAACTCTTTCAATAAAGCTGTCTCTGAGAGCCTGGGCTGAAAGTGCTTTCTGTATCTGCCATTTTCTAAAACAGTTGTTCTTAAAGTGTGGTCTCTGGAACAGTGGTGCCAACAATATGCAGATACTTGGTAGAGATGTAAGTTTTTGGGTTCTCTCCTAGACCACTGAGTCAGACACTCAGGGTGGAGGTGGGGGGCTCAGCAGTCTGTGGTTTAACAAGTCCTATAAGAGATTTGTCGCACCCAGAAGTTGAGTACCACCTCTCTAGAGCTTAGTATTCAGTTCCATGCTTACACAGAAAATGTATTACATCAATCCCACTACATACGTGCTCCTGGGAGGATCATCTTCCTGTCACATTTGCTTTTTAGGTACCCATAAAAGATTAGAAGTCTGCAAGTCTGTAGATGGGTACATATAATAGGGCTTAGAGTTTGCATAATAAAAAGACAAAGGAATAAGATTCTAATCCATTTCCTCAATTGTCCAGTGTGCTTTTTTCAACTGAAAGGACTGAGTATTTTTGTGGTTCCTGCCTGAGGACAGAAAAGAGGAGCTCTCACACAGTAGTCGTGTGTTCATTTATAATGGTGCACTTCCTTCTTGTATCCTAGCAGTTGCAGCCCTATTGCTTAGAGCTTTTGTAAGTTCTGTTGGTCAAGTTTAAGTGAAAGGCAAACCCACTCTAATTTAAATATATGGAACAGACTATTAAACATTTTGTTCTTCAGAAGACACTGTTCCATCTTATCAAAACAGACTCGTTCACTTCAGGTGTTGCCTGCAAGGCTGCTGAGCTCTTGGGGTGTCTAACCTTGCTCTCTTGTCATTGGCTATTAAAACTGCTAAAACAGAAGAATGCTTAACCATTCCAGCTGTTAAAACATCAGTACATGCTTTGGTGAGCATGGATCTAAATGTTTTGAATGGCCCTTTAGGGGATCTTCCTTCTTTTGAAAAGCTTGCTGTTCAGTCAAAATTCAGTCATACTTTTAACTTTTTCAGTCCCTAGATGTGCTTATATTTCTCTCTTTTTCCCAGAAAAGGCTCAGTTAATCATTAGTGTGAGGATTAATTTTCAAGCTATTTTTTATTTAAAATCCATCACTTGGTACAACAATGACTTACTGGTTTTGCCTTTAAAAAAATTTTAAATTCCAAATGATTCTTATAGGATGAGTCAGAATATACGATTAGTAAAAATTGTATTAGTGAGGAGCATTTTTCATCTTACCTTCTCAGCATATGGTGCAATACCCAGTCCACATCCTATTCTGATTCCTGAATCCTACATTTATCTCTATTTTTGTTTTCTAATTACTTTTACACTCACTTTGTGCAACACATAAACATTAGATTCATATTTATTCTCTACTAAATTTTATAGAACTTGTCTCTAAACTCTTTTGAGAATTCTTCTACATATTCTTAATGCAACCTTTAAAAGATATATATATATATATATCAGTGTAGCTCAGTGGCACCATGCCTATTTGGCAAGTGCAAAGTCCTGAGTTCAATCCCCGGTACTGAAAGAAAAAAAATATATATATTTGCCACATGCTATAACTCAATCCTCTATCCTATACAGCTCCAGAGAACTTGCAACTTAAAACATGGCTTGTGTATTGGCAAACTTGACATTGTTTTAGAAATGACATTAGAAATACTGAAGTTTGGGTGCACCCCAGACTTAATGAAGCAGAGCTTGCATTTTAATAACATCTGCATTAAAAATTTTTTAGTATATTTTTCTAATAGACATCTCGTATTTCATGAGGCTATTTTTTAAATTTTCATTTTTCTTAGTACATGTGTGCATTACAGAAAGATTACAATCACTGGGGGAAGTTGGTACATGTACATAACACATCTTAATTCTTTTTACTTCATCTTCCACCTACCTTCATCTCTTGGTCACATTCCAATTTGCAAAAGATCTACCTCCCTGTTTCCTATTGTCTGTCCTGTATTTTGCTCCCTAATTTATTTATACTTTGGGTTTCTCATATAAGAAAAGCCATATAATATTTAAGCCATGTCCAAGATTTAGATATTATAAGTTGTGCTATTATTAACATGGGTATGCATATATCGTTGTAATTTAATATCTTTAACTCATTCAGAAAGATGGATAGAAGGGGAATAGCTGGGTCAAATGAAATTTCTAGTTTCAGTTTTTTGAGGAATATCCATACTTATTTCCATAGTAGTTGTACTAGTTTATATTGCCACAACAATGTAGAAGGGTTTGTTTTTCCCTGCACCTTCATCAGCATTTGTTATTATTTGATTTCTTGATGATGGCTCTTCTTTCTGGGATAAGATGAAATCTCAGTGTTGTTTTAATTTGCATTTCTCTAATGGCCAGTGATTTTGAGCATTTCTTCATGAATTTATTGGCCATTTGTACTTTTGTGAAGTGTCTATTCATTTCACCTGCCCTTTTTTGATTGAATCTTATATTTGGGGAGGTCTATTTTTTTGACTTCTTTATATATTCTAGTCATTAGTCTTCTGTATGAGGAAAAGCTAGCAGAATTTTTTTTTGAATTCTGTAGGTTGTCTTTCATTCTATTGGTTATTTATTATCTTTGCTATATAGAAGATTTTTAATTGGGTATAATCCCATCTGCTGATTTCTAATATTATTTCTTGTGCAATTGGGGTTCACTTCACAAAGTACTTGCCTTTGGCTATGCTTTCAAAAGTATTACCTATTTTACGACATGCCACAACTTCCGGCACAGAGAAGGAGGCTTCTGGGTTGACTGCCACCTCTCCCAGTGTAAAGAGGAGGCTTTGAGGCCAAAGCACCACCATTCCCAGCACAGAAGAGGAGCCTTCCAGGTCAACGAGCCATGGCTCCCAGAAAAGAGGACATGAGCCACATGGGCACCAGCAGCTCCCCTTCCAAACCCCATCCAAATGAGAAGACACATAAACAAGCCTCAAAACCAGACTTCCAGATCACTTACAGCAACCCCAAAGGGAAATGAGATGGAACCCTCTGATACTCAACCACCAGGACTCCTGAACTGGCAACAAAAGAGGATCTGGAAAAAATGAAATCAGAAATAATTTCTCAGATAACAGCAGAGATTGTGCCCATGGTGCAAGATATGATTAATAAATTTGGAGAGGACCTGAGGAACATGATGGAATCCCAACATAGGAAACAAATGGAATCCATAAAACAGATGCAAACAGATTTCCAGGAGATGTAAAAACTCCATTGAAAGTCTATGCAGCAGAATGAGCCAATGTGAAGACAGAACTTCAGATATAGAAGATAAGATTACAATTAGTGACCAGGAAAAGAAAAAATTCTCCAAAATTGTAAGGGTCCATGAGAAATCAATCAAGCAGCTCCTAGATGAAGCAAAGAAGAATAACATAAGACTGACTGGAGTCAATGAAGAAACAGGAGAGAGTGCAGACAACATAAGAAATAACTATTCACGGAAGTAATGGCAGAAAATTTCCCAAGCAGGGGAAAAGAACTTGACATACAGATAAGTGAGGCACATAGGACACCAAGTAGCTGTGATAAAAAAAAATCTACACATAGGCATATAATTGTTAAGATTCCAGAAACCCAACAGAAGAACAAAGTTCTACAAGCAGTTAGAGAAAAGAAACAAATCACATACAAGGGAAAGCCCATCAGAATCATAGTAGATGTCTCAATACAAACCCTGAAGGCAAGAAGAGCTTGGAGTGATATATTTCAAGACCTAGAGGAAAACAGCCTCCAACTCAGATTGATGTACCCTGCAAAACTATCTTTCAAAATTGATGGAGAAATAAGATACTCTCCTGAGAAAGATCACCTTAGGAACTTCATGAATATGAAACTAGCACTCCAAAAAATTTTAGACAATATCCTAGGAAAAGACAGCGAGGATCACAACCCCAGGGAGCCCAGTAAAATGAATCCACTGGGCATGACAAGAAATTACATACAAAGGGGAAGAATCCAACAAAAAGAAAATGTCATGACAATGATAAGTCAGTACATATCAGTTATAACCATCAATGTTAATGGTCTAGACTCACCAATCAAAAGAAATAGACTGGCAGAATGGGTCAAGAAGCAAGATTCAACAATAGGCTGCATACAAGAAACACACTTAATTCAAAAACAAACTGATAGACTGAAAGTTCAAGGGTGGAAAACAATACTCAATGAGATGGGAACCCCCCAAAAAAGAAGGAGTAGCTATCCTCTTTGCAGATCAAGTGGATTTCAAGCAAACACTGATTAAGAGAGACAAAGAAGGACACTACATCCTTGTAAAGGGAACAATCTAAGGGGAAGAGATGAAAATCATAAATATCAATGTACCAAACACTAGTGTGTCCCACTATATAAAACAAATACTAATGGACATGAAAAATCATATAAGCACTAATACAATAGTAGTGATTGACCTCAATACCACATTGTCACAAATAGATAGATCAACTAGACAAAAAACAAGCAACAAAATATTAGAACTCAATCAAACTCTTGAACAAATGAACTTAACAGATGTTTACAGAGTGTTCCACCCCACAAAAATCAGAATACACATTCTATTCAGCTACACGTAGGCCATTCTCCAAAATAGACCACATACTCATTCACAGAACATATTTAGGTAAGTGCAAAGGAATTGAAGTTATCCCCTGTATATTGTCAGACCATAGAGTGATGAAATTGGAGATCCATAGCAAAAGAAACCACAAAATTTCATAAACACGTGGAAATTGAACAACACACTTCTGAATAACCAAAGGGTCACAGAGGAAATTAAAGAAGAAATCAGACAGTTCCTACAATTAAATGACAATGACAATACAACATGTTGGAATATATCAGACACAATGAAAGCAGTCTTATGAGGGAAATTCATAGCAGTGAATGCTCATATTAGGAAAATAGAGTGAGCCCAATTAAACAACCTGATTGCTAAACCTCAAGCTTCTAGAAAAAGAAGAGTAGAACAAACCCAAAGCCCATAGAAAGGAGGAAATTATAAAGATCAGAGGAGAAATCAATGCAATGGAGACTAAGAGAACGATAAAAAAAATCAATGAAGCAAAGAATTGGTTCTTTGAAAGAATCAACAAAATTGACAAACCCTTAGCCAACCTTATCAGAAAAAGGAAAGAAAAGGCCCAAATCCATGCAATTAGGAATGAAAAGGATGAAATTACAATGGACCCAGCAGAAATCCAGTGGATCATCAATATCTTCTTTGAGAACCTTTACACCAATAAGATGGAAAACACAGAAGTAATGGCAACATTCCTAGATACATATGAATTACCAAAGTTGAAACAAGAAGACCTAAAAATTTTAAACAACCCAATATCAATCAATGAAATTGAAAACGTAATTAAAAACTTACTAAACCAACTAAGAAAAGCCTGGGTCCTGATGGCTTCCTGCTGAATTCTACAAGACATTTAGAGAGGGCCTACAGTCCTCTGTTTAAACTCTTCAGTGAAATTGAAAGGGAAGCAATACTCCCAAATTCATTTCTGGAAGCAAGCATCACGTTGATCCCCAAAGCAGAGAAAGACCCAACTGAAAAAGAAAAACATAGGCCAATCTCAGTAACGAACACAGAGGCAAAAATCCTTACTAAGATACTGGCAAGTACAATGCAGAAGATCATCAAAAAGATCATATACCCTGAACAATTGGGATTCATACCACGGATGCAGGGATGGTTCAACATAAACAAATCAATCAATGTAATACACTATATCAATATTGCCAAGGACAAAAACCATATGATCATTTCAATAGATGCAGAAAAAGCATGTGACAAAATCCAACATACATTTATGATAAAAACCCTACAAAAAATTGGAATAGATGGTCTCTACCTCAATCTGATCAAAGCCACCTATGAAACACCAACAGCCAATATCATACTAAATAGTCAAAAACTGAAATCCTTCACACTAAAATCAGGAACAAGACAAGGATGTCCACTATCACCAATCCTGTTCAATATAGTTTTGGAAACATTAGCCATGGCAATTTGACAAGAGAAAGAAATAAAAGGAATAAAGATAGGAAATGAAGCAGTCAAATTGTCATTATTTGCAGATGACATGATACTCTTTATAGAAGACCCCAAGAACTCCACCAAAAGTCTTCTAGACTTAATAAGCAAATTCAGAAAAGTACATGGATACAAGGTCAACACACAAAAATCAATAGCTTTCCTCTACACAAATGACAGACTCACTGAGAGAAAAATAGGGCAAACAATTCCTTTCACAATAGCATCCAAACTACTGAAATACCTAGGAATCAACCTAACAAAAGAAATCAAAGACCTCTTCTCTGAAAACTATAGCACTTTGAAAAGAGATTGAAGACGATATCAGAAAATGGAAAGACATCCTTTGTTCCTGGATAGGAAGGATCAACATACTGAAAATGGCCATACTTCCAAAACTGCTATATAGATTCAATGCAATCTCAATTGAAATCTCAGCACCATACTTCATGAACCTTGAGAAAACAATCCAAAAATTCATATGGAACAAGGAGAGACCCAGAATAGGAAAAGCAATTCTAGGTAACAGAGACATGGCAGGGGGGATTACAATCCCTGACTTGAAACTATACTACAAAGCTACTGTGATAAAACAGCATGGTACTGACAAAGAAACAGACTTGAGGAGCAGTGGAATGGATTAGAAGATGCAGAAACAACTCCAGACATACTCAGTCACCTCATCTTTGACAAAGGAGCCAAATACCCTCACTGGAGGAATGATAGCCTATTTAATAAATGGCATCAAAAAACCTGGATTTCAATGTGCCAAAGATTAAAATTAGACCCATATCTCTCACCATTCACTAAACAAAATCAAAGTGGATTAAAGATCTAAATGTTAAAAGAGAAACACTAAACTTGCTAGAAGTTAGGTAGAACTCTTGAAGACACTGGCATAGGAAAAGACTTTATGAACAAAACCTCAGTAGCACAGGAACTAGCACAAACAATCAACAACTGGAATCTCATCTTAATAAAAAGCTTCTGTACTACAAGAGAAACCACCAACAGAGCTAAGAGACAACCTCCAATGTGGGAAAAATTTTTAGCAGCTGTACCTCAGACAAAGGACTACTATCTAAAATATATAAAGAACTGAAAAAAATCAGACCCCTCAAATTCTAAAACCCAATTCCAAAATGGGCATCTGAAATGAACAGACATTTCTCAGACAAAGAAGTAAAAGCAGCAAATAAACATATGCAAAAGTGTTCAACATCACTGGTCATTCTAGAGATGCAGATGAAAACAACACTGAGATTCCACCTCACCCCAGAAAGAATGGCTGCTATCAAGAGATCAACCAATAACAAATGCTGGCAGGGCTGTGGGGAAAAAGGAACAATGCTCCACTGCTGGTGGAAGTGTAGACTGGTGCAGCCACTGTGGAAATCAGTATGGAAATATGTCAAAGAACTGGGACTGGAAGTCTCATTTGACCTAGCTATTCCCCTGCTGGGGATCTTCCCCAAAGAATTAAAAGAATCATACCACAGTGATATATGTGCACCCATGTTCATAGCAGCACAGTTTGTAATATCTAAAACTTGGAAACAGCCCAAATGCCTATCAACTGGAGACTGGATAAAGATGTAGTTTTTTAATATAATGGAGTACTACCCAGCCATAAAAATGGAAAAATTAGAGATATTTATAGCTAAATGGATGCACAATGAGGCAGTTCTCTTAAGTGAAATAAATAGGACACACCCGTGTAAATACTGAATGCTTTCTCTAATTGGAGAGACTGAATGTGTAAATAAGAACACAAAGCATAATAGATAATGTGAAATAGGAAGAAAAGGGGCAAAGGTGAAGGGGAAGTAGGAGGGGTAGGGGAAAGGAAAGAAGGGAATGCAATTAATATGAGAAAATGAAAAAATGGAAACAAAGTGTTTGTAAATAGGGAGGCATGGAGCGGTTGAAGGGAGGGCAGGGGAAGGGGGAAAAAATAAGAACCAAGGGAAATTATGTAAAAGTACAAATTTTCAATGAGCAATGTCATTATATTGTATACCTAAAATGTACCAGTAAAATAAAATTTAGAAATCAAAGAATTAAAAAAAATAAATCATGAGCCGGGCATTGTGGCACATGCCTGTAATCCCAGCATTCAGGAGTCTGAGGCAGGAGCATTGCTTCTAGTTTGAGACCAGCCTGGATTACATAGTAAGTTCTAGGCCAGCCTGCAACCTTGTTTCAAAACAAGCAAACAACAACAACAACAACAAACCCCCCCAAAAGCATGTATTGTGATGAGTGGAAACAGTGTGATGATGTGAACATTTTCTTTTGTTGTTGAGATTTCACCAAAAAGGAGTGGAGAAACCCCCATTCACATTCAGCCCAGACCTAGGGCCTCAGTGGAGATCCAGTTACAGTGACCTCTGAAAACCATCACAACCCTTGCCACCCACTTGGAATAAAATTCTTACCCTAATTATGGTACTCACAGGTCAGTAGCATAGATCAGGTGCCAGGTATTTTTCTAAGCACTATATACACATTATTTCATACAAACCCATATAAAAACCCTATGAGTTGATATTACTAGCCCAGGTTTATAGTTAACAATGAGGAAACTGAAATAAACACAGGAAGGCCCTGTAAAAAAAGAAAGAGTTTTACCTATTTTGTCTTCCAGCAGATTGTGTTTCTATTTTAATATTTAAATATTTAATCCATTTTTATTTTAGTTTAGTATATTGTGAAATGTATGGACCTAGATTTCATCTTCTGAATGTGGATAGCCCTTCTTCCCAGCACCATTTGTTAGAGGGCCCCTCTTTTTTCCTGCATGTTTTTTGCCCCTTTGACAAAGACTGGATGGTTGAATATGCCTGAGGTTGTTTTCTCCATCTTCTATTCTGTTTCATTAATCACCATGTCTATTTGTGCCAGTCCCATGCTGGTTTTATTACTATAGCTTTGTAATATAACATGAAATCTGGGATTATGAAATTTCTTCCTTTGTTCTTGTTGCCCAGGATTGTTTTTGCTCTTGTGGGTCTCTTCTGGTTCCATGTGCATTTTGATATTGTCTTCTCTAGTTCTCTAAGGAATGCTGTTGATAATTTTATTGGGACTATATTAAAATTATACATCATCTGTGGAAGTTTATCCATTTTGACTATATTGGTTCTGTCTACCCAGGAACAGAAGATATCTTTCTATTTTCTGATATCCTCTTCAATTTGCTTTTACTGAGTACTATAGATATTGTTTTTTTTTTTTTTTGGTATTGGGGATTGAACTTGGGTCCTTGCGCTTGTGCAGCAGGTGGCAAAACCACTGAGCTAAATCCCCACCCCCCTAGATATTGTTATAGAGGTTTTTCCTTCCATTAGCATAGTTCCTAAATATTTAATTTTTCTTGAAGGTGTTGAGAATGGTATCATTTTCTTAATTTCTTTCTTGGTGGTTTAATTATTTGTGTGTAAGAATGTTATTGATTTTTGTATATTGATTTTGTAACCTGCTACCTTGCTGAATTTATTACTTCTAGGTGTGATTGGTGGATTTATTTTGTGTTTTCTATATAAATCATCATGTCATCTACACATATGGATAGTTCGACTTCTGCTTTTCTTGTATGTATCCCTTCTATTTCTTTCTCTTGCCTGATTGCTATCACTAAATTTTCAAGTACTATATTAAACAAGAGTGGTGACAGTGGGAATCCTTATCTTGTTCCTGATTTTAGAAGGAAAGTTTTCATTTTTTCCCTATTTAATATGATGTAGGGAGTAACTTTGTCATTAATGGCTTTAACAGATTGTGATGCGGTCCTTTTTTAAGCCATGAATGGATGGATTTTTGTAAAAGGCTTTTTCTGCATCAGAGATGATCATGTGATTTATGTCTTTGCTTCTGTTTCTGTGGTGTGTTACATTTATTGATTTGTGTATGTTGTTGAGAATCTTTGCATCTGTGTTCATTAAAGAGAATGACCTGCAGTTTTCTGTTTTAGCTGTGTCCTTGTGTGCTTTTTCAATCAAGGTAATGCTAGCTTCCCAGAATGAATTTGGCAGTATTCCTTCTCTTTCAATCCAATTAAACAGTTTGAGGAGTATTGGCATTAAGTCTTCTCTGAAGTTCTTGTAGAATTCAGCAGTGAATCCACTGGGTCTTGGTAGTTTTTCTTTCTTTTCTTTTCTTTTTTAACTACTGCTGAATTTTCATTGTCTGTTATTGGATTACTCAAGGTTTTTATATCTTCCTGGTGCAGCTTTGGTAAATCATGTGTATTTAGGAAACTATTCATTTATTCTAGATTCTCCAATTTATTGGAGTACAGGTTTTCAAAGTAGTTACTAGTAATCTGGATTCTGGTAGTGTTTTTGTGCTTTTGCTTTCCAATTGCATTGATATGGGTCTTTTCTTTCCTTTTTTACATAAAATTGACTAAAACATTGTCTACTTTGTTTATCCTTTTGAAGAACCAGCTCTTTGATTCATCAAGTCTTTTTTTTTCTTCTTCTCTGATCTTTATAATTTCCTTTCTTTTACTATCACTGGATTTGGATTATTCTTGCTTTTCTAGGAACTTGAGGTGTATCCTTAGATTTTTTATTTGGAGCTGCTCTGGTTTTCTGTTCACAGCTATAAACTGCCCTATTCAGACTGCTTTCATTGTGTCCCATAAACTCTGTTATGTTGTACTGGCATTGTTGTGATTCTAAGAACTCTCTAATTTCTTCCTTGAAGTCTTCTGTGACACACTGGTTATGCAAGAGAGTATTGTCTAATCTCCATGTGTTTGCATAATTTCTGGGGTTTCTTTTGCCACTGATTTCTAGTTTCATCACAATATGATCTGATAATATGAACATGATACTTCTGATTTATTTATTTATGTAAGCATACTTTATGGACTAGTATGTGGTTTATTTTGGAGAAATTTCTATGTCTTGCTGAAAATAATGTATATTCTATTATTGTTGAGTGCAACAATCTGTAGATATTTATTTTTTTTGGTAGTGATGTGAAGTTAAATTATTTTATTTTATTTATTTATTTTCTTTTTTTTATTACATTCTTTTATTGGTACATTGTAGGTATACAACACAATTACATTTCTCATTGGGAATTGTACCTTTACATAATGCATCTTGGTTTTTATTTTTTCCCCATTCCTAGCCCTCCCTTCATGCCCTCCACCCTTCCCTATTTACAAAGACTTTATTTCCATTTTTTCCATTTCTCAGCATTTCTCCTTTCCCTTCTTTCCTTTCCCCTGCCCCTCCCACTACCCCTACCCCTTTGGACCTTTTCTTCCTATTTTGCATTATCGATTATTCATTCTAATCATTGGTACATTTTAGGTATACAATATAATGACATTCATCATTGGAAATTTGCACCTTTACATAGTCTCTCTTGGTTCTTATTTTTCACCCTTGCCCAGCCCTCCTTTCAACCCCTCTATTCTTCCCTATTTACAAAGATTTTGTTCCTATTTTTCCATTTTCTCATATTAATCCCATTCCCTTCTATCTTTTCCCCTAGCCCTCCCACTTCCTTCCCCTTTGCCTCTTTTCTTCCTATTTCACATTACCTATTATACATTTTAGTCCTTATTTACACTTTCAGTTTCTCACATCAGAGAAACTATTTGGTATTTATATATGTGTGTCCTATTTATTTCACTTAAGAGTATCGCCTCAATGTGCATCCACTTAGCTATAAATGTCTCTAATTTCTCTTTTTTATGGCTTAGTAGTACTCCATTTTATAAAAACCCCCACATTTTCTTGATCCAGTCTCCAGTTGATGGGCATTTGGGCTGTTTCCAAGTTTTAGCTATTATAAACTGTGCTGCTATGAACATGGGTGCACATATATCACTGTGGTATGATTCTTTTAATTCTTTGGGGAAGATCACCAGCAGTGGAATAGCGGGGTCAAATGGGACTTCCAGTCCTAGTTCTTTGCGGTATCTCCATACTGATTTCCACAGTGCTTGCACCAGTCTACACTCCCACCAGCAGTGGAGCAGGGTTCCTCTTTCTCCACAGCTCTGCCAGCATTTGTTATTGGTTGATTTCATGATAGCAGCCATTCTTTCTGGAGTGAAGTGGAATCTCAGCGTTGTTTTCATTTGCATCTCTCGAATGACCAGTGATGTTGAACATTTTTTCATGTATTTATTTGCTATTTCTACTTCTTTATCTGAGAAATGTCTGCTCATTTCAGGTGCCCATTTTTTGATTGGGTCTTAAATTTGGGAGGTCTGATCTTTTTAAATTCTTTATAGATTCAAGATAGTAGACCTTTTTCTGAGGAAGAGCAGGTGAAGATTTTTTCCCACATTGTGGGTTGTCTCTTCACACTGCTGGTGGTTTCTCTTGCTGTGCAGAAGCCTTTTAATAAGAAGACATCCCATTTATTGATTGTTTGTGCTAGTTCATGAGCAACTGAGGTTTTGTTCATAAAATCTTTTCCTACACCAATGTCTTCAAGGGTTCTACCTAACCTCTGTTCCAACTGGTTCAGAGTTTCAATTTTACTATTTAGATCTTTAATCCATTTTGATTTTAGTTTAGTGCATGGTGAGAGATAAAGGTCTAGTTTTAATCTTTGGCAAGTTGAGGCCCAATGTTTCCAGAACCATTTATTAAAGAGGCTATCTTTCCTCCAGGGAGGGTGTTTGGCTCCTTTATCAAAGATGAGATGGGTGAGTGTGTCTGGCATTGTTTCTGCATCTTCTAATCTGTTCCACTGTTCCTCAAGTCTGTTTCTTTGCCAGTACCATACTGTTCTTATCACAGTAGCTTTGTAGTAGAGTTGCAGGTTGGGGATTGTGGTACCCCCTGCCATGTCTCTGTTACCTAGAATTGCTTTTGCTATTCTGGGTCTCTTCTTGTTCCAAATGAATTTTTGGATTGTTTTCTCTAGGTCTATGAAGTATGCTGCTGGGATCTCAATTGGAATTGCATTAAATCTATATAGCAGTCTTGGAAGTATGGCCATTTTCACTCTATTAATCCTTCCAACCCAGGAGCAGGGGATGTCTGTCCATTTTCTGATATCCTCTTCAATCTCTCTTTTCAGAGTGCCATAGTTTTCAGAGAAGAGGTCGTTGATTTCTTTTGTTAGTATGATTCCTAGATATTTCAGTATTTTGGATGCTATTGTGAAAGGAATTGTTTGCCCTATTTCTCTCTCAGTGAGTCTGTCATTTGTGTAGAGGAAAGCTATTGATTTTTGTGTGTTGACCTTGTAACCAGCTACTTGAGTGAATTTGCTTATTAAGTCTAGAAGACTTTTGGTGGAGTTCTTGGGGTCTTCTGTATAGAGTATCATGTCATCTGCAAATAATGACAATTTGACTTCTTCATTTCCTATCTTTATTCCTTTTATTTCTTTCTCTTGTCTAATTGCCATGGCTAATGTTTCCAGAACTTTATTGAACAAGAGTAGTGATAGTGGACATCCTTGTCTTATTCCTGATTGTAGTGTGAAGGATTTCAATTTTTGACCATTTAGTATGATATTGACTGTTGGCTTTCCATAGATGGCTTCTATCAGTTTAAGGTAGAGACCATCTTTTCCAATTTTTTGTAGGGTTTTTATCATAAATGCATGTTGGATTTTGTCAAATGCTTTTTCTGCATCTATGGAGATAATCATATGGTTTTTTTCCTTGGCTCTATTGATATAGTGTATTACATTGATTGATTTGCACATATTGAACCATCCCTGCATCCCTTCACTTGATCCGGGTGTATGATCTTCTTGATGAACTTCTGCATTCTGTTTGCCATTTTCTTATTAAGGATTTCTGCATCTATGTTCATTAGTGAGATTGACCTATAGTTCTCTTTTTCGGTTGGGTCTTTCTCTGCTTTGGGGATCAAAGTGATGCTTGCTTCCAGGAATGAATTTGGGAGTACTGCTTCCCTTTCCATTTCATTGAAGAGTTTAAACAGTAGTGGCAGTAGTTCCTCTCTAAATGTCTTGTAGAATTCAGCAGTGAAGCCATCAGGGACTGGGCTTTTCTTAGTTGATAAGTTTTTAATTACATTTTCAATTTCATTGGTTGATATTGGGTTGTTCAGAATTTTTAGGTCTTCTTCATTCAAATTTGGTAATTCATATGTATCGAGGAGTCTGTCCATTTCTTCTGTGTTGTCCATCTTATTGGCATATAGTTTATGGAAGTAGGTATTGATGATCCTCTCGATTTCTCCTGGGTCTGTTATAATTTCACCCTTTTCCTTCCTAACTGCATGGATTTGGGCCTTTTCTTTTCTTTTTCTGACAAGGTTGTCTAAAGGTTTGTCAATTTTGTTGATTCTTTCAAAGAACTAACTCTTGGCTTCATTGATTTTTTTGTATCATTCTCTTAGTCTCCATTGCATTGATTTCTCCTCTGATCTTTATAATTTCCTCCCCTGTATGAGCTTTGGGGTTGTCCTGCTCTTCTTTTTCTAGAAGCTTGAGGTTCAGCATCAGGTTGTTTAATTGGGCTCGTTCTGTTTTCCTAATATACATATTCACTGCTATGAATTTCCCTCATAAGACTGCTTTCATTGTTTCCCATAGATTCCGATATGTTGTATTGTCATTGTCATTTAATTGAAGGAACTGTCTGATTTCTTCTTTAATTTCCTCTGTGACTCATTGGTTATTCAGAAGTGTGTTGTTCAATTTCCATGTGTTTATGAAATTTTTTGAGATTCTTTTGCTATGGATCCCCAATTTCATTGCACTATTGTCTGATAATATACAGGAGATTACTTATATTCCTTTGCACTTACTTAAACATGTTCTATGTGTGAGTATGTGGTCTCTTTTGGAGAATGACCCATGTGCAGCTGAGAAGAATGTGTATTCTGATTTTGTGGGGTGGAAGACTCTGTAAACATCTGTTAAGTTCATTTGTTCAAGAGTTCGATTGAGTTCTAGTATTTCATTACTTACTTTTAGTCTAGTTGATCTATCTATTTGTGACAGTGGGGTGTTGAGGTCCCCCACTACAATTGTATTAGTGCATATATGGCTTTTCATGTCCGTTAGTATTTGTTTTATATAGTTGGGTGCACTAGTGTTTGGTGCATAGATATTTATGATTCTCATCTCTTCCTCTTGGACTCTTCCCTTTACAAGGATGTAGTGTCCTTCATCTCTCTTAATCAGTGTTGGTTTGAAATCTACTTGATCTGCCAAGAGGATAGCTTCTCCTGCTTTTTTTCGGGTTCCTGTCGCATGCAGTATTGTTTTCCACCCTTTAACTTTCAGTCTATGAGTTTCCTTTTGAATTAAGTATGTTTCTTGTATGTAGCATTCTGTTGGATTTTGCTTCTTGACCCATTCTGCCAGTCTATTTCTTTTGATTGGTGAATTGAGACCATTAATATTGATGGTTATAATTGAAACGTATTGACTTGTCATTGCCATGACTTTTTCTTTTTGTTGGGTTCTCCCCCTTTACATTGAATTTCTTGTCATGCCAGATGGGTTCATTCTGCTTTGCTTCCTGGGGTTGTGATCCTCAAGGTCTGTTCCTAGGATATTGTGTAAAATTCTTTGGAGTGCTGGTTTGGTATTCATGCAGTTCCTAAGGTGCTCTTTGTCATGAAAGTATCTTATTTCTCCATCCATTTTGAAAGATAGTTTTGCAGGGTACATCAATCTGGGTTGGAGGCTGTTTTCTTTTAGGGCTTGGAATATGTCCCTCCAAGCTCTTCTTGCCTTGATGGTTTGTATTGAGAAGTCTGCTGTGATTCTGATGGGCTTTCCTTTGTATGTGATTTGTTTCTTTCCTCTGACTGCTTGGAGAACTTTGTTCTTCTGTTGTGTTTCTGGAATCTTAACAATTATATGCCTATGTGTAGATTTTTTTTGATCAAGGCTATTTGGAGTCCTATATGCCTCACTTATCTGTATGTCAAGTTCTTTTCCCATCCTTGTGAAGTTTTCTGCCATTATTTCTGTGAAGAGATTTTTTTATGTCATCTGCACTCTCTCCTCTTTCTTCATTGACTCCAATCAGTCTTATGTTATTCTTCTTTGCATCATCTAGCAGCTGCTGGATTGACTTCTCATGTTCCCTTATAATTTTGAAGCAATTTTTCTTTTCCTGGTCACTAATTGCAGTCTTATCTTCTATATCTGAGATTCTGTCCTCACATTGGCTCATTCTGCTGTGCAGACTTTCAGTGGAGTTTTTCATCTCCTGGAAATCTATTTGCATCTGTTTTGTGGATTCCAGTTATTTCTTATGTTGGGATTCCATCATGTTCCTGAGGTCCTCTCTAGATTTATTAATCATGTCTTGGACTAGGTGCACAATTTCTCCTGTTATCTGAGAAATTATTTCTGATTTCATTTTTTCCAGATCCCCTTTTGTTGCCAGTTCAGTGTGTCCAGGTGGTTGCGTATCAGAGTGTTCCATCTCATTTCCCTTTGGGGTTGCTGTAGGTGATCTGGAAGTCTGGTTTTGAGACTTATTTACATGTTTTCTCATTTCAACTGGGGCGGGGGGCTGTTATTGCCTGCATGAATTACCTCCTCTGAGCTGGGAGAGGTGGGGCAGGGGCTGGGAGCAGCGGTAGGGATGGTGACCCAAAAGCCCTTTCCTGTGGGCTGGGAGCAGGGGGAGGGATGGTGGCCGGGAAGCCCCTTCCTCTGGACCAGGAGCAGTGGGATGTCACCTCAGAAACCCCTACCTCTGGGCCGGGAGTGGTGGGAGGGATGGTGGCCCTGAAGCCCCTTCCTCTGGGCCAGGAGCAGTGGGACAGAAGGTGGCCCAAAAGCCCTTTCCTCTGTGCTGGGTACAGCAGGAGGGATGATGACTGGGAAGCCCCTTCCTCTAGACCAGGAGCAGTGGGACGGCAGCTCAGAAGTCCCTACCTCTGGGCAGGGAGCAGTGGGACTCAGTACCTTGGTCTGGTGGTCTGGTGTCCTCTGTGTCTTTGCAGTGTGGAACCAGGTGGCTGGCTGTCTGCAGCAGGGTGATTCGGCGTTTTCTGCGGGACTAGGGACCTAGGTAGGATGTGCACTGACCTGCCTCTCTGTAGATGTTTATTATTTCCATTTGCTCAAAGGTATGGTTCAACTCTGATATTTCTGTGTTGATTTTTTTTTTTTGTCTAATTGATCTATTTTTGCTATTGGAGCTTTGAGGTCTTCTACTATAGTTGTGTTGATGTTTATTACATATTTTGCGTGTAGTAATGTTTGTTTATGCAGTTGGATGTGCCAGTGTTTGGTGCATATATATTATAATTGTCATCTTTTCCTGTTGAATTTGTCCTTTAACCAATGTGAAGTTAATTGTGGTATCAACTTGAATAGGAAATGCCTAGTGGATTAATTAGCAGTTCTGACTGTGTCTGCTTGATTGACTTACTGAAGTGTGAAATCCAGCCCTGGGTGTGAGTGGCACCAAACAATAGGCTTGTAGCCTGGATGAAATAAAAGAGAAAATAATAAGGAAGTTTCACTTTTTGCTTCTTTTGAGGAGCTACATTCTTCACCATTGCCTCTGAACCTCTGTCTCCAGGCTTTCAGTTCAGACTCTTCAACCTTCCAGTGCAGAATCTTCAACCTTGCAACAGAGTCTTCAGCGTTCAAATGTAGACCTTTTGGTCTCCCAATATGGACTTTTAGGGATCTCTGCAGTGAGCTCCAGGCCCTAGACTTTTAATTGGATCCTCCTTTCTAGTGCGTAGACAGCCCTTTTGTAGGTGGCCATTGTAAGCCTACATTATGTACATTTTTTGTATTATATCTGTTCCTCTAGTGAACCTCAACTGATACACAAAATATGTAATGATCTTCTTTGCCACTTCTTATCAGTTTTGGCTTGAATTTCACTTTGTCTGAAAATAAGATAGCTACTCCTGGTTGTTTTGGGGGTCTTTTTACATGGAATAATGTTTTCCACACTTTGATTTTAGTCTATGAATTTGTTTTGGGTTTCTTATATGTAGCATACATTCAGGTTTATTTTTTGATACAACTTGCCAATCTATGTCATTTGATCAGCTAGTTAAGACCATTCACATTGAGAATTATTACTAAGAGGTTTTGATTTATTTCTCTCATTGTATTATTTTCCTCTTTTTGACACTTTGTTCCCCCTACTGTTTAACTTCTCATTTTGCCTTGTGTCTGCATTCCATTAGACTTTTTGGCATTGTTGACTTAATTGTCTTTTTCTTCAGATTTTTTTTTGAGTATTGGTTTGGTAGTCATGAATTTTTAAAGTTGCTCTTTGTCATGGAAAGATCCTATTTATTCATCAGTTTTGAAAGCTAGTTTTGCAGGATATATTAGTCTGGGTTGGAAGTTCATTTCTTTTAGTGCTTGAAACTCTTCACGTCAAAATTTCCTGGACTTTCAGGTTTGTGTTGCCACATCTGTTCTAATTGTAATAGGTTTACCTTTATAAATGATTCATTGCTTTTCTCTAAGATTCAGTGCTTATGTTAGACTTCTAGGAGTTTCACCATGTTGTGTCATGCAGAAGTTCTTTTTTTTTAAACTGTATATCCTTTTATTGGTACATTTTTTTAAAAAATTCTTTTATTGGTACATTTTAGGTATACAACACAATTACATTTCTCATTGGGAATTGTACCTTTACATGATGCATCTTGGTTCTTATTTTTTCCCCATTCCTAGCCCTCCCTTCACCCCCTCCACCCTTCCCTATTTACAAAGACTTTATTTCCATTTTTTCCATTTCTCAGCATTTTTCCTTTCCCTTCTTTTCTTTCCCCTGCCCCTCCCACTACCCCTACCCTTTTGGACCTTTTCTTCCTATTTTGCATTATCGATTATTCATTCTAATCATTGGTACATTTTAGGTATACAATATAATGACATTCATCATTGGAAATTTGCACCTTTACATAGTCTCTCTTGGTTCTTATTTTTCACCTTTGCCCAGCCCTCCCTTCAACCCCTCCATTCCTCCCTATTTACAAAGATTTTGTTCCTATTTTTCCATTTTCTCATACTAATTCCATACCCTTCTTTTCTTTCCCCTACCCCTCTCACTTCCTTCCCCTTTGCACCTTTTCTTCCTATTTCACATTACCTATTATACATCTTAGAAATCAAAGACCTCTTCTCTGAAAACTATAGCACTCTGAAAAGAGAGATTGAAGATAATATCAGAAAATGGACAGACATCCCCTGCTCTTGGGTAGGAAGAAGGATTAATATAGTGAAAATGGCCATACTTCCAAAACTGCTATATAGATTCAATGCAATTCCAATTGAGATCCAGCAGCATACTTCACAGACCTTGAGAAAGCAATCAAAAAATTCATTTGGAACAAGAAGAGACCCAGAATAGCAAAAGCAATTCTAGGTAACAGAGACATGGCAGGGGGTATCACAATCCCCAACCTGCAACTCTACTACAAAGCTACTGTGATAAGAACAGCATGGTACTGGCAAAGAAACAGACTTGAGGACCAGTGGGACAGATTAGAAGATGCAGAACAATGCCAGACACACTCAGCCATCTTATCTTCGATAAAGGAGCCAAATACCCTCACTGGGGGAAAGATAGCCTCTTTAATAAATGGTGCTGAAAAACTAGATTTCAAGTTGCCAAAGATTAAAACTAGATCTATATCTCTCACCATGCACTCAACTAAAATCGAAATGGGTTAAAGATCTAAATATTAAAATAGAAACTCTGAACCAGTTGGAACAGAGGATAGGTAGAACTCTTGAAGACATTGGCATAGGAAAAGATTTTATGAACAAAACCTCAGTTGCCGGTGAACTAGCACAAGCAATCAACAAGTGGGATCTCTTCTTATTAAAAAGCTTCTGCACAGCAAGAAAAACCACCAGCAGTGTGAAGAGACAACCCATAATGTGGGAAAAAATCTTCACCTGCTTTTCCTCAGACAAAGGTCTACTATCTCAAATCTATAAAGAACTTAAAAAGTTCAGACCTCCCAAATTTAAAGACCCAATTGAAAAATGGGCAGCTGAAATGAACAGACATTTCTCAGACAAGAAACTAGAAATAGCAAATAAATACATGAAAAAATGTTCAACATCAGTGGTCATTTAGGAGATGCAAATGAGAACAATGCTGAGTTTCCACCTCACACAAGAAAGAATGGCTGCTATCATGAAATCACCCCATAACAAATGCTGGCAGGGCTGTGGAGAAAGAGGAACCCTGCTCCACTGCTGGTGGGAGTGTAGACTGGTGCAACCACTGTGGAAATCAGTATGGAGATATCTCAAAGAACTAGGACTGGAAGTCCCATTTGACCCCACTATTCCACTGCTGGGGATCTTCCCCAAAGAATTAAAAGAATCATACCACAGTGATATATGTGCACCCATGTTCATAGCAGCACAGTTTGTGATAACTAAAACTTGGAAACAACCCAAATGTCCATCAACTGGAGATTGGATAAAGAAAATGTGTTTTTTAATAAAATGGAGTACTACTCAGCCATAAAAAATGAGAAATTAGGGCCAGGGATTTAGCTCAGTGGTTCCACTACCTGCCTCGCAAGCGCAAAGACCCGAGTCCGAATTCTGGTACCAAAAAAAAACTCCAAGAAATTAGAGACATTTATTTCTAAATGGATGTACATTTGGGTGATACTCAAGTGAAATAAATAGAACACACATGTGCAAATACCGAATAGTTTCTCTAGTGTAAGAAACTGAAAGTGTAAATAAGGAATAAAATGTATTGGTACACATTAGGTGTACAATATAATGACATTCATCGTTGGAAATTTGCACCTTTACATAATCTCTCTTGGTTCTCATTTCTTCCCCCTTCCCTTGCCCTCCCTTCAAACCCTCCCTCCCTCCCTAATTACAAAGACTTTGTTTCCATTTTTTCATTTTCTCATAATAATTCCATTCCCTTCTTTCCTTTCCCCTACCCCTCGCACTTGCCCTTGCCCTTTGCCCCTTTTCCTCCTATTTCACATTATCTATTATACCTTTTAGTCCTTCTTTACACTTTCAGTTTCTCACACTACAGAAACTATTCAGTATTTACACATGTGTGTTCTATTTATTTCACTTGAGTATCGCCTAAATGTGCATCCATTTAGAAATAAATGTCTCTAATTTCTTGGAGTTTTTTTGGTACCAGAGTTCGAACTTGGGTCTTTGCGCTTGCAAGGCGGCTGGTGGAACCACTGAGCTAAATCCCTGGCTCTAATTTCTCATTTTTTATGGCTGAGTAGTACTCCATTTTATAAAAAACCTCACATTTTCTTTATCCAATCTCCAGTTGATGAGCATTTGGGCTGTTTCCAAGTTTTAGCTGTTACAAACTGTTCTACTATGAATATGGGTGCACATATATCACTGTGGTATGATTCTTTTAATTCTTTGGGGAAGATACCCAGTAGGGGAATAGCGGGGTCAAATGGGACTTCCAGTCCTAGCTCTTTGAGATATCTCCATACTGATTTCCACAGTGGTTGCACCAGTCTACACTCCCACCAGCAGTGGAGCAGGGTTCCTCTTTCTCCACAGCCCTGCCAGCATTTGTTATGGGGTGATTTCATGATAGCAGCCATTCTTTCTGGGGTGAGGAGGAATCTCTGTGTTGTTTTCATTTGCATCTCTCTAATGACCAGTGATGTTGAACAGTTTTTCATATGTTTATTTGCTGCTTTTACTTCTTGGTCTGAGAAAAGTCTGTTCATTTCAGATGCCCACTTTTGGACTAGGTCTTTAAATTTGGGAGGTCTGTTTTTTAAAGTTCTTTATAGATTTGAGATAGTAGACCTTTGTCTGAGGGACCATTGGTGAAAACTTTTTCCCACATTGTGGGTTGTCTCTTCACACTGCTGGTGATTTCTCTTTCTGTGCAGAAGATTTTTAGTAAGAACAGATCTCACTTGTTGATTGTTTGTGCTAGTTCATGGGGAACTGAGGTTTTGTTCATAAAATCTTTTCCTACACCAATATCTTCAAGAGTTCTACCCAAGCTCTGTTCTAGCCGGTTCAGTGTTTTGTTTAGATCTTTAATCCATTTCGATTTTAGTTGCATGCATGGTGAGAGATATATGCCTAGATTTAATCTTTGGCAAGTTTAAACCCAATTTCTCCAGCACCATTTATTAAAGAGGCTATCCTTCCTCCAGTGAAGGTGTTTGTCTCTTTTGTCAAAGATGAGGTGGCTGAGTGCGTCTGGCATTGTTTCTGCATCTTCTAATCAGTTCTGCTAGTCCTCATGTCTGTTTCTTTGCCACTATCTTGCTGTTTTTATCACAGTAGTTTTGTAGTAGAGTTTCACGTTGGGGCTTGTAATACCCCCTGCCATGTCTCTGTTACCTAGAATTGCTTTTGCTATTCTGGGTCTCTTCTTGTTCCAAATGAATTTTTGGATTTTTTTCTCAAGGTCCATGAAATATGCTTCTGGGATCTCAATTGGAATTGCATTGACTCTATATAGCAGTTTTGGAAGTACGGTCATTTTCACTATGTTGATCCTTTCTACCCAGGAGCAAGGGATGTCTTTCCATTTTCTGATATCGTCTTCAATCTTCCTTTTCAAAGTGCTATAGTTTTTAGAGAAGAGGTCTTTGATTTCTTTTGTTAGGTTGATTCCTAGGTATTTCAGTATTTTGGATGCTATTGTGAAAGGAATTGTTTCCCCTCTTTCTCTCTCAGTGAGTCTGTCATTTGTGTAGAGGAAAGCTATTGATTTTTGTGTGTTGACCTTGTAACCAGCTACTTGAGTGAATTTGCTTATTAAGTCTAGAAGACTTTTGGTGGAGTTCTTGGGGTCTTCTATAAAGAGTATCATGTCATCTGCAAATAATGACAATTTGACTGCTTCATTTCCTATCTTTATTCCTTTTATTTCTTTCTCTTGTCAAATTGCCATGGCTAATGTTTCCAAAACTATATTGAACAGGATTGGTGATAGTGGACATCCTTGTCTTGTTCCTGATTTTAGTGTGAAGGATTTCAGTTTTTGACTATTTAGTATGATATTGGCTGTTGGTGTTTCATAGGTGGCTTTGATCGGATTGAGGTAGAGACCATCTATTTCAATGTTTTGTAGGGTTTTTATCATAAATGTATGTTGGATTTTGTCACATGCTTTTTCTGCATCTATTGAAATGATCATATGGTTTTTGTCCTTGGCAATGTTGATATAGTGTATTACATTGATTGATTTGTTTATGTTGAACCATCCCTGCATCCGTGGTATGAATCCCAATTGTTCAGGGTATATGATCTTTTTGATGATCTTCTGCATTGTACTTGCCAGTATCTTAGTAAGGATTTTTGCTTCTGTGTTCATTACTGAGATTGGCCTATGTTTTTCTTTTTCAGTTGGGTCTTTCTCTGCTTTGGGGATCAAGGTGATGCTTGCTTCCAGAAATGAATTTGGGAGTATTGCTTCCCTTTCAATTTCACTGAAGAGTTTAAACAGAGGACTGTAGGCCCTCTCTAAATGTCTTGTAGAATTCAGCAGGAAGCCATCAGGACCCAGGCTTTTCTTAGTTGGTTTAGTAAGTTTTTAATTACGTTTTCAATTTCATTGATTGATATTGGGTTGTTTAAAATTTTTAGGTCTTCTTGTTTCAACTTTGGTAATTCATATGTATCTAGGAATGTTGCCATTACTTCTGTGTTTTCCATTTTATTGGTGTAAAGGTTCTCGAAGCAGATATTGATGATCCACTGGATTTCTGCTGGGTCCATTGTAATTTCATCCTTTTCATTCCTAATTGCATGGATTTGGGCCTTTTCTTTCCTTTTTCTGATAAGGTTGGCTAAGGGTTTGTCAATTTTGTTGATTCTTTCAAAGAACCAATTCTTTGCTTCATTGATTTTTTTTTATCGTTATCTCAGTATCCATTGCATTGATTTCTCCTCTGATCTTCATAATTTCCTCCTTTCTATGGGCTTTGGGTTTGTTCTACTCTTCTTTTTCTAGAAGCTTGAGGTTTAGCATCAGGTTGTTTAATTGGGCTCGCTCTATTTTCCTAATATGAGCATTCACTGCTATGAATTTCCCTCATAAGACTGCTTTCATTGTGTCTGATATATTCCGACATGTTGTATTGTCATTGTCATTTAATTGTAGGAACTGTCTGATTTCTTCTTTAATTTCCTCTGTGACCCTTTGGTTATTCAGAAGTGTGTTGTTCAATTTCCACGTGTTTATGAAATTTTGTGGTTTCTTTTGCTATGGATCTCCAATTTCATCACTCTATGGTCTGACAATATACAGGGGATAACTTCAATTCCTTTGCACTTACCTAAATATGTTCTGTGAGTGAGTATGTGGTCTATTTTGGAGAATGGCCTACGTGTAGCTGAATAGAATGTGTATTCTGATTTTTGTGGGGTGGAACACTCTGTAAACATCTGTTAAGTTCATTTGTTCAAGAGTTTGATTGAGTTCTAATATTTTGTTGCTTGTTTTTTGTCTAGTTGATCTATCTATTTGTGACAATGTGGTATTGAGGTCAATCACTACTATTGTATTAGTGCTTATATGATTTTTCATGTCCATTAGTATTTGTTTTATATAGTGGGACACACTAGTGTTTGGTGCATTGATATTTATGATTTTCATCTCTTCCCCTTAGATTGTTCCCTTTACAAGGATGTAGTGTCCTTCTTTGTCTCTCTTAATCAGTGTTTGTTTGAAATCTACTTGATCTGCAAAGAGGATAGCTACTCCTGCTTTTTTTGGGGTTCCCATCTCATTGAGTATTGTTTTCCACCCTTGAACTTTCAGTCTATCAGTTTGTTTTTGAATTAAGTGTGTTTCTTGTATGCAGCCTATTGTTGAATCTTGCTTCTTGACCCATTCTGCCAGTCTATTTCTTTTGATTGGTGAGTTTAGACCATTAACATTGATGGTTATAACTGATATGTATTGACTTATCATTGTCATGACATTTTCTTTTTGTTGGATTCTTCCCTTTTGCATTTAATTTATTGTTGTGCCCAATGGATTCATTCTGCTGGAATCCCTGGGGTTGTGATCCTCACTGTCTTTTCCTAGGATATTGTCTAAAATTTTTTGGAGTGCTAGTTTCATATTCATGAAGTTCCTAAGGTGATCTTTCTCAGGAGAGTATCTTATTTCTCCATCAATTTTGAAAGATAGCTTTGTAGGGTACATCAATCTGGGTTGGAGGCTGTTTTCCTTTAGGTCTTGAAGTACATCACTCCAAGCTCTTCTTGCCTTGAGGGTTTGTGTTGAGACGTCTGCTATGAATCTGATGGGCTTTCCTTTGTATGTGATTTGTTTCTTTTCTCTAACTGCTTGTAGAACATTGTTCTTCTGTTGTATTCTGGAGTCTTAACAATTATATGCCTATGTGTAGATTTTTTTTGATCAAGGCTACTTGGAGTCCTATATGCCTCACTTATCTGTATGTCAAGTTCTTTTCCCCTGCTTGGGAAGTTTTCTGCCTTTACTTCTGTGAAGGGTTTTTTTTTATGTTGTCTGCACTCTGTCCTGTTTCTTCATTGACTCCAGTCAGTCTTATGTTATTCTTCTTTGCATCATCTAGCAGCTGCTTGATTGATTTCTCATGGTCCCTTACAATTTTTGAGAAATTTTTCTTTTCCTGGTCATTAATTGTAATCTTATCTTCTATATCTGAAGTTCTGTCATCACATTGGCTCATACTGCTGCCTAGGCTTTCAATGGAGTTTTTAATTTCCTGGAAATCTGTTTGCATCTGTTTTATGGATTCCATTTGTTTCCTATGTTGGGATTCCATCATGTTCCTCAGCTCATCTATCTTTTTTAATCTGTGTCCTCTCTATATTTATTAATCATGTTTTGTTCTATGGGTACAATCTCTGCTGTTTTCTGAGAAATTATTTCTGATTTCAGTTTTTCCAGATCCTCCTTCTTTGCTAGTTCAGGGAGTCCTGGTGGTTGAGTATCAGAGTCTTCCATCTCATTTGTCTTTGGGGTTGGTATAAATGATCTTAAAGTCTGGTTTTGAGGCTTGTTTATGTGTCTTCTCATTTCTATGTGGGTGAGTGGTGATGCTGGCACCTGCATGGCTCACCTCCTCTGTGCTGGGAGTGGTGGTAAGTTGGCCTGGAAGCCTCCTACTCTGTACTGGGAGCTGTGGCACATTGACCCAGAAGTCTCCTCTGCACTGGGCACTGTAGCATGCCCACCTGGAACCCTCCTCTGTGCTGGGAGCTGTGGCATGCTGACTCAGAAGCCTGCTCTGCACTGGGAGCTGTGGCCAGAAGTTCTTTTTTGATTTTTGGGTATTTGGGATATTGTATGCCTCTATTATTTGTATATTAAATTCTTTCCTTATATTTTGAAATTTTTCTGCTACTATTTTTGTAAGGAGGTTTGTGTATGGCATTTGTGCTGTCTTCTGATGTTTCACTAATTCTAATTTATTTTAGATTAATCTTTGCATCCTTTAGAAATTTTTTTATCCAGTATTTATGTTTTCTTGTGTTTAAGGTATCTCTGAGTATATGGGCACCTGTGTCACCTCTATCTTCTTGACACTCTTACTTCACATTATTTTTTTTCAAATATTTTGATTCTAGGACCAGGAGAGGCTATATTTTGGTGTGGTCTTTATCCTACCATTTTAAATCTCCCAGACAATTTTTCACTCTTCTTTTGTCAAGTTCTTTCCTGGGGGTTCTTCCTACCCCCACCATTTATTTCATTCTATTTACTTTCCTCTACAGTCCATCAAAGTCCTGTGATAGCTACCTTTAATAGATCTACATCCAGTAGGTTTGTATATTACAAATCCATCTATTGATATCATTATTCATAACAAATGGCTTCTATTATTGTGCTATATTGGTTATATATGCATCACCCATTAAAGTTATCTTTCTATGTTTGCTTTTTTGTCTTCACTCCCTACTCCTTCTTGTCTCCACTAAGCTAAAATCCCTCAGAGCAGGATCTTATCTTTCCTGTTCAAATAACTCTAATCTAGACCCTAGGATAATAAATGGTGTGAGAATGTGCTTAAAATACATGTAAGACAGAGGAGAAGTGCCTAACTCATTTTTTCCTGTGCCAGCTGGAGAGGGTATGTAGCCTGGCAGGTGGATGTTTTGCTCCTCTCTCTCACTTCATTTCTCCCTCTCACCCCCTCAATGGAGTGGGACAAGTTGCTTCAGTGTGCTCCCTGGCTATCAAACTGCCACTCTTCACCCCAACATAAGTGCAGCCAGAATGTCAGTGTGGCACCCCTCCCTTCTCCTGCCACTTCAGATGCTGCTGTTGGCTTTTTGAAGAAGGGAGGGGGCACCTTGGTGTGGGTAAGATGGGAAGGGAGGGATCTGGGCCCCTTATTCACATACCCAACCTCATAGCTAGCCTTCCTGAAGATTTCCTGGCTTCAGACCTGCCCCTCACAGATAAGCCTGTAGCTACTATATAAATAATACTCCCCAGCCATGTCTGGTCTTGTTCTACTCCAGGAGGGCTCCCTCCAGTGTACCGACACCCACTGTGCTGCAGCACAGACCTTGTTAAAATAAAGCCTCGCATTGGTGTTCCTGTAAACTTGTCTGTGATTTATATCTTGGGTAGTGTGGGTTTCAACAGTACTGTAGATATACTTGGGATTCTTATCTTGAGTCATGTGACAGAGCAGACATTTCAAAAAAAATAGCAATTAAGACTCTGAACAGCTAGCACCAAGGAGCTCCAGAGACCAGCAGCCAACAAAGACCAGTGGTAGAGACCAGCACCTGGTAGAGTCATCCTAGAGTGCCTGGCACAAGCTGGCCCCAGAAGACAGTGGTCATCAGTGGCAGTGACCAGTAGTGGGCTTCACCAGCTGTTGGCATTCAGTGTTATACAGTGTCATCTGGTAACATCAGGACTTCTATAGCAGATCTGCACTTTGCTGATTCATGATTTCCTTCTGAATTAAATAAAAGAACCCCAGGCTGTTTGGCAGCACATTAATTGAATTATTTAATGAATTGTGAGTTTTCACGTTACCAAAAGAACATTTATCACAAATGAGATGTCTTATTATGGTGTAACAAGTGAATTGAGACTTAACAGTTGGCTTCTCTTTGCATCAGATATTCTGATATGGCAAAATGATTCCGCGCTGAAAAAGAAATCTCCATGTTGGGAAAGTAGGTAAATTAATAATTAATATTGGGAGTAACACATTTGGGTTCAATCATGTGACTCTGGGCGTCATTTAATTTTTGTTTCATTTTCATCATGTATAAAAGGATGACATTATACACCATATAAGATATCTCTAAATTTTTCTGTTTGAAAAATTCTATGAAAATATTTTACTCAATATCTTTTCCCCATTTTTCAACAATTATCTGGCACACATCAACTAATGAGCTGTTTTTTCCCCGTTATACAAGATATCATGTTAACAGCTTGAATCAATTATAATTTTAATTGAAGCTGAATATATTTAATTATATAATTTTGAGCTAGCCAGGTTAATTTCACCAAAATTATAACAAGAAACTGGGACACTATGAAAAGATGCTTGGCAAAGAGAAAAAATGTTACAAATAAAACTATTATGTGTGCTAATTCACATATGTCTTTTTCTTTTATATTAAGTGTGAATTTTCTTTATTTATTGATTTTATCGATAAAATAAGCTTAACATAGCATATATACATGGACTTCTGATCATGTAGCCTACAGTTTCAACAAACAACAACAACTTTTGTAGCCTTTAGATTGAAGATTCTCTAGGATCTTTCTTCATTTTAAAACATAAACATATAGATATACATGCAAAAATATAGGCACTATTTTCAATTAAATGAAGATAATATAGGTATATAGTTACAGATAAGTCTACATAACCCAATAATAAAAGATGTTGATATTAATGAATTCATACATTATGTAGGGCTTCAGAAAATTATGTAAGGTTTCCAGCCAAGATAAAGAAACAAGAATCAAATCTTTTTTCCCACTTGAAAGAATTAAAACCACAAAATTTTTAAACTCTTTTGAAACATTGGACAATAGGAAGAGTGACCTTTGAGCATGGGGAACAAACGAAATGTGCCCTAAAATTACCCAAGATTATTATCTGTTGAAAGGATCTTTAACATAATGAGTTCCCTGAATTGAGGAGCCAGAGTTGGAGGAGACTAGGGTCTAAAGCAATAGAAAGGGTGAGTGTCAGAGAAAACAGCTTCAGAGATCAATAAAGAATCTCTAGAAAGCCTTCATCTGAGCGTAGAGCAGTGCATATTTGAGAAAACAACCCAAGTCTGGGAAATAACAATTCACAATCATTAGAAGGAAGAGTGCTCTGAACTGGTGAAAGCCAGAAACATTTCCTATCCCATTAGCCAGATTAGAAAACTTCATAATTCTGGAATATTGATTAAACTACTTGGGAAGGATTTTGCTTCAGTGCTGGGGTAAAGTTAGACCCAGCCTAAATGCTACTATATTATCCCATAACAAATCTTCCACACAGGGCCTGAAAAATTGATTCACAGTAACCTAACTGCCACAGAATAAAGTTTAGGAATAGTTACAAGAATACCAATGCATCTAGGACTCAACATAGTAAAATTTACAATGTTTGACATTTTATAAAAAATTATAAAGCATGGAAAGTATAAGAAAAATATAATCCATAATGAGAAGAAAAATTAATATATCAAAACCTACCCTGAAATGTCACAGAAGATGGAATTAGCAGATTATAATATTGAAGTGTTTATTTAACCATATTTTATGTTTGTTGTGGCTTGTATCTAGATGTCCCTTCAAAGCCCCATGAAGTCATAGGTGGGGCTTTTCAGAGGTGGTTGGATCTATAGTTTGTTGGGGTTAAGTGTATGGTGCTTGGATTAAGGGTGTGTGGTTACCAAATTAGTGCATTGATTGGTTTGGCCTAGCTTTGGTTGTGGGTAATGGGAAAGCACACACTGGGTATGGGTGACACCACCCAAAGGGAGGATAGCCTGGATGGATATAAAGGGACAGAAGGCAGGCAGGCTGGCTGCTGCTTCTTCACTATGCAGCTTCACTGCTTTCTGCTCAGCATAAATTGTTTCTCCTCTGTGATGCCCCTCTGCCATGCCACCCTGACTTGGGGCCAGCCAATTATGAAATGAAACCTCAACAAACTGTGAACTACAATAAGCTTTCCTTCTTCAACTTTGGGTCTTGGGTATCTTGTCTCAGCAATGAAAAAATTAACTAAGACAATGTTTTCAAGAACCCGGGGGTAAAATTGAAGATGTGAAGTAATGATGTAATGTAAGATACAAAGAGACCCAAATTAAACTTTTAGTCATGAAAATTACAATGGCTGATATGGAAAACCTTTCCTATATGTCATTAACAGGAAATTAGATGATGCAGAAGAAAATAAGTAAATGTGAAAACACAGTAATAGACAGAACTCAAAATAGAGAGGGAGAGAAAAAAAGAAGAGGTGTGGGGAGGGAGGGAGGGTGAAAGGTAATGAGAGAGAGAGAGAGACAGAGAGACACTACAAGGCTAGAAAATGCATTGCAGGACATCTTTAAGAGGCTCAACACATAATGGAAATCCTCAAAAGAGAGAAGAGAGAGAAAACCAGGACAGAAAATTTATTGATGAAATAATGTCTGATAATTTCCAAAATCTGAAAAAAACCCTGTATACTCATGGGTATAAGACATTCAAAATACAAGAAATCCCAAGTATATTCTTTTTTTCCCCTTTTTTCTTTCTTTTTCTTCTTTTCTTTCTTTCTTCTTTTTTCCTTTTTTTTTTCTTCTTTCCCAATCATATTCTAATTAAAATGTTTAAAATTCTGATAAAGAAGTAATTTAAAACATCCAGGAAAGAGATGCATTACATCCAAAGAAATAAAGACAATTGAATTCTTATCAGCCATAATGTACACCTAAATGCAATAAATTAATGTTTTTAAATAAATGAAAGAAAACACTAATATAAAATACTATACTACTATAGACTGATAGTCTGAATATTTTTATCCTCTCAAAAATGTATATGTTTAAACCTAATCTCCAATGTAACATATTTAAAATATGTCTTGGAAGATAACAAGATCATAAAGGTTTAGCCTTTTTAATCAGAAAGGAGATTAAGGCCCGTACTAATGAGCTCGCAGAAAGTTCCTTGGCTCTATCCACCATGTGAGGATTCAGCAAGATGATCATTTATGGACCAGGATGTGAACCCTCACCAGACATCATTTCTGCTAGTGCCTTGGTCATGGACTTCCAAGCCTCTAGAACTGTAAAAAATAAAATAAAGCACTCATTCTATAGTCTTCTTTTATAGCAACCCCAAGTATCTAAGACATGCATATACCTAGCAAATATCTATAAAAATGAGTGCAAAATAGATTTTAATTCTAAAAAAGTTGAAATAATTAATCAACCAAATGAGATTATGAGAAACATGAAAAGAAGTCTTGGAAAGTAATACCAGTTCAATAAAACAGAACAAAAGATTTACATATAGACCGACATCTACATGTTTCATTGTTCTTGTCAAAGATATAAAGACAATTCAATGAAGTCAGAACAGGTTTTTCAACAAATGAGGCTGGAATAATGAGATATTCATATATGCCAAAACAAAACAAAGCAAAACAAAACAATTAAACAAAAACAAGCCAAACCAAAACCAAAGCAAAAATACTTCCCTCCTACTTTGCATAGTATTCGAATATTAACTAAAAATGTATCATTGATTTAAATCTGAGAACAAAATTATAACATGTGTATAAGAATATTTGGGAGAAAATCTGTATAGCTTTTATTTAGGCAAACGTTTCTTAGAAAAGATTCAAATTTTCTACTTATAGAAAATTTGAGTTGATTTTTTGTAAAATTAAAACAAAATAGAAAACAATGGCAAGTCATAATTACAATAAAGGACATTTATTCATAGCATATAAATGTTCCTAAAATTCAATAATGGGAAATAATCATTTTAAAATAAATGGACAAGATGTTTGATAAGACACTTCACACCTACATGCATGGACACAGATACAAGGGGTGAACAGCATAAGGAAATCAGAGTACATCAGAAAACAAAAAGATATCCCTTGTTTCTGGATAGGCAGAACAAATATGGTCAAAATGGTCATACTTCTGAAATTGATATATAGATTTAATGCAATCCCAATAAAAATACCAATAGCATTCTGAACAGAACTAAAGTAAACAACCATAAAATTTATATGGAACCAGAAGAGACCCAGAATAGCAAAAGCAATCCAGGAAATAAGAGCAAAGCAGGAGGCATCACAATCCTAGTCTGTAAGCTATATTACAAAACTACACTGATACAAACAGCATGGTATTGGCATGAAAACAGATACAAGGGCCAATGGAACAGAATAGAGGAGGCAAAGGCTCTGCCCATAGCAACCAGCTGGTGCACAGTGAGGACCTTGGTGGTGTGGAGCCCCTGCCCCATCCCCATGCTCTGCCCACAGTGACCAGCTTAGCCATGTGGGGGCTATAGAGACCCCCCCCCCCAGCCTCCTGGCTGCTGTGCTACTTGGTTCCACACTACAGAGGCACAGGGTCATAAAGGCCATTGTTCTGAGCTCCAGAAGATAGAGCAGAAGTGAGCAACAGAAAAAGGGCCTCTCTCAGGCTCCTTGATGAAAACTGTAGCCCACTGGAAAAGTGAAGAGAATCTCTGCAATAAAGGCACACCAGACCACTGTACTTGGTAAATTGGAAGGATCATCACCTCCCATCAGAACCTGGACTATCTTCAGGGGAAGGGCAGCTGGAACCTGAGGTAGAACCTTGCAGAGTTCAACCCTGCAGGACAGGGAGCTCAACTTCAGACTAGCAGCCAGAAATCTGCCTGAATATCATGGGTCTGCTACTAGCTTGCTCAGACTCATTGACTTATATCTGCTAGCTGCCCATGTTGTCTATTGTGACAGCAGAGACATACCTTGAAGGAGGCCCTTCATTTTTATTTATTTGCAAAATATTTTTCTCTTATTTTTAATTTTTTTCTACTCTTTTGAAACTTTTATTAGTCTCTTCTTTTTTCCTTTCTTTTTTCTTTTCTTTCTCTCTCTCACTTCTTCTCTTGCTGTCTCACACTGTTCTTCATCTCCCTTTTTGTTCCTGTTCTGGACCTAATTTGGATCTCTCTTTTTCTTTTCTTCTTTTTTCCCCTTTTCTCAATTGTCATTAGTTTTAAAGGAAAGTAAATACAGTTTCTAGCCTCCCTATTGCTGTTAGGTTGTTCTGTTCTTGCATTTGTTCTTTCATTCTGCATTTTCCTCTTGTCTTCAACAGTTTCTTAGAATTTGGGAGATCTTCTTGTGTCCTCTGGCCTCACTGCTAACCTCTCCCTATCCTTCTACCTATCTATCCCTCTCTCCTCAACTCCTAACTCCCCATCCCAAAGGGTAAAGTTGCTATATTGAAAAATTTATTCCCTATAAATATATGTTGGGTTGGTCCTCGATTTTGATTTAATTCACACAGTTAAAGGTGATAGATTAATAACTACCACAAATTGTCATTTTCTAAGCTGTTCTTGATGCTATGGTGTTGCTGATTGTATCATTTGGGCTAAGGCATTGTGATTGCCTTCTTGGTATAATGAAAATGAGATAGCCTCAGAGTTATTAGAGACTCAAAACCTAAAGACCAGCTATATCTGGAAGACATCTCTGAGAAGCAATCATTTCATAAGGGTTAGAAATACAAGCAACAAAGATACTTACAATAAGCAATTTCAAAGTATCAACCCAGGAATTAAACCAAGGACAGTACCAAAAACAAAAATGAGAAGACATTTAAGCAAGGCACGAACTTGGACTTCCACCCCACCAAAGGCAAATTCTGGGGGAAATGAGGTGGAAAAATATGATAATCAACCACCTAGACACCCTGAACTGTTAGCACAGGAAGTAACAAAACAGATGAATGAGGGCCTAGAAAAATCAAAACAGAAATAATTTCCCAGTTAACTACAGAGATGGTGAGCAGTGTGAAAGACATGATTAGAGGCTCTAGAACAGAAACAGATAAAAAAATAGACGAGCTCAGAACCATGTTGGAAGCCATGAATGTCCAGAATAAGAAAGAAATGGAAACCATGAAACAGATTCAAACAGATATCCAGGAGATTAAAAACTCCATTGAAAGTATGCACAGCAGATTAAGGGAATGTGAAGATAGAATATCAGATATAGAAGACAGGATTGCAGTTAGTGACCATGGAAACAGAGATTTCTTCAAAATAGTAAGGGATCACAAGAAATCAATCCCGCAGCTGCTAGATGATGCAAAGAAGAATAACATAAGACTGTTAGAAGTCCATGAAAAAACAGGAGAAAGTACAATAGACATTAAAAAACTGTTCACAGAAGTAATAGTGGAAAACTTCCCAGACAGAGGTAGAGAATTGGACATACAGATAAGTGAGTCATATAGAACTCCAACTAGCCACAATAAAAAAAAAAATCTACACCTGTCTAGGTGTATAATAGTCAAGATCCCAGAAACCCAACAGAAGAACAAAATCCTACAAGCAGATAGAGAAAAGAAACAAATCACCTACAAAGGAAAGCCCATCAGAATCACAGCAGACTTCTCAACACAAACCCTCAAGTCAAGGAGAGCTTGGAGTAAAATATTTCAAACCCTAAAAGAAAATAACTTCCAACCTAGACTGTTGTATTCTACAAAATTATCTTTCAAAATAAATGGGGAAATTAGATACTTCCACGACAAAGAACACCCGAGAAATTTCATGAACACCAAACCAACACTCCAACAATTCTAAACAATATCCTAGAAAAAGACAATGAAGGTCACAAATCCATGAGGGCCAACAGAGGGACGTCACAAGGCAAGGCAAAAAAACTAAAGGAAAAGGGGGAAAAATCAAAAATAAAAGAGCCAACAACAGTAAAACATCACAACAGGGATTAGCCAATATCTATCAATTATTACTCTTAATGTTAATGGCCTCAATTCACCAATCAAAAGAAATAGACTGGCAGAATGGATCAAGAAGCAAAATCCAACCATATGCTGCATACAAGAAACACATCTTACTCAAAAAGAAATTCATAGACCGAAAATAAAAGGATGGAAAACAGTTCTCCATGTGACAGGAACCTGGAAAAATGCAAGGGTAGCAATCTTATTTGCAGACAAAGTAGATTTCAAATCAAAACTAATTAAGAGAGGCAAAGATGGTCACTACATCCTTGTGAAGGGAACAATCCAAGAGGAAGAGATGACAATCATAAGTATATATGCACCCAATATGAATGCCGCCAACTATACAAAACAAATATTAATGGACATGGAAAAACAAATAAGCACTAATACAGTTGTAGTGGGGGACCTCAGTACCCCACTATCACAAATACACAGATCATCTAGACAAAAAATTAACAACAAAATTCTAGAATTGAACCAAGCTATTGAACAAATGGATTTAATAGATGTTTAGAGAGTGTTCCACCCCACAAAATCACAATATACATTCTTTTTGGCTCCACACAGGTTATTCTCCAAAATAGACTACATGTTAGCTCGTAGGACATTTTTAAGTAAATGTAAAAGATTTGAAGTTACCTCCTGTATATGATCAGACCATAGTGCAATAAAATTGGAGACCAATAGCATAAGAAACTGCAAAATCCCCACAAACACATGGCAATTGAATAGCACTCTCCTGAACAACCAATGGGTCACAGAGGAAATTAAAGAAGAAATTAGACAGTTTCTACAAGTAAATGATAATGCCAGTACAACATACAGGAATCTATGGGACACAATGAAAGCAGTTCTATGTGGGAAATTCATAGCAGTGAATGTCCATATTAGGAAAACAGGGAGAGCTCAAATAAACAACTTAAGGCTGAACCTGAAGCTCTTAGAAAAAGAAGAGCATGACAAACACAATGCTTGTACAAGAGAGGAAATTATAAAGATCAGAGCAGAAATCAATGCAATGGAGACTAAGAGAATGCTATAAAAAAATCAATGAATCAAAGAGTTGGTTTTTCAAAAGAATAAATAAAACTGATAAACCTTTAGCAACCTGATCAAAAAAAGGAAACAAAAAGCTCAAATACATGCAATTAAGAATGAAAAAGGTGAAGTCACAACAGATTCAGCAGAAATCCAGAGGATCATCACTACCTACTGCAAGGACCTGTACTCTAGTAAAATGGAAAACACAGAAGAAATGGACAGATTCCTAGATACATATGAATTGCCAAAGTTAAATGAAGAAGATATAGAAATTCTAAACACCCCAATGACAATGTGTGAAATTGAAAATGTAATAAAATATTTACCAACAAAGAAAAGCCCAGGTCCAGATGGCTTCTCTGTTGAATTCTACAAGATATTTAAAGAACTGTCCCCATTACTCTTTAAACTCATCAAGGAAATTGAAAGGGAATCAAGGCTTCCAAATTTATTCCTGGAAGCAAGTGTTACTTTGATTCCAAAACCAGGGAAAGACCCAACCCAAAAAGAGAACTCCAGGCCAATCTCCCTAATGAACATAGATGCAAAAATCCTCATAAGATACTGGCAAACAGAATACAGAGGGTCATCAAGAAGATCATACACCCTGACCAAGTCAGATTAATCCCAGGGATGCAAGGATGGTTCCACATACAAAAATCAATAAATGTAACACACTATATTAACAGAGCCAAGGACAAAAACCATATGGTCATGCCAATAGATGCAGAAAAAGCATTTGACAAAATCCAACACCCATTCATGATTAAAAACCCTACAAAGTGCCTGGGATTTAGCTCAGTGGTTTTGCCACCTGCTGCACAAGTGGAAGGACCTGAGTTCAATCCTAATACCAAAAAAACAAAACAAAACAAAACAAAACAAAACAAACCCTTCAGAGAATTGGAATAGAAGGTCTTTATCTGATTAAGGCTATCTATCAAAAACCAAGAGCTATCTATCAAAAACCAAGAGTCAACATTATATGAAATGGTCAAAAAATGGCAACTTTCATGCTAAAATCAGGAACAAGACAAGGATGCCAACTATTGCCACTCCTGTTCAATATAATTTTGGAAACATTAGCCACAGCAATTAGAAAAGAGAAAGAAATAAAAGGAATAAAGATAGGAAAGGAAGAAGTTAAAGTGTCATTATTTGCTGACAATATGATACTTTACATAGAAGACCCAAAAAACTTCACCAACAGACTTCTGGAGTTAACTGACAGAGTCAGTAGAGTAGCTGGATACAAGGTCAACACTCAAAAAAAAAATAGCCTTCTTGTACATAAATAACAGACTCACTGAGAGAGAAGTTCGGGAAATAATTCCTTTTACAATAGCATCCCCCAAAATGATATATCTAGGAATCAATCTAACAAAGGAGGCAAAAGACCTCTACACAGAAAACTACAGCACTCTGATAAAAGAGATCAAAGAGGATATAAGAAAATGGAAAGACATCCCTTGTTCCTGGGTAGGAAGAACCAATATAGTGAAAATGGCCATACTTCCAAAACTGTTATATAGATTTGATGCAATGCTGATTGAAATTCCAACAATACACTTCACAGAACTAGAGAAAACAATCCAAAAATTTGTTTGGAACCAGAAGAAACCTAGAATAGCACAGGCAATTCTAGGCAACGGAGACATGGCTGGGGGTATCACAATCCCCAACTTGAAACTATACTACAAAGCTACTATGATAAAAACAGCATGGTACTGGCAAAGAAACAGATTTGAGGATCAGTGGAATGGATTAGAAGATGCAGAAACAACTCCAGATATACTCATCTATCTCTCCTTTGACAAAGGAGCCAACCACCCTCATTGGAGGAAAGATAGCCTGTTTAATAAATGGTGTTAAAAAAAACTGGATTTCAATGTGCCAAAGATTAAAATTAGATCCATATCTATCATCATTCACTAAACTAAGATCAAAGTGGATTAAAGATATAAATATTAAGACAGAAACGCTAAACTTGCCAGAATTTAGGTAAAACTCTTGAAGACACTGGCATAGGAAAAGACTTCATGAACAAAACCTCAGTAGCACAGGAACTAGCAGAAACAATCAACAACTGACATCTCATCCTAATAAAAAGCTTCTATACTGCAAGAGAAACCACCAACAGAACTAAGAGACAACCTTCAATGTGGGAAAAAGTTTTAGCAGCTGTACCTCAGACAAAGGACTACTATCTAGAATATATAAAGAACTGAAAAAAATCAGATCCCCCAAATTCAAAAACCCAATTCTAAAATGGGCATTTGAAATGAACAGACATTTCTCAGACAAAGAAGTAAAAGCAGCAAATAAACATATGAAAAAATGTTCAACATCTCTGGCCATCTGAGAGATGCAGACAAAACCAACACTGAGATTCCATCTCACCCCTCAAAGAATAGCTCCTATCATGAAATCAACCAATAACAAATGCTGGCAGGGGTGTGGGGAGAAAGGAACCCTTCTCTACTGTTGGTGGGAGGGCAGACTGGTGCAACCACTGTGGAAATCAGTATGGAGATACCTCAAAGAACTAGGAGTATAGGTCCCATTTGACCCAGGTATTCCCCTGCTGGCTATCTTCCCTGAAGAATTAAAGGAATCATACCACAGGGATATATGTGCACCCATGTTTGTAGTGGCAGAGTTTGTAATAGCTAAAGCTTAGAAACAGCCCAATTGCCTATCAACTGGAAACTGGACAAAGAAGATGTGGGTTTTTTGTTTTTTTTTTATAAAATGGAGCACTACTTAGCCATAAAGAATGAGAAACTAGAGACATTTATAGCCAAATGGATGCATATTGAGGCCATACTCTGAAGTGAAATAAATAGGACACTCGTGTAAATACCGAATAGCTTCTCTGGTGTGAGCAACTGAAAGTGTAAATAAGGATTAAAATGATTAATATGAATAATTGATAATTTGAAATAGGAAAAAAAGGTCCAAAGGGGGAGGGGAAGGGGAAAGGTAAGAAGGGGAAGGAAAATTTATGAGAAAAGGAAAAAATGGAAATAAAGTGTTTGTAAATAGGGAAAGTTAGAGGGGGTAAAGGGAGGACAGAGAATGGAGAAAAATAAGAACCACGATCCATCATGTACAGGTATCCAATGATAAATGTATCCATATTGTATACCTAAAGTGTACCAATAAAAGAATTTAAGTAAAAATAAAAAAGAATAGAGGAGGCAGATACAACCCTAAGCATATTCAACTATTTGATTTTGACAAAGGGGTCAAAACCATATACTGGAGGAAAGATAGCTCATTTAATAGATGGTGCTAGGACAACTGGCTATCACATGCAGAAGATTGAATCTAGGCCTACATTTCTTACCATGTGCTAAATAAATCAAAATCAAAATGGATAAAGAACTAATTGTTAAAAGAGATACATTTAACCTATTGGATGATAAAATCGATAAAATTCTTGAAATTGTAGGTATAGGCAAGTACAATACTTTCTCAACAGAACCCCTTTTGCACAGGAAATAATACTAAGAACCAACAGATGTGATCATTTCAAATTAAAAACCTTTTGCACAGCAAAAGAAACAACCAACAAAGTGAAAAGACAACCTACAGAGTCAGAAAAGTTTTTGGTAGATATTCTTCAGACAGAACTGATATCTAGAATAGATGAAGTACTAAAAAATTTAGAGCCCCTAAAATAAAAGACTCAATCAAATAATGGGCAAGGGAAATAAATAGCCACATCACAGAAGTATAAATGATCAATAAATACATAAAGAAATGTTCAACATAGCTGGCTATTGAAGAATGTAAATTAAAATAATACTGAGATTCCATCTTATCCTAGAAAGAATGGGCATCATCAAATAAATACTGGTGTGACTACTGGGAAAAAACAACCCTTTTAAATTGCTGGTGGGAATGTAAAATGATGCAACCACTATGGAAATAAGTATGGAGATTCCTCAAAAAACTAAAACTAGAAATTGCATTTGACCCAGGTATGTCCCATCTAGGTATCTTCCCCAAAGGGTTAAAGACATTGTATTACAGTGATACATGCATACCTATGTTTATAGCAACACAATTTATATTAGCTAAATCTTGAAAGTAGCCTATATGCCCATCAACAGATGAATGGATAAAGAAAGTGTGGTATTTATATGCAATGGAATACTACTCTTCCATAAAGAAAGATAATTTTGAATCATTTTTAGGAAAATGGATGCACTTGAGACCATCTTGTTAAGTGAAATAAATCAGACACATGAGTTTAAGTATCACATAGTTTGCCTTATATGAGAAACCCAAATTATAAATAAAGAACAAAATAAAAGATAGATAATAGGATACAGGGAGATACATATTTTTTTTCTCAAATGAAAGAGGATCAAGAGAAGGGGGGAGGTTGCACAGGAAGAAAAGGTCCAAAGGGGTAAGGGTGGTGGGAGGGGAAGGGGAAAGGAAAGGAGAGAAAGGAAAAATTATGAGAAAAGAAAAAAACGGAAATGAAGTCTATGTAAATAGGGAAGAGTGGAGGGAGTGAAGGGCACATAGGTAATGGGGAAAAATAAGAACCAAGATGCATCATGTACAGGTACAAGCACCCAATGATAAATGTAAATGTTTTGTGTACCTAAAATGTACCAATAAAAGAATTTAAACAAGTGAACAAAAAAGAGATGGAGGGAGGGAAAGGGGATGAAAAAAGAAATTGTTATGTTATGTACATGCACCAATTCTACACAAGGAATGTAAACATTATGTACTGCTAACTGTACTAATAAAAAAATCTCAAAAAAATTTACTGTGAAAGACACATTGTCATTAATCTCCTTCAAAATATTCCCCCTCTCTCTGAACACAGTTATCCTATCATTCTTGCCATTTTCTGAAGCAATTCTGGAAGTCTTCTTTCATGAGTGTCTTTAAGAGGTGCGAAGTAAAGTGAATACTGCTGCTGAGTGCCATCGAACAGAAAGGCAGCTATGTGAAAACATAACAGTGTGTCCTCATCCACCTTATTCACCAGATGTGGCAGTATGAAACTTCTAGCTCTTCCCTAAAGTCAAAGTGACCAGGAAAGGTAAACATTTTGAGTGGATTCAGGATATCAAGGCTGCCGTGATAGTGCGATTAGAGATACTCACAAAAGAGGACTTCCAGAACTGCTTCAGAAAGTGGCAAGAACAATGAAATAAGTGTGTTTGAAGCTAGCCAATTAAAATCACAATGAGATATCAATATACATCATTTAAGACATCTAAAAGAAGAATGAAGATATCAGTTTTTAGTGAGAGGTAAAGCAAATGGAAGTTTTGTACATTGCCAGTAGGGATGCACAATGGTATAGCTAGTTTGGAAAGCAAGCTGTTTCTTTCGTAATTCTACATTTAGGTACCAAGTGACCCCACTATTCCAATTTTAGGCACTTTCTTAGGAGAAACAAAAACATATATCCATGCAAAGAGTGAATGTGGAGGATTACAGTAGTCTCAACTGCAATAACTAGAACTGAAAACACATCTATTCATGAATAGGTGAACAATTAAACAAAGTGCTGTACATGCATACATTGGAATGTTGCTCAACGATATAAAGAGTGGACTATTTATACATTCAACAACTTGAGTAAATATTCAGAAAAGAGTTAACATAGTAGACCCAAGACTGCTATTCTTTTATTTACAAAAACAGAACTATTTATTATTAACATATCTTTTAATATTATAATTTTAAAAAATAATTTACATGGAAACAGTCACCAACTTATAATGCTTCACTTTAAACTTTTCCAAATTTGCAGTGATGTGAAAGCAATATGTATTCAGCAGAAATCATGTTTAAATTTGGATAGTTTTCAATGTGCAGTATAATAAATACCCTGATACAGAAGACCCCAGAAATTCACATTGTGGTTACATTCCTAGAGTATCTGTGAATTGTCAAAAATTACAAATTTCATCTGTGGTCAGAAAAATGCCTATAAATTCCTTTTATAGTTTAAACCCTAAATATGCTGTTTCCTGCAGTTACATAATTTAATTTAATAAAATACTGTATTAATATAGTCTTAGAAGGTGCAGGGTGCCTTGGTGGCTTTTTAGGGATCTTAGGGTTTTAAGAAGAACAAAACTAAGATAGAATATGGAAGAAGAACACTCGAGATAACTACGTGTGTTACAGCAACCTGTTATGAAGCTGGAATGCTGGGGCATCTGCTGGAGATCGGTTTCAGGGCAGCAACCAGTCAGCAGCAAGGAGAACTGAATAACACTGTTGGATTGGCTACGTGCAAACCTCTCCCCTCCAAAAAAAATAATTGCAGAGGATATTTGCTCTTTCCACAAAATTGCAGGGGAGTTAGGTTCTAAGGAAAAAATCCGTGAACAGCTGAGGCCATGGACTCTGAACTGTGATTTTGCAGGGGTATATTGCACTCTAGTGATGGTGGGAAGCAGCAGTTTGTGGTCTTTTAGACCACACTAAAAGACAAGTTCTTGACTAGCATTCAGGAACTTGGATTTTGAGAGAGTGCTACAGTTTCCTGAATTTGTAAGAATGGCTTGGTGTGCCTAACCTGTTTGTGGAAACAATAGTGTTTATGCTGTACACCTGCTTTCCTTTGAGGAGTCTGGAATTTTGGAAGGTGCTGGGCAAGTCTGTGTATGTGGCTCACTCCTTAATGATAACCACAGACACCAAGTCTCTAATACACTTTCTTGTAAGTAATGTTTCATATATATATTGTCATAATTTATCAGTCGAGGAATTAAGTGTGTCCTGTGTGACTTCGCTGTGAGAGGATGTATTAGTTCATTCTCCACCACAGCTTTATAGTCCATGGATGAATAACTGAGAAATTAATTTTGTAGTTATTGTAAAGTTTCTCTTTTCTGAAACATCTTCTATTGTTGGCTTTGGCTTGGGAATTGCAGAATATCATTAATCCCAATTTGTATTCTCTGTCTCTTTGGTCTTTAATCAGAACTGCCCTTCCACAATGGCCTCAGGTCTTTGGACAGCAGGAGGTGATGGCTCCTACTTCAGAATTCAGTTACAGACTCCTGGCTGACCTTTATTCATGATTCCCTGCTCTTACCTCTTTGCTCCTATCCTTGATTCTACATCTCAAGCTTCAGCTTCTGTTTCACATTTCCTATGGAGATACTACCTCATCTGGTTTATGATGTGGTTTGCATATCAACAATGTTTCTAAAAGTTCTTGCTAATGGCACAGTTTCCAGGGTGAGAGGTTGTGGAAGCTTTAGGATGTAGGATTTTGTTAGAGGTCCTTTCATTACTGGGGACACGTCCCCGAAGGGTTAGGGGATCCAACCTGTCCTCTCTTTCTGTGCTTCCTGGAGAAGAAGAGGGCAGTTTGCTAACCTTTCCTACCATGTTACCCTATTTTCTCCAGGGCCCAAAGCAATTCAGCTACCTGATCTTGGTCTAGAAACTCCAGAACCACGAGACAAAATAAAACCTTTCCCATTTGTAAATTAATTGCCTCAGCTATTTTATAGCGACAGAAAACTGACTAATACAGTTTCTTCATCCCAGCTCATTATCTTTGGTTCGCTACTTATATTTTGACTATTGATTCTGAGATTCTTGGTAATGACAGCACTCATTCCTCTGGGCAAGAGACCCTTTTTCCACCAGCCCAGGCCTTGTAAAATTCTAATGGCTCCAAATAAACCCCACTCTCCAGAGAAGAAAAATGAAACACTGGAGTCAGTGAACCAGGCAACTTTTAAAGATTAAATCTAAATTAAAATAATAAAAATGATTGTCTGCCACTGTGTTTTGATGGATGTGACTTATTGCTGTTTGGAGCTCTGCTGTACATTGTCTGCTATTGTTACATTTGTCATATCAATCAATCAGAAGCAATTATGCAACTGCCACCTCCATCCTTTTCATTTAGCAAGACTGTCTAATTTTGAAGCTATAAATATCCTTCATATGTCTCTTAGTTTATCATCTCTCTTCGCTTTGCTCCTTTTCCAGCATTTTTGTTGCAGGGACTAATATGGCTTGTGACATAGTTAAATGTAGAGGATATTAAGAAATTAAAAAATATTGGTTGCCTTATTCTGAAGCAATGGGGAATGATTTTTCATAGTGATACCTAGAATGTGCATTGCAGCATGGATTATGTAAGGTATTTTCAGATGAAAAAAGGTGATTTTCTTAGGTTGTGGACTTGAATATTATCCCCAAATTGTGTCAGAAATAACTTTACTGGTGGAGATAGTGAAATCACAAAAAACTTTTACGGCATGTTGTAGACTTGCAGTCTGGTCAGGAATTAGAGTCCACATTTAATTTTTCTTTCTTACATCTACTTATACTAAGGAATAATAGTAAAAATTATTTTTTGCTTCAGTAGCATTTGCAGTTTTAAATTGGCATCTAAAATCATGTGTCCAAAAGCCTCATCTTTATGGAGTCAGAGAGTTTCGATGTGAAGGCCAATTGCTAAGTGTGTGCTTAGCCTTTGGCTGTAATTCTCTTTCTGCCCTATGATCTGTTTTTATTTAATGGATATGATATAGGAAGAGAGAGATGAATTTCATGTCAGCTTCTAGGAAAGGTAGGAAGTAAAGATATCTTGAATTTTATGATAACGTTTGATGAGAGGTCAAATCTTGTGTCAGGACAGTCTTTCTCTTTCTTTCTTTTCTTTCTTTTTCTTTCTTTCTTTCTTTCTTTCTTTCTTTCTTTCTTTCTTTCTTTCTTTCTTTCTTTCTTTCTTTCTTTCTTGAGAAGGATAGTGATGTGACCATTTAGCACAGCAAGAAAACTCAAACAAAGTCCAGGAAATTTTTAACTCTATTTCTAATTGAATAAGCCATCTTAAGTAGTTTTTAAAAGTAAAATTAAAAAGCTATAAGTATTAGCTGCTTTTCCTTTGCTGGGACAAAATAGCCACTGCCTGCATCTTAAAGGAGGGAAGGTTCATTTGGCTCAAGGTTTCCTGCAGGGTCTGTCCAAAGTTGCCTTGCTCCAAGGCAGAAATGTATGGTGGAAGGGCACGACAGCAGAAAGCTGCTCTTCTAATGGCAGTCAGGAAGCAGAAGGAGAAGGGAGGAGCTAGAGACAAAAATAAATATTCTAGGTCACACCCACAATGGTCTACATCTAATTAGAGCCCACCTCACAGTAGCACGTTCAGCAGCTGAACTTATGAATGGATGAATCCACTGATGAGTATAATGCTCCTATGATAAAATCACCTTCCAAATACATGAGACTTTTGAGAGATAGTGTAGATCTAAACCATAACATTCTACTCCTGGCCCTCAAAATGTCCATCTCATTATGTCAAATGCATTTAATCTCTCTCTAAGAGTTGATAATGTTTTAACAGTTCCAGCATCGCAGAAAATTGCAAGTTCGAAGTCTCCTCTGAGATTCAAGACAATCTCTTAGCTGTGAGCCATGGTAAAAATAGAAAGTTAAGTACTTCCAACATACAAGGGCTCAGGATAAACATTTTCATTCCAAAAGAAGAAATAGGGGGATAAAAAGAAATCAGACCAACACAAGATGGAAACCTAGAAAGGAAAATTTTAATGTATTTTATTGTTCACCACCTGAGAAAATTGTGATAAGATGCAAATTTCAAAGAACTTGGTTGCACTCCACATGGCCTCTCTCTTAGGATGGCTTTATTCATGGCCCATTGCTTTTCTCAGCTGACTTTCTACATTCCTGGCATTTCTAGCTTCCTGTGTTCTGCACTGCACATCTCAGAGCTTCATGCACTGCCCTCTCAGGGACTGCTTGCCTGATCTCCCAGCCTTCCTTTGAAATCTATGTGGAAGCTTCTCTTATTCCAGAACTGTTGCATTCTGCCTGCCTGAAAACTAGCACCACGTGGATGATGGCAAGGCTTGCTGCCAGTTGGAGCCAGGTCCTCTTAGATCATGGTTGTAGGAGCCTGAGTGCCTGGATGTCTGAACATAGTGAAATCAATCTGATTATACCATTTCCCTAGCTGGCTTATCTCAAGTGAGGGTGGAGGGGTGGGGTGGGGGTCAAGATTTGTCTTTTCAAATGAAAGCTTTACAATTTTTCACCCTTGAGTTTGTAAAGGTGGGGCCTTCACGATTCCTGAGATGCTTTCCAACTATCCTTCTCATTATCCTGAGGCAAAGTACTTGGCTTCTTTTTAATTCTAATCTTTGCAAGAATTAAGCTTTTTAAAGCCCCAACTCAGTCTGTCCTTTCTGGGTGCCAGTAAAATTTTTCAAATTTTCAGCTCTGTGTTTGGTCCTGATTCTCACTGTTGATCTGGCTTAAAGCAGTTAGAAGTACTCACAACACAGACTATGTGTTGGGCTGCTTTGAAATTTCCTCTGCCAGATTAATTAATCCACCACCCTTAATCTTAGTTTAGCAGTCTTAGGACATAGGCAAAATACAAACAAATTTTCTTCCATATAACCTCTAGTCCAACGGCCAGTGGAATCTTTGTTCCCAGCTGAAACATCCTGGGCCTGGACTTTACTGTCTGCATTTCTATCAGCATTCTGGGTTTTTGGGCTCTAAACAAGATTCTCCCATAAATCTCTGCTTACTCTGCTTACAGCACTCTAATGCTTTTCTGGTCAACATTTCCAAAACTTTTCAAACTTCTTCAGCAACCCAGTACCAAGGCTTCTGAACCACATAGATATAGTCACACAACCCCAGTCTTGGTACCAATTTATATATTGGCTTTCCCATCACTGGGACAAGATATCTGATACCTGAAATTTAAAGAGGAGAGGTTTATTTTGGCTCACAGTTTCAGTGGTTTCACTCCATGTTTGTTCAGTTCCAAGGCAGACAAGAATAAACCCTTTCAGGTCACACCCCAGTGGTGTACTTCCAAACAGCTCCATTTTCTAATAGCACATTCAGCTATTGAACTCATCAATGAGTGAGTCCACTGATGAGTATAATACCTACATGAGACTTTGGGGAGGCATTATGGATCTAGACCATAAGAGTATATAAACTTGGAAAATATACTTAATTTGTTAAGCCTCAGTTTCTTTTTCTATGAAATGGAGATAAGTGGAAACCAAATGATAACATTGCATGTAAAGTATCCAATCCCATTTAACACTGCTCATGATTTTGGCAAAACTAATTTTGCAAAGGTAAGTAGGAATAGTTTCACAAAATGGATATGTACTTAACTTTTTAAAAGAGAATAGTACAGTAATATATTGGCTAATCTTGCTAGCAAGTTGTTGAAACACAACTGAAATTGACATAATCGAAAAGGAACATTGGTCCTTTATCATTAAAATTTATGTGTAAATCTTTTCATTCAGAACTGGCTGGGTGGAAGACCTCACATGATGGATTTAGATTTGATACTCTCTTTCTTTACCATTTATTTATGCTTTGTCCCACACAGAGTTCACTTGCAAGCATTCTTTTGAAAAGCTAGTGTGGCTGGAAACTCCATACTTAACATTCTATGATTCCCACTTCAACTGAAAAAGAGGTTTTTTTAACTCCTATCAGTTTTTCTCAAGTCTGCAAACTAAGTATCTTTGGAACAGCTTATGTCCTAAACTCATTCTTGAATCAGGGACTATGACATTGAGAATTTATCTTTGTCCATTTCCTGCTGGAATTACCGGATATCACATACTGGATAATTTATAATGAACAGAAATTTATCACAATTCTGTAGGTTAAGATTCTGAAATTGTGGGGAAGCTATCTGGTGAAGGTTTTGTAGCTGTACCATCCCATGACAGAAGGGCAAGGTGATGGTGAGAGAGAAAGACAAAAGGAATTGAACTCATCTTTTTATAAGAAAACCATTCCTGGGATAATGGCTTTAATCCATTCATGAGGATGGTGCCCACACCATCCAAATACCTCCCATTAGACCTACTTCTTGTCACTGCTGCATTGAAGATCAAGTTTCCAATACACAAACTTTGGGGAGTGTGTTCAAACCATAGCAGGATTCACTGCTCTGCTCAAGGAGGCATGTGACATATGTTTACATCTGGAGCCTGAGTGAAGTTATACCAGTCAAATTACATGAATTAAGAGAGTTAAAGTTGTGATTCTCCAAGGAAATTTTTTTTCTTAAAGAGGGAATAGATTCAGAGCAAGAATTGATAATAGCTGGAAATTATTTAGTGCACAGTAGTTTGCCAGGGTCTTAATGACTTTATGTATATTTTGTTTTTTTAAACATTAAAATAATCCACTCTTCAATTAAGAAAACTGAAACACAGAGAAGTAACTTGTCTGAAGTTATGCATGTTAGTAAGTGGCAAGCATTTTTGGTGCTGGAGTTCATTTTCTCTAAATCACTAGGCAACTTTGCCTTTTGGGATTACAAAAGTCTACTTCATCCCAGCACTGGGGAGGCTGAGGCAGAAGGATTGTTGGAAGTTTGAGGCCAGCCTGGGTTATGTAGTGTGTTCAAGGACAGCCTGAACTACATAGTGAGACCCTGTCTCAAAAAAAAAATCAACTTCACTCAAGCTCCAGGATTGCAGCTATCAACTTGACTCTTTTGTTATAAGTCAATGGATATTGGACAAAATTCTTAACCTCTGATTTTGTTTCCTTGTCTATAAAATAGTGGTGATGGTATTGCCTGAAAGACTAAATCATTAAGTATACTACTAAAAATAGTAGGCACTATAATTGGTAACTAAATGACAATCAGGTTGATGTGTCTCAGTGCTTAGAGTAAGTCCCAAGTCCTCTGAATTTCAAAGCTACAAACATCATGGAATGTGAAACAGGGTTTTCTTCTCTACTCATCCAGAAAATGGTTAAAAAGTAGATCTTACTTACTTCTTATTCTTTTCTGCCTGATTTACATTTTAGTGATTGCCTCATCACTGATTTTACTTTAAATATAGAGGTGTGACTAAATAATTCTGTCTTGTGGCATAAATTAAGAAAACTAATGTACTTAAAATTATACTTCCCCCTCCATTTTCTCTTCCTTCTCATCAACATAAAATACCACTTACTGAACACCTACGCAATGTGTGGTTCCATTCCTTGTTTTTCTTTAATTTTCTTTGCTTTTTCTAAAATGTCTTCTATTACAGAAAGGAAATAAAATCACTGAAAAGTTGACTTTTTTTAAGTAAATAAGGGTTTTTATAACTTTTGAAAAGAGATAGTGTAAATATATATTTTAGTAACGTTATCGTAAACATCGGGTGACAGTAGTTTCTTAAACAGTGAGCATATACTTAAAATAATGAGACAAAATGTTAAATGTTTGGAAATGACAGAGACAACTATTGCTTGTTTTTCTGTTTCTTTGGGTACCTATCAAAATATATTTTTTTCTTCATAGTGTTTCCTCTTGATTTTATAAAAGAGATTTTACCAACTCCTTTAAAGAGTAAAAGTAACAATAAAAATATTGCATGTCTCAAAGTCTGTGTGTTGAAACAGGTAACTAATAAATGATAACGTCTTAGTCACTTTCCCATTGCTGAAACAAAATACTCAATGCCCACAACTTAAAGTAAGAGAGATTTATTTTTTCTCATGTTTTCATTCCATAGTTGGTCAGCTCCAAGGCAGGAAAGCATGGTACAAGGGACTGTCAGAAGAAAGGTGCTCACATCATGGCAGTCAGGAAGCAAGTTGTGGGGAGGGGTCTCCGGGAAGGGTGATACATCCTACCAGGTCATGCCCCCAGTGATCTGTCCTTTTTGTCCAGGTCCTGGCTCTAAACCTTGTATTTAGCCTTGGCACTCCCAGGAGTCAATGATTTTTTTTAAAACTCCGCCTATGAATGCATGAGGCTTTAAAGGGACATCTAGATATAAACCATAAGAGGAACTTCCTCCTTGTTTGATCAAGAGGATGATTGGGAAATAATATTTATCTGAGACCAAAGAGGACACTAAAAGAATGTTTTATCCTATAATGTGAAATGTCTGGGTCAAGTTCATTTCATATTGCTTTTTTTTTAACTTGTGTTTTAGTTTCACTTGGCCTGGCACCTGGTCATCTATGATCACATAAAACTTGTTAACATAGACTACATTGAATTTTTCCATTTGAGGATCTTTGGTTTACATTCTCTGAAATGGTGCATAGAAAAGAGGATCATCAGCACTTCAGGCAGGTGGTGGCTCATGTACCAGCCCTCAGTATGTCACCTTGGTAAAGTTACATGAGTAATGGACCAGTTTTCCTGATAACCTGTTAACCAAATACCATAACTATTTTGGCGGGGCCAAATTTACTTCTAAGAGCATTAACAAAATTGTTGGTAAGTTTAACAGGGATATGAATTACACTGAGGTTGATGTGCTAGCTGAGAGAATGGTCAAATAATTTAAAAAGGATAAAAAGCTTCCATAAGAAATGGTGTAATATAGTCAATATTTTGACTTTTATTCATATTAGCATTGTTTCAGTTAATTTCTTTTGGATGTGAACTTGGATGCCTTTGAATGTCACTTTGTATTTTTTTAAACATCAAGCACTTTTGATATTCTGTTGCCAATATCTCAAATGACATATGAGCTTTCAGTTTGTATCTGTAGCCATTTAAAATTTAAATTACATTCAAAAGCATGTGAAATAATCACAAATTTAAATTAAATTAAATTTTAATTTTAAATTATATTGAATTCCAATTTTAAATGAAATTAAATCTTTATTTTAAATTAAGTCCAATTTTCAGCTATTTTAATTAAAGATATAATTGCATTAAGTATTTAAATTAAATTAAGAATTTAAACTTAAATCCAAAAGCATCTTAAATAAAAATAACTTGAAAAAGTCTCACCACATAGGAAATACATAAATTCTTTTTGCTGTTAAGAGGCAACTGAGATTTGCCAATATGTTTTATGTTTATTGAAATGTGGGATATAAGAGAGTGTATAAAAAAAGTTCAAGATGAGTAAAGAAAGTGAGGCTGTTCAGAACATTTCACTATGATAGATTATATAATCAGTACCTCTAATATTTCTGGGCTATAAATCAGAAAATAAAAGGAAGAACTTTACAAGTGAACAAAAATATCCTAAAATTACTAAAATCTGACAAAACAGAAATATTGTTAAAATGGGTTTGGAAATCAGAAGAGACTGAAAAATTCCCAAAATAAACACTTACATTTCTGTTTTGCTAAAAATTGTTTTGTTAGCAGAAACCAAAACTCAATCTTCTTTTTAAGTTCTTAAAATATTTATTTCATTTTATGTTTCCTCATCAATTAAAGCTGTAAATAGCACTTTCACTGAGCCAATAAGCTTAATAAGTGAAATATATTAGACACTTAGAAAGTTAAATTTTGCTGAATTGATTTTTAGGATACTAACTTACTATCAGTTGCTAATATCAGTAACCCTCATTTGCCATTTCTGTAAAATCAGAATAATAATATTGCCTGGTTCCTTTGTTCTTTTGTTTTTCTCTTGTATTATGTGTATATTTCCATTAAAGTACCTTGCATTTCCATTATAAAACTGTGTATTCTCAAGACCTGATACATGGTAGATTAATAACATTAATTACCAGCTCTTTATGCCAGATTTTGTGAAAATGCTTTACCTTATTATCTCATTTAATCTTAACAACCAGTCAATGAGAAAGAAATAAATACTCAGAAAAATGACTTATGAAGAAAAGAAAGGCAGGTAGCAAATAATGGAGCTGAGCCTCAAACCCAAACTGTACCACTCCAGTGTTCAACTTCTTTATTGTTCAGCTAAGATCAGGCAGAGTTTGCTGTGTTGATTTCCTACAGATACTAATAGACCAACTCTAGTTCATATTTTGCTCTTGGGACTAAAAAACTTCAAAGGTAAGGTCTTCTCAAGAAACTAATATGGCGCATGAATACAGATATTCCTCTCCTGCAGACCATGTGAGCAAGAGAAGAGGAAATATTGTGGACAAAGTAATCAGATGATTAATCACAAGATAAAATGAACAAAGCAACACCTATGAGTGAAGACAGCTACCCAAATGCACTTATGTTTTGATCCACAATAAGAATGGTGTGGATTATTCTGAAATCAACAGAACTGCCAGGGCCATTAGTCCCCCTTGCTTCTCCTTTGCTTCTGTAGAGTTACATAAATTAGATTTGTTGCTGCTGTGTGAGGAGCTAGGGCCACAGGCACCAGTTTCTCTCTATTTGCAGGAGGATCTTGATTCCTTTGTCCTTTGCAGTTTACTGCTGTCTATGCAATGCACTTATCACATTCTGAAGACTGACAGAGAGCACCTGGCTATCTTTCAAGACTGAAAGCCTCAGCTGATGTGAAATGTTGTTAGCATATCCACTGAAAAGGATTTGCTCATCCAACTACTCTTTACATATTTAACATATTCTTACTAAGTTTCAGACACAGCTAAATATCAGGGCTACAAACAATATTGTTCCTTTCTTTTGGGGTTAATAGTCAAATAGAATAGACAGGCAAACAGAATATTAGCATATAATCTGATAAGTATAATGTAACATATACAAAGAAATGATATGATCCAATATGTATTGAGAGCTTGATTTATGCTAGACATTTTCCCATCATTTTGCATGCACTGTGTCATTTTATTTTGTAGAATCCTATGTGGCAGTTACTTTTAGTATATTGATTAAAACAAGGAAATCAAGACACAGAAATTTTAAGTAATCAGTTCAAGTTCACACAAGAAGCAAAGAGGGGAACTTATATTGGAGTGCAGATAATCTATTAACCAAAGGCAGGAGCATAAAACACAGCAATGTAAAGCACATCCTCATTGTATTAAAGTTGTAATGAAGAGTGGAGACTAAAATGTATGCATTTGGATAAATACAAAATTAAATAAGCATGCTTTTATTGAGATAGCGACACACAGTGCTTAAGAGCTAGACTGCTGATTGGATCTGGGCTCAGCCTCTTATTACTAGTGTACAATCTAGGACAAGTTATTTAACCCACTGAGGCTTAGTCTTCCCATCTATAAAACAGGATAAAATTAGTATATTGCTCATAGGCCTGTGAGAAAAGTTACATGATACTAATGATATTAAAATAGAAAAGGGCTTGGTGATTAGTAAGGATTGGTCTATAAATATTAGGTCTTATTAAATGCTACTGAAGATTTTACAAATTATTTCCTTATAGCATAGAAATTAGTACATGTACTCTGATTTCTTAAGAGGAAGTAAAATATAGTAGGGTAAAGTAACTCAAAAAGTGGTAAGCAGAACAAAATGTCAAAGCACCTGCACATAATGGTGCTAAACTAAATAAGCTAAACTCTAAACATGAAGAAATTTTACATATTTGTTTTCATTTAAACATTACTTAAAAGGCAGGAACTTATCCAGTGACTTCCAAAATGGGAGGATGAGGAATTCAGAGAACTCCAAGGAAGAAAAATGCAAAAATATTTGGGCTGTATATATTATAGTCAAACTTCTAAGGCCAAAGAAAGAGAAACATAAAAGCAGCAGAGAAAAACAATGCAATATATATGGGGGAACAATGATATGATAAATGACATACAACTCATCAGAAACAATGGAGGTCCAAAAGCGGTGGAATAGAAATGCTTAAAGAAAAAGATCTGTGGATCATGACCTGCATCATCAGCAGAATTATCTTTCAAAAGTGAAAGTAAAATGAAAACACTGCAGTAAACAAACAAACAAAAAAATGCCTTGTTAGGCGGTTTGCATACAGTATTTGATTTAATTTTGGCCACAAGGCGGTCTTTTCTCTTTTTCTTTTTTTAAAATTCTCATTTTGTAAGAGGTGCTATGAAACCAAAGAAAAGCTGACTTGCCCTAGGCCATAGAACAAATGAATGAAACCTGAAGACAAGTCAGTTCGATATCAAAGGGCATTTTCACTCATTCCATCTTCTTAGGTTTCATTCCAGGTGTTTCCCTCCCTTCAAGCTACTTTCCTTAAATTAGTCTACCTAATACTGTTTGATAAATCCTAAATATTGGTTCCTTGAGGTTAAGTTTGAATTCAGAATCTTTGAATTACTTTTTCTTAACTGTAACATGAAGACCAAATTCTTTAGCCTGATTTATAAGGGCTTTTATATTTTGGCACTTAAGTAATCATTTCAATATGATTTTTTAAATATTTCTCAAGTTGACTGGTTTAGCTCATGTCTGCCAATTCTCCCTCTCCATCAGTAGAAATCTACCTCCATTTAGGGAGAGGGAAAAATCAGAGCTTTTATCTTTGAGATATATATATATATATATATATGATATATCTATCTATATCTATCTATCTATCTATATATATAGAGAGGGATACAGAGAGAGTTGTTGTTCCAGTTCAGTTGACTAGTATATAATATACAGAGTCCACTAAAAATGTATACACCCTTCAGGGAAAGAAAAACTTACACAAATATTTTAACACTAAATTTATTGAAACATCCTGAGGTCAATAAAAGTTACTTTTGGCCTCTATAACTACAAGAGGTACTCAAAGTGGTGAACATTAGCTTCCAGACATTTATTAGTATGGTGAATTCCTGCTTGGGTAACCCTTGTTATTGAGGTTGTTGCACATGCATTTTTAATTTCTTCTCTAAAGGCTGGCAATGTAATGGGTTTTCTGCAATATACAACATCCTCTAGGGTCCCTCATATGAGGGTTACACTATTTGTTGACAAAAAAAAAAAATCATACTATTTTTCTTTTCCTCAAGTGTGTATGCATTTTTTTGCAGACTCTGTGCATACTCTGTAAATTTATATATATATATATATCCCTGTCATATGTATGTATGCATGTATGTATGTATGTATCTATCTATAAAGGCATAACTGGATTGGAAGCAAGTCATGTCTTATTTTTCTCTGTCTTCAGCAGGACCTAGAGTAGTACATTCCATATTATAACAACACATTACATATTTATCGCATGATATTTTATGGCTTCCAGTTAAAAATGCAACATTAAAATCAAGTAATAAGAGAAAAAAATCACCATATCCTGGCATTTAAAGTGATCCCATTTGGTTGGAAATTTGTCAGTTTTGGGTGTTGTTAAAATCAAATCTGAAGGAAACAGAAACTTTTTCTTTTTTCTTCTTCTAGTCTCAGTAGACTAACAACATTTTAAAACCAAATACTTATGAATTTCTTCTCAACCATCATTGTGCAGACCCAGGGAAAATCAAGACAGCTGTTAGTGGTCATGGAAACTCACACATCATAAATTTCCTAAACTAAGATGGTAGTCAACTACAATTTGATGGGAGAGGTATGCCAGTTTCCTTCGGATTTAAAGTGTAAAACATTGTGAAATTCACATGCCTTATTATGAAAAGTGAGCTGATCAAATTAACTTGCCTCAAAAATAAACTCTGAGATAAATTTTAAGAGTGGTGGGGGAGGGTAAGTGTACTGTTCTGGAAACATTATTGATTTCATAGATGAAACCAAAGACTTAAAAAAACATAGTTGGGAAAATTTATGTCTATGAGTCAGCTTGTTTCTTAAAATGTGGTCATTCTGTATTGATACAATTGGGTCAGTCATTAGTATGGATGTCTCTGTTTATGTTTTTTTTTTCCTTAAGCCTCTCCTTTGATTTTTCATCTCTCACTTTACAAAAAAGAAACAATAATCCATATCTTATTGAGAGTATTCTTTGCTCCAATATATACCAGTTTCATATATTTTATTAAATATTCAATATGCCCAAGAATGTCTCCATTTATTTAGGTCATCCTTTTGGCTATATACTCAATTAGTTTACCAAAAATAAAACACAGTAAGGAATAGTAATTGGTGATTGGTAATTGATGATACTTCACTGGAAGTTTCCACATTTTAAGGGAGGTCAGCAGAGGCAATTGTGTAGGAAGAAGTGGATGAGATCAGGTAAAAAATAGCAGAGAACAGTTGTCTTGGGAAAGCAGACAGTAGAGGCCGGGTCTTATCGCTTGTACTTAGATGTCCTCCCAAGGCCTCATGTGGTCATAGGTGGGGGCTTTTTCAGAGGTAGCTGGATCCTGAGTGTGGGATTGATTCATGGTGCAATGCTAGGATTAAGGATGCTAGGATTAAGGGTGAGTGATTACTAAATCAGTCCATTGATTGGTTTGGCACCACCTTAATCCCAGTAGCATGGATACAATATAAGGGACAGAAACAAGCTTGTTTTGTCTCTTTCTTGCTTTGTTAACTTCTGCCCACCATGAACTGATTCTCCTCTGTGATACCTATCTGCCATGCCACCCTGCCTTGGAGCTAGCTGATTATGGACTGAAACCTCTAAAATCTGTGAGCTAAATGAACATTTTCCCCTTTAACTTTGGGTGTTGTGTATTTTGTCTCAGCAATGAGAGAAAAGTAACTAAGATATCCGGTCTTCGTATTTCTGATATTCTTTACTCTTACTCAGATTAGAGACAAAAAAGGCACAAAGCAATGACAGCAATTCTTCCTCCTCTCCTGGAAACACATCCAGCCAGGAGATCCAGAATCAGTATTTAAGCCAAAAAAATCATAATGAGGTGAAACCAAGCCATAGCTTGGGATTGCACACCCTGTTGTTGACAGCAGGCAAACTGAATAGCCTTTTCATTCATCCTGCAGTAAAGCGATAAAGTAACCAGGCATCTTGTGAATAGCTGGACTCGCATCACTCACTGGAAGGGTCTTACTAAGCTTATTGAACTTCTCTCTTCAAGCAATGGGCTACATGCTAGAGATGACCACTGGTGAATAAGATAAACATAGACCATTCCTGTCATTGCCAAAAGATTGGTAGAAAGAACGAGTGTGATTTTTCTTTATATCTGAAATTAAAGAGAGTATATCTATATATCATCAAAATTGATTTTGTCTCTATTACTGTAATCACCTAGGCATAAACCCCTAATATTTAGATGAGGTTATCTAACAGTAAAACAACATATATGTATAAATTTTGGGACTTACAACACACTTTCACCTGTGCTGTTCTTTTATCCTCACTGAGTCTCCACTTTCTCTCCTGGAAAACAAGGTATAACAATAACTCTCTTGCATTGATAAATATAGATATCTAGCCAGCCAGCCAGCCAAAGATTATACTGTCAGTTGTGAAGTTCTGCATTTGATAGATGCTGAACCTAAACCTTAGAGAGGACACATGAGCTGTTTGTGGTTGAATATAGAACCAAAAGAAAAAGTAGGACTTAAAGTCTTTGAACTCTAAAGACTATGATTTTTCCATTTTATATCAGTTTTTACTCAGTTGAGCCATTAGTCAAGTGGAAGTCAGGAATACCCTCTCAGAATTTCTCCAGACTTAGTGTTTCAGAAAAGCTAGCCACATTTGACTCATTTTAGAATCCATATAAAAATGGTGCAATTGAACAGGAAAAGAATAAAGAAGAGACAAACAAGATTATTTTAAGGTAGTAATAAGATTTATCAACTACCCTTCATTTTTTGCATATCCTTGTAGTCACTATACAAGAATGCACTGTTTCCTGCCTGTTCTTATTTCCTTAAGCCTTATAAGTCATGGAGGAGTTGCTTTTGATTTTATTTCACAAAACATTAGAAAAGGAAATGACCTTTGAGACTACGTGGTCTACCCTTTTTAGTATTCAGAGGAGGCCATTTCTGGAGATGAAAAAAAAGTCCTAACAATGGAAAACAGTAATTTAGTGAATTATTTTCCACAAATAATTATTTACTTATAAAATGAACATTGATTGGGTCGGCTATAGGATTATAATTGGAATTTTGTCTGAATTTAAATGTAGACGAGACTGACATATTATCACTTGGGGCCCAATAGAGCTTTTGCAGGGCCTAATATATTATAGGTTCCTAAAATATTTTCTGAATGAAGAGATGGATGACTTACGTATATACTTTGAAAATAAACAATTTATTAACCTAAGACCACTATCCTCATACTCATGTCAGTGCCATCCTCAATGAAGTTTATTAAATTTATCCCATAGATATTTGTAATATGATGGAAAAGAATACCTATGGTGAAGAGTATTGGACTTTTGAAATTAAAAGAAATTTGTGTAATAATTGAAGTTTGATTGTATGTATATATGTGTGTCTACCAAAGAAGGAAATGGATTTGTGCCTAAATAAAAGAAGGAAGGAATGTAAGGCATTACCACTTACAAACATGGTGCTGACATATAAAGAAAATGGAAGTAATAGTAATCAATACTAACTCTAGATAGTTCTATCCTATTATTTGTTGATAATAATTTGCCTGCTGCTTTTTGCCTTTTGGCTCAGATAATAGTTTGCCAACATGTAGGAGTCCAGTTATAGGTGAAAATGAGGTGGTGAAAAATATTAATTATTTTATGGTATAACAGTCCATGCCTTATACCTGCCACAATTTTTCAATATCAATAATAGAGAAAGCTAGGATAATAATAACTAACATTTATTGAAAATTTACTGTCTTCCATTTGTGATTATATGATTTATGTACTTTTAATAATTTTACCTTCATTACATAGGTCTCTGCTATTTTGATTATTTCTATTTCACAGAATAGATTAAATTGCTCAAGATCACTCAGCTAGTATGTGGGGGACCTAAACTCAGGCAGTCTGATCTCAAGGCTGTGGTTTTAGGTGCACTGTTGTGCTAGCCACCAGAAGCTCTGCTGTAGAAAGAAATCTAGGAATGCAGTATAAAAACCTTTATTGTACAGGGGAGAAACCTCAAGTTCAGAGAAGACTAGTGACTTGTCTAGGGTCTCATAATTATTTCATGACAGTGTTTGAACTATGACACTGTGTTCTTGTGTGAAAGACTGAATTATTTGCAGCCAAGTCATGGTGATAGTCCCCTGCAGGTACAGTGTATTTTCATTATTGTTCTCATTCATAAGTAATTCTTGAAAAGCTGGGGAAATGGGGTGACCTATACAAGTTGTCTTAGCTAATCTTTCATCACTGGGACAAAATACCCAACACTCTGAAGATAAAGGAGGAAAGGTTAATTTTTTTGTTCACAGTTTGTAGAGGTTTCAGTACATAGCTGCCTGGCTCTGAGGCAGGACAGCATGGCAGAAGGGCCTGGAAAGGAGGCTTGCTCATGGCATGGCAGGCAGGAAGCAGAAAGGGATCAAGGGAGGAAAAGGGATAAATACTCTTTTAGGCCATGCCCTAGTGACATACCTCTTCCCTCCAGGCTTTACCTCCCAACATCAAAACCACCTATAAACTTATCAGCGGACTAATCTAGTGGCAAGTATCACGCACCCATGGTCCAATCACCTCCCAAAAGCCCCAGTTATGAGAGCGTGAGCTTTGGTGGGACATCTAGATATAAACCATAACACAAGTATTTAGCTTTCTTTCCTTATACAGGACAATTAAGTAATTCTGTGAATGGAAACATCATTCTTTCAAGCTCTGTGAGTTCCAGTTTCCTTGGAGGAAATATATGGCATCAGAAATACATGGCTGCTCAGGTGTCTTATGTATGTGGGAAGATAAACCAAAGAGAAGTGGAGTGATGGCTTTATACTAAGGGAATTCACAAAAGAAGCAGGATATCAAAGAAACTACCTTATTTCTCCCTCTCCTTATGGGCAGTGGTCTCCATCTCTCTCCATGCTAGAAGATAACCTGTCCACATTGTTCCCAGGAAACAGATTCTGCAACCTTCCTTGTAGTTACTGACAAAATAATAAGGGAATCCAGAAGGTCATACCTGGTACCATTTCATCCTTCTAACTAGAAAACTCCTTTGGCAAATGTTTTCAGGCTAACTGGGGCATGCACATCAAAGAGAATTTGACTAACATGAAATGTCATATTTCATGGGGAGTTCAACAGGGCGATTTATCACAATTGACCCCATCAGAGGAGGACCAACCATCATTAGAAGACCTGGGGTTGCTAAATGCCACCACATTTGGCCATAAAATTTATCATGTCAAGAGATCTATAGTGAATACTATACACTGTGAAATATGGCAGTGCCGCTGGGATATTTATCTTTGTTGGACCTGACAGGTTAGCCCTGCATTTCTACTTAGTCCACATTCATACCCTAGTGCAATCTTTTATGAGTCATCCGGACAGTCTGCTTGGAAACATGACTTGCAGTGCCAATAAGCTAGGACGGGGAGACTAAAAGCCCACACATACACACATCTTGTGGGAATGCTCTGTTAAAAACTAAAAATTATTTGGTGAATTTCATCTTTCCCAGATCATTATTTTAAGAACAATAAAATACTAGAAAGGGACTAGTTAGGCTCTTGACAAAGCAACACCATTGGCAAATCAACTAGCTTTTTTTTTTTTTTTCTCATTTCACAGAAAAGAGGGAAAGGGAACAGGCATAGTAGAATTCTTGCTTCATTTCAAGTCCTTCCTTAGCCAGATGGTGAAGGTGTTCAGTGGACATTCATTTAATAACACTATATTGTATGAGATGGCTATGATTTCCTAAAGCCTGGGTTATTGTTTTTTATTTTAATAAATATAATAAATATTAAATTATTTAGTAGAAGAAATTAGGAATTTAAATTCTGAACTTCTTCCTAGGGAGGGAGATTATAAGATTACCCTAGAGCACTGCAAAATGTGTGAAGAGTTTAAGGGAAAACTCAGAATTAGACATTATAAATGTTGGGTTTGAGTCTTACCCTCATTATTTGAGCTGACTGATTTTAGGTAAATTCTGACACATCTGAAAGTCTCAGATCTGTGAAACCTTTGGGTAAGTAACATAAACTCTTTCTTGAAATTGTTATAAAGATTAAATAAAATTTAATGTATTTCTGGAATATATATATATTCATAACTTGAGAATGAAAGAGGACTAGATTTAGAGTTAGAATGTGTGTGTAAAATTCTAGATTTCCAATGATTGAGTGATAACAGGCAAATCATTTAGTTGTTCTAACCCTCAATATTTCATCTATTAAAATAAAGAGACTAACTGTTATAAAGTTTTAATAAGGTGAATATGACAGTCTTGAAAATTCTAAAAGTAGTTTATAAATGTTTACCAATTTATACTTTGTTATGGAAAGCATATTCATACCATAAAAAATTTTGTATTTGATTCCAGGCAATTTGAGTCTGAGGGTTCTGCTTTTAAGTAAGCAATCCCCAAAGTAAATTTGGTTCATTGGATAATTTGGATTTTATATATGCTTTAGAATGATGGCATACCTAGAAAACACATAGCTGTCCCTGATGCTGAGTAGACAGAACTTTCTCCCTGAAGTCCTTAAAGAGAGTCGCTATGACCAATACCCTCAACATCATTCTAGTAAACATAAAGATAAATTTCACGGGGTCATAAATTAATTGTTTATTTAAGAGCATTTAAATATGTGGACTTGTTGCACGTATTATTCACTGTTTCTTAATAGTATGTACATTCAGGTTTCATTTTCTTTGTTTCAATTGTTCCATCATAAGAGATCCTTATTTCTTTTGTGCCAGTTGTAAACAAACTCTTCTGTAGGACTATCCAAAGAATATCATCTTCTCCATCAAAAGATCCCAGTCAAACCCAGTTGTCCCTTGTGCATGTGGCTTGTATCTTTATCTATGATCTTTATTTTATTCTACCTTTATAGTAAATTATCTTACTTTTTCCTGAGATTTTAAGTTTTTTTCAAAAGTTTTTTGGGGGAAGGGTTAAGAAAAATGACTTCTTATATTATAACAAGTATAAATTTGAAGCATTACTAAGATAAAAAAATATATATGCAAGAGTCAGAAGTACTGGATTAGGTCATACTTTTGTTACAAAGGACATCTGTGATTTATCTTTCTATGGAGAAACCATAAGTTAAAGCCAAAAATAGTCTACCTTTGCTATTTTTTTTGCTTCTACAACCTGATCTTTGCCCCAGCTACTCCATAGGAAAAAAAATGTTCTGTAAGTGGCTGCTAAAGAGAGCCTTAGTGGAGAATCTGATGGTTAATTCTCCCCTCCTTCCATCGGTGCCTACCCTTTCCTATTATTATAGGGCTTTACTGCATCTTTAAAATATCACAGATAGGTCTCAGGAATCATCAATCGTCATTTTGTTTCCATAGATGGATAAATCTTGGATCTTATTGCTCAGACTGCTAAACTGTTCTTTTTTCAGAGATATAGATACCATTGAAACTTTTCTGATATTCTTGCTTTTAACTCCTGTGACTTGATGAATCAAAGAAGTTGGATTTGATACAAATGCAACCATTCCATTGAGAATTAACTCTATCTCTCTGAACTTGAGAAGCTACACAAGCAATACGTGGCTTCAGCAGAACTCTGAAGATGCATTTTTCACATAAGAAATTTCTGGTTTCAACCAGAGAATCGTTCTTCTGAAAAATGACATTGATGGGGAACCAAGCCTACGCTGACCTCGTGTCATAACAGAAGCTCTGTGTAAGGCCCTTTATTGTGTTCAGTACATGACCACAGCATGTTAATCAGAACCAATTCCTGTCTGTTTCCCCACCATTTGTCAACTTGAAGCTTCTCCTTTTTCTTTCCAAGCAGATAATTTTACACTGATGTTTTATTCTTTATTGTTGTTGTCTAGAATGTTTAAAGTCTGATTCACGGGAACGGTCTTTATTCTCACAGTAGATGCAACAAAGAGAGAATGTCTCAGTCCTTATTTTTATTGATAAAAGCATGTTGTTGGGCACTGCTACCTGGCCATTTTTTCTTGAAGATGTGTTTGCTTCCTTTACTCTGTAAGGCTTTAGTCTCTTTCTGTGTCTCCAGCCTCTGGACGAAGACCTTTCCTGCCTTTTAAAATACCTTTCCTGCCTTTTTTTGGTATCAGAATTGAACTCAGGACCTCACACTTGCCAGGCAGATGCTGCACTGCTGAGCTACATTCCCGGCCCTTTCCTTCCTTCTTTAAAGTGAGTTTTTCTTTTCTCTTTTCTTTAGCTCCAGAATCATGTACATAACTGATTTCTACACATCTCCTCTTAGAACTTGTAAAGACATTTCAAACACAATAAATTGAACATGTTCTTTTCCCCCTTACCACTGCTATGTCCACTAGTTTTCTGGACAACTTATCTGGTGCCCTAAGTTACTATTTCTCTTCTGGTTCCTATTTTGTTGTATAAGTAACCACTGAGCAGCTAGATATTGGAAGATCTTTGATCACTTTTCCTTGTCTCTCACTGTCCTCATTCATTCCATCACCGTGAGCTACCTCCTAAGTATTTTTCAAAGCCATTTACCATGATCATCACAACTACTGCATAAGTTCAGAGCACTATTATTTCTCACACTGTTATTTCCCAACGATCTCTTCATTTATTTCAGTCTCCTTTTATAACTATAGGGTTGGGAAGAAGAAAACTTTCTAGGAACAGTTAGAAATGTAATAAAGCTTTCAAAAGTGCTAAGTTTCAACTTACTGTTTTCTGATAGTTTTTTAAAAAAAATAACTTAAAAATATCCAGGTAGAAAATACAAAGGGGAAACAATGTAAACATTTTGAAATGTCAACCGATAATGACACTTCAATTACACTATCCTGTGGAGAAAAAGACAATGATCAAATCCAAATTATCTATATGTCAGATAAATTTTGAGCACACCATGTCTATTTTCATTTTTACTGTGCTTCCTGAAGGCACAGGGAATCTTTCTAATCCACAAAACCTGCTCCATATTGAAAAATGTTCTGCACTTTTCAGTGGCTCCTCCCCACTGCCTTGGGATAAGCTCTAAATGTCTTATTCGGCTTATAAAGAGCTATGTGATGTGGTCTCCATTTACTGCTGTCCTCACAAACCCTTCACCCCTTAGCTTAGCTGTTTGGCTAAGTTTAGTTTAGTTAGTTTCTTTTAGTTTCTCAAATTCGCCATGTTCTTACCCTCTGCATTCTTCCCTTTTAATCTGATTGACTACAGCTGTGTTGTGCTGTCAACTATGTAACAACTGCCTTTTGGAGGTGGTGCAAGGGAAGAGCTTTGATTAGCTTGATGATTTTCACGATGTAAATACTTTTACCTTGGCTAATGTAAAGCTGCCCACGTGATGCCATTGAACATGGAACTGGAAAGAAATGGGCACAATAGGCTCTAGAGAAGAGTGGGTGCCTGTTGGCTGCAGCACTATTGGGCTAAATTCTACAGATCTTTCAGATTCTGGTTCAGCATACACCTTCTCCAAGGCTGCTTTCTCCAGCATGCTAGGTAGTTCCATTGCTGAGATTTCTTTGCCTGCTTGTATGCTTTTCCATATGACTTCCTATGCAAGTCTCTGAGTGCTGCTAGACTGTTAAGTCTGTTAATGGTAGGGACTGTGTGTCTTGTTCATCATTGTCTTTCCAGAACCTTGCAGAAAGCTTCTCACACAGCAGTTCTTCAACAAATATTGTTGAGTAAATGAGTGAACAGTTAAAAAGAGTAATTATAACTGGCAGTGAGTACTTACCATACTAATTGGTTTATATGCATTACCCTATTTAATTTTCCTAAAAACTCTATGGTAGTAATATTTAATTACCATCATTTTACAGATTAGAAAAATGGAGGCTTAGGGTAGTTAAGCAACTTGATCAAAATCACATGAGAAGGTATGCAATCATATACAAATTTATGTAGCATTACTCTTCCTTGAACTCTTATTTTCTACCTTATACTGACTTATATTCCTTTCAGATTGATTAAAAGTAGCAGTAGTTGCAGTGTTGGCTTCTATGGGGAAGATTCAAGATCAAAGTCACTTTTATTCGGTGGAGCTTGCCTGTAATCTAAGCACTGGGGAGGCTGAGGTAGGAGGATCACTCTGAGTTCAAGGCCAGCCTGGACTACATGGTGAGTTTAAGACCAGCCTGAACTGCAAAATAAGGTTTTGACTCAAGAACAAAACAGAATGATACAAAACAAACGAAACAAAACAAATTTTTTATTCAGGGCTACTATCAAGGGATACACTTAAAACAGTCACATTAAATTAGTACAAAATTAATGATAAACAATTGACAATGTGGTGCCAAAATATACATTTACTTTCAATGAGTAACTCCAGTTCTTAGAAATAATCAGACATATGGACATTTTGGAGCCAAAATATATCTAATGTTTGAAAAATAACTTTAGAATAATTTTAACTTTTAGAAAATTGTAAAGATAGGAGAGTTTTCATATATACTTCATCCCTTTTCCTCTAGTGTGAACATTTTGTATTATTATGGTACATTTATCACAATGAAAAAACAATACTGATACATTAATATTAATTCAAATGGATGCTTTATTCAGATTTCCTCATTTTTTACCTAATGCCTTTTTACTGTTCTGGGTATCTATCCAGGATATTAGTACATTTATTCATCCTGTCGTTTTAGGCTCTTTTAAGCTGTCTCTGAGTCTTGCCTTGTTTTTGATCACCTTGACAGTTTTGAGCAATATGGATCCCAGGTTTTGTGGGATGATCCTGTCCTGTAATGTTTCTGAATATTTTCCATATATTTAGGTTGACGTTAAGGGCTTGGGGGAGGAAAATCACAGAGGTCAAGTGCTTTCTCTTCACATCTTACCAAGGGTATAAGTGTCACTATGATATCATGTTGAGGTGAACCTTGATCTAGTCGAGGAGTGGTCAGTTTTCTCCAGTGCCAGTGAATGTGAACATATTTAAAGGATCAGGGAATTAATGTGTCTACCTTGAGGACAGAGTTTGCAATTTATTTGGAATGTTTTTGTGTGCAAGATGTGACTAATTTATGAGAGTGTAGACTCATAGATATTTATGTTGTACTTTAGGTTTTAATCCAATATTGCTTTTTTTTCCTTGCTCAAATTGTTCTGGCTTTGACCATTAGCTTTTTTTTTTGGTTGATTTCTGGATCCCTTTGACATAGCCCATCATTTTGGTTTTTTCAGTCAGTTCCTTATTTTTCAGCACTGCTAGATGTTCCAGGCTTGCCTTGCATATTTCCTGTTCCGATCCCATAATCAGCCATTCCTCTGAGGAGCCCTAATTCCTTTTGCTTATGAATGGCATGGGAAATCATGATTTAAGTACTAGGTATGCTTGTTGGTACTGGAGTATCAGTGCTGGTAAGCCCTTTCAGCTGACAGCATAGCAAAATAGGTGAATACATACTAACTTATGTATATACACACTGTAAATATTTCTAGATGTAACATCTATGCCTATATTAAGCTAAATATGAGTTCATACTGATGTTTTCAACTCTATTATCTCATGGTTCATTTTAGACTCCATCTCTTACTTTTCTATAACCTAACACTCACTACTCACCATCAATTTATCTAGAATTCAGTTCCAGTATACATGTATAGGGATTTCAGAATTGTCAATCCATACTCCAGTGGAGACAGTTTTATTGAGAATGTAAAGCTCATGTATGATGGTTAACTGGTTGTGTCAACTTGAGTAAGATATGTCCAGCTAAATTTGGATCAGCATAGTTCTGAGTGTGGCTGAGAGAATTTACTGAAGGTAGCAGACCCACCCAAGGGTGGCTTGTCACTTGAATGGTATAAGGGGAAATGAAGAAGGAAGGATTGCTTCTGTATCTTTGAAGGAGCTCCAGCCTTCACCTTGGACATTGTCTCCTGGTTCCAGCACAGACCCTTCGGCCTCCTGATAATGGATTTGCAAGGGACACTATAGGGAGCTCCAGGCCTTAAACTGGATCCTTCATATTTCTAGTGTGCAGACAGACCTTTTCCACTCTTCCACACCTGATTTTGTGGGTGACCATTGTAAGCTAATCTTGTAAATTCTTATACATTTGTATATCTTGCATTAAATCTGTTTTTCTTGTTAAGCACTGATTGATACATTATATATATTTCCTTTTGCCTTTAGTCTTACATACTTCACTCATTTCTAAAGTTATTTAGGTTAAAATCTTGCCCCAACATTTTAGTAATATGCATTGTGAATTGAAAATTCATTTGTGTCTATATAGTGCTTCCTTTTATTGCTAAATATTGTGACTTTATATGGACATACCACACTTATCCATTTAATTATTAAAGGACATCTTTATTGCTTCTGTTTTTGGTGATTATGAATTCCCTGTAGGTTTTTAAAAATAATTGTGAATCATTGGAAATGAAAACAGCCAATAGTAAGCAAATATTTAGGTACACAATAGTATATTCATAATAAATATATTTGAAGAGCTTTTAATAGCACTGGAAAAAGCAAAATAAATGTAGCAAGATTATTTACATTCTCTTGATACTAGGTGTCACAGACCTCTCAATCATTAATTTTAAAGTATTTTTGATGATAATTTCTTGTAGCAATGGGTGGAAGACACAATGGACACTGTCACTTATGGAAAGAAAAGGAGGAAAAAAACCCTATGTAAAAGCAAGTGTATGTAAACCACACTATTTTGGAAAGTGTAATTGCTTAGGTCACCTCAGCCAGCTGTATTTCTCCACCAAGACAAAGCTAAGGAAGATGTAGGTTTGTAGGTAAGATGATTATAAGAATAGGGCCTCACAGTAGCTTTGTGGTATAGTTTCAAGTTGGGGATTGTGATACCCCTTACACTGTCTTCATTGTCTAGTATTGCTTTTGCTAGTCTAGGTCTCTTCTTGTTCCAAATGAATTTTTAGATTATTTTCTCCAGGTCTGTGAAGTATGCTGCTGGGATTTCAATTGGGATTGCATTGAATCTATATAGCAGTTTTGGAGAATGAGAAACTAGAGACATTTATAGCTAAATGGATGCACATTGAGGCCATACTTTTAAATGAAATAAATAGGACACATGTGTAAATACCGAATAGCTTCTCTAGTGTGAGAAACTGAAAGTGTAAATAAAGACTAAAAGGTATAATAGATAGCATGAAAAAGGAAGAAAAGATGCAGAGGGGAAGGTGAAGTGGGAGGGGTAGGGAAAGGAAAGAAGGGAATGGAATTAATATGAGAAAAAGAAAAAATGGAAACAAAGTCTTTGTAGATAGGGAGGTGTGGAGGAGTTGAAGGGAGGGCAGGGGAAGGGGGAAAAGTAAGAACCAAGATGAATTATATAAGGTGCAAATTTCCAATGATGAATGTCATTATATTGTATACCTAAAATGTACCAATTAAATTAATTTTAAAAAAGAATAGGGCCTCAATCCTTGCACTCTTCAAAGAACTCTTAAATTTCTGTTTCTATTTTAAGTAAGTCTGGCACAGCATTTTTCCCCTGTAACACTGGCAAAACCATTTAGAAAAACCTTATTTCATTTGGAGTATTGCAAAATCATTATGTTTCCAGAAAATGGTAAATCTTTGATATTGTGATTTCTTTGCTTTCAGTGCTAGAGACACTGGGGAAAATGTTTGCATTAATTTCATATGGTACCCCTTAACCACACTGGAAACTCTGCAATTGATGAAAATGAATATGACTACAACCAAGTAGCTGTCAACACCTGGGTTCCTTTCTTGGAAGTTTAGAGAGAACCACATGCCAATAGAGTATAAAATGGGTTTTTTTTTTTTTTTTTGCAAATTTCAGACTCAGCGGTGGTTTCCTACAAAGCCTGATTCTTTCAGAAACCATAGTTCCAAGCCAATAGAGGTTCGTTAGCTTTGCAAAGCTTCTACACTGTCATGTAAGTAGTGTATTGACAATGTTGTATCAGTGTTGCAGTCACCATTTTTGAGGGAGTAAGACAACGTAAAAGATCTGATAGAGTCACTCCCAGCTGCTTGTCCATATAATTCTTTAATTTTTTAAATCATTTCCTGTTGGTAGACATGACCTTAAAATGGCATAGATGATTTGAGTACTTCTTAATATTTGAGTGATTTTACAAGTAAATACTGCAAAGTTCCTAATAATGCTTTTGAAAAAAGGGTATATAATCTTCACAATATGGTGCACAGATCTAAATTTGTTGCAGAGAAAGGGAGGGAGCCTCAAGTAATGAGCCTGGTTCATGGTGCATGGGATAAGCTCTCTAACCCCAGGCAAAAACCATACTCTGTTGTACATTTGGCTTATACTTAAAAGTTCAGAAGCAAAGTATCATGGAAAAGCACTGGTCATGTGTTACCTTGCTTGTTCAGAACATGAGATTTTACTTGAAGTGAAAGAGTGTTACATGGTGGCCTTTAGACGTTTTCTATTGGTCACAGAAGACCAGGGCTCAGTCAGAAGGTATACATGATCTAGCAATATCAATAGATAGATGCTTATGTAAGAAAGATATTCAATAAACAAAAGTGCGTGTCTGGGTGTCCGATTCCTTTCTTACAATTTTTGTAGGGTTCATTTCCATTGATGAACATTGACAAATATTGTGAATTTCTGTAAACAAAAAATCTTACTATCATTTCAGCTGTCCTTTGACAGGCAAGTCCTTAACTTTTAAGGATCCTCCTTTTAACCGAGTGAAGGTCACTTCTGGATTTCATATGACATTCTCTCACAGTAACCATACTGGAGATATAAAAACAAGAAATAGAGGCTCTCACTGGATTAATTTGATATATGCATCAATCTGTGCTTCTCTTTTGAAAATTTTCCTTAAATAAGTCTAATTATTTAATAAGTTGAAGACTGCTGATCCATTGAAATTTATATATAAAATCAAATTATTTTATAATGGTCATATATCCTGGGTTATGTACCCCACTGCACTATTAGTCTTTTACATACCTATCATATCTGTCTCTCTACAGATCCATGCATATATGCACACACACACACTCACACAATATATATATGCATAAGTATGTTATATGGTATATATCAGATGAAAAAAATAGAAAACCTAGAAACTTGTTGGATGCCTCTCATCTTTGTCCTGTGGTACCACAGTACCATGCTTCCTGTCTCTATGATATCATTTGCTGCCTGATTTCACCACAAGTTGTCTAATATATTATAAATCCAAATAGAATCTGTTTTAAGTACATATTATCCAGAACATTCACTAATATTCCACTCAACACCTAACATCAGCACATTATAATTATTCAATTACTTAATCATAATTAAATTTTTAAAATAATAATAACTGAAGTTAACCCACAATACTTGAAAATAAATGGTTGTAAGTTTTAAAAAGTTTAAAAAGAGATTTTCAGTAATTGCCCTTACTAAAGTTTTCTGCATAATTTAAACTTGTTTATTCTCTCAGTAAATATTTATTAATAATTCTTTGGTTTTCATATTGAACTTACAGTTATGGGAAAAACAAATATAGAACTTTTAATCTAGTCCAGACTCAGAGATTAAGCAAAGAAATCAATTATTTAGGCAAAGAATAAGACAAGAACACATTAATAAATGAAAGAGAGTGCTTCTTTATCTTCAGTGGTTAAGAAGCACCTCTCCAAGGAGGATATATTTGGTTTGGGATCTGAATAGAAGAGGGTGCCTACAGAGGAGGAAGTTGTTGTTTCCAACAGGAGGTGAAATGGAACCCAATTAAAACAAAACAATATGATAAGGATTTTTAAAACACATATTTAGAGTGTGGGGGAAAACACAATTCAGGGGTTTTATGATTTAATGCTATTTTCTCCCTTTGTGTGTGTGTGTGTGTGTGTGTGTGTGTGTGTGTCCGTCCGTGTCCCCTAACCCTCAAGGTATACTTTCAGTTGGAGAAACAACTTCACTTATGTGTTTACGTTAGAAAAGAGTGACAGATATGATTATTATCCTTGTTTATAAGATGTACTATGACCAGATATGAGTGCTTTCAATATTGAGGGAGAAACTTTACTGTCATTTTAGGTTATCAAAGATACTCCTGATATTTCCTTAACTATGTTTTATGTAGGATTTTGTAACATCCATTCAATTGAAAGCTTAGAGGATTCTTGATATTGACATTTGATAGATGATGTTTTAATTTCTGCTAGTACTTTATAAAATTGTGTGTGTGTACATGCCATTAACAAGGAGTTGTAAAGTTTTGAACCCAAGCACCAGATCTATTCAATAATGCCCTTCACCCCTCTCATTTTTTTTTGTTTATTAAGTTTATCGGTACATTTTAGATACACATGACCCATAGAGAGCTCTGACCTTAAGTGCTCTGTTTCACCTGCAGTAAGGTATTCCTTGATATCTCCTCTTCTGTTCAATGGTATGATCTTCTAATATGTTCACAAACTCCACCAACTTGAGAGTCCTGGCAGAGATGTCTTATCAATGGGTTCTCTAAAGATGTAAAAGCAATGGTTCCTGGAAAAATGTGTTTCAACTGTGTTTCAGTGAGTGAAATCTTACTGGATGGGGATGGTTTCTGTAGGATGGCTTTAAAGGGAAAGTTAATGGTTCCACTGTCAGTGAGCATGAATACTTTATCCAGAAGACAATGATGTATTATGAGTAGGTTAAATCAATGGTTTACAAACTGAGCTTGGCAGGAGCCCTAAGAGTTCCTTGCAGTTAAACACACAACCATGATGGAGGATGCGGGTACAAGGGTCAACACCTACTTCAATTGAGGCTATTTTCACCTTTTTTTTTTTTGCAAATTCACTTTTGTCATAAGGTCTAGTTGAAAATATGCTAAATTTATTTAAAAAACCATTGGAAACTTTCAAAAACTTTCCTTAGAAATAGTGGAATATTTTCATTAATCTTTTTGTTAAAACTGGGATCCTTTGTGACATGGAATTTTATGTACAACAATGAATAAAGATGCCACCTACAAGGGCTAATGACACTAATTGAAGAAGTGAGAATTAGGAATAGGTAAACCCAGGAACTGCTAGGATCCTGCTGCCATGCAAATGTCCTTGATAATGAAGAAAGGGGAATGAAATTACAGTTCACATGGCTGTATAGAAACAGCATTGTTCGTATAGAGAATGCTTTCTAAAGGTCCCCCAAAGCTGTGCAGCTCTTTAAATCAGCAAGCCCTTTTTATTTTCAATCACAAAGTGGAAAAAAGCAACTCCTTTTCACTTTTTCTCTTTCAAGAAATCCATATAAGTATTGTTAAGTCACCTAATCTCTCATTAAAGAGGGAAATGCCATCCTTTTGTAGGTTGAATATAGAAGATTTATGAAGGAAAAAAAGAGTAGAGAAATGGATCATAACAGCGTTGGATTTAAAATTTCCTTCATTTTACAATGTTCTGGTTTGCTTGACATGTTTGCTTTACAAACACTTATATTCCTGGCTCAAAGTTGCTCTCAGAACACCATGGTGCATAATTAATGTCAAGGTGGAAGGTGATTATGCAGCAAATGCTGCTCCCTCGGCTCTGAAAAGCATTTTTAAAGCCAATTTAGGTCACACATGGTTCAGTCTCTTAGAAATCTTTCTTAATCGTTCAGCTAAAGAGAACGCCTCAGGGCGTTTATTAACAGACATTGCAGTGGGCTGTGGATTCTGGGGTGTGTGAATGGGGTGAGAGGAGAGCAGAGGATCCACGGGGTGCCGTGGGGGAGGGGTGATTGTTGCAGAATGGAGGGACCCCAAGAAAGTTAGTTATTTTTTTCAAGCCTCTTAGAACTCTAAGCAAATCACCAGTGCAAAGAACACAATTTAGCTAGAAGGTGTATGACAAATTGTGGAGTGATTTAAAGAAGAAAACTGTACTTATTTTCTTCCCTCCAGTAGGCTTCTGAAGTTCACATGGCAGGGAAGGTGTCAGGCTAGGATCTGGATACTAAATACTAAAATTTTTAAACGGACCATTTCTTTTCTGTTCAATTCTTATTTGCTGCTTTCTGAGTCCTTGGCCGAATGGGAGCAGATTGACAAAGTCTTCAGCATCAGTCCATGGAGTCAAATGATGAAAAGATGTCAAGCAGTCTCAAAAGCTGGAGCCAGAAAATGAGCTGGTGGTCATCAGTGTTTCTGGTGGGGAAACCAAGAATATGGAGAGTCCTTTAGATTTATCACCTGCCCAGGGTCTTACACTAATTTAGCATAGGATAGCACTAGATGGCACACATCCCCCCACTTCTTCCTTCTCAACTTCCCAGGGTCGTCACGTAATAACAGCATATTGCCATACATTTCATTGAACTTGTGTTTGGGCAAAAAAAATATTCCCCATTATCATCACCATGTGCCAAGGAGGTTAACTAAGAAGCAGAGCCTAAGATTGGGGTTCCTCTGCAAGGGATTTGAGAGACAGCTCCCAGGTGAAACCTGGAAAGAAGGGAGGAAGCAGGAGAGCATGAGAAAGAACCACATGGGAGTTCAACTAAGGGAACCCTGGATCTGGACCATGGCATGGCATGTTTGTCCTACCTTAAAGCAAGGAAGCATTTTATATTCTAACATTAGTCAGCCACTGGGTATGGGCTGCCCCTGGAAGGAGACCAGAAATTTAAACTCTCCTCGGGAGGTGGCTCTAGGCTGGCTCCTGAAGGCAATTCTCATGGGATCAATGAACCCATGCACTGTGAACAGCTAAACTGGAAACATGGAAGGGGATGGAGGCACTATTAGTTAAAACCAATCTTGCCAATATGAGCCTGAGGAGTGTCCCTTACACCATGCAAAACACCCATCTTGTCTAGTGATTTGTTCATGACAGGGGTACCCCAGGACCTACTATAATAAGCTAAATCTTTGTGTGAAGAGAATTATTGGGGATAGAGAGCAGGAACCTGCAAAATTTACCCTAAGGGGCTAGATAACAAATATGTTACACTTTGTGGACCAGGTGGTCTTTGTTGAAACTCATCAGCTCTGCTGTTGTAGAATTAAAACAGCCCTATAACAGTCTAAAGACAGCATATAAGCTAATGGAAAAGGTTCTGTTTCAATAAAATTTTACAGACAAAAATCAGTTGGGTAACTAGATTTGGCCTCAGGCTATAGTCTTCTTACCTCCAATATAAAGGATAAAACAGAGAAAAATAATCAATGTTTCTAATTTATCTTCCTAAAATAACCTTAATTTTTAATTTCTGATAAAAATCTTATCAATAATGTATTTTCTAATTTTGTTTAAGAATATAAGCTTTGCAGTTATAAAGACCAAAATTTCACTTTTGCTACTTTCTAGGCTATTTCAAGGACTAAATACGAAAAGGTATTGAATGCATTTGTAATGCTATAACTAGCCCTTAGTAATTGTCTAAGTACTTCGTTGTTATTTCCCATGGAATATTGTTTTATAGTCACTTCCTTGACATTATCTGTTTTTTATTTAGTGTCTAATTTATTCTGAGATGTTATGAGATTGATAATTAAGTTTTATAGACTAGATATGACTGGAATTTAAAAAGGTGTGTTTTCTTACATCAAGTTGACCCCAGATCAGAACACATGCTTCTGGCAGGATGTGGTGGCTCATGGCTGTGATCCTAGCACTAGAGAGTCTGAGGCAGGAGGATCACTGTGAGTTCAAGTCCAGCCTGGGCTACAGAGCAAAACTGCCTCGAAAAAACAAAACAAAACAACACATGTTTCTGGATTTGTTTCTCCCTTTCTCTTGCTCAGCAGAGATAGACAGAATTAAGATTTATCAAACAGGCCCTCATCTATAGAGAGAATTGATATTGTGGAGGAATTTAACAAGATGTGAGTCTGGTAGAAAATTCTGACATACAAAGGGTTCCTATTTCCTCTAACAAAAGATTTGCCAGGGGAGGAAAATGAGACTGACCTAAGATAACATCTTCACCTGTTCAGTTGTGTGATCATGACTGAATCCACTGAATGAATTCACTGAATGCCTGAGTGAGTTTCTAGCTCCATTGCAAGTTGAAACGATTTTCACTTGTTGCATTTACTTCCCAGTATGGGATCCAAGTAAGACTTGAAACGGGGACTTGATTTAAAACACAGCTGTCTCTCTGTGTTCCTCTGTCAGAAAAAAAATGTGACCAAATTTTTTTCCTGTCTGTAAGGAGTCTGTGGAGGTGGCCTTTGTTCCAGAGAAGAAGCTGGAAGGACCCGTGCTGCTGATGCAGATGTATTGAGGAAGTGTGCTCCTCAGAGGCAAGCCATCCATCATTACTCACTTGCTGGGCTTTCCCTTTCCAGACGACTACATAGCATCCAAGTTGTACATAGAACTCTGCATCAGCCCAGGGGAAACAAATGGCCCCCTTTCAGTAGATTAAATGGATCGGGCCATGCAAGGGAATTTATTTTCTGGAATCATTTAGCTTACTGAACAGCCTCCTGTTACAGATAAATAAAATCTCCCAGCAAAGGAGCTTTTTAGTTATTTTCCAAGCAGTGTAGCCCTTTGTTGCTAGAAAAAGGTCAGCATTGTAGGGATGGAAAACACTGGGCTTAGAGAGCACTGGACTGGGAGCATCCCCTCCTTTACAAATAAAATCCCAATTTCTTCGTGCTCTAAGCACCTCATTCTCATGGTACTTTCTCTCTCATGCACACTTCTAGGCACACTGGCTTTCTCTGTCCCTCAAGTGTGTGCCATTCCAGGGTCTTTGTCCTTTTTGTTCCCTTGTCTGGCACATTTCTTTCACCACATCTTCACAAGACTGGTTCTTTGTGATCACTGCTTTAGTTCAAATGTTGCTTTCTTGGAAGTGTTTTTTGTTTTTTGTTTTTGTGCAGACAACTCCTTGTAAAGAGACACCCACCTCACCCTCTGATACATTATTTTGTATCTCTTCATTATCCAAGACTCTCTCATGTATTTTATTTTTTATTTGTGCCTTGTGAAATGAAAAGTGTCTGTGTTCTTAGCTTTTAGATCAATGCCAGACAGAAAGTGATGCTTAAGTAGTATTTGGTAAGAGAACAGATTAAAGAATGATGCAGGTAGTCTGGATCATGTTCAAAACTACTTCTGTAAAAAGGGGAAATTTTCATATTCTTTCTTGGGGTCAGTTTTCATAAAATGAAGGGATTGAAATCTTAACTGGTATACTTAAATTTTTTGATTTGATTCAGATTTTTCTCTCCACTAGCTTCAAACTTTGTTCCATACAAAAAGTATCATAATATTGGGATCAGGAGTTAGTACTCTGCATCTTTCTTTATGTAATTGACATCACAAAAAGTATGCTTATTTTCAGATTGTGGAAACACAATTCAAATGAATAGTTCAAGATTAAACTGGAATAGTTGAGGCTTAAAATATTGGGATATGAGATACAAATATTAATTTTCTCAATTTTCAGCAGATTATTTTCCATTATCTCCTTAGTGGAGATAATGAACTATGGCATGTTCCTTGGAGTTTATGTCAGTAATATTTGTTTTAAAGACCAGCTTTGACCTCAATTTTGGTATTTTGAGGATGATAGAAAACTTCTTCTCCTAACATACATTTCCAACACACAATATCGGCTCTGTCATTTATTTTGCGGAGCACACCGTTATCAGCAGGATGTTGAATTTCTCTTTCTAGAAGATAGTAGTTACCTTGTCCAGTTGCCCATTCCTGTGTTACAATCCCATACTGTGTGGTGGTTGTTGATATCATTTTGGTTGAATCGATTCATTCACACTCTTCTTTCTATGCAGGTAACACAGTATATAATTTTGGAAGCCAAGAAAGTATTTATATCAGCACCCTTCATTGTCACTCACAGATATTTATTAAGAATCTTCTATTCCCAATAATTTGACTAATGTAGAGAACAAACAACATGGACCCTGCCCCAATTTACACTGTACATTAGATGTAATAAACATTAATTCGGCACCTAATGTTTACTAGGCTGGACACTTTTCCTTTATTTGTGCCATTTATTCTTCAAACCCATCATGCTTTAAAGGTGTTACTGAGCAAATCTACCAGATGAGAAAACTGAGGGTTGGAAGTTCTTGTAATTTCTCTGAGATTTCCTTACATATTAAACTGGAGCTTCTCATCTCAAGTCTAGCGTCTATATTACTAGACCACAGGAAAACAAATGATGCAAAAGATGAATGAAATGATTATAGAACAGGGCAAGTTACTCTAAATATAGTAGAAGAGGAGAAACATATACTTCCATATCTCTACTTTTGAGGAAGTGAATGGGTTAGGGTACTCCAGAGAAATAGAACCACATACATCTATCTCCTAAGTATGCATTCATTCTATCTTACCCTCTTCCATCTATCTATCTATCTATCTATCTATCTATCTATCTATCTATCATCTATCTATTGAACTTAGAGATACCTATCATAAAAAATTGGCCACATGATTCCAGAGGCTGAGATGTCACAAGATTTGCAGTTAGCAAGCTGGCGACCTGGAAGAGGCCAGAAGAGGTCAGTCTCAGTGCTAGTGGTCTCAGTTCGAGTATGAAGGCAGCAAAGAACTGATGCCTCAGCTGAAGGTCGAGTTTTCTTGTTTGTGGGCAGATAATCCTTTTTGTTTTATTTAGGCTCTCAACCGACTGAATGAGGCACATTCACACTAGGAAGGGAAATTTACTTTACTCTGTCTTTGTTGTTGTTGTTGTTTGACAGGGTCTTGCAGTGTAGTTCAGGCTGGTCTTGAACTCATGGTGATCCTCCTGCCTCGGTTCCTGAGTCCTGGGTTTACAGACCATGCACCAGGATGCTGGGCCTTTACTCAATCTTTGGATTCAAATGATAATTTCATTCAAAAAACACCTTCACAGACAGTCTCGTACTTGACCAAATGTCTGGGCAGTCAATCTCTTTTTCTCTATTTCTCTCTTTTTCTCTCTCTCCCGCTCTCCCACCTTCCTTTTGGCAGAGTTTCACCATGTAGTCCAGGCAAGTCAAAATCCTCCTGGCTCAGCCTCCTGAGGTCTGGTATTACAAGTTTGCCACACCACACCCAACATAATTCCTTAAAAATGGAGGCAGATGTTTGCTTTTGTTTGTTTTACATCACTCAATATTCATTCTCCTTTTTGTTTTTACTGATTCCTCATAACCTATTATGGAATTACCACTCTGGAACTGCTTGCTCTTTAAGGGAACTGTAAGTAAAGGTGCCTTACTTTTCTCTTCCTGAGGGCTGACATATAATTCAAACTAACCTCATAGGATCCTTCCTGGGACTAGAAATCTTGAGCAGAGGGACATAAGGCAGGAAAAATGATTGGGTGCAATCATTTCAGTAGTAGAAGCTCTTCAGATATTTCCTACTGCTTAGACACCCAAACTGCCAAGTTTTAAATTTTGACTTTACCTTTCCATCTACATCCATGGGATACATTTCCCTTTCACCTCCATCTTCTACATCTTTACTGTCGTTTGCAATGAAAGGACATTCTTATGTATAAAAGCACTATGTGATTTCCCACCCTTTTGTATCTAATCCTAGCAGAGATGAAACTTACCTGATCTAGATTTGCCACTAGCATGTATTTCCCAAAAGATTAAGCATTCATCTAAAGCCTGAACTGCCACTGAGAATTTTGTAGCAAACCTGTTTTTGAAGTGCTTTCATTTTTGCACTGTCAAGTTTGGCTTCCTTTGACTCACACAGTTCCCACATCCTGAGACCAGACCAAAGCATTATTTTTGCTTAATCTTAAAATCTTCTTATAATACTCACTTTTTAAGTGGGATTCCTGCCATTATTCAACAATATAGGTTGTGTACTTTAACAAGGGTTTAAGTGACTGATTTTACAGCACTTTTTCTCCTACCCTTGTAGCGTTTCTGTGCACTAAGAACTCATTACCGAGTGTTTCTGTCACTTTCTCGTTGCTGAGACACAATACCCGACACCCTCAATTTAAGGGAGGAGAGATTTATTTTGGCTCATAGGTTTTAAAGGCTTCAGTCCATAGTAGACTGGCTCCAAAAACAGCTTAGTGGAAGGGCCTGGGAGGAGTAAAGTTGCCCATTCCATGGCAGTCAGGAAGTGAGAGAGAAGGGAAGTGCTACAGAGGGAGATACACCCTTCCAGGTCACTCTCCCAGTGACCTACCTCATCCCACCAAGCCTACCTCTTAATAGCACATTCAGCTATGACCTCATCGGAGAATTAATCCAGTGATGAGTAAGTATAGTGCCCCCATGAGCCAATCAACTTCCAAAAGCCCTACCTCTGAATACACAAGGCTTTTGGGGGGACATTCTAGACCTAAACGATAACACCAAGTCTCTCCATCTCTGATAAGCAAAAGCCAGAGGTGACCAAATGACTAGATAGAGACTTCACAATATGGAAGACAATCCAGGAACTTAACTCAAATTTCTCTCCTGTATTAACTTTAACAACATGGACATCCAGGTAGGATTGGTCTCTCTCCCTCTCGCTTTCTTACTGACCTGTTTAGCTCATAGAATGCTCTAGGTTGTTCCCCCAGGCAGACTCCAACACTGGTGAATTCCATGTTGTATTCTAGACCTGAGTCCAGTCAGGAACATGGGCCAGGAACCAGCAGCAGCATCTGTTTGAGAAAGCCATACCCTCTTGCCACTGCTCCACTGTTACACTTTGTGTTGGCAGATGAAAACATTCCCCTTTGACAGTTTCATTTGGCTCTTTTAGAGCCTTACAAATCCTCAAATTGCCATCTGTGTTCTCTCCTACTGCAATCAAGTAGATCTTACCAGTGTTGCCTTTTTTTTTTTTTTTTAAATTCACCATATTCTGCCTCTGTCCCCGTGGTCTCTTTGGCTCATATTTCAGTGTTCATACTCACTGAAAAAAATCTCATCTTTACTTTTTAAAAAAAAATGTATATAGAGTGTATTATGCTAAACCTTCAGCTCTTACAATTAGATCAGCAAACATTTAATGCTGCCTTTTATAACCTGAACACACTTTGTTATTCCTCTCACATTTCATGCCTCAGTGGTTGTTGTAAGTTCCCTGCTGTATTACAACAGCTTGTTCAGACACTCAATCCTCGTATCCACTGGGACATCACATATTGCTAAGGTCAGAATTTTCCTTCCTGTGAAATTGTGCAGTTTTATTCTTCAAGAAATATTGTGTGCTTAGGGTACATGCTTTTTAAAAAAATCTCAACTACTTGCTTCCCTGACTTGACAGTACTTGAAAATATTCACAGGTCTACAGGGGCAATTCACAGATTTTCTGACCCATCTAGAAAATGAATGAATGAGGTGCTTAAAAATCTATGCTTCTTCTTTGTATCTTTCCTTCCCTTGGGTCATATATAACAGTACCTGCAGCATATTTATCTTTGTAGTGTGTGCAGTTATATTTTCATTTTTAGGGAGCACATTGGGCATTTCAAATCAAGCAAATGAAACCCTTTCATATGAGCATTTTCCTTACATATGTGCATTTTCCACAAAGTGATTTAATTCAGTATAATTTTCATCTTTATACCCAGGAGGCAAGAACACATGTTTTCTTCTCAACTGCACATATCCATTCCCATTATGAAGGTGAGAAAGTACCATTTTCTTGGAAGTGGCCCTGGGAGGTAAATGGGTATCTAAGTTTCTCAAACATGTTTAATCCCTTGTGAGCCTTTACCTGAAGATTGTAATAATCTCACCTTTTCCTTCAGCAGATTAACCCTTCTTTTTCTGTAGTCCCCTGCATTGTCTTCCGTTCCTTCCTTGATTGCTTTTTTGAACTCCCTCTCATCAAACATATGAAGCTCAGCTTTCCTCTTTTTGGAAATTGGCTTTGCTTGTGAGAAAGCCCATCTCTACAAACTGTATTAATTCTCCTAGTGTCACCAAACCCAAATAGTATATGGTAGACTTCTGCCCCATTGCTCTACTAACATTGTGAGAAAGAGAAGTGAAATCTGCTAAAAGTTAGAAGTTATATTTGATCTTGGAGTCAGTTTATGGAAGGACACATCATAGAGAAGGGCAAGAACAGAAGACTGGAGGCAAGACTGAAAAGATCCATTGGAATGATAGGACTTCTAGTTTTAGAGACAAGTGAAAGCACAGCAATATCCTGACTTGCAACACTGGGAAAAAAGGAACAGATAAGACAATCTTATACCTTCTCTCATATTTCTCTTTCATATTTTTCCTTTGTTCAAGTGATGATCTAATTTCCCATTTCCAGACTCTTGAGCCTGTGCACAGGTTTTAATAACCCTCAGAAAGCGACCTTGTAGGTAGGACATCGGTTTATCCAGAAACCTCAGCCGCTATCTGCAAACTCCTCTGATTTAATGATTCTGGTGTATAATCTGTATTTTCTACCTTACAGATAAGATTGCCTCTCTCAGCCATATGTAGTCTAGAAGAATATTTCCTGTCTGCTGGATACTTATATATAGCACCGAGTCAGATTTTGAGACCACAACAAATGGCATGTGCACGAATGACAAAATAGAATTTGAAGGATAATATTTAGAACAGTGTTATGATTTGGATATGGAGTGTGTCCCCAAAAGATTCATGTGTTGGGAACTTGGCCCTTGGTTTTGTGATGTGAGAGGTAGAATGGAACTTTCAGAGGTGGAGCTCAGTGAGATGTAATTAGGTCATTGATGGTGTTGCTTTAGGAAGGAATTGATGTAGTTCTTGTATAATGTTGGTTAGTTCTAGTGAGTGAGGTGTTAGAATTAGCCTGACCTCTCAGTCACTATGGTATTCTGTCACACGAAGCCCTGGACAAAGACAGCACTGTACTTTTTGGTTTTTCAGCCTCCAAAACTACAAGTTAAATAATCCCTTTTGCTTTATAAATTGCCCAAACTGAATAATCTTTAGAAACCTGACTAATCCAAATGACCATGTTGACAAGTGGCTGAGATCAAGTCAGATGGTTGGTTAATAATCATTTATTTTTCTCTGGTGTCTTAAAGTATTTCCAGGTGAAATTCTAGGTTCTACACTTAAGCATTGAATTGTCAGCATAGTCTTTCTGTTGGTTCACTCATGTAGTTATCTACTGATTTTCTTTTCTCCTAATCAAGGTACAGAGTCCTAGGAGAGACTGTCAAATCAGATAACAATTAGACTAGTTTATGAGGGAGAATGGTTTACTAGCTAAGAATACGAACTTTTGTGACAAATTTCCAAAGATGAAACCTAGTCCCTCACTTGCTAGTATTGAAAACTTGACCAAGTCACCTAACCATTTGTGTCTAACTTTTTTACTTGTCAAACAAGAACAATAATAGCAATTCCTTTTCAATCCATTGTTCTATAAAGGCAACGTGAATTAATGCATGCAATGATTGGAATAGCACTGAGGTATAGTCATTTAAAGCTTTTTATTATTATCATTATTGTTATTGAGTGCTATAGCATAGCAAGAGTACTTATTTCCCCATTCTCTTTACAACATGTTATAAGCGGTAGGTAATCACACTGCCTTTTTTGAGAGAAGGCTGGAATTAGAAGACAATTGCATGATATGGTTCTGGAGGTTTCTTGTAGTGTGTATACTGTGAGAAAAATTTTTGTAGACATTTGAGGTAGGCATGACATGCCCAAATCCTGTTTCTCATGTGCTTTGCTGCCTCTTACTTACCTTAACCTAAGATAATAACCATCAGCCAGTAAGCCAGACCTGCCTTTGTCTGTTAATTTATCCCAGGACATAAAGTTATACAAGTACTGCAGAGGAAGCCCTAGTACTGATAATGTATTCATAGGCTAAATCAGAGCCAAATACTGAGTGATGACAAGTATAGCTAACCTTTGAAGATTTTTTTGGTACATCTTGGAAATAAGAAAAAGGACAGTTGACTAGATTATTCTGGGGAAAAACTGGTGATGTTAATCCTTAGAATTTGGAATCCTTTTCTCTTTCATGAATGAATTTTCATGCATAAAGCAAACACTTGATTTAGGTCTTATTATACCTGGATTTTGGATTTTTTATATTACATGCTCTTAAAAATTATTTGGCTCTTCTCTTCTGTTTCCTATCCTGTATCCATAGCTTAATTTCATTTTCCTGTTCTAGTGGGAAAACCTAAGAGGATGTCAACACTCCCTATTGCTCTCACTGTTGTCTCATTCACAATCAGTGGGTAACTAGTAAGGCACCAAAGGAAGGGCTAGGGCCTTCTCAGCTGAACCTTTGAAGTGCAGATGTTCCTCTAAGACATTGCTGAAGCTGATCAAGCCTCTCCACTTCATAGGTAGGCAGAGTCTCTCAGCATTTCTGGCCCTTCTGCCTCCAGATAGAACTGAAAATCCTGCAGAGGCAGCAGGCCTGGTGGAATTTCTTCATTTTTTCTTCCTGACTAGTGGCTTGGATTTGCAGCTTGACACTGAAGCAAGGTCAGTCAGTACTCCATATTGCACTGAAGTTGGGAGGTTGATTTCTTCTGTCCATCCAACTTGAAATTTCATTTTATTTTTTTCCTCCAGGTTAGTAAAGCTGTGCCAAATATTGTCACTGTAGACTACACTAGTAATACAAAAAGAAAATTAAATGCTGCAGATGTTCTTAGTCTTGCTGCTCATGTCAAAAATTGTGCAAGTTTGAAGCACTCTGGAGATTTTGGTGTTCAAAACTGAAGATTGTCACCCAGTTCCTGACATCTGGACAAGGGGAACAGGCTTAGTAAGAGGTGAGACAGAATTGTGTGACTTGCTCTCAAAACCTTGAGCTGAATCAAATATACCTTTGTTGGGAAAAATGACTAGAATTGAGGTCATCTGAAAATGGCTGCTCAATTCTTGACAGAACTGATGAATTCTTTCCCTGAAATGATAACTTTTGCATTATGATTTTTTCTTGATTTCTATTATACTTTTCCCGTGGAATGAGTTTCTCATGGCACTGTTTTGGTTTGTAATCAAAGGGCAGAAGATGACACAAAATCAGAATTTGGAGGGCTTTGGTAACTAAAAAAAGTTAAGTATATTAAAAGTTATTAATTAAATCTCTTGAGAAAAATTCAAAGAAGTTTATATGGTTAGTTGTATCCTCAAAGTGGAACATAACTCCTTACTTTTTAAAGTGTGAACTTCACAGTGACTTCCTTCCAAAGAGTACGTTATGAAAAAGGGAGAAAAGAATGACTTTAAAGCTAAGAAATCAGACAAAGTCTACTTTAGCCAGAGTATGAAAGTCTATATCAACAGTCATAAATCATATTGATCATATTCACTCTCAATATGATGTAATGAAAATAGCACTTCATCTCTGTGATCTTCCTCCCCCAAACCCACAACTCCAGTCCAAGCATGAGAAAAACATCAGGTAAAAGGGCTTAGTAGAGAATCAGATTTAATGCAAGATATACAAATACGTAAGAATTTACAGATTGGCTTTCAATGGCCACCCACAGCGTCAGGTGTGGAGGAGTGCAGAGGGTCTGTCTGCACACTGGAGAGCTGAAGGACCCAATCAAAGTCCTGGAGCTCACTGCAGTAGGAGTTGTAGCTGGAGTGTGGTGCTCTCCTGCTGGTGCTCAGGACTTTCTTTGCATTTGCTGTGGTGAGTTGTAAACCGGTGCAGGGACAGCACCCTGGTAAGTAACCAACTTTCTAACACTCTTCCTGGGGTTTTTTCCTCCCAGGGTGAGACAACTGAGTTGGAATCCAATTGAAGTTTGAGCTTAAGCAAGAAGCAGGAATTTTAAAAGGCATTTGGGTTTTAACACTCAGACTACACCTAGGTCTACATTCAGACTGACCCTTACTAGCTGTGCCTGGCAAAGCTAGTTCTCATCTATTTGCTCCAGTGGCTCACGTGTTGAATGGATCATAATGGTAATAAATGTTTCACAGGGGTAAAAATGAAATGCCTGTGATGCACTCAGCACAGTGCCTGGCACCCAGAACATGTGTCTCCCATGTATACGCTTGGCGTCTGCCCTCACCTATTGTTACACCTTAACAGTGAAGCTTCCCACAATACTCCAGCCTGCTCCCCATCTCATGACTGAATTGACACTCCTGACCTGTCTGCTTTGCTCTTTTTTATTCTATGGGACATATGTAATAGTCTGATATATTACAGTTGTTTTAAAATATAGGTTCTATGGTGGTAATAAAATAGATGCTGAAATGGGGAGAAAGCTGCTTTTCACGAAAATCGTGTTTTTTTCTCCCCAAAATTAAAAACTGAAAACGTCTAAGCTGCAGACATTCCTACATTATCATGGTTGAATATTTTCTACTGAGCAGTTCACGCCCACGTGATAATTACCAGATAAATATCTAATGACTTTTTAATATCTTTTATGTTTTCCTGCAAGTTCAATTTCTTTATTCCTAACTATGATTATCCCTAAGGACAGATTATAGCCACATTATGAATGAGTAGTTTTGGTTTTTTTCTTTTGAATTAAAGATGTCAGCAAGTATGCCTCCTTGTCTTAGCCTGTCTTTTGGAGAAGCCTGTTCAAAACCATAGAGATTCCGATGGCCCTATAAATTCTTCTAGGATTGAAGCTCTGTTCACCTGGCATTCTCCTTGCCGCACTATGAATTCTTTTTTCTATAATTCTTCTTACTGATAGTTAAACCACAGATATCAACCCTTCTTCCTCCATTTCTTTCCATACACTTATCTCTTTCTTACTCTTATTCGACTAATGCAACAGTATCTGCCACATTATTTCACTCTACCACTGTATCATTTGGAAACCTAATTTCAACAGCTCTTCTGTCTGACCATCATAACTACAATTGAATTTTCCTTCAGTAGTACTCTGCTCTTGGCAAGCCTCTCTGGGGTTAAATCTTATTTAATCTGCAGACATCTATTGAGGTTTAATCTAAACTTCAAATTGCCCCCAGACACCAAATAAATACCAGATAAATATCTGGTAACTTCATTCTCTGACAATCCCTTGGCTTTCCCCAGAACATTAGGGACCAAGTTAGGGTTTGATATATTTCTCACAACACACAGATTTTTACCTTCCTTGTATTTCCCAAGTGACAATTCATTTACAAAGGCCTTCCAAATCTTCCCAACAGGCTGTACTCTCTGCCTTTGATTTAATGTTTTCATACAATACTATACCCCATTTTGATACCCTTGCTATCCACTAACTTACCTCTCTCTCTCCTCATTTTGCTGATCTCTCATGTTTTAAAATGTAGGCTTGATTATTATTCAGGTTTGACAAGGCCCATAGATAAGAAGATGGCCATTAGCTTATGATGTGCAGTTCCTAAGAAGACGGACATGCTACAGCAGGTAAAGCTACATGTAGAAGCACTAAAGTCAGTCAAGAGACAGAAGGAGGAGGGAAAAACATGAGCAAGTGTTATTATTATTCTTTCTATGGAAGGAATGGGTGAAGCAAAGGAAGCAGGTAGAGAATCGCCCGGTTTGAATTATTTCAGCAGGCTCTGAAGGACAGGGGTGATCCTATTGGTCTAGTACTTCACCCTAAGGTGATTAGAGCTTACAGATAGTGGCATGCATGGATCATAAGAGTTAAATAAGACCAATAGTTAAGGGATATGGGCTTTGGATTGGATTTTGTTTGCATGTGAAAATTAGGTTAGTAGGAGTCTTTTACTTCTCTAGAAGTTGTTTGGCCAGAGGAGGGGAGGTCTCTTAAAGATCAATAAGGTCTAAATGCTAACCATCAGAAAAAATAAAAATTAAGAATGATCCTAGATTTTCTCCAGATCTCTTAATGATCTGCTTCTTGTCTTACTGGTCTGCTTGTCTTACTCCTCACTTAACCATATCCTTCCCATTTCTACTCAGTTAACTTGATTCTTGATTTTCTGTTTTCATACTTGTGAGTTTAACTTTCAGCTCATCCCCAAACCTCTACTCTACCCTAGTCCAGTGATGACCACGTTTGCTTAAATTACCAGATGAAGAACTATATTAGTGTTATGGCTTGTATTTAGATGTTCCACCCAAAGTCTCATGCAGTCACGGAAGGGGGGCTTTTTACAGGTGGCTGGATCTAGAATGTGTGCAATACTAGGATTAAGGGTTTGTGATTACTATATTAGTCCACTGTTTGGTTTGGTACCCTACCTAAAATGGGTAGTCTAGATAGAATATAAAAGGGGGAGAAAGAACCTGCTATGGTCGTTTGTTACTGGTCACTTGTTTTTGCTGTCTTCTGCTGACCATGAATTATTTCTCCCCGTGATTCTCTCCTGCCATGACACCCTGCCTTGAAGCCAGCCAATTATGGACTGAAACTTCTACAAACTGTAAGCCAAATAAACATTTCCTCCTTTAACTCTGGGTGTTGGATATTTTGTCTCAGCAATGAGAAAAGTAACTAAGACAATTAGATTAACATGCTGCATATCAGTCTGGAATTGGTATTCCAAAGTTTCCCTTTCTACGTGCCTACATTTTATTATCCTTCAACTTCCATTTATTTACTCCAGCCAACAAGGTATCCATGTTTATTCAAGCCCAGGATACCTAGAAATTCTATCAATCAGTCCTCTCTATTTTGAGTTCATAATCTTCTCCACTCCTTCCTATTAATTTCCAAATGTTATTAAGTGACATAGTGTCCAGTTTAGCCACTCCCTTGTAGTCTTAATTCTATCATGTAATTTGTAGGTCTCCTTACTTTTTCTCAATAAGGACCAACAAATTTATCCCTCTACTCTCTAAATAATTTGTACATTGCTGATACATAAATGTTTCCTAAATATAATTCTTATTATGAGAATCTCTTTTATTGACTTCCCCTTCCATGGGGAAATAGATGATTCCAGAATTATGGCCTTTCATACTTTGTTCTCCTTTTTGATGAACTTGGTTTTGATTTTCCATGGCCAGATATGAACTTTCTCTAGAGAGATCTATATAGCTCTATTCAGGCACTCAGATTCTGTCTTGCTTCAATAATTTGTATACCATTAGACAGAAAGTGTCTTCATGGAAAGGTCTCTGTATTACTCACATTTATGTTTTCTTTAGTGATTAGTAAAGAATCTTATAAATAGAAGGTGTTAATAATTATTTTTGATGTACTAGAATCTCAAAGCCCCTTGGTAAGAACTTTGGTCCTTTGGCTAGGTTCTTAATTAGGTGCCAGTTTAAAAAGTTAAGATATTTTACATGTAACAGAACATACTCAAGCAAGTACCCTATAAATATTCATTTAATCAAACAGTTAAAGTTCCAAATTGCAACACATGCCTTAGTTTGCATTACATTTTGTACTGGAAGGTTTTCTTGTGCTTTCAGCTTACATTTAACATTTAAAAAAGGGTTAAACAACCCCGTGATGTGTTGTGTCCAAGAGACGAGGGAAAGTGAGAGAAATTAAATTGTTCATACAAAAGCCAAATAAATCTAAGAAACAAATAGTCCAACACATCACAAACTCCTACATATTGCAGGCTTTGCGAAGGCAGACACATTATCTCGCCTGGAGACAGGGAGAGGGTGAAGAACAGTGGAAAGTCTGATTTAGGACCCTCTGTTGAGTCAACTGGCTGCTCTTGAGTTATTCACAAAGTAGGATTAGTGCAGGTGAGAGGAAGAGGAAAGCAGTCATAGAATTTCAGAAGGGGAAAGGTTGTTAGAGGTTATCTGGTTCAATCTTGCCCCCTTGGCTGGAGAACTTCTTAAGTGCTATGGACATACGGCTTCTGTCTAACATCTCACCGAGAGAGATGATTGCTCTATGGAGGGGTCTCATCTCACTTTAGAACAGAGCTAATTATTAGGAAATCCTTCTTTCTATTGAATTTAAATATGCTTCCCATAACTTGTACCCAATGGTCCTCATTCTATCCTCTTGAGTAACACAGAATGGGTTCAATTCATCTTTCTTACAACTGCTGTCCTTGAAATAACTGATTCTCACTATCATGTCCTCTATCAGTCTTTCCTCGAGGCTAAACAGAAATCTCCATTCCTCACAGAAACAATTCCAAAGTACTTTATTTTCATCTTCCATTTAGAATTCATATTGTGCCAATTAGCATATAATTTATGTGTATTTGTCTTCTCTTCCTTCCTTTTTGCCTTGTGCTGAATTGAAATGAGGATTCCCCCTCCCCCCACCTTATTCTTTTGGCCATCTTCAAAATCAACCTTAGGTATTCAATGTTTCCTTTAAACATAAGTTCTCAAAGAGAAAGGGACAGGAAGAGAGTCATTTTCTCTTTTTCTTAAATTGACATGTTATTTGTACAATATTCTCCCTTTTTAAAAAAAATGACACATAATAATCATACATATTTATGATCAATATGATGGTTCACATGTACTCAATGTATGATCATCAAATAAGAGTAATTAGCCTTTCCATCTCCTTAAAAAATGTATCACTTCCTTGTGTTAAAACCTTCAAGTTCCTCTTTTATAGTTCTTCACAAAAACATACTATATTTTTTTTATCTACAGTAACCCTAATGTGACATAGAACATTGCAACATTCCTTGTAAGTAACTATAGATTGGTTCATGTTATCCAACCTCTTTCTGTGGCTGCCTCTCTTTTCTTCCTTGCTAGACTGTAAGACTCTGGCTCTCCTTTTGCACGAACTCTAGAGAATTTGGAGTGACTAAATTTTTCTTCTTTTTAAATTTTATTTTATTGGTACATTTTAGGTATACAATATGATGACATTCATCAATGGAAATTTGCACCTTTGCATAATCTCTCTTGGTTCTTATTTTTTTCCCCTTCCCCTGCCCTCTCTTCAATCCCACAATCCCTCCCTATTTACAAACACTTTGTAAATAGGGAATAAATTTTTATTGAACATGCCAGTATAGTTCTTTAAAGGCAGCTTCAAATCAAAATCTGTTGAATAAAATGAAGCTGGAACTAATGACTTAGAGTGCAGTCAGCTAGGACCTTCAGGACTTGACTTCCTGAACCTCACTTACTGTGGTATACAAAGTATTTGATGAAATAACCTCAAATACTAAATGGAGTACTTGACTTTTATTCCTGCTAAATTTCATCATGTTCAGTTTTGTACCCCCCCCCCCCCGATCCTTTAGGGATTCCTGATGGTTTGAGTCTATTCTCCAGTGAAAATTTCTGTCATCTTCCATTTGATAAGTTTTATATTTCTATCTAAATTTAAGCTTTAAGTAAAGCTATTAAACTGGATAGAACAAAGAACCAGATCCTTAAGTTTGTCTCCCTCCACATGGATGTGGATATTTTAATAAACATATTTAGGTTCCACTACCCTACTCTTTGTGAAAACTGGAGAGAGTGTCAATAGTCAGCAAACATTTCTTTTTTCTTTTTTTTTTATTCCCCATTAACTTTATTGGTACATTTTAGGTATAAAATGCAGTTACATTCATCATTGGGATCTTGTACCTTTACATGAGTATCTTGGTTCTTATTTTTTTCCCCTTCCCTTGCCCTCCCTTCACCCCCTCCACCCTTCCCTATTTGGAAAGTACTTGTTTCCATTTTTTTCCTCTTCTCATATTTTTTCCTTTCCCTTTTTTCCCTTCCCCTATCCCTCCCAATTCCCCTACTCTTTTAGACCTTTTCTTCCTGTTACACAATATCAGTTATACATTTTTTAAATTACAATATTAAGATCTAGGAGACATTACCACAGATTTTACAGAATTTAAAAGGATATAGAAAGCATATTACAAAAATCATTTTTGAAGTAAATTTGACAACTTCTAAGAAGTAATTTAGAAGACACATTAATGAAAGTAACTCTGGAGGAAATACAAAATTTGAATAGCACCTATTAAAGAAAGTATATTCCTAGCTTGAAAACCTACCTATATGACAACAGCAGGCTCATAAACATTTTAACTGATAAATTATATCAAACATTTAAAGCAGAAAAAAGAAGGAACACTTCTCCCCTCATTTTAGGAAATCAACATTGTGCTAATCCTAAAACTGGATAAAGATAATAGAAGAAAAAAGTATGAACATAGATAGAAATTTGTTTAACAAAACAAACTCTTAGAAGTCAGATCTGGCAGTATTAGAAAGTGGTTTTATTATAGGGATGGCAGTGTTGGTTCAGCATTGAAAGATCCACCCCCAAAAGTAATCATTTTAACAGAGGAAAAGAGAAAGTTATATGATCCTGTCACTAGTTGGAGAAAGAGTATTGGACTAAATTCTACAGCTGTTCATGGTAAAAGCTATCAGGAGACAAGAAATAGAACAGAACCTTCTGAACAGATCAAAGACGTGTACTCCATACTTTCAACAAAAACTCCTTCTATGAATGGAGACGATACAATGCTTTCTCCCTAAAGCGGGGAGCAAGGGCATATATGCCTACTCTTCATCTGTCCATTAGACTTTGAAACATAGGTATAAACCAAAATAGTCTGGCAATAAAATGACACAACTAGGATAGGATTGGCACAGCAGAAGCAAAATCTTTATATGTAGATGAAATGATCATCTACAGAGAAAATACTAAGAAATCTCTAGAAGCCCCTAGAACTTGTTCTTGAATTTAGCAGGATTAGAAAACACAATGTATATATAAAAATTCAGGTCTGTGTATACTTGCTATAAATGAAGAACTGGATATTGAAATTTAAAAGTTATGTAGGAGTACAAAGGACCCAGAAAAGCCAAAAACAAAAACAAAAACAGTGTTGGAAGACATTTAGCACCCAATTTTAAGACTTCTTTTAAAGCTACAGTAATCAAGGCAGTGTTGGTGTAAGGAAAGACATACAGATCATTTGAATAAAACAGAGACTCTAGAAATAAAACCACACATATATGGTCCACTGAGTTTTGAAAGATTATTTAACATTAGCATTTTATAGAATATAAACTCGATTCAAGAACCGAGGAAGAGATAGTGTCTTCAGCAAATGGCACTAGAACACCTGGTATCTGTACATAAAAAATTAACCTCAACCCTTTTTTTCCATACATGAAAATAACTTGAAGGGATCTATGAACCTAAATAAGAAAACCTAAAAGTATAAAACTTTAAGAAGAAATTATAAGGGAAAATATGTATGAATTCAGGGTAGGCAAGAACTACCTAGGATACAAAAAACATGATGTATAAAAGAAAAAAAATTGATAAATGAGATTCCATCAAAATTTAGAACTTTAAATGACATCGTTAAAATGAAAAGTAGTCCTTAAACAGACCATGTTTACAATGCATAGAACCTATGAGCAGAATATATAAAGAATTCTTAGAGCTCATTAATAGACAACCCAATTAAAATGTAAACATAAGAAGATGATAAATAGCCAGTATAGCACAAGGAATGGTGTGCAATTCTAGAATCAGAAAAATACTAATCAGCACAATAACAAGATTGAATTATACACTCATTAGGGAGATGAAGTCAAAAGTTTTAAAAGCCTTGTCATGACTTTTTCTTTTTGTTGGATTCTCCCCCTTTGCGTTTAATTTGTCATGCCCAATGGATTCACTCTGCTGGGTTTCCTGGGATTGTGATCCTCATTGTCTTTTCCTAGGGTATTGTCTCAAATTTTCTGGAATGCTAGTTTGGTATCCATGAAGTTCCTAGGGTGCTCTTTGTCATGAAAGTATCTTATTTCTCCATCAATTTTGAAAGATAGTTTTGGAGGGTACATCAATCTAGGTTGGAGGCTGTTTTCCTTTAGGGCTTGAAATACATCACTCCAAGCTCTTCTTGCCTTGAGGCTTTGCATTGAGAAGTCTGCTGTGATTCTGATGGGCTTTCCTTTGTATATGATTTGTTTCTTTTCTCTCACTGCTTGTAGAATTTTGTTCTTCTGTTGGATTTCTGGAATCCTAACTATTATATGCCTATGTGTAGATTTTTTTTGATTAAGACTAGCTGGAGTCCTATATGCCTCACTTATCTGTATGTCAAGTTCTTTTCCCATCCTTGGGAAGTTTTCTGCCATCACTTCTGTAAAGAGATTTTTTATGTCATCTGCACTCTCTCCTCTTTCTCCATTGACTCCAATCAGTCTTATGTTATTCTTCTTTGCATTGTCTAGCAGCTGCTGGATTGATTTCTCATGGTCCCTTACAATTTTAAAGAAATTTTTCTTTTCCTGGTCACTAATTGCAATCTTACCTTCTATATGTGAAATTCTATCCTCATTTTGGTTCATTCTGCTGTGCAGACTTTCGATGGACTTTTTAATCTCTTGGAAATCTGTTTGTATCTGTTTTATGGATTCCATTTGTTTCCTATGTTGGGATTCCATCATGTTCCTCAGATCCTCTTTTTTTTTTTTAATCTGTGTCCTCTCTAGATTTATTAATCATGTCTTGCACCATGAGCACAATCTTTGCTGTTATCTGAGTAATTATATCTGATTTCATTTTTCCCAGATCCTCTTTTGTTGACAGTTCAGAGAGTCCAGGTGGTTGAGTATCAGAGTGTTCCATCTCATTTCCCTTTGAGGTTGCTGTAGGTGATCTGGAAGTCTGTTTTTGAGGCTTGTTTATGTGTCTTCTCATTTCCACGGCGGGGGGGGGGTGCTTCTGGCACCCACACAGCTCACCTTCTCTGCCCTAGGAGCTTGGGATGGCGGCAGGGGAGCTTCCTTCTGGGTGCTGGGACTGGCTGAGCTTCTCTGCCCTAGGAGCCTGGGATGGAGGCAGGTAGCTTCCTTCCAGATGCTCAACATTTCTTCATTCTTCCCTCAAGATGGTCCTAAAAGCCTTTGTCACAGCCATGCTCATATTTGGATATGGTGGGTAATACTGTACAATGCCTTACCAATTTCCTTACCAGAAAGATAAATGAGTGTATTTTGTCTTAATGAGTCCATGGTGGTCCTTAAGAATCCTCATATTCTCTCCTTTACAAAGTGTCATAAAAATTATGATGAATGTTTAAATTTAAAAAAAAATTATTATAGTAAGAAATAATGGTGGATATTTAAATTTTTAAAAAATTTATTACAGTAAAAGACACAATAACATTAATCTTCCTCAAAAAACTTGCCCTTGCTTTGAACACACTTATCCTATTGTTCTTCCACTTTTTGAAGCAGTTCTTTCATGAATGTTTTCAGTTGTGCTATCATGACCACCTTGATATCTAGAATCAGTTCAAAATGCTTACCTTTCCTGGTCAGTTTGACTTTGGGAAAGAGCCAGAAGTTACATAGTGTCAAGTGTGTTGCATAAGGTGGTCAAAGACACAACCTTCACAGAAAGTGCTGTAAATGTTTTGAATCAATTCAGGACATGCAGGCCCTGTGAAAAGATACTTGTGAAAGAGAACGTCCAGAACTGCTTCAGAAAGTGGCAAGAACAGTGGAATATGTATGTTCAAAGCAAGGGGGATCAGTGGCAATGTGTCTTTTACTGTAATACATTTAAAAATTTTTATTTAAACATTTATATTTTGATTGTGCCTCATATTGCAATGCCATTTACTGTACAGCAGTACAAGTTATTAGTCTGTACTTTTCAAAATTTTTTTTATTTTGAAGCTTAATTCTCATTTGATGCCTTTTGCCTTTTGAACATTTCAAAGACAGTAAATCTTTTTATATCATTATTGAACTTATTGCGGATTGGAAAGTAATTTATTCAGTTTTTTATCATGCACTCAGATTTCTAATTACCTCTAAAAAAATTCCTGTTTCCAAAACATTGCTAACTAGTATGACTTTCTGTGATGTTAGAAATGTTCAATTTTTGCATTGTTTAATACAGTATTCAGTTGTCACACCAGGTAACTGAGCATTTGCAGTAACTGAGGAGCAATTAAGTGAGGAAAAGAATTTTAAATCTGGTTAATTTTAACTTTAAAATGTTATGTGTGGCTAATGGCTACCGTATCAGACACCACAATTCTAGAATTCTGAAATTTTATGAGTAACATTTGTTCATATGCTTCTTTCTTTGTTTCATTATTGGATTTGTGATTGTATATTTAGGTTAAAAATATTTTGGTGCGTGTCTCTAATCATGAGATCATTTTTATTCTTGGGGATGTGTAAGGTCTGCTTTTCATTATATATTTCTATTTCCTTTTTCACTTCAGACTTCCTAGAACAAAATTTTAAGATTCAGGATCACACTCAGAAAGAGAGCCATTCTAGCAAAAGACAGCTGAAATTTTGCAAAAGAAACCAGCATACATTTTTCTTCTACTTTTACAGTATTCCTACTTCTCACACCACATTCCCCACTGCACAATCTATTCACTCTTTCAATTTGGAATCGGTAAGTTCTTGAGATTTCAGGTTCTGGATACAGTCTTGACAGGTAGAGGGATATCTTCAATTAGAAAAGTACACATTTCTTAAATAAATTATTCAAATGTTGAAGTTACAGAGTAATAGAGAAATTGATGCTTTACTAAAGACCTGATAAAATTAGGACTGGCAGGGTTTTTACACAACAGTATATTGGAAAGATGTGACTTGTATCCACATCTTTGACTTTTTAGCCTGGGTTGTTACATGTGCATGCCATGACTTAAAAAGGTGATGTGTGTGCATGTGTTGTGTATGCTTGCATGTAAATAAACATAAAGAAACATTCCATATGTGTAGGCAAATCTATATCTGTAATGACATATGTTCTTTCCTACAACCGAGTTTGTATTCCACATTTCCTGAGAAACAATTATTGTGACAAGAAAACAACAAGGAGCCCTAGGATTTGTTAATTGTGAAGCTGTTGGGAACTGAATATTTTATCTTCAATAATCCATACTAACAAAGGACAGCAATAGTTCCATGCCTTTGCAAGCTCAACTATGCACAATACCTTGCCCTCCTTAGTGCATTTCTTCTGTGGATGTGGTTTGACAGGTACAGCTCACTCATTCACTGACTCACAGTGGCAAATCTCACCCTTTTAGTTTCCTTGCTAATAGACTTGAAGAATTGACAAAATGAACAGAACAGTCTCCTAGGGATATTTGCTTGGAATACTGCATTGATAGATGGTCAAGTGTTTCCAAAAAATAACTCCTAAGCACTGTTATTTTCTGCCTCCTGATACACATGGCTCATTTACAGGTTCAATTCCCTTGTTGTTTTTTGACACAGTTTTAAGAGGAACAATTAACTCTGGCCATTGTATTCTAAGTAATTACTGATTACCCCATACCTTTTCTGCAAAGTATGTGGAATGGAAAGTAAAACCAAACAGTGACCTGTAGGTGGTTTCTAATGTTTGTAGCTACAAACCCCTGCACCTTGGCTCTCTCCATGCCTGTGTTGCTTAACTGTCCCCAGCCAGTGATGATGGACGACTGTAACCTTGGGTTCAGAGAAAGGAGCCCTGAGGCCATTTCTGCATCACTGCATTCATGAACCTGTACCTGCTGAGACAGAGCAATTAATTCTTGGGCCAGCCTGGCAGCAGAAGCTTCCAAAACTGTCTTCTCTTTGTGTCCTAGAACCAATCATCTCATATCCTATCTTTGGCTCCTCTTTGAAAGGCAAATATATAGAAAGCAGGAAGGAAACAGGGAACATGAATGCACTTCCTCTACAAAGGTCATTATTTTCTACAATTCGGCATATGCTCAACCTCCTTAATATAGTCCTTGATAAATTTCCTCCAGAATGATGGGCAAACCCGTGTTCTTGATAGGGAGTAATGTTACTTTTCTTCATCCCTGACTCCCTTCCTCCTTCCCTCCCTCTTTCCCTCCTTCCCTCTTTCCATTTGATAAATATTGACTCAGTGCCTAGTATGTGATGGGCACCATGGTAGGTGGTGATGATTGTCTAGCAGATAGATCAGTAAAGTGCTTTCTGATGCTGACTTCTCTGTTGTCTTTTCTTCCTCAAGTCACTCCTATTACTCCAACAAGGTTCATTGAAAAGAGAGGAGCTGGAGATTTACTATAATCATGGGAGAATGTAGAAATAAGAAGAGAAGCCCGAGGGGGTAAAAGGAAGCAAGAAATTAATAGTTCTTATGTAATATATTTAAAAGTTGGCTGCTCTTGTGTTAAAACCATTAGACATGATTAACACTGTGGCAACTCAGTAAATAAGAGCTTTAGTTCCTTTGAAAGAATTCTGGGTGGTAGGTGGAGAGAGCAGAAGGAGAAGCATAATTAGAGGGTAGGTGGAGAGGCAGGAGGCACTTCTGTAGTGTTTACTGGGGGGACTTGCTTTCTTAGCCCACAACCACTGGGCCAGCTCACCCTTCCAGTGCTATGTGCTCAGTGATGCTTTATTCTTGTTCCACAAGTGAGAGAGATTATAGTTTAGAAGCAATATTTAAAAATGGATTATCTAAATGTATACTGCTTATTATGTTGACTCAGTGCATTATGTGTATAGGTTTTAAAGTATTTTAAAGATTAAGTTGTAATTAATTTTTTATCACTTTAATTTCTTATGTTGTTTGCTATGACCCTTCGTCTGTATTCTCTAACAGGAATTTTCTAAAGATACCTGAATATTTTAACCCAGGAGCTAAGAAATATCTGTTGGTAAAACTTATGTAGAACCAGCCTGGATGAAGATATGACTCAAACGAGGAAAAGGAATGGTTTTCCATGACAAAATTCCCTTTTTTGAGACAGGTAGTTTTGACTGGCTTTGAATTTGTGGTGATCCTCCTGCCTCAGCTTCTCAAGTGCTGGGACTACAGGCATGTACCACAACACCTAGCTTCATAATGCCCTTCTTATATGCATTTTAAAGTTTATAGTATGATTACTGAAACTAGCTTTTTAAACTAGTCTTTTTCAAGTTGGGTTTGGGGAATTAAGTGGTGGTGGAATTTGTAAAAATGTAAGCAATAAGCAGGATTCATATTGTCAATTTTTAATAAATATTTCCTGAATTAGTTATAAATGAGAGATTTCTACACCATGATAATTGCTTTTTATACTATAATATATTCAAAATGAGGCCTTTGTTGGCTTAATTCAGTGTTTTAATGGCACCCTAGAGAGCCTTTTGTGTTGTGGATGTCTATGAAAAAAAAAAGCAAATGTCCAATAACTTAAGAGGCAAAATACCATGTGCGAACACTAAAAGAGACTGCATTCAAATCTTTTTCTGAGATGATCTTATTTTTAAAAATAGCTATATATTAATAATTATCCTTGACAGTGTTAAATTTTATTAAAGGCATGTATTCTCATGAAAGAGGAAAGATTAAGAAATCCCTTCCATCCTTTGTGTTCCAGGAAACTGCTTAACACAATGAACCACCCTCCCCTTATAACTTAGATAAGACTCATGGATTCTCTTTATTTACCTATGAGAAGGCCAGACAGAAATCTTAGTTCCCTTTCTTTACCCCATAAATGGTCAGCTGAACTGTTTTGCTTCCGCTGGTCAATCTGAATAAACGAAAATGAACTAAGCTTTGGTCCAGGTCATTGAACTCTGGCCCAACCTCAGCCCCTGATGGCACACACCCCTCCTGGACTGGCCCTTGGGAGATGCATTGTCCTCAGGCAAAAACATTCACTGATCTACCATCCAGTTGCATCCCCTTGGCATTCCAGTTACTGCATGGTTTTGGAAGCCATGTTACTTCTCTCTATAAGAGAAAAATCTCTTTTGCCTACTTCCTGAAGCACTTGCAGATCTTACAGTCCTACTGTTTTTCCTGTTTCAATAGTCCCTCTCCCTCTACTGGAAACTCCGCCCCACTGTTGCCATAATTCTTTCGGATAAAGCTTCTTCTTACCAAGCCCAGCTTTATGTTCATTTAACATTCCTTATACTTATCAGATATTGTGTCTCAAAGAACTTAAAGGAATTAAAAGATTTCTTGTGCAAGGACCCGAGTTTGATCCCCGGTACCAAAAAAACCCAAAAAACCAAAACCAAAAAAACAAACAGATTTCTTGAGAGCTTTTATTAAAATAATTGACATACATTTTATTGTTTTGCAGTCTCAATGTTTTAGAGTGAATTAAGATGAAAAACTTACCCAAACTCCTCATATCATCTGCAATAAGTTCCTCATATAATTTGCAATAAGAAACTCTCAATACTCCCTCTCTCTGGCTCATATTTTGTTCAATAGTCTAGGGTAAAATTCTGTGTATACATCTTATTATTGAAAGTGGGCTATAAAGTAGACCTTAGGCATCAAGGATTTGTTTCTAATTCCTATTGTTTGAAAGTAAACATGAAGGTCAATGGAATGAGATGTTCTGTAGTTTGCTGAGGCAATAATTTGAAGTTCATGTTCTGTGGGACTGGTGTGGGTGGAAGTGAGAAATTCAGTAGTCTGAACCTCACTATGACCTTTATTTTCCAGAACTTAGGTTAATGGAGAAATAATGTTTCATTTATGTTCACTTATTTTGGTAGTGCTTTGGAATATTGGCCTTCTGCTCTAAGGGAGAAAAGTTTTCTCCTTCCCTCTTAGGTTCTGTTGATGGAAACTGCAAGTTAAACTGACAAAAGACAGATTAACTAGAAAAAATGTTTTATGCCCCTAGCCCTTTATTTTTTTATTTTATTTTTTATTTTTGAGACAAGATCTTGCTAAATTGCCCAGGCTGGCAACTTTTGATTTCTCCTGCTTTAGGTTCCCAAAGTGCTGGGATTACATATGTGACCACACCCTGGGCCATTTTATTTTTAATTTATGTGCATAGATGTTCCATAGAAGTGAAAATTCAAAGAAATGGTTATACCCAGGGACTTATATATCATTTTAACAAAAAGTAATAAATTTGTGGAGTATGATGTAGTGACTAGACAAAGAAAAAGGAGCTTGAGCTCCTAAGGGTAGTAAATTGTAGGAGGCTAACTGGGAAATGTATGGTAAATAACAGTTGTTCACTTAGGTTCTTTTAGCAGATAAGAGTCACTCTCTTCTTCCTGATATGGGAAGGGGAGTACTTTTACAAAGGGAAATTTATGTTCTGATTCTAGGCATCAAGGTAAAGGCAGAGGGCAGAGAACTTTTTCTGTGTCTGCTATTCCTATTTTGTCTTTATTTCAAAATAGTCCTTATGCTAAAGCGGAAGTTAGGATGGCTTTTCTGATCTCTATCTCTGCTGATTTCTATAGTTTCCCCATCACTCAGGACAGTTCTTTCTATACCATACATACTTTGCTGGGATCTCCTTCAATATATTAGTAAAACAAGTGTATTACAGGGTCTAGATCTAGAGGTAAAAGAGCTTTGTGGCTCTTTTCTGTGGAATGGTAGCAGAATAGAGGACAGGTAAGAAAAGGAGGTAGCTTTTTCCTTCTGACTCCCTTCCCAAGGTCAAAGTAGGTAGAGTGCCTTTACTTTGCAGAGCATTCTTCATGTGGCTGTTACTTATCCTGTTGGGTTTAATTCTGTTTTTAATGAGCTGCACACCTGTGTCCCTGGCTGGCTGCCCTCCACACAGTGGGAAGAAGCAAGGGAGGGTGAATTCCTCCTTCATTCTGAGCCCTAGGGTTTGGAGCTGTGTCTGCCTGTATTTTGTTGAACATCCCAAGGGTAGAAAGTACTCTGAACTTCTTCCCATTATGCTAAGCAACCAACATGGGCTTTGTTATGCAGATGGAGGTTAAAGACGGTGAAATTTCACAGTTATACACAGGCTCACCACAAGCCAGCAGATTTCCCAATTGCTCAATGTGTTGAAGGAAACATGCCTGAGTTTTGTTTTCATTTTGTTTCGTTTTGCTAATTTCTTAGTTAAGGAATTTACTGAAGCTCAACTCTGAGGAGATGGTGGTGAAGATTGCTGAAGCTGTAGCTTTCAGGGATGGACTCACAGTAAAAAATGTAAAACAGGGCTGGGGATTTAGCTCAGTGGTTTCACTGCCTGCTGTGCAAGCGCAAGGACCTGAGTTTGATCCCTGGTACCAAAAAAAAGTAAAACAAGTCATGAGAGCTGTCAAAGATTTCTTTGTGAGGTATTCTAGTAAGGATTGGGGTTCAGGAGGGAGCTGGGCAATAGCATCAGATTTCTATTTGACTATTACCACATATCAAGAAAATGCTCAGAAAGATTCTTTACCAAAAATTAGATGGTACATTTGAGATGCTAGATAATCAGAATTCACTTCAAAGACCACAAGAGCACCTAAAGAGATAAACAATCCCTGCCTGGAGAAGCTGAAATTAGGGCACAATTAAAAGTCTTATGCTGGGCCCTATCTACAGACACATGATAAACATGTTGAAATGCTGAGAGCAAAGCAAGCAAATGGTGACTACTATCTGTGACTCCAAGATCCAAAGTCCTAGAAAGATACTGATTTTGGTTCCTGGTTTATGATTGAATTTGTTTTCACATGGGAAACACTGTAGCATTATCCACATTGAGGAATAGCCTGGAGATAAGGGGTATCAGTCTATGCTGCCTTTAAATATTCCAGTTTGACTTAAGGATTATTTTGAGTTAAAGGTGATTAAGAGGAAGCAAGTGCAAAGCAGTCTTTGCCCTCCTCCTATCTGCCTAAGAGAAGGATGTAAATTTCCCTTTGGGAAGACGTTCCCTCTCCTTGCTCTGAACCAGAAGGAGAATAGCCCTCATCATCAGAGACAGAGAGCCTTACCAAAACAGGTCTGGATAAACAAACCTTTCTAATACAACCCTCATCTTCCATCACATCCCCTTTACCGTCACCTTCTTACCACTTATCACCCGTAGAAGACCAAACCCTTTTTCTTTTCTTTTTCTCTTGTCTTGCCCTTCTAATATTTACTGCTTTTTGTTAAAATGCTAAAGAAGCCCCTATATCAAACCATTCTTTGAGTCTATTTATTTTCTATGAAGGCCTCTAAACTTGTTAATATCAAAATGCAACATGAAATTCAGTTCGTGTGCCTCTTTTTCTGTTTGTCTTTGGTCACCCTACTTCTCAGGCTCCAGTCCTGGAACCTAAAGGCCAGAGGAAAGATTTTTTTCCTTCCTATCCTTACACATCTTATCTCAAATCCATCTCTCTCATTTGCTCTATAGACAGCTAACTCATGTGAGCCATTGTATCAGATGTTTAAAAAATCACTCACTCTTATCTTTTATCAGTAAGCATACATTTTCAATATATTTACTAATTTGTAAATAATATACTTACTTGTAGGGCTGCACCAGTATTTTATATGGATTGTAAAATGTTCATACAAATACAAATATTAAACTTAGAGTATCAATATTCTAACATTCTTTTCCTAACACTAAGGATTGTCATGCCTGACCTGAGTGAGACCCTCTTAGCAAATGTGTAGCCCTCCAGGAACAATAGGAAACCACTAAAAGGCCCCGCTGCCCTCAGCAAACAGAACAGATGTCCAGAAGGAAAATTTAGGACAGGACACACAATCTTCCTGGTACTGAGAAGTCCAGTATTATCTACACACTGCACTGACTGTCCTGGGAACTTTGACCCCAAGTGTTCCACTCCAGATTCCTTAGGATATAAAAACCCTTCCAAAACCCTATGAAAAACATGACTTCTCTGGGCAGCTACTGAAATCATTCAGGATCTCAGTCGGTCTGCATCCAGACAGAATAAATCCAGCCTCTTGCTGTCATAAAGCCTATGTTTGGGTAGCCTCTCATGTGCTGTTTGCAACAAGGATCATCAGGACTTCATCCTACTTTAGAGAACTCCGGTGCCAGAGTGAGCTTTTTGAAGTGGTATTCTAACCTTATCACTCACTAGGTTAGGACAAATTAGATGACTTCCCTTGCAGCAAGAAAAAAGTGTTTTTTCTAGAGGCCAAAAAGCTGTTTCTTGCCCTGTTTCCATCTGACAGGTGTCCTTTATTTGTCCCCCTTTGCCACTCTAGCCCTCACTCATCAGGCTCCTGCAGACTGGATTCCATTCTATTTTTCAAATGCTGCAGCGCTAGAGACATTCCTGTCTCTGAGCCTTCATGTAAGTTAGTTTGTAGGGAAGCAATAATATCTTTTCTTCTACTATTCTAAGTTCTTGGCTTGAAACCTTGTAACATAAGACACATTAACAAGAGGAAAAGCATACAAATTTTTAAACATAATTTTTACATGACATAAGAACCTTCATAAAGATGGGAAGCCACAAAGAAATGATTAAACTGAGCATTTGATTTTTTTTTTTTAAACTGAGCATTTGTATTGCTAGAGTTAATGAGATATGGAAAGTTGTGGAAAAATGTGAAAGGGCAAAGAGCCATAAACTGGGGGAAGTTCAGCAAGGTCTGTGCACTCAAGGTTCCTCTAAGCAACCCTCGTCTTTGAAGAGAAGGATGCTCTTTTTCTCTAGGTATAATGAAGGTAGCTTTCATATAATGGTCTCGATATAGGAGATTAGGGCATGGCAGAATTGGCTGGGGAAGTAGACATGGGCTGTTAATTGCAAGATCCTGAACACATGTGCAGAACAGTTCCCACCTGGACTTCTGCACCTGGACTTCTCCAGAGAACTCCAGCAGGTTTTCAATATGATGGCCTGACACGGAAGTGTGGGATCCCAGCACTGCCTCTCAGGACTCCTGTGTCGAAGTTCTTAAGCTTTTGACAGTATAAAAGGACACAGACACCAAGAAGATCTTGCTATCATGGCTTTCCTCATGGTAGCTACCCTATTTTCTCCAGGGAGTCCTTTTATTGCTTTTTTTCCTTTTACTTGACCCAAGCTCTCTCTGCTGAGCAAATTTCTCCCTCACTCTTCACTTTTACTCTCTTGAATAAACTTGGTCACTGCTTTTTGCTCATTTCATCCAATTCTTTGAGATGAGAAGAATCTGGGTCTACCTTCAGAGGGACAGGAGAGCAACACAGAACTCAGGAATGTTTAATTGTTGAGCCACTTTTAGAAGGAGCTATCTGATAATAATTTTATTATGACCTGCTTCAGAGAGAAGGGTGGGAAGGTTAGAGTCTTTCTTGCTGTTTCTCAAATTCATTCAGCTTGGAATATTCAATGTGCCAAGATGCCATATTTTGAAGTAGCTTGTCTTGAACTGTATTAGTTTGGACTCTTCTCACATTGAGTCCTCACCTGATTAACTTTTACTCCTTTGAATCTCTTCTTTCAAGATTTTTCCTCAAAGAAATCTTCCCTGTAATCCTTCACTAATATAAACCAATTTTCCCTATAGTAAACTCTCATTTCATTTAAAAGTTTTCCTTCACAGCACTTACTGTAGTGGGTAATTTTACATATATATATTTAATGTCTATTTTAAATGTATGCTTATACTTAGATTTATGCATATATATATATATATATATATATTAACTGTATAATCTGGGACTGTATCCTAAAAAATACCTTTATTCCTGATACCTAGAATATTATTTAACACATTACAAGTACTTGGTACATTTTTCAAAAATTGAGCAAAGAGTGAACAGATTTTCTAAACCAACCACCATGGTATCTGGAGACAAGGGCCTAGCCTATCTGAAGCGAGACTTTTCTGTACAGTCTTCATTCTTGTCCACTGTATATCAAGTTGGTATTTTAGCTTTGTGATATGAATATTAGAAGATTATATCCAGTGAATTAGAATATTGGAGAATGCTGTGGGATAAGTCTTCCCCTTCTAAATGTGCTTATCATTTCTCTTATTTTAATGCTGACATTTTTTTCAGGGAGTTGCTGATGCTTTCAGTCCAGATTTCTCTTCACCTCAGTTGCCTTGATTAAGGAGCTTCTAGCATTCCTAAATTATTCACAAATTCCAGACACAGCTGAGGACTAGCAAATAGCAAGTAAGGTAATTGTCATCCAGGCAGAGGAACACTTGATTTAAATGTGTGCATTTAAATTAGTAGGAAAGGAATTGGAAAAGTGACCCCACCCCTTAAGTGCCCAGAGAATCAAATGCAAATGTCTTCCCCCAGGTGTCCAAGTCAGATGCTCCTCATCCCTCTCAAACAGAAAGGGAAATGCCATTCACAGTGCCATCCAAGGGCAGAAAGCCTGACATTCACCGAGACCTCTGTGGAGTCTGGCCAGTGTTAATCTGCATAAGTACGAGTAAAGGGAGCATATTTTGAAATATTGATTGGGGCTGCTTCATTTTTATAAGTATCCTCTATAAGGAGAAGGGAGCCACTATATAATCAGAGCATGTTAGAAAAATCCAGGGCTGAAACCAGGTCAGGAACCAAACAGGCCTTTATTGCAGAGGGGAGTGAGTTGCCAGGCTGCCTCTGAACCAAGGGAAAACAGCAGCTGCTTGGAGCCCTAGCGCGGTTTTTTAAAGGGTTGGGTGAGGGGGTAGGTGACCTGGAGGGTTCCGATTGGTGCAGGGTTGTTGGTGGTGGGGGGAACGTGATGGATTATGGGAAGAAGAAGGCTGACTTGGGCTGGAAGGGAGACATTTTGGGGCTGGGTGACCTATCAGGAGCCTAGTTATTCATTCATGTATTTCTTCAAGTATTACTGTCATACTAGGAGTTTTAGAGTTATGTTGAGATTAAAACAAGATCTCCACCTCATGGAGTTTACCTTCTACTTTGGGTAGATACAAAATGAACAAATGAATAAGCAATTATATGTGTTATAATATTAATAATAAACTGAAATTTAGAGATCAAAAGTGAAAAGGGTAGCTGGATGAGGTGGTACACACCTGTAATACTAGCATTCTGAAAGGCTGAGGCAAAAGGAGTGTGGGACTGCATAACCTTTGTTCCTTTTCTCCAGCCCCATTGTGATTAAATGTGAGTTAATGGATAAAGATGCTTGTTAGTTTTGGGACACTAGATAAAATCTGTAACAGACCTAAATTCCCAAAGTAAACTACTCAACTCCTTGTTTGCCCGGAACTGATGTTCCAGACACCACAATCTATAGAACAAGCTGCAAGTGTCTGCTGACCATCAGTACGTGACAGTCGACCACTAACCTTTGTCCCTTTTCTTTAATTCTATATGTTAACCTCCCCCTCAACCCCCTATAAGAACAGCCTCGGACTCTGAGCCAGTTGCCTCTCTAAGCTATTTTGCTTTGGGAGTGCTGTCTGGCCAGACTAATAAAGGTCTGTTTTATTTTCCAACTTGTCCAGTGTGTTCCTTCCCGGGTGTTCTTCGCTGCAGTCAGCTCCTCGGAGCATTTGGTAAGGCCCTCGGTCTTACAGGAGCTCACAAGTTTGAGCCCAGGGTGGGCAATTTAGCAACTTAGTGAGACCCTGTCTCAAAAAAATAAAAAACAAAAGCCAAGGAAAAACAGAGGACCGGGAATGTAGCTCAGTTTGATAGGCCCTAGGTTCAATCCCTAGTATCCATCCCTCCAGCACAAAATGTGAAGAAGGTGAGAGTATCTAGGTAAGTCATTGATGTCATTTAAAAAAATTGCCAGCAGTAGAAAATAAAAATGCATGAGGCTCAATATGTGCATTCCTTGATATATTGGTCAGCTTTCCTTTTGTTGGGACAAAATGCCTGGCATTTATAATTTAAAGGAGAAGAGGTGTAATTTGGCTCATGGTTTCAGACTATAGTGGATTGGCTCCAAGCAGAAACATCATGGTGGAAGGGCACGGTGGAGGAAAGCTCCTCAACTCATGGCACCTGGGGTGCAGAGAGCAGGGGAAGAGCCCAGAAAGGGACAGCTCAAGGACAAGAAATGGTCCCCAAGGTCATACCCCCATGACCCACCTAGACACAACCAGAAGTGTGCTTTACTAATCTAGGCATCTTTCAAGCCAATCAAGCTGACAATCAAGATTAACATCATAGCTGGACATACTTATATCAAAAAGTTATTCATTGTCAATCTGAAATTCAAATTTAACTGGGCCTCTACTATTTTATCTTTCAACCCTGCATTTAAATCACATCTTGAATAATGTGTAGAAGCTAGGCATGAGGAGATCTGGAGAAAATGCTGTGTGGGTAGGAGATTAGCATGTGTAAAATTCCCTAAATCAGGGAGGAGGAGGAGTGAATGTTTGAAGATGAGGCTGAAAAGTTTTTTCAGACCACACTGTGTAGGCCTTTGAGAGCCATGGCATAGATTGTGAATTTTATCTTAAATTTGATGAAAAGCCATAAAAGAGATGTTTGGGAGCAAGAGAGTCATAATGTGCTTTTTTATTTTAAAAAGATCTCTTTGGATTCAGAGTTGAGAACATCGGAAGTGAGAGTAGTGGAAGAATGGCCAGTGGAGGAGGGGCTCACAGTGGACCAGGCATGGGATGGGGAGGGTTGAAGGAAGGTGGGAGTTGTGGAGATGTCAAAATTATTTCAATATGGTACTATTTTAAAAATAGAGCCAAGAAGAATTACGAGAAGATTGCATATGGGGTACTGGGAAGAGAAGAATCAATAAAAACTCCAAAGTTTTGGGCCTGAGAAACCATTTCAAAAGCTGCTACTGTCAATAGAAATGAAAATTTTTTCTTCAGATTTCCAGAGTGCAAACTCTGCCTTATTCAAGTCTTAGCATCCAATGAATAATCATCAAACAAACACATGAATTAAAGAATGAATGTTTTTCCTTTCAATTTTGACAAACAAGTATGATAGGCTAATTTGTGTATAACAACTGTGTGTTGGACGATCACAAGTTAAATTTCAATTTGTGCAAGTCATTTTGCAAGGGCTGGTTTGACAGCTCCATTTGTTATGCAAGGTCATATTGTTGTAATTATTGTCCCTTAGCATAAACACAGGCCAGGAACCAAGCATTAAAATGCAGTAAGTCCTTAGCATCTAATCACTCCCTTTGTTGCTTGACCTGATCTCTGACAGACCAGAGAACCAGCCTGAAGAGTTGCCTGCAGTCCCCGCAGACTGCTGTAAGAATGACAGCTTTGGCTCACAACGGGAACAGGGCAACGTGAGGAGTAATGTGATCAGTTCACCAGGGAAACCAGAACTTGGTTGGCCTGGAGGACTGGGACCAAGGTCGAGGCAGGCCAGAGGGAGAGAACATTAAGAGAATTGTGTGCAGCCTCGGGCTCTTTCAGTTTAAAGGTAAGATGTGTTAGTTCTGTGATTGTTTGCTCCATAGGATGCTTTATGCAAGACACCATGCCAAATACTGAGAGAGAAATGAGGATGAATCACCAAAGCTGGCATTTATTTCTTGTTTATTATGTATCAGACACTGTATTGAGCACTTTAAAAGCAGTATCTCATTTAATCCTCAGAACAATTTTATGAGTCCAGAATAATTATAATACTCTCTAAGCTGATGAGGCAAATTAAGCTTAGTGGCAGTAATTTGCCCAAGGGCACACAGTAAGTGACAGAACTGGATATTCAAATGGGTCTGATTCAAAAGCCAATTCTCTTAACCAATGCATATTTTGACCTGGTTTTCAATCAGTGAACCTAATAATCTAATTGCTCCACTTTTATTTCAGTATAGGAAATAAGATACATAAATACAGACATTATAATATGAGACATAATGGGATAAATGCTATACAAAAGGAGTGAGCTCAGCATTATGGGGCATAGAACTTCTGGGAATGCAAGGTAGGCAGGATTTAAGCAGCAGGGGTTACAAAATAACAGTAGTAACCATTGAGTGTTTACTATAAGTCAGGTCCTTTACTTCCATTTATATATTCATTCCAGAAAATATTTACCAAGTGCCAACTATCATGTGGCACTCTTCCAAGTATCTGGGGCCTATTAAAGAATGAAACAGATAAATACACCTAACATCCTGAGTCTTGCCTTCTAGTAGAGGGAAAGAAATAGTAAAAAGTAAATGATGCATATGTAGTTTATACACATAAACACACATTTATACATGTAGTCACCTCCCAACACATATTTTTAGATTTTTTAGGCATTAAACAATGGCAAAAGAAAAAGAGGGTAAAAGCTACCCTAACAGAGTAATCATGAGATAGTGCACTGAAGTATCTCATTGGATCTTCATGACAAACCTCATAGAGTTTGGAGGCATTTGCTATTTTTGCACCCCATTTTCAGATGGGGAACAGACCCAAAGAGTTTAAATAGTTGATATAAGAAGGCAATGGAGTCCTCTTCTGGTACTAGATGCTTCTTGGGAGCTGTGAGTTATGGTGCAAAGTCCAAGCCAAGCACTACACCACACAAAACCTGTCCCCAAAATGGCGCAAAAATGGCATCAAGAAAGCCAAGTGATAAAGAGAGGAATCTTTTAAAGGGGTAGACCCCAAGTCCCCGAGGAACACGCAGGCTTTGAAGAAGCACGCGTGACTGAAGATGTAGACAAAAGCATGCGGGTGCTATGAATGCATGCACTGAGGCTATCAAAGGCCTTGTGAAGCTCAACCAGGTTAAGTTCAAAATCCTACAGTGTGTCAACAGCAAGCAGCATTGACTTCCCTACGTTACCTACCCCACTCTTGGAAGTGTACTCAAGCCCACATTGCAGAGGGTCTTGGGCTCTGTCAGGCAAAGGCCAAGATCAAGGCTTGAATCACAGTCCAGGATCAGGCAGCTTTAGCTCTGGCTCAGGCTCTCAGAGGTGCCCAGGCCCCCACAAATGCTCCGTACCGAAGGCCTCTGCCGATTTGAGAACAGAAGACAACTATGACCCTGGGCTGCCATCTGCACAGAGTTGGCATCCTTCTATAGTATTTTTCTAAAAGTAAACCTGAGGTAGGAAAAAAATAATAAAAGGTGAAGAAGAAGACAGCAGTGGAATTGGGATACCAAATTGGGTGTATGGATTCCAGAGTCTGCGTCTTCAATCACTGTGCCTTCGTCACCCCCCAGTAGGCTCTACCCCCTCTGGCACCTCCTCCTTCTTCTTGAAATTACAGCTTAGCACTTGTGGCTGTCAGGCCCTGCTTGAGCTTCTGTAGAACTTGCTGAGACACCGAGAGCCCCTCTGTGTAGACCCAGCTTAGCTGCCATTATGAGGCTCTGTGTGAGACAACAAGAGCTGCAGCAGCCTCACGCCCCAGCCCTGAAAGCCACTTCCAGTGTTGTAGAACCTAATCCGTGTAGCCTTTGGGATTCAGTATTGGTTTCTCCATTTCTTCTGCTTTTCTTTTTGTCAGACCTTCTGGTCTCTGAACCATACCTTTACTTTCCACATCCATGAGAAACTGCTTCATGGGCTAGCAGAGGCCACTGTAGGGACCAACGTTTGAAGCTGGAATATTGCTGAGGATTCAAAGGTTCTTCTTGTCATCTCTTTCACAATGGCCCCAAGTTTAATAGCAGTTTTTTTTGGGTGGGGGGGGTGTCACACTTATTATAAGGCAGATACAGCTGGATTAGAACTGGATTGCAGATCTCCTGTCAGCATCAAAATATGCTGATCTAGAAAGGTTGGCCTTGAGGCCCCTGCCTGTATGGTCTCTAAAGTCTTTAGTAGTGTAATTAATCTGTAGTGTGTAAATGGGTACATTCATTGGGTCTTTTAAGTCCACATGGCTAGACTTGGGAAAGATTGTCAAGCAGTAGATGTTTTCATTCATCAAACACAGTGTTTTGTTATTCAGTTCTTAGGATCTAGTGAAATAAGTACCATACTAGTATCCCCATTTTATAGATGACAAAACTGAGATACATGGAGTCAGGGTTCCTAAGGCTACAGCATTGAAGAGTAGCAGGGGTGGATTATAAACTGCAATCTGCCATAACTCCCTTATAATATTTTCTCTAGATGCTAGGGCACATCGAGTTAGGAGATTCCTGACTTCAGGAAACTTACAGCTGATTAGAGAGATAAGGAAGTTAATTTAAAATATCAGTAAGGAACTATTCTATACAATTTGGATAGTGTGCAGGTAAAATTTTGAGAAAAGACATTCAGGGGCACTGGTGGGGCTTTTCCTCCCCTTCCTTGCATGATTTTGGTCTGTCCCATAGCATCATATGCTTCTGTGACTCATTTTCTCCATATTATTGATCTGGATAGTTTTGATCTCCTTATGGTTCTGTTACAGGACTATACTGAAACATGTCAACGAGGTAGCCAGTCTTACCAGCTAATTTGTTACCATAAGCTTCGTTTATCTACTATTACACAACAAACTACTCTAACACTTAAGGGCTTAAGCAAACCTAATTTTCTATGTCATGTTTTTCTGGAGTAGGAATTTGGCAGGAATTGGCTGAGCTATTGTTCTGCTCCACATAGCAGATACACAACTTGTGGCTGGACTAGATTGGAGAACCTAAGATCCTTTCACTTTTGCTTGCCTGGAAATTGGTGGGATATGTGGAAGACTCAGCTGTTTCTTCATGTAGTACAGCACTCCTGCATATGGTCTCCTTAGCAGGTTATCAGAATTCTTACAAGGTCTCTCCTCAGCTACTAGGAGACGAAGGATAAAGCAGACAATTCTCTTAAAGAACACATCTGGAACTGGCATGACATCTCTACCATCATCGTCTATTGTTAAAGCAACTACAGGCCAGTAAGATGGAAAGGAAAAAGAAGTGTACTCCATCTCCGAGTGGGAGGAATGTCAAAGAATTTGCAGCTTTCTTCCATCCTGCACTCTTTAGTTGGCTTTGCATTAAATTTGCATGAAGGATTCAACATATATCCAATGAAATACTGTGTATCTCTGTTTCACAGTCTTCAATATATTTTAGTGTTCAAATAAGACAACCAGACTTTCTTGGGGGCAATGAATGTACAGGGATTGTATTTTAATATATGTAAATTGTGAATTTCCAAATGGTACTGTGAAAAGAGGTGGGGTATTTGGATTTTCCTTGCAATTTTGGCAGTAGGAGTGACTAAGTGTTGTGATGCAGAGAAGACAGGTTGAGAATCATTGTGAATTGTTAAAGAAAAACTTGAGGAAAATGGCAAGTGAACTACATCTATTCTAAGAGAAGGAGCCATGAAAATTCCCACAAAAAGCAAAATGAGCAAGACTTGAGAAAATAGGCCTCCTAAGGCATTACCAGGAGAAAACCAACTTCTAAAACAGTTCCAGTGCATTGTAGGCATCAGTAAGTACTTATAGGAATCAAATTAGTAAAGAGATGATAGTGGAACGTTCTAAGTCAGGGGCCTCAGAAACAGTGAATCTCAGGATAAAGAACTTAAACTTTTGAAGAGAATTAAATTGATTATTTGGGTGATATATGAACCTATGCTTAGCAAATAGCAGATACTCAAACATTTTTGATTATTTTTATTCTTTACTGGTTTTATCTTCAAAAGTCAAAAACTTTGCTTTGGATTATGAATGGTAATAGAGAATAAGAATGGAATTAGATGATAATTTTACTTTTGTGTGTTAAAGTATAGAGCAGAATTGTCCAACTGAGATTTCTGTAATGATGGAGCCAGTTTATGTCTGCACTGTTGAATTTGGTAGCCAACAACCACATGTGAACATTGACCATTGAAATAAGCTAGTGTGACTGGAGAAGACAATTTAAAATTCAATTTTAATTTTAATTAAAAAGCTTCACGTGGCTGGTAGTTACTATATTGGACAGAAAGATTTATTTAAGGCTCGTATGAAGTGATGTGCATGATCCACCATGGCACTTTGTAATCTTAGGCATATAGTAACTATATCTGAAAATTCACATTTTAGCAAAATTTGTTTATTGAGATACATTAAACGGGTAGAAGAAAAGTTAGGTTTATGACTAATAAATGTAGAGGCCTAAATATGAGAATATAATGCAAAGACTGAATTAGGGATAGTAACTTAGGGACCATCTGTTTGCCCAGTCCAAAAAAGATCCCGGAGCATGTAAGTAAGTGTATATCAGAATAACAGGCTTTGGTTTTTCAGAGAAGTTCAGTTGTTTTCCGGCCTTATTGCAGGTAGCAATTTGAGTGAAATGAGCATTATTTATATTCACCTGGCATAATTTGTTATTCTACTATTTCTGATGGCAGTAATGAAACTGGAGCAGTTAAACCATGTTCTCCAGGGTACTGGTACTACTGCCAAGAGCGGAAAACTTTCATCTTCCAAAGCCTCAATCAGCCAGTTTCTCATCTGCATCCCATAAATCATCAAGAAGGAACAAGCTCATTATCTCAGCACTGGGGACAAAAGTCTTTTACATGACACTGAACTTCTGACTATTGCAAACATGGCAGCTTGCCATCCTGTCTTTAACTGGTGTGTTGGTTTCTTTAACAGTCTGGGTCAGAAGTTCGAGGGTATGGCCTGAAATTTCAATTTTCTTATGTGCCGTGACTTGCAGTGGGCCCATGTCCAAAGGTAATTGGACCCAGAGTCTATGGAGTTACTTGGATATTTTGTAGTTTTAATAGTTTTGAGGAAAGAAAAGTGGGAATTTCTTTCCCTGCAGATATTCTCTCAGAGGACAGGGATTAGGAGAAATTCTGTGCTGTACTTTGGGAAAGTATTTCAATGTTGCTACTTCAAAGACTTAGGTAGAAATTCCCAGGGGTAGGATGTTAAAATTTCTTGAATTAAAAAAAAATCTTCTGATTTGACACATAATAACTGTACATACTTGTGAGGTGTGATAAAAATACAGTGAATGTTTAAATAAAAATACAAATTTATTATAGTAAAATACATTGTCATTAATTCCCTGCATAATAGTCTCTCTTGCTTCAAACAATTTATCTCATTGTTCTTGCCACTTTCTGAAGCAGTTCTGGAAATCCTCTTTTGTATCTTTTCATGGCAGCCTCAATGTCCTGAATTGATTTGAAACATTTGTGGCAATTTCTGTCAAAAACATTACAGTGCACCTCATTGACCTTATTCACCATATCTGGTACTATGAAACTTCTGGCTGTTCTCCAAAGTCAAAATGATCATGAAAGTAAATGTTTTGAATAGACTCAGAACATCGAGGCAGCCAGGACAGAGCAACAAAAGTCACTCAAGAAGGGGGACTTCCAGAACTGCTTCAGAATATGGCAAGAACAATGGGATAAGTATATTCGAAGCAAGGGAGAGTATTTTGAGAGGGATTAATGCTGATGTATCTTTTATTGTAACAATTTTTAAAACTTTAAACATCCACCGTGGGTTTTGATCACACCATATATAGGACACAGTGGTATTCCTGTGCATGTATACAATGTGAAGTAATTAGATTTGGGATAATGCATTTATTGTTGCTTTGTAATGGGAACATTTGAAATCTTCTCTACTGGCTATTTTTGAAACACAACTAAATATTGTCAGTCACATTTTTCCTACTATGCTATGGAATATCAGCATATAGTTATTCTGCCTATTGCACTTCACCAATAATCTTCTTTCCAGCCCCCTATACTCCTTAGCCTTCCGAGCCTCTGGCAACCACTATCCCAAAACAAACAACACAACAAAACAAGCAAACAAACCCTGAGGCCTGTGCCAGAAGCAAAACAACATAATAAAAAAGTATTTTTTTATTTATGCACCTGCCAAATTGTAACTTTAAAATGCATACTAGCCATCTTAAAAGGGACTTCAAATAAAATGATAATGCATAATAAAAATACAAGAAAGTGTAATATAGGAAGAAAAATCCAGGTGCTCCTATCCTGCTCCATTCTGTAGTTCTCTTCTTACATAATAAGTTTCATTTTAGAACCTTTTAAATCACCCAACATAAGATTTCTATGCCTATAGAATTTCTTATGATTCCTAGTAAGTTAATCATATTCCTAGAAAAGATTACTTCACCTCTCTTTCTTATGACAGACCTGAGGACCAGTGGAACAGATTAGAAGATGCAGAAACAATGCCAGACACACTCAGCCATCTCATCTTTGACAAAGGAGCCAAACACCCTCACTGGAGGAAAGATAGCCTCTTTAATAAATGGTGCTGGAAAAATTGGGCTTCAGCTTGCCAAAGATTAAAACTAGACCTGTATCTCTCACCATGCACTAAACTAAAATCAAAATGGATTAAAGATCTAAATATTAAAATAGAAACTCTGAACCAGTTGGAACAGAGGTTAGGTAGAACCCTTGAAGACATTGGTGTAGGAAAAGATTTTATGAACAAAACCTCAGTTGCCCATGAACTAGCACAAACAATCAACAAGTGGGATCTCTTCTTATTAAAAGGCTTCTGCACAGCAAGAGAAACCACCAGCAGTGTGAAGAGACAACCCACAATGTGGGAAAAAATCTTCACCTGCTCTTCCTCAGACAAAGGTCTACTATCTTGAATCTATAAAGAACTTAAAAAGACCAGACCTCCCAAATTTAAAGACCCAATCCGAAAATGGGCATCTGAAATGAACAGACATTTCTCAGACAAAGAAGTAGAAATAGCAAATAAATACATGAAAAAATGTTCAACATCGCTGGTCATTCGAGAGATGCAAATGAAAACAAAGCTGAGATTCCACCTCACTCCAGAAAGAATGGCTGCTATCATGAAATCAACCAATAACAAATGCTGGCAGGGCTGTGGGGAAGGAGGAACCCTGCTCCACTGCTGGTGGGAGTGTAGACTGGTGCAAGCACTGTCGAAATCAGTATGGAGATACCTCAAAGAACTAGGACTGGAAGTCCCATTTGACCCCACTATTCCACTGCTGGGGATCTTCCCCAAAGAATTAAAAGAATCATACCACAGTGATATATGTGCACCCATGTTCATAGCAGTGCAGTTTGTAATAGCTAAAACTTGGAAACAGCCCAAATGCCCATCAACTGGAGACTGGATAAAGAAAATGTGGTTTTTTTATAAAATGGAGTACTACTCAGCCATAAAAAAGAGAAATTAGAGACATTTATAGCTAAGTGGATGCACATTGAGGAGATACTCTTAAGTGAAATAAATAGGACAAACGTATGTAAATACCGAATAGTTTCTCTGATGTGAGAAACTGAAAGTGTAAATAAGGATTAAATGTATAATAGGTAATGTGAAATAGGAAGAAAAGGGGCAAAGGGGAAGGAAGTGGGAGGGCTAGGGGAAAGGATAGAAGGGAATGGGATTAATATGAGAAAATGGAAAAATAGGAACAAAATCTTTGTAAATAGGAAGGACTGGAGGGGTTGAAGGGAGGGCTGGGCAAGGGTGAAAAATAAGAACCAAGAGAGACTATGTAAAGGTGCAAATTTCCAATGATGAATGTCATTATATTGTATACCTAAAATGTACCAATGATTAGAATGAATAATCGATAATGCAAAATAGGAAGAAAAGGTCCAAAGGGGTAGGGGTAGTGGGAGGGGCAGGGGAAAGGAAAGAAGGGAAAGGAAAAATGCTGAGAAATGGAAAAAGTGGAAATAAAGTCTTTGTAAATAGGGAAGGGTGGAGGGGGTGAAGGGAGGGCTAGGAATGGGGAGAAAGTAAGAACCAAGATGCATTATGTAAAGGTACAATTCCCAATGAGAAATGTAATTGTGTTGTATACCTAAAATGTACCAATAAAAGAATTTAATACAAAAGAAAATAAAAGAAATACTGTAAATGGTGCATTGAAGGGTGCTCCACATATGGACACTGAATTGTTACCTGTTCAAGAAAATATAATTTTACTGGGATAAAAAGGGTATAAGAGTGCAAACATTTTCTGTCATATCAAAGGTCAGATAAATACTTTAGGCTTTAGGTCATGTGATCTCTGTTTTTACTGCTTAAACTGGTAGCAAAACCAAAAGCAATATGTAAATGGATGAGCATGGCTGGTTTCAATAAATGTTAGGGACACTAAAATTTCATGTCATTTCACTTGTGATTAAATATTATTTTTCTTTTGATTTTTTTCAATTACTCAAAAATATGAAAACTACTACAACCAGTCTGTTAAAAACAAAGAAGTAAAAATAAACAAACTGAAACAACAAAGATGGAAGATCAGATTTGGCTGGTCAGCTACTGTTTTCTGACTCCTGTTCTACAAGGTACGCACAACATAACTAGAGTGTAAATATCCCATTAAAATTATTTTAAGTATTAGTAGGTGTGTCAGTCAGCTTTTTATCTCTGTGACAAAACACCTGAGAATAACAACTTAATGAAAGAATATTTTATTTTGGCTCATGTTTTCAGAGGTTTCAGTCCAGGTTGGTTGAATACATTACTTTGGCCTGAGGTGAGGCAGAACATCATAGTGCAAAGGTGTGGGGAGGACTGGAGGAAAACTGCTTACCTCATGGCAGCTGGAAAGGAGAGAGAGAGAGAGAGAGAGAGAGAGAGAGGGAGAGAGAGACTAAAGTAGTTAAAGATAAAATATGTCTTTCAACAGCAGGCCTCCAGTGATAGACACGCTTCCTCCAACTGGGCTCCATCTCCTCCTCATAGTCCATCCATTCAGCTAAAAACTAATCAGTGGATTAACCTATGGGTAAAGTTAGTGTCCTGTGATCCAGTCACCTCTCTAGGCCCCACTTCTGAATACTGCTGCACTGGGGATGAAGTCCCCAATAATGAGTCTTTGGGTGACATTTTTCCTTTAAACCATAACGGTATATCTTGGATTTCCTAAGTTATGGAAGACATATGTTCCCACCCTTATATATGAAATTCAAAGTCATTATTTACTCATAGTGAGCATTTTTGTAGGTATTTTTTCTTAAATGAAAGAAAAATAAAATATATTTTTTTTGTACAGTGGAAAGGTAACTGCACAAGATGTTAGATCAGTCCAGGATTTTCTGCTCAGCTCTGATACTAAGCAAAGTCTTATTACACTGGATTTTCTTATTTGTAAACCAGGAATAGTGCTGGCTTTTCAACCTTCATAAGGCATTTATAAAAACCAAATGAGACTGCTTTTTTTAACATATGCTCAAAAAAGATCAAGTGTTATCTGTGTGTAAATTTCTAAGAATGTCCAGAAAGTGCTGGGCCACTATGTCATATAATTTTTGTTAGTAATTATATGGAAATCATACTTCATAAACATATGAATAAACAAATGAATATTTTTATATTCATGTAGCAATGATATGATGAGACAAATGATCTAACCTGAATGTTTTATGTTTTAATGGTAATAATGAACTTGTCATGTATGAATAGTTTAAACCATTTTATTTAAAATACTATGTCTTTTCTGACTTATTCCAAAAGCCAAGATAGCCAAAAAGGATGAAATATGCTTGCATGCTTTTTATATGTTGGAACCTATAATATAGTGGATTTTGGATTGGATTAAAGAAAGACAATAGAATCTTATAGAAGTGGTGCTTTGTAATACTGAATGAGTCAACAAGATAGGAAAGAGGCCTTCTATTTGGAGCCATATCAGCAATAAATGAGATGTGTGTGTGCATGTATGTGTGTGTGTATGTCTGTGTGTGTGTTTGCATGTGTAAATGTAAGTGAAATGACTTGCACAATATTTTACAATGGAAGAATAATTTCAAGGGTAAAAAATGTTCATCTTAAAATCATTCAGTTTGTTCAATTTTAGTTTAATCAATTTTGTAAAAGGTCTTTCTTTTTTGATCTGCAAGAAATAATTCAGTGAAGACAGTAAACATTTTGAAAGGATAAAATTTTGTTTATGTTTCTTAGGAAACCCTAAATGGAGAATTTTAATTAAAATAGATGAGAAACCAGGGAAGCAGAGGAGAAAGACTTCTAAACATATTTTTCTTGTGTAAGGTTTTTCATGTTTGCTTCATAAAAGTGAATTTCCCTTCTGGGCTTTGCAATATAGTTTGTATAATTAATTTGGAGAAATGAGAAATGTGAGGAGGAAAATGGGGTATTTTAGAACCCCAAATATATGCTACATCTGGCTGATTCCAGTTAATTCTCCAAGCACCACTAAATAGTGTAGATGTCATGAATTATGGTGATATAAAGTTTTATATTTCCCACTTCTGACACTAATTTTTATAATGTTGGCTCTCTGGTCACTGATGTTAATTGTTTTAGCTGGTAAATATATATATATATATATATTTACATAATCCTTATCCCTTCTATTCTTATATGTTAACATACTCTTTAATAAGGGCAAGATATAATATAACTTAACATAAGGTAATATAATAACTGTATAACATTTTCTGATTTGGAACCATGACTATGATATTGTCAGCCATGTTCAAGAATTTGACTTTGGGTGAGACAGACCTAATGCCTGTTGTTAATCCACAGGGTTATGAAAGACCTTTTAGTGATGAGTCAGTGCTAACAAACATTTTTCTCATTAGATAATACACTGCAGAGTCTTGGCATAGTTGGAACTAGCTTCAGCTTAATGAGAGAAGACCATCACACAAACTAATATATCAGATTCAAAATTTCATAGTGTAGAACTTGTAGAGAGTATAAAACCTAATGATGCCAGATATGAGTTCAGAAACCTCCATCCACTCTACCCTCTTGTTATATCAAGGAAGAGTTAAACAGTTCAAAAGGGATACAATGTTAAATTCTAAATCCTTTGGCATAGTTTAAAATTTGAAACCAAATTTAAGCTCAAAAATTTTCACATATACTTTTGGATTTCTTTTGTAGATCCCATAGTCTATTGAATAAAGTCAATGTAAAGTGCCAGTACCATGAAGAGGCATTGCCATCTGGTGGGTGAGAAATCAGCTCTGGAGTTGGACTTACCTGGTTTAAATCTCAGCTAGGCTCCCTACTAGCCCAGCAACCTTGGGCATGCAACTTATTATCTCTGACTTGAATTTCTCTCTTTTAAATGGGGATACAAATTGTGCCTTCTGGGCACAATTCAATGAAATAAGGCATAGATAATGCTTAGCATGCTTAAAGTGCTTAGTGTACTAAAAACACTCAATACATATCACTAAATATTTGAGGAATAGTGTAATGTTTTCTAAATGTATTGTTCAGCTTTCTTGTTGTTGGGACAAAACACCTGAAATCAACAAATTAAAGAAGAGCTTTATTTTGGGTCATGGTTTAAGAGGTTTCAGTCCACAGTTTGGTGGCTCAGTGGCAGAAAGGCACGTTGGAGGAAAGCTGCTTATCTTATGGTATCCAGGAAGCAGAGGGCAAGGAAAGAGCCAGAGAGGAAGGGGCCAGTGACCAGATATACAGTGGACCTTTGACTTATGAACTCAGTTTGTTCCCCATGGCTGGTTTAACTCAAGTTGGTCAATTAAAGGCTCAGGCTCCACTACATAGCCTTCAAAGTCTCTCTCCTGTATACAGGCAGATACAGGGTCCTTAGAAAGACATTGGGCTGGGATTTCTCAATTAACCCCATACAGGAAAGAATGTTGTAATGTTCCTTCCAAAATTCTTTAAGGGTTAAATCCATACCTGAGACCATCTGGAAGCACAAGTGGCTGGCATTTGGGTCATAACTCAAGACTTTGGTCGAAAGTTAAAACTAAAATTCTGGTTGTAACCCAAGTTGTTCATGTGTCAGTCTGGTCATAACTTGAGGGGATACTGTAGTTTCCAAGATCATACCCACATGACCTACTTCCTTCAATGAGGCCCTAATTCCTAGTAGCTCATTCAGCTAAGAACTCATCAATGAACCCATCCAGAGCACACCATGAGGGTATTTTAGGCTGGAAAAGTAGGAACTTGTCCTACCCTTGCCTAGCTGATATAGATTTGTATCTTATGTAAAAGGCGAATTCTTTAGACCATGGAGCTGTCAAGGGAGGTCTTGTTCACTTCATGTGGCTACTAGCCTGTTCCCTCCACACTGGGAATGTTGTGCATCTGAGAACTACACCAGCACCAAAGCCACACAAAGGCAGAAGCTTTACCTTTCATTTGCTGGAGGGCTCTGAAGACTGGGTACAGAGGATAACCGTTTTGGTAGGAACATATTTTATTTCACAAACAGCCTCTTTAAACCTTTGTGGCTACATGAACTTTTATAAAGAAGACTTTGCAAAACTTTAAAATGTCACTCAGAGCTGCTCTTTGTCTATAACTAAGCTCATCTTCTACCTTTCCAAATGCAGGTGGTGGTGAATAGGGGAGAAGGGGAATTCAGATGTGAATAGGGGTTTTCCCTGCATGAAGAGCAGAAGGCAATTTGACATACCAAAGAGAGAAGCATGCATAAATTGAACTGCAATTGCAGGCCTGGCATTGTCCTTGGAGATTTCCTTGTGCCTCCATGCTGTTTAGTTCATCTTCGTCCCAGGGCGGGCCTTGACAAGTCATTGTTAATAGAAGGCACCGCCAGAGCTAACCTTCAGCATTTACAACAGAAATCCATTCTCTAGAGGAAATACATGCAGAAGACAGTGTAGCTATGCTTATTAAATAGCAAATGTTCTGTTCTAAGAGGACCAGAAACATTTTCTCCTTTATCTTTCCACAAACAGACTTGGGGGAACTCCTTCATGCCCATGCTGCCTGTTCCTTCTGGGGAACATGCAGAGTTGCTTAGTTTAGTACATTATTTACATTTTCAGATTATTCCTAGGATTAATTGCTACTGCAGCCCAGATTTAATTAGCATAAACTTCAGTAACAGCTTAATATAAATTAAATTACAAGCCAATTCTCTTTGAGAAATATTAGGATGTATTAGCAGTCCCCCCAAAACTAATTAGTTGAATGGATACCTTTCAGCATTATGTGAAGAAGGAAGTTTTGTTTGCTATTGTTTGTAATTACATCCAGCAAATTCCCTCCACCTTCTCCTTTCTTGTGTCTACTTTAGGATTAGCCTGAGAGAGAAGCCTCCTCTGTTTGCCCAAGGCTTTAGGAAAACCATAATGGCCACTGAGAGAGAAACTGACAGAGCATGCTCTCTGCCTTGCTCAATTAATCTTCAAAAATAGTTGCTTGATCATGTCATTCCCCTGCTCAAAAACAAACAGTGCAAGGAATGGGCTTTGGAGTCGAGAAGTTTTTGTTTAAATCTTTATTTTGCCATTGTTCCATTTGAGAAACAACTTCTCTGATATTTGGAATCCAGATGCTGGACTATAGTAATGTGAGGAAAAGAAGGAGAAGGGAAATGGGTCCCCAGGACCCAGCAAGGATCTTAAGGGAGAATTAGAGACCAAGAGGAGAGTGAAGAGAGGGATCACAACACAGAGGTGGCAAGCAGAACTTTCACCCTAACCCCTGACTCACTGTGTAGGAGGAGTGACTCTAACATGCACAGGCATGGTGACTACTGGTGACCCCAGAGTCCTTCATGGAGAAACACCAGTGGAAATGAGTAGTGAATGCTGCAGACTGCAGTGGCTGGTGAGTTATTTGAGTTCAGACACTCTCCTTGAAGAGGGCAATTGACTGGTAGCCAATTTGGAAAGGAGCCAACAGAAGTCATAACTCAGAGCAGGTGTGGGTTGGCCCCATCTAGTGGCTCCAAATGTCAGTGTAAGGTACAACCAAGTTCAAGCTAGCAGGAGGTCAGGGAGCTGTGAGTTCAAGCAGGCAGGAGTCGCTTGTAGTGTTGCAGGCTGAAAAATTGAGTCCTAGCCTCACAGTCAGAAACCAGAAGCAGCCTAAACTTCAGTGGAAATAATGGCCCAGGTTTGATGGGATTATGCACCACTGCCATTATCCACCACTGCTGCATTGCTAGGATCCATCAAGGTGGATCTTTGTTCTGGCTCTCTCTTAATCAGTGACAGCAGAGACATGCCCTGAAATGGACATTTTTCTTTGCTTTTTAATTTTTTAAATTTTCAGAATTTTCTTCTCTTTTTCTTGATTATTTGTTCTTGTTTTTATATGAGTGAGACCATTGCTTCTAGTTTTTTGGCTTGTTTTATTCAGTTCTTGTTTCTATTTCTTCCTTCTTTTCCTCTTGTCTTCTTCCTAAGTTCCCAAAGTTTATGTAATCTTCCTTTGTTCTCCAGCCTTTCTTCTAATCCCTTTCTTTTCTTCCATTTCTCTATTTTTTCCTTAGGTCCTTTTAATTTTTTCACCTGACAGGGGAATATTTACTGTACACAATTTTTTGGTTTGCTTTAGATTTGGTTATATAACTACAAATCTTATTCATACAGTTATAGATGGCAAATTAATAGTTACCACAGTTTGTCACTTTCTAGGATGTGTTTGATGCTATTGTTACTACTGATTGTACTACTTTAGCCAAGGTGACATAGTTATTCTAATCAGTTGTTCTTCCTTGTATGCCAAGAGTGAGATTGCCTGATGGTCATAAACAATACTATAGGCCAGTGCCAAAGAATGAGGGGTTAGGCCAAATAGGCAGGAATTTCTCATTCTCCAATAAATTGAAGAGGTAGGATTTTGCAACAAATTCAAAACCCAAAAGCCAGCTACACCTGGAAGATATCTCTGAGAAGTAGCCATTTCCTAAGGGTTCTTGATACTAGCAATAAAGATATCTACCATAAACAATTTACAAGTATTAACAGAAGAATTAAAATAAAAAAGAAAAAGAAAATGAGAAGACATGGAAGCAAGATGCAATCCCAGACTTCTAGCTCATGAAAGACAAACTCAGGGGCCAGTGAGGTGAAACAATTCAAAGCAACCAACCTGGACTCTCTGAAGTAGTAAAGCAGAAGTAATAAAAAAAATGAATGAGGCTCTAGAAAAAAATCAAATCACAAATTTCTCAGATAACTTTAGAGATGATGAATAATGAAGGGCATAGGGCCGGGGATTTAGCTCAGTGGTTTCATTGCCTGCTGCACAAGCGCAAGGACCCGAGTTTGATCCCCAGTACCAAAAAAAAAAAAATAAATAAAAATAAATAAATAATGAAGGGCCTGATTAGTGAATCTAGAGAAGATACAGATAAAAAAAATAGATGATCTTAGGAAAATGATGGAAACCATGAATGTCCAACATAGGAAAGAAATAGAATCCATGAAACAGATTCAATCAGATATCCAGGAGATTAAAAATTCTATTGAAAGTATATGTAGCAGAATGAACCAATATGAGGATAGAATATCAGATCTAGAAGACAAGATTGCAGTTAGTGATCATGAAAAGAAAGATTTCTTAAAAATAGCAATGGACCATGAAAAATCAATCCAACAGCTGATAGATGATACAGAGAAGACTAACATAAGATTTGACTGGAGTCAAAGAAAAAGCAAGAGATAGCACAAATGATGTAAAAAACCTATTCATGGAAGTAATGGCAGAAAACTGCCCAAGCAGGGAAAAAAACTTGACATACAAATAAGTGAATATACAGAACTCCAATTAGCTATGATAAAAAAAAATCTACCCCAAGGCATATAGTACTCAATTCCAGAAATTCAACACAAGGACAGAATATTAAAAGCTGTTAGAGAAAATAAATCACTCATAAAGGAAAGCCCATCAGAATTATAGCAGACTTCTCAAAACAAACTTTTCTCCATCACATCATAAATCAGATGTATGTAATTAGGACTAGGTATGTCTTAGTTTCAAAACTCTCAAAGGTCAGGAGAGTCCCTAGAAAATGTAAATGCATCATTGTTATGAAAATATTAAGTCTATAAATTTAAGCATTTGCAAATCCACAATGCTTAAGAAATATTTAAACCTGAACATAGGTTGTGAATTTGGCTTTGAGTTTCTGTACATAAATGAAAGATTAGTTGATTCGTCAATAGAGCTTCTCCAGTACAAAATGTTTTCATTTTATATAGTTTGTTTTAACTTCAATTTTATCATATTTTCATGATACCAAACATGTAACTTAAAAGGTTAGCAAAAAACCCACTATTTTCAAATCAATAGATATTTCACACTGTATGGAAAATATACCTCTTTCCCCCAGCGTATTTTTTTCCTTATATCAAGAACATTCTTGACACTGGATCATTTATTACTCTGAATACAGTAAAGAAGAGCCAAATGAGGCAGATGGTTGGAAGATTTAGAAGACACAGATAATGCAGATAAGCATTTTTTCCTGTGACATAACTTCTTGACTATTGCTCATAAGAAAGTAGTAAAGACAAAGATTTCCAGCTGCTATCAGTTATCACTGATTTTCATTAATGAAGCTATTCTTGTAGAAAAACTTCAGAGAGAGGGTTGATAGCAGGATAATACCCCATTTAAATAACAGATGGGTTGTTAGCCATGGTGACAGCTCCGTAAAGGTGTTTGTTTTCAAATCTGTGACCAACCTCATTCTTCAGAGGTGTGCTGATGGGTTAAGAGAGGCCAGTATTCCTGAAAACTGGAGTAAACAGCTAATGTTTAGTAGATTACCTAAATTACCAAATGGGACATTGGTTTCCTTGAAGAATTAAATATACCTCATATGAATGAGTGGGCAATTTTTTTTCAACAGGTAATTTACTCAATTGTAAACTCAGCCAGCATATATTAATACAGGTCAAATCCTGCTGAAGAAAAATAATTTGCATTTTAAAAACTCTTTCCAATTTTTCAGCCATCACACAATTTGTTCACACAATAGCTGCATGCATAAGACCAGCAAACAAATGCTGTGGTTAGCCAATTGTGGTAGATAAAACAGTATTTGATAGGATGTAAAAATGAGTTTCCACATAACTGTACCATTGTTTTGGCCAGAGTGCTGAATGATTTATTTTAGAAAATCTTTTTGTATGGGTCCATGCAAACTTTAGTTTGAAGTAAAAGGCAAGGAAGTCAACTCATTCAAAATGTAAATCATCAAAGGTATTTGAAGAGATTGAAAGAAGACAGCTTTATTTCTTACAAATTTTGTGGATAGATATATTTAAAACAGTAACTGATGCTTCTTTCCCTGACATTTTCTGCTTTACTAACCCTTCCACAATTTTTTTTTTTTTTGGTACCAGGGATCGAACTCAGGACCTTGAGCTTGCAAGTCAGGCGCCGGAACCACTGAGGTAAATCCCCGGCGCTTCCTACAATTTTTTTTCAGTCAGAGTATATAAAAATAAAAAGATTGCCTATTTTTATAGTGCTTACTATATGCCAGGCCCTATTCTAAGCACCTTACATATGTTAGCCCAAGAATTCATTACAAAAGCTTCAATCTGAGGCAAATAAAAATATCACCCTCATTTCATAGATGTTGTCACTGAGGCACAAAGATGTTCAAACACTTGCCCTGGTCACACCGCTCAGAAGACTTAGTCACTTTGACTGCAGAAGCTAAGCTTGTACTGTATTTGTCAAGCTTGAACTTGCATCAGAATCACCTAGAAGGTTCCTTAAATCAGATTCCTGGGTGCCATTCCCAGAGTTTGAGTAGTGAGTGTAGGCTGAGGTCTGAAAATTCACATTCTGACAAGTTCCCATGGGATGGTGAAGTTGTTGGCCTAGAGGGACTGGGTTAAAACTAGTACATTATGCTTCTGTAATACCCATAACCCAGTAAAAGGATCTAGTGGTAGAGAAACAGTTGATCCATTTACGTTTTTGAAAGTCAAGACTGAAGCTTCTGAAAGTGAAGGAAAAGATGTGGTCACTCTTACCTTTCAAGTTCCAATCCTGGGACTAGAAAAGCTTCCCGAGAGAGGGAATGGAGGAAAGAGTAGACATTGGTGGATTCCTGAGAGGGGATTTTGAGTCTATGTTTTCTGAACTCTTCCCCAAGGGAAGCAAAGAGGACAAGGGGAAGCGATAGAGTCCCTAGAAATGCTTGACAGAGTTGAGGAGGGAAGGAAGGCCTGTATCCTCCACCAGGAGGAGCCATGGAAGCTGCAAGCCCCTGGCCTTCTCATCGCTCAGCTTGCTGGAGAAGCAACTGTCTCTGTAGACAGGATTGACATAGCAATCCAGAGTTCCTGGAGTCTGAGCAAGGGACCAATGCAGAAAAATCTTCCTGGAAAGCACTGAGAACTTGGGTATGGCTGGCAGAAAGCAGCTGACTTGATGAAATTGTGAGCTTGGAATGAGGGTGGTCAGCATTGATTTGAATTAAAGGGTGACCAAAAACCCTAATGGGCTGAGTATGCCTTATGGATTCTGTACAGAGTTAAATACTCAAGGACCAGAATCTTACACACTGCTGCCCTTCCTGCACCATAGGAACAATATACCTTCTCGATCAGTGCTAAATTCAGAGACATTCCATGTAAAAAGAAGTAGGTGAGTTGTTCGCAGCATCTTCAGGATTCTTTAAAGGAAACTACCTTTTTGCCTAAGAGATTAGGGAACGAAATTTATACCGACTATGCACGGATTGCTGTGTCAAAATTTAAAGAATACTTATGTAGGGGAGTTCAGTGCTACAGACTGATGAAGGGACCCAGGGGCAGATTTAAAGTGAAATCATGATGAACCAATAAAGGTGACCCTGCACAAGGATGGATGTCCAGAGAGCTCACAGCAGACTTTGGACATGCCACCACTGGACTGTAAAGAAACTTAGTTAGAAAAAGAATAACCAAATGCTTTAAGTTTACAAGGCAAAAATAGCGTAGGTGACTGAAAGGACAGAGAAAGGGAAAAGGGAGCTTTGTAACAGTTTGTTGAGGCAGTTTATCTGGGACTCAGACTTCTTTTGCTTAGGAAGTAAAGGAAATTTCCAGCACTATTAGACCAGACCAGCAAGGTAGTGAGGGGCCATTACTTGGTCAGAGGAGTATCCATCTTGACCTTCGGTGATTAGCCTATGGGTAAAGCTACAATTTGCAAAGAACACTAGACCTTAACTCTATCAAGTTCCAGAGTATTGGGCGTAGACATCCCTAAGCTATAGCTTCCTTTCTTTATAAAATAGAAATAATACCCTTGCACTATTGCCTTTATGACACAAAACACTGCATGTTTGATATGGAGCTGCTACCATAGTGCTTCAAGTTTTTGCTTATATTTCACATAATGTAAAAGACCAAGTTATCATCCTTGGAAGCATCGAAATAAATAACCAGGCAAAAGTGATTCTCGACATTAAAATTTTCTAGTAAATAGAAAATTCTTGATTTTTTTAGATGAAGATTTCTACTTTTGTCCCTCATCTAGTATGTAAGAATGAAGAACATTTTTTTATTTTGAATGCTTTGCAGTCTATTTTTGTAGAAGGCAGATGTATCTCCGTGTGCAGAACCATTATTAAGTAACAGACCCTTTGCTATATTAGGAATAGAAGCATACCCAGCCAAAAGTTGCTTTTGCAGACATGTGTTCCCATATGGCCAGATACTGGCCAATAAGAAGTGAGTAGAAGAGTTTTATGGTACTTCTGGAATGTCTTTTTAAAAAGAGAGTGCAAGAGTCTTAGGTAATTACAGCTTAGAGAGAGCTTTGTCCACACAAGACTTCCCATATAGAAAACACCAATTTCAAGTTTAGGTGGTGATTCCAAACAACCCTCAGGTTTGATAATTGAATAGAAGGACTCAGAGAACTCACAGAGAAAAGCTGTTGCATTCACAGTACAGTTTATTGAAGCTAAGTCACACAGCTTAAAGTTAGCAAAGGTAGGAGATACAAATGACAGAGTCTAAGAAAGACTCACATGCAAAGATTCTGGTTGTTCTTTCCCCATAAAGTCATAGACTCTGTCAACTTCTCCAGGCCACGATTTGTGACAATACACACATGGTATAGGGAATCTCATCTGTGACTTCATGTCCAGAGTTTTACTGGGGCTCCATCTCCAGTTCCTCCTGCAGTTTGGGGCCAATTTCTATATAGTGTAGTCTCTGATTGCTCTGGAAATCAAGACTGATACTATATGACTTCCATACATCATTTCGTTAGACTGTCCATTGGTCAACATCTGAAGGCAAAGACAGTCCTAATATCGGGAGGATTCCAGAGACCAAGAGATCACTTCCCAGGAGGTAACAGCAAGCCAAGTTTAATTCTTCACTACACAGTGGGTCAGGACTTTCCTGGCTTCTTCAATGTGCTGCCTAGAATACCAGTTTGGTGGATGAAGCTCTTGCTGTCACTATTAGGAGGAAAAATCCAGTGTCCTGGGGTTGTTGGAATGGTGTCTAGGAAGGAACCTGGATTGCTGATGATTTCATGTGGCTGAAGTCCCACACCAGCAAAGACTTTATTATGCGAAGGAGAAATGAAAAATCCATCTTACTCAAGCCATTTATTTTGCCCATTTTTTCTTTACAATCATTAAATACAATCCCAAGTGAAACTGTGTTCTTGATTTTCCAGTTTAGAAAGATTATGCCTACTCTCTTGCTTTAAAATGTCCTTATTTTTAAAAAATGTCTCACTAATTGTAAGAGATATGATTTCACATTTCAACCTCCAAATATGCATTTTTTGAGAGGCATTTTAATTGCTTTTGGAAAGGCACTTCTTTGTGAAGGCAAAAGTTCTCTCTATGCTCAGTTTTCGAATGACTCCAAATTTTTATCCCAGTATTCAATGTCCATTATTACTAAGTATATATTTGAGTGCTTTAGACAGCTTAGTTTGTAGAATTTTTACTTTTATACCAAGACTAATATTTCCTATGGTCTAATTCACCACTATATGCTTGTATCAAGAGGCTCCCCTCCCTTCCTCATTCACTGCGAGGGGACCCTTTCCACGACAGGTGGCAATCATTGTCTCCGTAGTCACCTTTCCTTGTTCTTGTGCACTCTGTCCCCATCCAACTGTGTCCTCCTCCCACAATCGCTCATAAAACGGAGTTGTAATAGCTATAATTCTCTTGCAATCAATCAATTGCTGCAGTTAACAAATCGTTTATTGGAGTGTTAACCTCCATTAGCCAAGAGGCTAGGTCATTAGCTGCCTCTGATAATCATTTCTCAAGGTTTATGACTTAAATAATCACTTAAATAATGACTTTTATTCTTTTATCTGGATTGAACAAAGTTTCTTAAGAACTTAAATTCAGGGACAAAATGGGTAATATTCATTTAAAATCTGTGTGGGCATGGGCCCCACATTTTGTTTTAAGGCCCTCCTGTTTGTTTTAGAACTTCCAAGCTAAGATGAAATACAGATTTCAGGCACCCTGAACTTCTAGGTACTTCTAGGCACCCAGGCGACATTTTCAATGAGAACAGACATGTCCTCTGTTGATTGGGGGGTGTAAGTAAATTGTTTTCCTTTCACTTTCTAATTTCTAGTCTGGGAAATATCAGCAGTTCTTACCATAAATTATGGAGCTTTGATGGTTTGTGACTTATTTGTTGCTAAGCAATTGTTTAGTAGGCATCTAGATACTCTTTGACTTAGGATGGGATTAAGTCTTGAAAAACACTTCAGAAGTGAAAAATATCATAATTTGAGGATGCATTTACTTTTTAAACATCATAGCTCAGCAACACAGCACACGGTAGAATGTTGGTTGTTCCCCTTGTATCCCATGGCTGACCGGAAGTGAAGGATCATGGTGATTGGCCCGCATCTCAAGAGAATATCCTACTGCATATTGCTACTACTGGAAAAGATTAAAATTCAAAATTCCAAACATAGCTTATACTGAATGCATTTGGCTTTTGCATCATTATCAAGTTTAAAATTTCCGAGTTGAATCCTTGTAAGACAGGGACTATCTATACTTAATTTTAAGAAGGAAATTCTTAAGAGTGAATTATTTTTGCTAATCTAATATTCAGCATCTCTAGTGATTCAAAAAAGTCATGAAAAGGGGAATGAATTTCACTGGTTTGATAATGCCACATCGTTGCTTACAAACCTTATCAGTTTTCAATTGCATACAAAGGAAGGATTTTATAGGTAGAAGAGGAAGTAGGGTTACTAAGTTGTGGAATTGCAGTTTCCCTTTTTTGAAGGTGTGAATTACTATTTTTATTTCTAGATAGTTTCAGAATGAAATGCGTGCCTAGGAAGCATTTATGAATGGGATAGGGATCAAACTGTTGTTTCTATTTTTTGTACTGCCAATATGCCTTGAAATACATTTTAGACTGGAGAAATGTGTATTTTCTCATTGCATTCTCTGATTCAATCACATACTCTCAACTATACAAGGCATATAAAAATTTGCTGTGGGACTATTAAAACTACTTTCACTTTCAAGGCAGACTGCTACCAGTTTTGTTTTAATTGATTTGGCTCTTGTGCAAAAGAGTTTATCATCAAAGGAGGGGCACAAACCATTCCTTATTCATTTCTGTAGTTACAGTGCTTGGCATTGTGCCTATCAAACATTAAAGTTTTGAAAAATGTTTGCTAAATTCCTCAAATACACCTACTAAATGTTAATCTTTCTTTTTTGTGATCTTTCATGATGATATCTTTATGAAACAGGTTTATTTCTTTTTTCTTACATTTGCCTCATATTAGCTCTTTACACATCTGTTTACTCTGGTATTATTAGAAGCAAGGATGGAGTGTTTCCCTTTTATCCATCATGATTCATAACATTATGCCATGCTTATAGTGTACCATTTCCATATGATGCCTTTCCATTGTAAAAATAGGACATAATACAATGGAATGTTGTATTAGTTTCTTTTTTTTAAATTAAATTCTTTTATTGGTACATTGTAGGTATACAACACAATTACATTTCTCATTGGGAATTGTACCTTTACATAATGCATCTTGGTTCTTATTTTTTCCCCATTCCTAGCCCTCCCTTCACCCCCTCCACCCTTCCCTATTTACAAAGACTTTATTTCCATTCAAATCACCATAACATTGTCTTCTGTCTGCTTCTTACACTCCTTCCTTATGTAAGAAAGGACTCTTGTGATTATATTGGGCCTACTCACTTAAGCCAGGATATTCTCTACATTTTAAAACCTTAACTCAATCATACCTGCAAAATATCTCATGACAATAAGACAACAAATTTGTAAATTCTGGGCACTAAAATGTGAGCATTGTTGGGGTACCATTATTCTATCACTGATATTTAGAAGAAAAAGGAAATGAAAAGATTCCATAATTAGATAAACATAGGAAGCATTAATATGAATAACATGAATATGTAACTTTTAATGCAGAATTTTCTTACTTTTATAAAAAGCATGTATTGGGATTTTTCCATGAAGACAATATAGAACATAATATTCCTTCAAACATTTGGTAATTGTACCACCCACCAACAATGAGTATTTAATGAGTAGCTAGTATTTGTGGCAAAGTCCACAAATACTATGGGGGGAGTGGGGAATGATTCTGAAAACTGACATTACAAGGATCCAAGAAAGGTCTTCATGTAAAGGTGGCAGGAAGAGGGGAAAATAAATCACAACAAAATATCCCACGAGACTTCTCCATAATATAGGCACATTCTGCATGGGGAAAGGACTTTCCCAGAACATAATTCTGAAACCTATTCCAGCAGTTGGAAAGGAAGTCTTCCTTGTTCTCTTGAATCTTCTTCATCCTTCTTTTCTTACCTAAATTTAAACAATAAATGTCAACAGTAGACAATAGTTGGAGGAAATAGATTAGGAATATTATAGCCAGGGAGGGGAGTGAGTAGCAAGGAATAAGTGATATACAACTGGGAGAGTGTTTCCAGAGATAACATATGCAGAGGAAGGGACAGGAACGCTTTCAAAGGTGATAGCCACAAGACATATGTTTACTTAAAGATAGAGACACAATTTAGATATTATAGAATGACTACTTCCCTTGTACCCTAACAACACATTAAAAATTTGCAGTGTATAGTACTCAGGCAGGATGGCCCCAACTTTGAGGTCAGCCTGGACTACATAGCTAGACCATGTCTCAGAAATACCAGAAAAGAAAAAAGCTCCAGTACAATAATAGTGATTTCAGCTGAAAGTATACAGAGAAAGCCTCAATGCCATGGAAGGAGGAAAAAGATTGACTAGAGGAATTTAAAGCTTCTGATGCTTATAGTTATAGGAAACATTAAACCCAGCTGAAGTGCTAACCAGCTTACCACAAATCCTCATCTTAATGGCCTGCTTAAATCTTCCTATTACTGGATACTACATCTTTAGCTTTTAATAAAAAAATTACAGGCTATACCAAAAGGCTAGAAAAACAAACTCTGTAGAAGAAGTAATCATCAGAACCAGATTAAAAAATATGGCACACTGAATTATGCTGACACTGGGATTACTGAGGTGGGCATTTAAAATAGTTACAATTAATATGTTAAGGATGTTAATGGAAATAGTAAATAAAAATGGAAAAATAGATTAGCAATATAAGCAGATAGAAAATTTCACAAAGAATCATTGAAAATAAACACAGTTATACATGTAAAGAATGCCTTTGGGATACTCTTCAGTAGGCTTTACATAGCTGGAAAAAAATATCAGTGAAATTGAATATAGGTTACTAGAATCTTCCAAAGAAATGAGGAAAAAAAGAAACAGGAAACTAGAAATCCCCCAAACTGAAATATAAAGGAGAATATAAACAGAAAAAAAGCTTGAGACAGTATACCATAACATAAATGGAACACAGAAATAGTACTTAAAGTAACCATTGTTGTGAATTTTCCAAAATTAATGCCAGATACAAATTTGCAAATCCAGGAAGATCAGAGAGCAGCAAGCAGAATAAATCACAGAAATGTACATCATATCAAACTGTGAAAAGTCAAAGACAAAGATAAAATCTTGAAGTCACAGGAAAAACAATCACCTTGACCGTGCAGGTGGAAGGATGAAAATTATACCCAACTTTCCTCCAGAAATGGTATAAGAAAGACTAGAGTGAATTCTTGATAGTGTTGGAAAGTGAATACATGCATGTGCATGTGTGCACACAAACACTCACTAAGCTAGAATTCTATATACAGCAATATTATCCTTCAAAAATGAAAGAGAAATAAAGACTTTCTTGGACCAACAAAAATTGAAGAAATTTATTACCAACAGACCACTCCTTCAACAAAGGTTTTAAAATTTTTCCTTTTCATGCAAAGGAAAAATGTTATAGTAGTGAATTGGGGCCTCATTAAAAATCCATGGAGGGGAGAAAGAACATTTCCTCTACCTTCTAATATTCTATAAATGGAGCCTGTGAATTAAAGTGATACAAACAGATCCACAGGAGAAAAAGCAGTTAATTCACGGATGCAAAGCACATGTATGTGGAACACTCAGCGATGAGCTACTCACCTCAGCAGTTAAGATATGAGGCCTGAATACCATCTTGGCAGGTGAAGAGTGGAGACAGAAGTACACTGACCGGGAAAGAAATGACGGTTCAGAAGGTTGAATGGATTTCCAGGACAAGAAACAGGAAACAAAATTTGTAGCAATTTTTGTATATACAGGCATATTTGGTTTTTCTGTATTCTCTAGGCCCACAAAAATACCCTGGAGAGGGGATTTGGAGTAGGTTTTATTCGAGCTCTCTCCTTGGAAGAGATTGTCCAGGAAGAGGATATTGGGGCATCCTTATTTTCTAGAACTTGCTACTTTTAGTCAGGTAAGGGAAGCTACAAGAAGGCTTTTTTTTTCTGTGTTTGTTGGATCTTTTGTGTTTTCATCTTGAAATTATCCAAATGACAAAGTGACAAATTTTTTATTCATTTTAAAAAATTGAGACATAATGTTTGTGCATTTTTATTGAGTACATTATGGTAATTCAAAGCATGTACACAATATATAATAATTAAATCATGGTAATAAGCATTACCATCTCTTCAACCATTAATTGTTTTTGTGTTGGGAATTTCATATTCTTCTAAATTTAAATTTAAATCTAAATTTTTGAAATATAAGTAACGAAAGTAATTCTTCCATTCTAATGGTTTTTTCTCTTCTCCCTGACCCCTAGTCTTCTTAGCCTAGAGACCTCTTTTTCATTTTATAAAAATAAGTGAGAATGTAGTATTTTTCCTTGTGTGTATGTTGTTTCATCTGACATTATGACCTCCAGTTCCATCCATGATAATACAAATGAGAGGATTCAATTCTTTTTATGGCTGAATAGTATTCCTTGGTATAAACACAGAAACTTTTCATTCATTCATTCATTCATTCACAGAAGAGCCTTTGGTTGAGTTTATATTTTTGCTATTGTGAATAGTACTACTGCAATAAACATGGAAGTACAAGTATGTTTTTGGTTTAGTCATTTTATCTCCTTTGGATATATACCCAGTAGAAGAATTGGTGGATCATATGATAGTTCTAATTTTATGTTTTGAGCAATGTCCATACTGTTTTTCATAATATTTATACTAATTAACATTCCCACCATGTGTAAGAGTAACCCTTGCATCCTCACCAGCATTTGTTATTTTTTTGTCTTTTTGATGATAACCATTCAAACGGGGGTGAGATAATATTTCATCCAGGTTTTGATTTGCACTTCTCTGATGATTAGTGTGGTTGGGCAGTTTTTCATGTACTTGTAGGCCATTTGTATGTCTTCTTTGAGAAGTGTCTACTTAGATCACCAGCATCTCTGTTAATTGGATTTTCTTTTTGTTATTCAGCCTTTTGATCTCCATATATTCCCAATGTCAGTCCCTGATTGGATGAGCAGCTTGCAAATATTTTTTCCATTCTGTAGCTTGTCTGCTGATTATTTCTTCAACTGTGCAAACATTTCTGAGTTTGATATAATCTCATTTGTTTTACTTTTGTTGTCAGTGCCTTTGTTATCCTATCTAAAATTAATGCCTAAACTAAGGTCTTGAAATGTTTTTCCTATGTTTTCTTGTAGTCATTTCATAGTTTCAGGTTTAAGATCTCTATGTGTGATCCATTTTGTGTTGATTTTTGTGTACATTGAGAAGAAACAATCTAGTTTATTCTTCTGTATATGCATATCCAAGTTTGCCAGTGCTCTTTATTGAAGAGATCATCATTTCTCCACTGAATGTGCTTGATACCTTTGTAAGGTGACATATTTTGAGGTGGCATAAACTAATTGTCTTGAAAAGTAAATATGTGAGAGCAAGAATTAATTAAAGTAAAACAAAATCATTTACTTTTCTCATTCTTTACTAATCTGAAAAGTACACAAAACAATAACAGCAGTAGTTTGGTTGTTTAGAGCATACAGATGCTGAAAATGATATTAGCAGTGTTACAAAAGATACAAAGGTTGTATTAAGAGTATTTAGTTATAGGGTATCTATACTGCATGTGAAGCATTATAGTGTTATTTGATTTAGTTTATCTAAAATATATATTATAATCCACAGAGTAACTGCTAAAAATAAAAATGATGTACAAGTGATATATTAAAAGAGGTGGCATAATGGAACTATATAAAATATTCAATTAAAACCTGTTTAGACAGAAATGGGAAAGAAGAATCAGGGAACAGAAAAGCGTTACAAAGATGGTAAGTATTACTTATATTAATGATTGCTTAAAGAGTAGATAGTTTAAATACACCAAGCAAAATTAAGGTTCTCAGAATGAATAAAAGATAAGATCAATCTTTAAGTTGTCTCTGAGATCCCAACATAATCATAAATATTCAGATAACTGAAAAGTCAGGAGGTGAGCAAGATATACCATGCTATTAATGATTAAAATATGGTGATTATGTTGACCCTGGGAACCGATAAATCTGCTTGGGATGCCAGTGTCATCACTGAGGGAATATGAGTAAGTTATTTTAATCTCTCTATGCCCCAACATTAAGGTTCAGACAAAAATACCTCTTTATGCATGATTAATGCATGTAGCAGTTCTAGTAGTATAGCCAATTTATAATAGGTGTATAGAACAGCACATTCTTCTTCTGGCACCTCAGAAAATAATAGCAATTTACTTCTTACTGTTCTTCCTGTGTCTTCCTATTTCTTTTTTTTTTTTGTACGGAGATCGAACTCAGGACTTGGCGCTTGCGAGGCAGGTGTGGTGCCACTGAGCTAAATCCCCAGCCCTGTCTTCCTATTTCTATTTTGTAAAAATTCTTTGTTTCTTCTGTCATTTCCTTCTAAAATTTTTATTTTTGCATCTTATAATATATCATTTATTTCTGTGTAAGACACTAGTATACTGAGCAGTGACTGGATAAACTCTAACAGTTTAGATACAGATTTAACAACAAATTGACTTTTGCTCCAAATTATCCAAATGGATTCAAGCAATTCTATAAACTTTCTTCTACTCCAGATTAAAAAAAAAGAGCTCAGAGAATATGAGCAGCTAAAAGAGGATCTTGCAGTCCTATGATTGGCATAGAGCAGAAAGGTTATTTGTGAGTGAGACCCAAGTATATTCTTTAAAAATTAATGACAAGGATAAAGAGAAACTATATAGTCCTCCAAAGAAGTCTGAAGAAACAGGTGAAAATGAATTCCCAGTGATCAATAGTTCAGTACACAAATTGCTTTTCTTGCATGTATAGCTTAGAAAATAAAATTCAAAACCTCAAACTCCCAGTTGCCAAAATGAAAAGCAATAATTACAGGAAGACTGCTACATAATGGTCATTTTAATTATCATGTATTTGTTTCTCTGATATAATTAGTTTTATTTTATTATTTGTTTGAAACATTTGAAGAGGAGACTTTTCCAGCTGGTGTTAGGTCCTGTATATTCTGAAGATAATTATATCTTCCAAGCAACAACGGCAAGAATTCAAAAAGTAAAGAGGATTTGACACTGAACATCTTGTATTGTGAAACAGAATCCAATGACAAGTTCATGTTCCAAAGGCTTTTTTCAGCCACTGCACCAGAGGAGGGCAAAATAAATTCAGTGTTGTTTTTGTCATTGGCAGGGATGATTGGAGGTGCTGGAAGTTGCGCCTTCCCCTGTGAGTGTTACACTGGCTCAATTCTGCTCCAGGTTAAACCCTAATACTGAGCACAATGACACCCTAAGCAGTTATTGAACAGAAGGCTATGGAATCCTCCACCAAGATTACCCATCCTTCATTGGCAGCTAGAGTTTATGATTGGTCTCAATGTTGTTCTAAACTATACACATAAAGAGCCACTACTGTCTCAGTCAGATCATTGACAAGACCACGGAGAGCCAGTGAAGGGCTCGGTGTAGCATAACTCTGGCCATGAAGGAACACATAGTCCATTTTTATTTTTATTAAGTAGGGAACCAATTGCACAGTATGCCACTATGGAACGCCCTTTCTGATCATGATCTGTGAGCAATTAGAGTGGGTTGCAAATTCTAAGAGGGGTCATGTGTGCTTCCTTTACTATACACTCTGGCTGTAGCTACTATTTGGGGGATGCATCTAGGGCTTTGAGAGAGAGCCCCGTGGTAGCAGTTTCTGGAGGCTAATTAAGTATTGCATAGAAAATTATAACCGTATATCTGCTTTAAATTTTCTGCCCATTAATTTGGAGCAGCCCCTTGTTCTGATGTGATAGGATAGTGCAATTAGAAGTAATTTATGGCTCATTTTTGTACCATTTATTGCTTTATGGCTATGGCAGAATAAAACTTCTGGTTGTTAATGAGGACTACTCTGGAAATGAGGGGATAACTGGATGGTAATGCTTTCCATGTGTACTGTGCCTCACTCCAGTTTTCTCGGTGTCTTCCTTGTATGCCGGCCACGCAAGTGACAGAGGTTAATAGGTCTGGTTTACAATCATGAGGGCGTTATATCCTAAACACTGACCAAGCCAGCACTTTTGGAATCCAGTTCCATGTAGGTTGGTTTTGTGCCTTCTCTTTTTCTCAAGCCTTGGCCCCTTCTTTACTTTCCTACATGTTTTTCTCAGTTTGACAGTGGAAACTATGAAAAGTGAGGGGAACAAAAGAGAGATGCAGGCAAGAGCTCTTAGTGGGTTTCTCCTTTATAGGAACATGAAATAATTCTGAAAAGCTTCTACTAGTCTTAACTTAATCTAGACCTAGTTCCATCCCCTACCTCCAAAACATTCACTTTCAAAATACTTTAAAATTGCTAAAATGAGCTTAACCAACTGTGATTCTTCCCCCTGGGTCTGTGCACATTTTCACTGGGCAAAATTGGGATTCTCGTGGCCAGGAAGAATGGGAAGAATGGCTGATGGCTGCCTACCTGCATTTGGCAGCCACAGTGGCTTCTCACTGTGGTTTCTTTGAAAATTCTTGGAGTCTCCATTGTTTCCAGATTGTCATGGTTTGCTGCCTAGGATTCTGGGACATCAAAGCCTTCTTGGTAGCTGATAACTTTGTCTTAATTTCTCTTTGCTGGAGAAAGGCTGTGCTCCATGCAAAGCTAGTGTGGTTCATTTCTCAAAGTACTTCATTGCGTCCACTTCTCTTAAGGTCCCATGCTCAAAGAGTTCCTTCCTGCGGCTCTTTTCTCTCTGAAAATTTGATTCAGGGCCTGGTCCTGGGCTGGGGAGTAAGTATCAGTGCTTCTCCAGTCCAACCTTCTCTGCCAGGAGATTGTCTACCTGTCTAAACTATACTTCAGGTGCAGTTGTACATTATGCTACTTGGATAATAAATGTTAACAAACCAAAATTAAAACCAGAGCTCTGATTTTTAGAGACTGAACTTTAAGGTTAACAAGCCAGAAGAATATACCCAGAATATTTGACTTGAAGAAACTAATCATAATTTGTACACATTTGAAAGAAGGAGAAAGCCTATATTAGACAAGAAACTTGGACTGTAATTGAAACAGGCCACCCAAGGGACATCTGGGTCTAGAAACTTGTCAGGATTAGCAGCATGGAGCATAGCACTCTTATGGCTTAACCTGTGTTTCATGTACAGGGAGGAAAAGTCATGTATGGAAAATGCAATAGTGACTTTGGGCATACAAAAAGAATCAGCCAATGTCAATCAGTATGTTATGGCAATTGCAAGCGGCAGGTGGAAATCAAGGAAACCAAGCACACAAGAAACAATAAACAGTTAACTGCCATTATTTTTGCCACCAGTAGGTTTGGTAATAACATGAACATGTAGATTTAGCCATTAGAATCAGATAGTCCAGACTGCCATTTACAGAGCCTAGACCTACATCCCCAGTCTCACCTCACCTCTCACCATAGATTCTCCCAGTGGTATGTACCAGTCTGTCACAGCCCTGTCCTGGTGTGTGTGTGTGTGTGTGTGTGTGTGTGTGTCTGTGTGTGTATGCATGCTATGTTTGTTTGAGAGAACATTTGCCTGCTATTTGCCTTCCTCTGTACTGTGGATTGTAAGTCCATGAGGACAATGGCTATTGTTGCTTTTATTTATGGTAGCATTTCCCATACTTATGACATAGTCTGGCTCAATAAAATATTTTAAGTAAAGAAACATGTAATAAATGGATGAATGGATTTTAGTGTTACTTTTTGGTCTTAGAAAGAGAGTTGAAGAACAGGGGTACAGCTGAAGTTGAAGCTTTAATTGAATTGGACACAAGGTCAGAATAGAACCAGATCTCAGAGAGAATTGAAGCTGAGAATCCCATTGCCAAAGGGTTCTATGTTAGAGTGTCAAAATGGAGTGACTCCTCCTTAAAGGTGGAGATGTGGAATTAGAGATATTGTTAGGCTGCTAGAAACATTTGCTAGCCTTTCTTGCCTTTCCGGCTTGATCAGAAGGTTGATTCCTTATCTGGTTGGTACCTCCTTGTCCTCTCTTTCTTGTACTGTGAGGATATCATGACTTAGCGAATGAATAAAAAATTTTCAGGTTAAAAACTATCAGGACACATGAGTAAAAAGTTGGGGGGGGGTCCAAATATTCAGCAAGTAATACAGAATGTATTGGATGAATACATGATATTGTTCTGTAACAGAAAGTGGCAGGAACTTCTCTCTTGTGACAGGAATTTTCCCCTTATTAACAAATCCTAGGCTCACTACTTCCAGGTGCCAATATCCAACACAAATGACAGTTGGATTTGTGCCAGACATGCAAATTGAAATCTCTAGATGTTGGCCATCTATATTTTCTCACGATAGCTCTCTCCGAAATTTTTACAATATGTGAAAGATTTTTATCATGGCTGGGTATTGCAAAGTATTCTTCATTCTTTAATACATTCCAAGAAAGTGCAATGTGTAAGTCTTACAGATCAGCCCTTCCCTTTAGGAGCACATCTGCTTTGGTGAATAAAGGTTACATTGCAGTCCTAATTATATGACCTGATGTGGGTCATTTAACCTCCAACATCACCAGTACTTGAACTTGTAGTGTTTACTTAATTCATGTTTGTTTTAAAAATTAAAACAAGGCTTATTTGCAGATTCAGAGAAAGAAATTTGACCAGGCAGGGCCTGCCTACTCTGCTTAAGCCAAGACTAAACTTCTTCTGTTTTCTTTCACCAATATTTGTTCTGTTGGGCTCCTTTACTCCCATCCATCTTTGTTTCTTTTTTTTTTTTCCCCAGAGTCAACATCATTCTTTTTAAAGAAACCCATGTTCTTGCTGGCCTTGATAAACGCAGTGCTGGTATCTTGTTCTTAAAAGCCAAGGATGGGTGAATTTTGGATACAGTCCTTTCTGGAAGAAGTCATAGTACCGCTCCCACCCAGTCTGAGAGGCAGAGGATTTAACAATGATTGAACATTGACACTGGCATCTTAGGATTGAGCCAGAGCTTTCAAACAATCATCAGCTTTCAGGCCCCCAAGAACCTTTGTATTTTCTGTACTCAAGCATGAGTTCTAGTTCTTATGACATTGTGCTCATTCCAGACTCATTTTATTTAACCCAAGAATGACAAAAAAAGATTTTGCATGATATGCTAATTTATACCATTTAAGTTTTCCCTTGCACCACTGGGGTGAGAAGAATTCTGAGAGGTAGCAGGCTCTTGGGAAAGGATGTCATGGTTAAATGACCATGTCTATCCTCAGTGGAGCACGGGGCATGGTGGAAGATGTGGAACACAGCCGCTATTTCCCAGTTGAAATAGTGGTTGGCATGAGGTCAAAGGCTGTACTCACACTTTCTCCAAAGATTGGAATTCCATTTGAAATAGAAAGGTAGTGTTAAATGGGAGCTGTGAATGAATCGAGATTGACAACATTAGTTAGCAGTAGGTAGTCTCCCAGGGAAAGCAGCTGTTTCTTCAGATCAAAATGAATATTTTCTCTATTTGCTAGGAGTAACATTTATCAGTGGATTTTCTACTCATGTTTTATTGGGAAGACCTTAGTAATATGACCACAGAGTTGCAAGGCAAACCTGGAAATGTAGTTTCTGGTGGGATGGCCACCTGCCCAATGAAAACTCAAAATAATTGATATTGTTGAAAATTAGTGGTTACATTCTCACACTGAAGGTGTTTTGGATGCAGAGGAGGAATCTGAAAAGGAAATGTAAAATGTTACTGATTTCCTTCCCAATATCCACTCTCTGCTTCTTCACTAATTTGACCTAAGGTTTTGGTTTGCCATCTACTCAAATGAAAACAATGTTTCTCAGCATCATTTGCAGTTGGATGACTATGAAGTAGTTTGGAGATGTGAGAGGAATTTCTAGGTACAAATTACAAGTTCATAATGTGCTTGACTTTTTATATACTTTTCTTTTTTTGTGTTAAATGTATGCAATTGTATAATATAAAATTTCCCATTTTAATAGTTTTTTTGTGTTCTTTTATACTGGGGATTGAACCTAGGGCTTTCACACTGAGGTATAGCCGTAGTCCTTTTAAATTTTGTTTTCTTTTGAGATAGGCTCTTGCTAATTCACTAAGTTGCCCAGGCTGGGCTTGAACTTGCTATCCTCCTGACTCAGTCTCCCAGAGGGTTAAGATTATACGCATTCACTGCCATGCCTTGTTCATTTAAATAGTTTTAAGTGTATGATTTAGCCACGTTCATTACATTTATTGTGTTGCACAACCATTCATCATTTTCTATTTCTGAAACTTTTCCATTATACTTAATAGCAACTCTGTATTCATTGAACAATGATTCCCCAGTCCTCCTCCTTTTAGCTCTAAGTATGCTTTAATCTACTTTCTGTTTCTATTGGGCTCCATCTGTCTATTAGTAAAATATTGTGAATATTTTATTTATAAATGGAATGATAGAATATTTTTGTGGGCCTAACTTGGTTTACATAACAACATTATCAAGTTTCATCCATGCTTTAGCATGCATCAAAACTTCATTCTTCTGTCTGAATAATATTTTATTACAGGTATATATGATGTATTATGCTTTGTTTTTTTCCATTCTTTTGATAGACACCTAGGTTGTTTTCACCTTTTGTCTATTGTGAATAATGCTGCCGTAAACATTGGTATTCAAGTACTTTGCTGAATCCCCATTTTCATTTCTTGTGGATATATAACAAGAACAATTGTTGCACCATACTTTAATTATTTAATCTTTTGAGAAACTACCAGGCTATTTTTCATATTAGCTACATTATTTTACTTTTCAATCAGCAATATCTAACCAGTACTTACTATTCTGCAACTTTTTTTAAAGTATGGCCATTGTAGTAGGTATGAAGTGATATGTCATGTTTTTGATTTCCATTTTCAAGATGACTAATGACACTGAGCATCTTTTCATAAGCTTATTGACCATGTATATATCTCCTTTGGAAATAATTTTATTTAATTCCTTTGGCCACTTTTTAATAAACTTTTTTTTGGCTGGTTTGTTTTTGAGTTGTAGGAGATTTTTCTATGTTCTGGATACTAACCCCTTATTAGATACATTTTTTTAAAGTATTTTCTCCCCATTGTTGGGTTGTTGGCTTGCCTTTTCACTCTTGATAGAGTGCACTGATGGACAAAAGTTTTTAATTGGATATAGCACAGTTTATTTTTTATTGTTGCTGTTGCTCATATTTTGGCGTCATACATAAGAATGCATCGGCAAATCCAAGGTCAAGAAGATAACAATGTGCTTGATTTTTATGACATAATTAAAACACTTTGTTTTCTTTTTTGTACATTATCACTAAGCCTTGATTTTTATTTAGATCTCAGGAATCAGCATGTCATTAATCCTCCCATTAGTTGTTAACATCACAGCCACATATAGAATAAAAAGCGGTGGTTGGAGATAGGAGCCAGAATCTTGAAGGCTTATTTTAGCCTCTACCAATATGGCAGATGTAATCCATCTTCTTTCCTTTTGGTAATAGCCTCTACTATCTGAGGCTGTCTGGCTCCTTCATTCTCAGTTCATGAGCTACCTGGGAGGAACCACGCCTGCCTCAGAGCTAGGCATGTGTTCTGTAACAACCTAGTTTTTGTTACAAGAAGGATATTTTAGTTAAACCAAGACATTTTATTTTCACCAACATATTGAGACACATTAAAGTTTTGGTTGGTAAATAGCAGATGCTCCTTCCCACTGGACACTAAACCAAGACAATAAAGTCTCAGGCTCCTCACAGGTTTTCTATGCCATAGGGACAGACTGCCTGAGATTGGTGGCAACTTGGAAGACAGAGAATTAGCTGCCCTGGAGAGAAGAATTTGGTCCTGGCACTTTTGTTGAAACTATAAATCAAATCAAGTCTGAAGCATTTGCTACTCTTGAACTTTAATCAATGACTACTCTTTGTGCTTTAGCCAGCTTGGGTTGTATTGTTAGTCACTTACAACAGAGAGAGTTTTGGACACAGCTAGCAACCAGTTACATATCAGTTCATACATCTATGCCTCTGGCTTTGTTTGTTTGTTTGGTGCTGAGGATAGAACCCAGAGCCTCATGCTTGCTAATCATCTATTTTACCACTGGACTTACACTCCCAGTCCTGACCTTCTGCTTTAAATCTGGTTGTATTAACTCTGTTCTTTGGAGCTGGGATGTAAAGACACTGCAAGGAGAAGCAACGATCTCTGAGGTTATACAGTACCTTCCCCAAATCACTGGAATATATAATCATAAACTTAAAATTTTGGATATTTTGCTTTAGTACAGAAAGAGTACTATTTTTAATGCATCAAAAGATTGGCTGGTGATGTTTTCTGCAGATTTCCTCAGACCTGAAAATTTCAATATACAGAAAGGAACCCAAGTCTTTGGGTAAATTACTTCACATGCTCACCCTGCTGAGCCGTGGATGGACAGGGCAGCAGAAAGTGTACCCGACGAATGCGTGCAACCACAGTCAATGTCCTAGGAGATCTGCAAATAATTCTTGACAGAGGAAATTAAACTTGGCTAAAAGAAAGCTTTAGGCAGTTTTGTGATATTGAATGAGCTCTCTTTCCTGTCTCCCTCTTTTTCACTTTTCAAGTTCATGAACTCATTTTCTCTGGCTCAGATTTCATCATTTCCCTAACAGATGGGGTTGTTACCCACATCTTGGCTGGGATGAGAATGTGAGAATGCCACTTCTCTGGGACAGTTCTCTTTTCCTGCAGCTTACACTCCAAACACACCTGTTTGGTTGAGAAGATCACTTCTCACACTGAGGATGCTCAAGTTTCCTTCCTCTCTCCCTCCCTCTCGCCCTTTCTCCCAACCTTTCCTCCTTTTCTAACTCTTAGCTTCAGAATCTTCCTTATTAACTCCAACCCCCTCTTTAGCAGGAAAGGATTTTATCTTTTCACTGACCTTTGGATGGTTTGTGGTGCCCATATGGAATGGAATCCCTTCCAGGGATAACTGAAGGAAGTTACTTTGAAATTTACAAAAAAGACTTTAAAAAAATTTGAGTCTTCAGAAAAAGAAAAAAAATGAATTGTAAGGGATAGAATTTTTAGACAGCCGTTGCAAAATGATCTTAAAAATCCGAGTCCATCTTCATTATACAAATGTTTGCATGAGGACCAGGGCACAACAAAGTGACTCGCAGAATTGTGCAACTAATTCTGGCCGAGTTAGTTCAATACAGACCAAAACTTTTATTGACACCTTGGCTCTATATAGAAAAAATTTCTTTATGTAGAATTTCTGAGTTTCTAGGGATTAAATTATCTAACTAGAATAAAGCCATAGTGTTCAGAATTATAGGGCAGATGACTAGTTTTATGTGAAATATTTTAAACATAAATATGTTGAATTATTTGCATAACTTCTGGCTTATTTTTCAGTATTGAAATTTAGCTTATTTTATTATATATATATGGGCTATATTTTACAAAATACATAATTATTATATCAGTCCTACTCAGTTTGGGTTTGAGTTCCAAAGCAAAGAATATTGAAACTGAAAGGCCTAAAGCTAATCTACATCACTGATTCTCACACTTTGTAAACACAAGAATCACTTGAGAAACTTATCAAGAAAAGTGATACTTTTGGAGTTTATTCAACAGGATTGGGTGTACTAAAGAGAATGCATCTTTAAGAAGTATTCCAAGTAAGGCTGTACATGGGTGACCCTCAGCCAGGTGAGTAGAGAAAAAAGCAGGGAATCATGGACTTGCCCAAGTCAAACAACAAAATTTAACAACAGAAATGAAACTAGAAACTGATTATACCTTCTCAAAATTAAGTGGTGACTCTTAATGCACCTCAAGGTGTCTCAGGTAAAGCTTCCAAAAATGTCCTGGCTGGCCTCCTCCAAATTTTCATTCGCAAAAAAATTCTACCAAATAACAAGTAAAACTTTACAAGTTAGAATGCTTCTTGGGAGATGGAGACTAAACCTTATTAAATAAGTGATCTCAAAGTGCTGTTATTTTTCAGGGAATCATAGAAAAAAGATTTCAGAAAGGGCCTTGCTTGTGCATGCAGAATATTTTGTTAAAAGAATGTTAAATCTTATCTCACTTGCCACTTCTTTATTTTCACTTAGAATTTCAGGAAAGTAACTGTTGATATCTGTGAAATTGAGTTTGAATGTTATCATTTGAATGTGGCTTGATGCAGGTAGGAAAAGAAATCATTTGGAGAAATGGAATATAGGTTATTATTAAACTTTGGGGGTTATGTTATATATTCATGGCTCATTATGAAATATTTTTATATCCCGTTGTGCAGAGCGGAGGAATAATATCACTCATACAAGTTAAGAAAGCTTTATGTTTAACATAAAATAGTTTAAGACCACATGGGGAATCTAGTTTACAATTAAAATGTCCCAGGCAGTGAGTCCCTCATTAAAAACACAAAGTAAAACTTAACTCACACCATTAAAATATCTCCATTCATTACTACAAACATGCACCATCTGGGGTTGTTTCGTTCCTCCCAATTTCTTATTAGCAGGGGAGAGATTGGGACTGACTTCCTCCAGAAATCAGTATGTCTTACATAATGCAAATGCACACTGCTGATTGCAAGCAGTGCTTAATTACTAATGGGAGCCTCTGACCAAGTGCTAATGTTGGAACATGTCCTTCATCAGAGCTTTAAAAATGACTCAAATCACAAATTCCTACTGAGTTTACTTTCCTTAATGATGCTGCATTTTATGATTAGAAAAGATAAAGTTTAATTATTAAATTTAAAAATAAATACCTATTTTCCTTAACTCATAATAATGGTGCCCCCTTTTATGTACTAGGTCCTATACTAACATCATCTCTTTTATCTTCTCCATAGTTGTTTTAGTTAGCAGTACTGCCCATATCTTTTAGATTGAGAGATGGCTCAGAAAGGTAAACAGCTTGCAAAGGCAAAATAGCTAGTGAGTCATGTGTGTATATGATGCTATTTAAGGGGACATTATATTAATAAAGATTTTATGAGGTTGCTCTTTTGAGGTCATGACTATTGAGTATATAAAGGACTAATACCATGACTCCAGTTGCATTAAAATATCTGGGTATCTTGAAGCAGGGATTATAGCCCATCTATATAGATGACAGTCTATCAATAGTGTGGTACATGAATGAGCAGCAACTATATCATCAATTAGTTCAGATGCCATTTGAGAACTACTGCATCCAAAACTGAATTTTAAATAGAAATTCAAGGGCTTTGCATGTATCTTTATATTTGAGAGTCCATGGAGTAGATGATCCTTCATTCATCTTTCATCCATAGTACTATGGTTCATGCAAAGAGGAAAATGCTGTTTTCTCTTATGTTATCTATCACTTGAAAATAACATTCCTAACTTATATAATTTTATAGCTCCTACAGCAGTTAGCACTATGCTTTTTCCTTAACAGTTGCTTTTTAAGAAATGATTTTGTTTATTTTATATTTGGATATTGTATACATTGTGGAATTGGTAAAATGAGCTATATACATTATTCTTCCCTTCCTCTTGGCTAATAATCCTTCTACTTTCTCATCATTTATTTTAGAATTCACAGGTTAGGGAGCACATGCAGTGTTTTTCTTTCTGAGTCTGGCTTATTTTGCTCAAAATCTTGATTGCCAGACTCATATATTTCTGCAAATGCCAAAATTTTGTTCTTTTTTTTTCCTTTAGAGGAACCTCCATAGTATTTGTCATATCAGCTTTATTAATTTATATTTCCACCAAGAGTGTACAAAGTTCTTTTTTTCCTCTACATCATAACAAACTTATCTTTCTTCTTTTTTTTGGTACCGGGGGTCAAACTTGGGACCTTGCGCTTTTGAGGCAGGCAGCAGAACCACTGAGCTAAATCCCCAGTCCCATCTTTCTTCTTTTGGATAACAGTTATTCTAACAGGTAAAAGATAGTATTGCATTATGTTATTAATTTGCAGTTTTCTGATGCCTGCTGATTTTGAGGATTTCTTTAAATATCTACTGTCCATTTGTACATCTTGTTTTCAGAATTGTCTATTCAGGTCTTTTGCCTATTCTTCTATTGTGTTTTTTCTTAATATTGAGTTGTTTAAGTATCTTATATATTTTGGATATTAGCTTCTTATCAAATATATAGTTGTGAATATTTTCCACCATTTTCTTGATTCTATTGGATGTTCCTTTATATTTAAAGTAGTTATTGCACGTTGATATGTAAAGGGTTACTACTTACTTATTACTTAATACTAACATTTTGCCAATTGTTTTCTGGTTGTTTTGTTGGTCCTTTATTCCTTTCTTTCTTAGTGTCATACTAGGTTCTTTTTTTCTCAGACTTGATTTTCTTAGCTCTTATGGAGGTATTTTTGTGTCTGGATAGTTGTTCAAGTTGATGTTTTTGTGGGGAGACTGACTCTGAAGAGTGTTATTCTATGATCTTGCAAATGTTCCCTTTAGACATTGGAATAAATAAATAGACAAGTGACCATTTCCTTATGGGAATCCAATGAATATGGAAATTCGAATATTAAAGAAATTTTCAGTGGATGCCAAAGAAACATTTAATTAAAGCCTCTCTAGTCCTGCAGCTTTTTAAAAAGTATGATAGACATGTAAGTCTACGCATTAAACATTTAAGGCCCATGCTTCCAGGCAAGAGAAGCCTTTCTTGCTCTGCCTGTTGCTGCCAGTCTTCTGGCTCAGATTCTACCTTCCTCGTTACCTTTTCCACATTATTGATTATATTTTAGTGTATGTGCTGCCGAAGCAAGCACGCCACATTATTGATTATAAGTAGCCTCTGATGTATCTCAGCCTCATTATCCTGTCTTGTGACTAATTTCTTTTCTTTTTTTTTAAAGACTTATTTATTTATTTATTTATTTATTTATTTATTTTTAGGTACCAGGGATTGAACACAGGGCCTTGCGCTTGCACAGCAGGCGGTGAAACCACTGAGGTAAATCCCCGGCCCTCTCTTGTGACTAATTTCTAACGACTATAAGCAAATAGTTTGGTTTCCTGGCTAATCTCTCACTTTCATATTTACTATGGAAGGGACCAGCTAACAAAGTTGACACAGATAGAAGTGATAAAAGTCTCCCATTGGAACACATACTGAATTCAGAGTAGAAATGGGAATTTCGGTGAAAATAGAAAAAATTTTAAAGCCAGGAAAAATGCAGGACCCCAACATCTGGCAAAATGAATAAGTTTGGGAAATTCTCCTGATGGATATGATTGATGCCTGTACCCTGAGAGCATTCCAAGGATAGACTGCAAAATACAGCGGGACTGTGGTGGGAATTGGGTACCTTGCAAAGGTCCAGTGCATGGGCCTCTCTGAATACAGAATAGGTGACTTGTTGCAGAGTTATTCAAATGTAGCAATCAGCCTCCAGATATACACACTGTATTCTTCAGTACTGGGACCATGTACTTCCAAAAATAAAAAAAATGCCTCTTACAGCTTAGAGTTGCCAGTTAAGAATGGGATTAGCAAAGGAAATGTGGAATGTGGAAGAGGCAAGGAATAGGATGACTAAACCTGTTCTAATTTTTTAAAAACTATACTCTATTGCCACAGAGTTAGGATTCTTCAAATTGATATGCTAACTTATGTATAGAAGATATAAATTCCTGTTTGGTGTTAATGAGTGATACTTTTAATGAGCCTAAAAGCAAAGTGCACAAAAGTAGAGGAGACCCTAGAGGAATATACATTTTTACTGCTCATCATGACAGGCGAACTTGAGAGATGAGCTTGAAGGGAGAGGGATGCAGCATTTCAGATTGTTTTCAGCTGCTTCAGATCCTGCACTTTATGCTCTGGAAATCACCTTCCTTCGATTCAATCTTTTCTTCTCCATTTCTTCCTACTTTTTAGCTAAGAAAGCAGCTATAGAAAAGTTAGGAAAGAATTTTTTGTTAAAACACATGAAGACAATAATTCTGATTCTTGTTTTTGACTTCCCCTTTCTCTGTATTTTAAAGATCAGAAATAAGATCATGGGAGCTTATATTCCAGAGGTGGGCTGGATAATCTCTTCAGTTTTCCTGACCTCTAAGATTCACTTCAATAATTCTCTAAATAATGTTGTGGTCAGCAGGATAGAGTCATGAAGGAGCAATGGACTTAGCAGGCTAACAGTCTAGGTTCATATTTCATCTCCGTACTTCCTAGGTATGAATCTTAGAAAAGCAAAAAAATCTCTCCATGCCTGCTTTCTCTGCTTGCAATATATAGGAGAATTGGTAGCACCTATATTTTTGAGTTTTAAAAATTAATAAATATATAAATCTATATTTGTATTATTTAATTTAATTTATATTATTTTAATAATAAAAATAATAGCACAGCACAACATTTGGCAAATTACAAATAGCTATTGTTATAATGATATCTGTCATCATTATTCATGACATGCCAATTTGACTGGATTAAAGACATTGAAGGGATTGGTAAAGCACACCTCTAGGTGTGTTTGTGAGTATGATATATGGTCCCTCACCCCTTCCTCCCTGGCCCTATTTCCCTGCTTTGCTTTCTAGTTGCTATGACTAAGCAACTTTGTTTCACCTCTTCCTTCCACCATGATGTTTCTGCCTCGGAGCCACCTGACTATGGACCGAATCCTTTGACACCATGAGGCAAATACACCATTTCTTCCTTTAAGTGGTGGGTATTGGGTATTTGGTCCTAGCAATGAGAAAGCTGCCTAACAAAATACCCAGGCCATCCATCATTCAGACACATTTCTAGATCCAAGGAGAGTAAACAGATATTCAGAAATTGACTCATGAGCTCTTGTTTTGGGGTACTTCCATAAGTACACGATTTCATATACATAAAGAATGCTGGAAATAAAAGGGTAAAGAATTGGATTGATGTGAAAGAAGACTGATGACAGCTCATCTAAATTTTGTCTAGTTCCTGATTTACAGTGAGACTCAAGGTGATTCGGTGATTAGTGTTTTTGGTTTAAATCATCCAGGTTCAGTGTTGATCACATCGACAAAATTCCTTTTGTAGTTATTCTCTTTTTTTTATTCAGAGCTCAGAATGAACTAGGCCTGAGAAGTTGTTTTCCAGAGTGATTGTTTTTGAGATTTAGTTGGAGACATGAAGCCCTGTGTTTTTATTGTGTTGTTAGCCACACTATAGATAATTATTTATTGTATAATAAACAAGTATGGCTTATATACTATTTGGAATTTTTAAATTTCTGAGCATTGAATAAATGGGAAAATGATTTTTGGCCCACTTGTTAACCATCAATGGCTACAGGATTTAGCAGACATGCAAGACATGTAGAGTTGTACAGGTATGAATTCTCCATGGAAAAATCCTACACCTTCTCAGCTGTTAAAAGCTAATAGAACTGTGCTGGGATAAGTGGTAAATCTCTTGTAAAGCATCCCAGAGAGGGGATGAATTTTCATAATCTGATTTAAACATTCTATAAGTACTTATATATAATATGTCTATACATAATCTGTATATTTTTTCTCTTTGTTTTCAGTCATCACAAGGATCATACCAGATGATATTTTTATTATGTAGAGTAAAAGAAAACTGAGGTTCAGAGTTACATAGTGATGAAATGACACAATGAGATTAGAATTTAGGCCTATCTGTCACAAAATAGTTTGTTTTTCTTCATTGGCTTATGTTTCCACAGCATATGTTTATGAGAAATTAATTTTGATTAACTGAAAGCAGCTTCTTCCAATAAGTGATGTCATTGTATATTCAGAGTTTTACTAAGCCTTCTACCTTGTTGCTTGGTTGGATATGAAGGACTGGACTGGGGACTCAGAAGTCTGTAAAGTTGCCCTGAGACAACAGCAAATTGCATGAATTTCTCTGAGAGTTTTGTTGGTCATTAGAAGAATTATTTTCTGGAAGTCACTTAACGTGCACTGAGTTCCTACTATGTGGTGCATTTTGTTATAAGCAAAGAAAACAGAGTAATAAATAAAATTTATAATAACCTTTGATTCTAGAATGTTTTTCCTGTGCTTTTTAATCATCAATGCTTTTACTTATAGACTACTATTTGAAAGCCATTTTCTTGATACTTTTAACACCTAGTTTAAGGAAACTTTTATTAGGCAACTTTAAGTCTAGCTTGTTTACCACTTACTAATTATTGAACTGGAAACTACCAGAGAATAAGAACTTTAGTCATTAAAGCAAGAATAAACAGAATTTCATCTTGTTAGATTGTTAAAAGAAACAAATCTTTTCTTTCTGTTTGTCTTTTAAATACATGCTGTTATAAAATGAGCATCTCAAGTCTTATCTGCAAACATTTCCTCAGGTTGCTTGCATTTGTGTTTTAATTTGTTGCAGCAGCTACTTTGCTAACTTTTCATCCTGTCACTCTTTCCCAGTTTATTCTACAGATGAATTTTTTGTATGTATGTCTGAGCTAAAATACTTATCTCACCAAAAGTGCCTTAACACGGTCAAATAATTGAAGTAGAGAGGTCCAGATTTTTGTATCAGAATCACTACTTACTAGAAAAATAACATGGAATAAGTTATTTAAATTTTCTGGGGCCAAATTACTCATACCTTTTGTGTTTTCTTTGAAATTAAAGAGAAAATAATTAGTGATGGATTTTTTTCATGTTCTAGAACCTGGCATATTACTATTAATTTGATTGCTTTTATTTATACTCTTTTTGGAAATATATTTTGTCTTCTAGTATATGTGCTGCTGAAGTGAGCATGTATCTTTTGTTTTTTAAACCAGTCAGGTCATCTTTGAGTGGTTTAGGATAGGAGTCAGTGGAGATAATGTAAGGAATTAATTCAGTTGGTTTAGCTATTTGTACCTCTTGATATATATAGGACATTTTTCTATCTAGGAGAAAATGGGAGGATTTCAGTTATGGGCAAAGATAGGAAGGCAACATATATAAGGAAAAAAAATGGCTCTCAATACCATGACTAATTTTTGGCTTCTGTTGAGGGAAAGGGAAGAGGATGGTCTTCAGAAATAAATGGAATTGTGTTGGGGTCCAAATTTCAAATGATGGCATAGTTAGGAAGGAAATTTTCAACTTTGTAGGGAGTTCAACAAAATCCACAAATTCTAATGATTCTTCACAGTATCTTGAGATCACATCCAATAATAGAGATCAATCCTTTCATTGCAGGTTGAAGGAGTGTTAGAGATTCTATGACTGGCTTTTTAGGGTAATGCACAAAGATATATGTGAGAGTATGAGTTGCTTAGACAACCAGGGGTTAACTATGGTGAAGGCTTCTGATACACTTGTTTGAGGGCACATGACATATCTTTTGGGACTCTTAAGTCATAACATGAAAAAGGTTAAATTTTGGCATTCAAATTTAGAGGAGCATTATTCTTTCACAAAAGGAACTCACAGAAACAAGTGTGAAACTGAACTGTTGCTCGGTGAAGACAGGGTACACATACATTTTTATTTTTCCTATTCTTCTCATTAATTACAGTTAAAATTCCATAATGTATATCAGAGAACCCTTAAAAATGGAGAGAAGATGACCAGCAACTTTACAATTCAAGGAACACCACAGTTGGTGTACGTTCCCTGGTTTTCTTTCTTGTGCTTCATATATCCCAGACTTGGAACTAAGGAAGGAAGCATCCCAGAAATGTCAATAGGTGCAGAAAACAGAAACAGCAAAATCCTGTTTTCTCTGTCTTCAGGACCAGGAAAGCAGATGCCTAGGATGGCAGAAAACTTTTGGATTCAATCTCAGCCAAATTCTACTGAACAATCTGTGTCCCTCCAGCAGCAAAGCCAAGTGGGGAGCCTGGGCTTGAAGTCACTTAATGAGCGGAGAGATATCACAAGGCCAAGTGGGGAGCTGGGGCTTGTATACTATCTAGAAATAACAAGGGCACTCTTCCCACCACAGCGCTAAGAGAGTCCCATTAAGGAGCAATAATGAGATACTCCTGTTCCTCCTAGGCAAAGGGGCATCAGTGGAGGTCTTTTGAAGCCACAACTCCCACCTTTCCCCAAAAAGGGTGTGTCAAAAGAAGCAAGTTAAAATAAATGTAAATTTAAATAAAGTTGAAATTAATAAATTCAAGTTAAAATAAATTAAATTAAAATAAATAAAGTTAAAATGAAAGGGTCAAATAAGATTCAAAATTTATAATACCCCAAATGTCCAGATTTCTATAAAAAGTGTTTATCATATTAGATCCAGGAAGATATAAAACTGAATGACTGAAGACAATCAATAGATTCCACAGTCAATGTCAGAGATGTTAGAATTTAAGGAAGAAATCATAAAATGTCTCAACAATCAGTTATAAACACAATATAACTAAAAACATGATAAAATATTTAAAAAAAGAAAGCCTCAGCAATGAAATAAGTGATATAAAGAACCAAATAAAAAAGTATAAATAAATAGTAAATTAAAGTTCAAATAAATAGTAAGTTGAAAGGATGGGCTCAACAATAGAGTAGAAGAGACAGAGAAAGGATCAGCGATAGATACAAGAAGAAAATGTCCTGACTCAAACAACAAAAATAAAGTAGACTGAAAAGCAACAACAACAAACCCAGACACACGGGAACCTGTGGCACTCTAACAGAAGATTGAATTTTCATGTCATCGGAGTCCGAGAATAAGAGAAGAAAGAAAGCAGGGCTGAAAAAGTGCTCAGAAGATAATGGCAGAATACTTGCCAGTTTTCTAACAGTATGTAAAATCTAAGTTTAAGAAGTTGAATGAACTGCAACAGGAGAAATCCACACCAATATACAGCATAGCAGACTTTGAGAATTAAATATAAAGAAGAAACCCCTAAAAGCAGAGATTAAAAAAAAGTGTCTTATAGAAAGCCAACATAAGTGATAGATTTCTCATCAGAAATCAGGAAGACTGGAAGAAAGTGTCACAATATTTTTCACATGTTGACAGGAAAGCATTATTAGCCTAGTATCCTACATCCAGTTTAATCAGGAATAAAGGAGAAATCAGGACATTCTCAGATACTGGAAGACTAAAAAGCTGTCATCAGACTACTCATCTGAAAAGCATGGAAAAAGAGGAAATTCTCCAAACAGAAAGTAATACATGGAGGATACTTGGAACATAAGAAAGAAGAAAGAACACAGGTAAACAAAAATACAGCCTAGTAAAATAGATTGCCTGACTTTCAGAGTTTTAAAAATTATGTCTGATAGGTAAGGCAAAAATTATAACCTGTCTAATGCAGTTTTAAAGCTATTTAGAAAAATACACCTAAGACGATGATAAATGGAAAGGGCAAGAATTTAAAGAGAAGTAATGTTTTTATATTTCACTTGATTTTGTAAAATGATGACCCCAAGAGACTATGGTGAGATATGGTAAGAGATGTGTGTGTGTGTGTGTGTGTGTGTGTGTGTGTGTGTGTGGGGGGGGGCGAGAGCAAGAGCGAGAGTGAGAGCAAGAGAGAGAGAGAACCACAACAAAAACCTAACCAAACCAAACCAAACCAAAACACCAACTAAAATAGAGACAGAGAAGTACATTTTATAGTGACAAAAGACATAGAAATTTGAAACATGCATGTAGTAAAGGATAGAGCTACAAAACATGTGTATCAAAACCTGATGGAATTGAAAGGAGAAAGAGGTTCATTCACAGTTATAGTTAGAGACTTCAAACCTTATCTCCCAATAATTGGCAGGACAATCAAAGAGAAAATTAATGGAATCTGAATAGTGAATAACGTTCTTTTCAAGTGTCCACACACCATACCTGAGATCATAAAACAAACTACAAATAGGTTTAAAATAACTGAAATGGCACTGAGTTTATTCCACAAAGCAATTAATCTAGAAATCAGTAAAAAGAAAAGAGGGAAGTCTTTGAACACTTGGAAACTAAGCAAGACATTTGTAAATAATCCTTCTGTCAGCTGAGCATAGTGGTGCATGCCTGTAATCCTGGCACTCCAGAGGCTGAAGTTTGAAGATGGCTGCGAATTTAAGGCCATCCTGCACTACATAGTGAGTTCAAGGCCAGTCTAAACTATACTTTAAAACCTTATCTTAAAAAAATAAAAAAAAATTCCATCAGTCAATGATGAGGTCTCATGATAACAACAACAACAACAAAATCTGATGAGAGTACAATATACAGTAATGCCTTGGTTCATGAATGGTTCTTTGCAAAGAATTCAGTTTGCAAACAAAAATGTTGGGCAAAATTTTGCTTCCATTTGCAAACTCTGCATGGGATAACAAACACACCCATGGCTATCTTCCCCACACAAACAGAATGGGACCATCTTCCCCCAAATCGTAAAACAAATTAAGTTCATAAACCGAAGCACCACTGTATCAGAATTTGTGAGTTATAGTTAAAGCAGTGTTGAGAGAGAAATTTAGAGTATTAGAAGTTATAAATTAAAAATTAGAAAATTTTAAAAATGGGAAAGTTCTCATATTAATACTCTATTGTTCTACTTCAACAACCTCGGAAAAGAACAAACTAAACCCAAAGCAAATATGGTAAGATAAATGAAAGTAAAAGCAGAAATCAATGAAATTGAAAACATAAAAACACCAGAGAATATTTAAAACAAAGGTCTGTGTTTTAAAAGAGGTCAATACAATTGACAAACTTCTAGCAAATCTGACAAAGATAAAGCACAAGTCACAAGTCATTAATATTGCAGTAAAACAGGAATACCACTACTGACCCTACAGACAATGAGATGATTACCAGGGAATACTACAAACAACTCTACATATAAGAATTTGATGACCTCAATTAAATGGGACAATTTTTCAAAAACACAAACTATAAGAGCTCATCCAATTTAAAATAGGTAATATGGGTAGCTCTAAAATTATTAAAGAAATTGAATGTATATTTAAAAAATTTCACAAAGAGAACATTCCAAGTCCAGAGGGCCTCCCTGCAAAACTCTACTAAAAATTTAAAGAAGAATTTAGACAATTCTAAACTAGGCATGGTGGTGTGCACTTGTAATCTCAGCATCCTGGGGGGCTGAGGCAGGTAGCATTGTAAATTCCAGCCTGCTGGGATGTAGCTCGGTGAAAAGGTTCTGGGTTCAATCCCTACTATCAAGAAACATTTTCATAGTCTTATTTTTTTATTTACTTCTTCATATGTGTATTAGTTTATTTATTTTTGGTTTGAGATGAAATTTTGCAGTGTTGCCCAGGGCGGTCTTGAATTCATGATCTTTATGTTTTAGCCTCTTGATTAGGTGAAATTATTGGTGTGTACCTTTGCACCTCACATAATCATTTCCAGAAAATAGAAAAGGATGGAAGATTTCCCCAAACATCTTTAAAGCTACTCTTATGCAACAAATAAAACCATAGGCCAATATTCCTCATAAATACAGATACAAAACATTTATAATATTAGAAAATAAAATTCAACAACATATAAAATGATATAACCATTTTGGTTTTAGTTATGCATTTAAGGCTGGTTTGATTTTAGAGAAATCAGTTAATGTAATCAATCATATAAACAAGCTAGATAAAAAATGGCATGAGTATATCATTGATGCAGAAAAAAACATTTGAAAAAATCGAATGTCTATTTATGCTTAGAAGTATGATAAAAAGAGGAGAACTTCATCTTGATAAAAATATCCCAAACTAACTTTACACTTAATAGTGAAAATGTTAACTCTTTCTTCCCAATGACTGGAAACAGTACAAAGATGCACTCTCATCACTGAAGATTGTTCTGAAAGTTTGGGCCCATTTAACAAAACAAGAAAAGGAAATAGAAGATGTTTCAGTTGGATATCAAAATTTTCTCTATTTGCAGATGACCATACTGTCTACATAGGATGTCCTAAGGAAGCTATAGAGAAAAAAAAACTTTCAGAAAAGAGTTCAGTTGATCAAGGTGTACAAACATAAATAATAAATTATATTTTTGAATCCTAGCAATGAATTCATGGACAAAAAATACAATACCAATTGAAATCACTCAAAATACTTTTTTAGGTGTACTTCTTGTTTTTTTTTTTTTTTTGGTACCGGGGATCGAACTCAGGACCTAGTGCTTGCAAGGCAGGTGGCGGAACCACTGAGCTAAATCCCCAGCCTGTAAGTGTACTTCTAAAAACACAAGTACAGGTCTTATGCACTGAAAACTATGAAGCTCTGCTATAATAAATCAAGGAAGTTCCAAATAAATGGCAAGACAAACTACATGAATGGAGAGGAAGTTTCAACATAGTAAAGGTCTCAACTCTCCCCAACTTAATATACAGGCTTAATGCAATTCTTATCAAAATTCTGACTTTTTAGAGAACAGACAAAATTATTCTCAAGTATTTACAAAAAGGCAAAAGCAATAAAATTGCTGAAATGACTTTGAAAGAGAAAAATAAGGAGAATCAATATATCAAATATAAAACTTATTATATAACTATAGTAATCAAGACTGTGTTGTATTGGTGGACACACAGACAGATATGTTAATAGAATTGTATAGAGAACACAGAAATGGCTAGACTATATAAATATGCCCAACTAATTTTTAGTAAAGGTGCAAAACAATTCAATGGAGAAAGTGTAGTCTTCTCAACCAAAGCTACTGGAGCAATTGAACATCCACAGGGGACCACCACCAAACAGCTACATCAACACCCTGTGACATCAGTCTCACATCTTGTACAAAAGTTAACTCGAAATTTTCACAAAGTAAAATGTAAAATTATGGAACTTTTCAAAAAATTAGCAGAAAATCTTAGGGAACAGGGGTAGGCTATGTTTTTAGACTTCACAACAAAAATATGATCTAGGGCCAGGGATTTAGATCAGTGGCACTGCTCCTGCCTTGCAAGTGCAAGGTCCTGAGTTTGATCCCTGGTGCCAAACAAACAAACAAACACATGATCTATCTATGAAAGGAAAAAACCATAATGTATACATTGGATTTCATCAAACTTAAAAACAAAATATCCTATTAGATAGATGAAAAGACAGTTTACATACTGGGAGGAAACATTTGCATACCAAATATCCCACAAAAGACTAATATATAGAAAAACAAAATAGTTGCACCTGACAATTAAAGACAAATAAGCAAAAATGACCCATTCAATTAGAACAGGACCAAAAATATGAACTAAAAGATACTAACAGCAATTAAGCACATGAGCTGTTCAAAATTACTAACCATTGAGGAAATGAAAATTAAAACCATGACAAACTATCACTACACATCTATCAGAACAGCAACAGTAGTGAGAAACTGGATCACTTGTAGATTGCTGATGGGAACCTAGAATACATAGTACAACCACTTTGAAGACCATTTTAGTGGTTTTTTTAAAGACTGAATATGCAACCATCAATGCCACCCAGTAATTGTACTTCTGAACAATTAACTCAGATAAAAGGAAACTTTCATTTACATAAAATCCTGTGCAAGAATAGTTAAAGCAGCATTATTATAATAGTCCAACACTAGAAACAATTCAGATATCCTAGAATGGGCAAATGATTAAACTATAGTAGATATACACCAAGGCATGCTATTCAACAATAAAAACAAATCATCGATCTATGGAACAACTTGGATTAATCACTAGAAAACTATGCCAAGTTAAAAAGCCAACATTTAAAGCACACAAATTATATGATTCCACTTATATGACATTATTGAAAAGACACAATTATAGAAATAGAGAAGAAATTATTAATTTCTAGGAATTAAAGAGGAAGTATAGCAGAAGGATATGAGTATGCCTGTAAAAGTGCAACAGGAGACATCATGTGATGTGAAAATGTTTTATACCTTTTTTTTTTTGGTACCACAGATGGAACTTGGGTCCTTGCAGTTGCGCAGCAAGCGACAAAACCACTGAGCTAAATCCCCAGCCCAGTGTTTTATATCTTGACTATCAATATCATATTGGTGTTATACTCCACTAAATTTTAAAATATGTTATCAATAGGGCAAAATGATAAAGGATATATGGGATTTCTATGCATTAGTTCTTATAAATGCATGTGCATCCACAATTATGTCAAGATAATGATATGCCTTAAGTTTATAGACACAAGGTGCAACTATAGAACATTTGACCACAGGAAAAGAGTCAGGATATCTGGATTCTATAATTAGATGTATATATTGACTGAATAACTTTGTACAAATAACTTCCTTCATTCATTTGCTTAATAAATGGTTTTTGTGTTCCTAATATCAGCCAAATTGTGGGCAAAATACTGGGGATCATTCATTTTCCTGGTTTTAAATCTTAAATTTTAAAGGGGTGTTCAAATTTTAAAATTGAAAATTCAAATGTCTTCAAAATAATGTAGTTGCTAAGAATTGTTATTAAATGTTAATATTAGTTTATATTTGAATTACTACTTGCTTTGTAAACCCTTTAATTCATAGTTTGGCCCTATACTTCTTTATTTATCCAATATTTAGCAAAATAGCTTTGCATATAACATATGCTAAATTAATTTTATATTGATTTAAGATGTATTAATGATGACTTCATCTTAGGGTCAATAATTTAAATTGTTTCCTTGAACAATTGCCATTCTCAAATGTACACAAAACTTAAACGCTAGCTTTTAAAATCTCTTCCTATGCTATCTAGCCCACCAGCTGTTGTAATTCAGCTGTTGTAATGCTTAAATATTCTATGCTAGAAGCTCATATAATTCAGCTCAAATGTATTTTAAAATCACACCCATTTATAATTAATTTTGCCATAGTTATGCATTTATATAACAAATATCATGTGTCCATATTATAGAAGATAGGGCCTTGGAGAGACCATCAAGCTGCAGATGAATGTTTATTGGCCTGAAAAATCAAATTTCTGATGTTAAAGAGGCCTGGAAATGCTTAAAGAGCTGTAATTCAGTAGATTTTTCTCTGAATTTCAAAGTAGAAACTTTCTCATTGTCATCAATCATTAGATGAACATATGCTTAGGATCTCTCAAAAAGGACAAACCAAATGTATGTATGAACCTCAAATACTTGATAAAGTTGTGCAGCTACTGTCTATTTAGAAGGCAAAGACAAGTTGGCATAGTTTGATCTCACATTTATCTGCCATTTTTTCCCTCAACTATGAATGTGTTGTTTAATACAACTGAATTGAGCAGTTAAAATGTATGCCAAGAAGCTTATGTGTTAAAGTCTGGACTAAACTCAATAAAGAACTCCCTAGCTCTCAGGCCATGTCAACAGGCTCATTCTAGATAACATTATACATCCTTTTTTTTTTTCTGGGTACTGGGGATTGAACTCGGGTCCTTGCGCTTGCAAGACAAGCAGCGGAACCACTGAGCTAAATCCCCAGCCCTATACAGATTATTTTTATTTTATGTATAATAATTGTATAAATTTGTGAGATAACTGCATATGTATATACAATGGGTAATGATCCAATCAGAGTAATTAGCATTTCCATCTCCTCAAATATCTATTATTTTCTTGTGTTGGGAACCTCTGAACTTCCCCTGCCAGTTCTTTATAAAATATGTATCAAATTTTTGTGAACTATAGTCACCCTTCTATGCTGTTGCATTAGAGTTCGTTGGAGGTCAGAAGTAGAAAATATAAGAAGTGGTTACTCCAACAGCAGCCACAAACACCAGGAAAGTTTTGAGCAGTGTTGGGGGAAAAACACATGAAATTTGCATGTACTCTCTCACCTTCCCTCAAGTCTTATTTGATGATGGATCTTGCCCACGGTATTTTTAAGTGTTTTTTCTCTAGTTTGCTGGACCAATAGCTTCTTGTGCCAAACGGTAGAATACCAGGCATCCCTCCTCTGCTTTTCTCTGGTGTGCCCAGGATAAGCAGGGTTGGGGATGGGTTCTCTGGTCTGAATTCTTTCCTTGACACTACTCTTGGCCAGTGTTTACTACTGCTCTACTAGCCTCCAAGGGGTGGTCACTGCCACCTTCTAAGCTGCTAACTACTGTCATCCCTTGACATCCCTAACAACTTGATCTCCCTGTACTGTGTCACTTGCTGACCATATTGCAACCCTCAGATTCTATGATTGTGACATTCTGCTAGTAATGAGATTGGACTGATTCCACTATTTTGAGATAAAATTCTAGGGATGAAGTCAAAGAACTACAGAATTCCATTCCTTTTGTTAAATGAGGCCAGGCCTCACTTCAAATATTATAGTCCTAAAACTTTTCTGAAGGCAGTATCTCTAAACCTCATGAAAATAGATCTACTAATGTAACAAAATACTTCTGAAATGGTTGTATAATTCTTTTTTTGTTTATTTAATTCTTATGGACAATAGATAAAATCGAACTAGCGAGCACCATTGAATATAGCAGTGAAAAGGGGAAAATTCCTAAAAATTTTAAAAGCCTGAGACCCTTTAGTGAAGGAGAAAGAGTCATGTCCACTACAAGTTTTCTCAGAGGTATCACAGTGTTACTTCCTAACACTGCATTAGCACTGTCCTGTGACTATCATCATGATAAAAATGCAATAAATCGTGCGTCAGTTTTGTTTGCAACTTCACAACAGTATATAATCTTTTCTGGAATAAATTACAATTAAAATGGTTAAGATAAAACTTTTTTTCTCTTAAAAGCCTTAAGATTAAAGAATCTGGAAATTTGCATGGAATTTCCTTATTCTCTGCTACTGATGAATGCCGTTGAAATTATTGTTAGGAAAATGAAAGGATATTGATGTTTAAATTTATAAGAGTTTTTATAATGTTCACTGAGAGCAAGTGTCAGGGTTGGTGCTAGCTTTGTTACATGCACTAGTCCCAGTACATTAGTCTATAGTATAATGAGTTAACTGAAGTTCAAAACAACTGGAGTGATTCACAAAGGTAACACCGAGGAGATAAAATCTGAACCTTTTTTAACGGCCCGAAAAACCTTATTTTTCCTCTTCACTGTAGTCTAATACAGTCATCCATTATATAATGATGTTATAGCCAATGACAGGTTGCTTACACGATGGTGGTCCCTTAAGACCAGAATGGAGCTAAAAAATTTCCATCACCTAGTGACATTATGGTTATCTCATTGTTGCAACACTTTGCATTACTTATCTGCTCGTGTTTATGGTGATTCTGATATAAACAATCCACTTCATTTCTAGTATTATAAATTATGGCAATATAATAATGTACAGTATAAAACATTTGATTATAGTAATAGATGACTCTTACTGGTTTATTTATTACACATTTTAATCATTATTTTAGAGCCTAACACTACTTATTTAAAGTAAGATTATCATGAAAAAGTATGCCATGTTATGTTTGCAACAATCTCATACATTGTACACTTACCACATTTCTTGATTGGTCCAAGAGTTCATTGTCAATTGACTATTACCATCGAGGTTTAATGTAAATACACTCTATGATGTTCACACAAGAAAATTTTTCCAGTCACACATACTTTAGAATATATTCATGCTGTTAAGTTATACATGATGTTGTAGTTACCTCTTTCCTAGCATAATTGATAAAATATAACTTAAAAGAGATGGTTAGAATTATTACCAGGCCAGGGATTTAGCTCAGTGGTTCCGCCTCCTGCCTCACAAGCCCAAGGTCCCGAGTTCGATCCCTGGTACCAAAAAAAAAAAAGAATTATTACCATAGGCTATACACTTTCATTTTTCCTGTCAACATGAACAAGCATGACAAACCAGTGAGAAATTGTATGTTGATTTATTTGTTCATTAAAGCCCTGGAGTCTGATAGCTGTAGTTTTGTAGAACTGTACTTTCTGCCCTGAAGTGTAGTTTTCTTTTACTACCAAATTTATTTTAAAAATATGACTGTACTATGCCATTGCCAGGCGATGAACAAGCCAGACCATGAGCAAACCAGATGCCTTCAAATATTTGATTGATACTGACCTTCTATTTCCTCCGTTTTAAGGAAATTTATGATACACTATGCAGCTTCTTTCAGTGGAAATTAAAAGAACACATAGAAAGACTCAAAATCTTGTAGTGTACCCAAAGGAGAATGACTGGGTTTGAGCAACTGTCTAAAATCCTATCAAGCATCAAGAAACTATACATATCTAACTGAGAAATACAGAAGGGTAATGTACTTTTAATCACCTTCCAAGGCTCTTATGTTAGAAAGTTTTAACCTCCTTTTCTGTGATCTAAGAGAACAGAACTAGAGTCTAAGTTATATGAATGTCAATTTCTTCCCACTGGAATAACGAATTACTTAACAATTGAGTCACATAAAATTTGTGTGGGTTGTCCTGTGAATGGAGAGTTCCTTACCTCTGAGGGTATTTGTACTCACTTTTTGGATTGTTATAACTTGGAGAGAGTAGATAATGGTTTCAAAGTGGATATTTTTATTAGGTCATTACTTCCCTCTCCAATCTCCCATCTCCAACTAAAATCTAACCTGCAATGCAGTATATAAATTAGGTAAATATGATACTTCTCAAGTTGGATTAGGGAAGCCGATGCAGCGATGAGGAGGTCTAGGACTTCATGCAACATAACTTGGATGCATTTAAAGATTAACCTTTGGATGATGTATAGTTTGAATATTGAATACCCCCAGCAGCCTATGTGTTGTTTTTTTTTTTCTGGTACTGGGGATCAAACTTGGGTCCTGGTGCTTGCGAGGCAGGTGCCAGAACCACTGAGCTAAATTCCTGGCCCATTCTAGCAGCCTATGTGTTAAGGTTTAGCCTCCAGCATGATGCTCTTGGGAGGAGGTAGAAGGTTTGAGAGGTGAGGCCTAGTGGGAGACTTTTAGGTCACTGGGGGCATGTCCTGGAAAGGGAATGTGGGATTTCAGCTTCTTCCTCATTCTCTTTCTCTCTTTTTCTCTCTTCATTCCCCCTTTCTCACTTCTTGGCCATGAGCTGAGCAGTCTTTCTTTGTCATGTGCACCCACTGTGATGTGCGGCCTTTGCACAGGACCAAAGAAACAGGGCCAACAGATAGTGGACCAAAACCCTCAAAGCTGTACACCAGAGTAAACCTATGCTATTCGTAAGTTGATTATCTCAGGTATTAGTTATTGTTGCAGAAAACTAACACAGATAGGAACTAGGTAGAGCTGAGGCTTGTTATGAGATTATGAGTGAATTAAAACTTTTTATAATGGTGATATTAAATCATGTTCTAAATGCCAAACTGGAATTTGAACAAGGTAAGCATCTTAAATGTTCTTTTTTAATTCTTTTTAGTGAGCTGAGGGAGGCCAACAAGGGGATAATCGTATTTTGTTTAATCTCACTCTTCTTCCAACCCTCACCCACTTTTTGGCATGATAAAAAATGAGCAAGACAAACAGGTGACAAAAAGCCTGGACCTATTTGACCATTACAATACTACAGCTGGCATGCTGTGCTTCTTCAGAACTTTATTCCATGCTCTGGTGTTAGCAGTTGCCTCAGATGTTATACTGTAAAAGTATCATTGTGAATTTCTTTTACCATAAAAGTTTGAAAGGTTTCCCACTAAGTTTTGAAAATTGAAGCTGAATAAGGATTTTTGTTCATGGAGGAAGAAACTGTCCTTTGAAACTTATTTTGCCTAAATGACAGTATTATGACTACTACATGTTATGAAATCAGGCTTCCAAAGGTCTATATTTACTTCAAAATGTCATCTGTAAATTACATATCTTCAAGGATTCTCATAAACTATGTTCCTTAAAGCTCTATGTTGAGCTGAACTATAATACAAAAAAAAATGACAGGTTGGAATTGGAATTTTATTTTCAGCATGGGTTAATGCAGAGTTCCTTCTGAGAACACTGGAGTAGGTAGAATAGAAATTTCAGCAGCTGCCACAGCTTAAAATGCTTTGCCCAGTCAAGTTTGATTCTCTGGAGCATGATTGGTTTTCTGCAAATTAAGTTTTTAACATTCTGGATGACCCATTCATATCTGTGGGAGTCCTCCCTCAAGAGTTTTGGGATCAATTTAGCTACACTGTATTATTTTAATAGGAGAAACCTTACTCCTCTGTATTGACGAGTAATATTTTTCCAAATAGAAAATAACAAGAGTGTGGTCTACACTTACTGTTTAACAAATATTTAACTAATGTATTGATATCAAACTAGGTATTGGTTCATTTTCCCTGTCCTAATGGAATTTAATTCCACAAGTGTTTATTTTATTAAAATTGTAAATGAGTGTATATGTTATTTTTCCATATACTTTAAATTTCTCTTGACATTGGATTTAATTAGCCAAAAAAGAAAAATGACTCATTAATTTACAAAATAGAAACTGCGTAATGAAATTTCTAAGCCCTTTATTCTTGGGAATTATTTTTTCCTCTCTCTATAATAGATATTATTAAATTATATTCACTCAGACCTATGATAATTCAGCTGATAATTATCTAGCAAATATTTTTTCCTACAATGTGGGCACTAATATGATAAGAACTGTTACCATGTATGAAATATGTATCTTTGATTATATGTATATATTATCTAATTAAGCCACCAAAATGATTACAGTAAATCCTATTACCCCATTATATGGATAAATATTCAAGCATCATGAAACTTACCCCAAATCATACAACCACCAGAATTAGTTCTGCACAGCGCTAAAATTCAAGCTCTTTTCATTGTGCTGTACTCTTTCATTGCTCTTCTAATGCCTTTGGGATCAATCAGGCTCTTGGCCTGAGAAGATGTGATTGTTATTCAATTATTCATTATGTCACTGAAGGGCAAGATTCAGATGTGTTGGATCAAAATCAATCCAAGTTCAGAATATTCCAGAGAGAAATCCTACATTGCCTAATGACCTGCAGAAAAAAAATCTGCTTTTAATGTTTTCTAGTGGTGATGAGAAAGCCATAAAGCATACTGTATTCATAGAGTGTTATTGGGAGAATTTGCTTGACTTGCTTTGCTAGAGTTTGTTTAAGCCACAGGGAGATCCTGTCTATGGAAAATAACCTTTTCTTCCAGTCAAGGAACAGGAATATTTTTAGATCACCTATTGAAAACTCTTGGCCACCTCCATGTAGTACAACTGTTTTTGGAAGCTGAGGGTTTATCTATCAGAAAGGACTTCCCAAAATAAAGTGGTCAGTACCTGATTGTGTGATTCTACCTTTGGAAAATATCTCCGTATTGACATAAGAATTTTGTCTCTTAATCCTGTGTAATTTATCAACTTAATTTAGTACAGTTAGTGTGAATTATCTCTTATGGATAGATGTTACTTTATGAATTACTTGGTTTATAATGAGCTTTCTTCCAATGATCAGAGGGACTGATGTTGCTTTCTGTGAGCTTTCATCTTTGCCATCAATACAGCAAATTGCCAAATCATGCACATGGCCTCATACAACTTCCAAGTCACCAGGGAATAGAAGAGAAGAGACAGACTGGAGAGGAAAAATACACTAAGGAGTAGTATTTTTAAGGTTCTGATTTTGAGCAATGCCTTTCCATAACAAATAGAAGTCAATTAAAAATTTGTATGACTAAACTCAATTCTTCACTTCTGTCCTCAAGTTAGGGATATTTGAATCTTAACTGAAAAAGCAAACAATTTTTTATCTGAAAAAAAGATCAAAGCAAAGAGCTCCATTAGTGATTTCAGGATACTGTCCTGATATTTTTCTTTCTTAACTGCATTTCCTCATTGGATCATATTTATTCCTCAATTGGCCTCCTAGCATTCTGGAAAAGCACAGAGGTGGCCATTCTGAAAGTACTGCAGCCTTAATCAACAGTCTAGGCGATACAGGTAAAACAATACACAATGACAAAGGCATCTACCTTGACCACACACCAAGCTCTGGATTTTGCATCAGGCTGGGCATTTATTTTAGGAGTTGGCATTTGATAGATACTATTTAGAGTCCGTGGATATATTTGTTTGATTTTAGCACTTTAGGTTTATTTATTTATTGAGTTAACTCAAGAGGTAGCTATTACTATAATTAGCCCTAACATACAGATGGAGAAAGTACACTTAAGTAGTGTTAAAACATTCTTCCCAAAGTTTTACTTTTTCTTTTTAATTTTAATTTTTCTATTAGCACATGTTTGAAGTACAAAATGATTGTCGTCCTCTTGGGGAGTTGGTGCATGTACATAATGCACCTTCTTTTTGAACCCCCTCCTCTCCCAAATCTCTCCATCACTTGATCTTTTTCCCATTTAAGAAAGATCTATCTTTCTACTTCCTATCATCTATCTTTGATTTTGCTCTTTATTTATATTTTGGGTTTCTCATATAAGAGAGAGCATGAAATGTTTAAGCTTGTATGTCTGATTTATTTCATTTAAGTTTTTAAAACTTGAAAGTTAATCCATTACCCACATTTACATACAGCTGATTATATTTTAAGGAAGATCGCATGAAGATATCATCAGAAAAGTGGCAATGGAAATATAGTTTGTGTACCACATTGATTTGACTAGTTGTTAGCTATGGGGTAATAGTTTTGTTCAAAATTAGTTAAATCTTACAGGAAAAAAATATGCAAACTTCCTTTTTGTAACATTTAAGCTATCAAGTATTTGATCTCCAAACATCTTTCCCAAGTTAATTTTTTAACATCCCTGCATACAATGCCACTTTAGCTCAGAGTTGCAATGAAATACTATTATTAATGTGTCACTTATGTCATACTTTGTGCCTATGTTCATGGTGCCACTTATGTAAATCATTCTTACCCTTAAATGCTAATGTACCACTTTCTCTGTGAGATCTCTTTGACATTTAGTCAGAATTAAAAGTTCTCTCATTTGGATGCTTTCATCAAGTTATGTGTATAATCATGCCACCATTTTGTATTTGAGTTTGTAATATTGCAAATTCTTGGAAGGCCAGTTATTTTTCTCACCCAACTGTAGATTTCCAAACATTCTTATTAGTTTCAAATGAGACAGAATAAGGGCAAAATATGAGTTAACTGAGTAGAAAATGGAGACATGAATTTTTTCACTTAGTCATTAAAGGGAGAAAGAACTTTATAAAAGAGAACACAGGTAGCATGATTTCCTCCATCTCCAATATCCTTGAAAATAAAGATTTCCTCTTCTCCATTTGCTTTGTGAAAATAATTATTGAGAAGCTTTTGCTTTGTGAATGAAATTTAATTACATGCTAGTAATTTCTTGGAAGAGGCAAAAGTTTACTGGGTCCCCTGATACTGATTAGTATTTGGATCCCTCATGCAATCACGCTCATGACCCCAAATGTGAACACTATTGTGCTCCTTGATAATTGGATCTGTGTTCAGAGTTTGATATACTTGCCCAAGAGAATTGGTTTAAAGTGAGAAGCAAAGTTTAAAATGGTAAAAGTAGAAGAAGTAAATTAGGAGGATAGATTTTTTTTTTTAGTTGTTAATTGAATCATTAAAAATGCCATTTTGAAACAGGGCAGGTAGTGTGTATTAATTGCAGGCATTAAAAAGAGCAATAAATGTTACAGCACCTCTTTAGCCATGAGTGTTGAGAGCCGTTAACAGAATTTTACAAAGGGGAGAGTCAACCAGATGTATTCAGTGAGCATTTGTAATGCTTGCCTTGTGCCTGGCAGTGTCATGGGTTGAAGAAATCTTACACTAAAAGAGATTGAAATCTGTTGTGGGAGACAACACATTAAAAGTAAGAGGGGTATGCATAGAATCAGAGAGGAGGAAGCAAATACTCTCCCTGAAGAAATCTTTGAAGGGTTCACCTGGCAGGTGGTCTCTAAGCATTATTTTAAAACATGAGTTTGTCTGGCTAAAAAGTGGAGCAGAGCATTTTGCACAAAAGGTCCAGCCTACTTACAGATAAGACCATGGAGGCCCTAGGGCATGTGCTGGCTCAGGAACAGTGAATAACACAATACAGCAAGATGGAGTATTGGGGTGATCCCAGGAATGAGGTAAGATAAGTTGATGGTGAAGAGTCTTCTAGATGATGACAAGGTTTGAACATTATTACAGGCAACAGAAACTTTAAAACGGCATTCGGTGCAGGGTATGGGGTTAATGTGACCATATGCCGTCATACCTTATAAGAATTTTTTCATTTTACTTACCAAGAAATAAACTCAGAAACGTGGCTAGAAAAATCTAAATCAAAAGAAATTCTCAATGCTTTAAGGCTAGATTCACCATCAACAAGTGGTGGCAGTAGTGTCACTTGAGCCTCTCTTTAGAGAAAGATAATTAAATCCAGTCCCTGAGTGTGTTTGCCATTCTCATCCACCTTTCCCTATAAGTACAGATTGTAAACTTTCTGGAAAATTATCTCTGCAATTAAAATTCTAGAGTCAATTAGTGTTAAATTATTTAAACTTGAATAATTGCCTAACAACTAGTAATTGTGGACTTAGGATACTTTTACAGAGTTAAACTTAAGGACTCTGAGAAGTCATGAAGATTGCCTGAAGTTTTTCCCCCTGCTCAATCCTTTTGTGTATATACGACTGCAAATCCAAAGTGGAAGGAGAGCGATGAGTCTTTTCTGGAAGGTGAGTAGAAAGACCAATATGCCGAGGAGGATGTAATCATGAAAACTGTGTGAAGTGCAAATTTCTCCTTCTAGTGTATGAAATAGGCCACATCCCTCAACACAAAGGGTTGACGGGCTGGGAATGAGCAGCTCAGTTAGCAACTCCTCCCTCTTGGTCAGTCAGTGATTTTTCAAAAGAATCTATTCTTTTTTTTGCCCCTAGTCCCTTCAGCTAAGCAGATAATTCATTTTTTTCTCTCCTTCTATAATTTTTGTCAAGCACCTTTTCTTTTTTGTATCATGTTTGACTCATAATAAGCACTATTTATCATGAGCTTCCATTAGAAAGAACAGGAAAGTTCTGGCAGGGTTAAAAGTTGTCTTCCTGATTTCTCCATTTCAGCTTCATTTGAGGGTTCATGGAAGTATGTACAGATTTGAGGAACAGCATTAAAAGTATGAGACATGTACTTCTACAGGCCTTTGCCTTTGGTCCATCTTCACATCTCTAAGGAGGTGGGAAGGTGTGAATTTTGAGACTTCCCAGCCCAATCCTTAATCTAATTGGTGCAGAGATATAAAAGGGTTAAAAAGAAACTGATGATAAAATTCTATCAATATTTTTGAATATAAGATATTTAACAGAGAAAAAATAAGCTATCAAATTAGAAATTATTGGGGAAACATTCCTCCAAAGACTGGAGATTTGTACAAGAGAAGTAAGTAGTTTCCAAAGATATTTTTTAACTTTGATAAGGGCTGGAAATAATGAGGAATTTAACCATTTGCTATGTTTAGGTCTTTTTTTTTTTTTTGAAGAAGCCACAAGAACATTGCTGTCTTTTCTATAGACTGAGTTAAAGTGGAGAAAACAAGGACAGGGCAATAGCTTGGGCCCAGTGTGGGTTCTTCATTTGCCTATAACCTGAAGATGGGGGTTGTAGTAGGTTGTACTGTTTATATCATATTGCTTATTATTTTCACTAGTTCCTACTTACTGTACCTCATTAATAGCACTTCAGTTCTTTTCGTTTGTTTGATTTTTGTTTTTGCTATGTAGTCCAGTTTGGCCTTGAACTTGTGGTCTTCCTGCCTCAGCCTCCCAAGTGCTAGGATTACACCAGATCCAGCTTAAGTTCTTCTTAAATGGAATTATTTAAAAACGTAACATTATTTTTGTGGTAATTACATCTTTCAGTGCATTCATGAAGTATCTGGAAATGATTATCATGCTCCTCATTTTAATGCCATAATTATAATTATTACCCATATGCCAATCAATTCAATAAACATTTATTGAGTATCTGCTTTTTACCAATACTGGGGTTGGACCAGTTAATAAGAAAAGATCCTGCCTACAAGGAGTCATGGTCTGGTAAAATTAAAGAAAAATTGTTGGAGAGAACCAACTAAATGCTACTAACATAGCAAACAGTGTTAGGGAAACCTAGAGCCTAAAAGGCACTTTTGGGTTTTCTTTTAAGGCTGATAATGAATGATTTTTGGGTACAAACCTAACCATCAGATGGCATGTGCTAAGTGATAGCTTCCAGCTAATGTTAATATCCAGTTAATATTAGGTTTAAAAGAAAGCCATATATTCAAGCATAGAAATTGAGACTACCCAGGTGTGATAGAAACAATTTGCTGTTGTTACTGTTGGCTTTGTTTGTTGGCAATTGAGTGTGGGATTCTTTTCAGGGTAATTTAATTTTAGTTTGAGATGGAAAGCAGTGAGTGTGTTTGATTTTGAAGATCACTCCCTCCAAGCACACCTGAACTCACCATGAGTTAGAGAAATGTCTCTCTGCTAGAATTAGTAAGAAATACAGTGTTTAGAATAAATAAGTCCCAGGAGAGTAATGAAGAGTTGGGAAAATAAAAGATCTAGAGGTTGAACAATATGTCAGAAGCTGGAGGAGATGACCAGGAAACTGATTCTGGAAATACAAGTAGCTGAGGTACACCCAGAAGAGTCATGTCTACTCTTTATGTATGTCACTTAAGCTGAAATTGTTTACCAAGTGTGTTGGTCAGTTTTCCTGTTGCTGGAATTGAATACCTGACACCCACAACTTAAAGGAAGAAATAGTTTATTTGGCTCATAGTTTCAGGGGATTTGATCCATTGTCAGGTGGGTCCAAGCCAAGAACATCATGAAGAAGGAGCTTGACAAAGGAATACTGCTGACTTGATGGTGGCTGGAAAGCAGAGCAGGGGATCAGTTCTAGAGAAGGGGCAAAGACCAGTTATAGTACCCATGCCTCAGTGACCCCTTAGACATACCCAGAAATGTGCTTTACTAGTCCTCAGGTGGCTCTGGAGCAAATGAAGTTGATAATCCAGCTTACCTGTCACATTAGGGTATGCCTGTGAAGAAATGACATAAATTCTTCGCCTCAGCTTTTCCAACTGGCTTAAACCTTTGAGTTTATCTATTATATAACATCAGTTCAGTCAATTACTTCATATGCACATTCTGAAATATTAAGAATGAAAAACAGAGAAAAAAATTAATGGCTTAATTTTCATTAACATATTCTATATTTGTCAATATAAAAAATTAATAAGAGGCTTTTTATTTAGCTTACATGTTAATTGTGATATTTGAAACAGAAATCTTACTTTTTTAAATTAAACATATGATGATTGTGGGTACTGTAATCTTTTCAATACTGAAATGACTTAATCACCTCTGCTCAGTGATATGTTAAAAGTAAGAGGATCAAAGGTTTTCCCATTTGATCACAAGGAGAGACAAGGGAGAATACACCAGAAGGTAAGACGAAAGAGGTTATTTACATAGCAGATGCCAGAACTTGGAACCTGAGGAGCTGAAGATGAAAACAACTCTTTCAGGAATCCCATGGGCTAATGCTGTGATGGAAATGTGAGCCAGTTTAAAAATTCTGTTTTATAAGACAATGAAATTCTGCACCTGAATGGAGAAAATCCACGGCTGACAATGAGGTTGAATACAGCAGTGGTGTGCAATGCATGCTCAGTCATGATGCCTTCTGTAAGCAGTCCTGGGAGGGAAGGGTCATGTTTGCAAATGGAAGTCTGAAAACAGTCTTGGAGGTCCTTGTTGATTTTTTTCTCTTTATTGAGGATTTTTGAAGAATAGCTCTGGCTACAGGGTGGAGCATGAATTGTAGAAAGTGAGAGTAGAATCAAACCTGCTAGGAGGCTTTTGTAAATTCTGTGTCATTTTTCAAGACAGCAGAAAACCTTCCTTTCACAGCATATCTGGAAGTACTGGAGAAAAAGATAAAGTTCATCATCTTCAATGTGTGACTGAACTTAAGAAAAAATAATGGAATACTTTCAAAACCAGAAAGTAAATAGGAACCCATGTAAAGTCCAGAGAAGCAGTTGGCCTCAGTGTTTTGTGTTATGTACTATTTGTCAGGTAACGGTTCAGATTTTAAAGAGGTCCAGTATGGTTAGAGGTTGCATCAGCAAATTGTGCACAAAACTGAGAACCCTAAAGGATAATGGCATTGTTGGGTAAACTAAGAAAAACCTACACCCATTTATAGTATGGCTGAGGAGACACTTCTGTTTCTTACATTTGTGGTGAGTACAGCAAAAATAACAGAAGTCTCTCCTGAGAATTGCTCATCATAGCCCATATGTGTGCACATTTAGTCTCTGAATTTGCAGTATCTAGGAAGCCCTGAAACTCTGAATTCAAAAACTAGTATTAATTAGACTCCTAAGGTCTTATGAAATGAATATATAAACCTTTTCTGGAGGAATAAAGTTTATAATCCCACTAGAGAGGTTCCACAATATTTTACTATGCACTTACCACCCTAAGGATATGAGAAATCTGCAGAAACAAGACACTATGGAGTCATATCCCCAGACCTACAGACACTAGAGCAGTCAAATACAGATTTTGAAATAAGTACACTTAACTAAATCTTATAGAAATGAGAAAAGAGGAAGACAGTATTGACACTGACCTGGAAGTTTAAAAAAGAACCAGCTACAGATTATAAAATGAAGAAGGCAATAATTGACATTAAGATCAATGAACAGTATGAATAGTAGATTAGATACAACATGGGAAAATTAATGAACTGTAAAATGGAGCTAAAGAAACTGCATGGGCTGCAGCTAGAGTTGGACAACATGAAAGAGATTTTAAGAGGCATGAAGGGTAGAATGTGAGGATGCAACATGAATCCAATCAGAGATCCAGGAAATCATAGAGACAGTCAGACAGAGCCCAAGTTGAAAATGTGCTGGCATTTGGTTGAAGAAATGGTTTGGATTTCCCAGAAATAATGAAAATTCTAGTCCTGTTTCAAGAATGTCAATGGGTAGCGCACATAATAAATAAGGACACATGTAGAAATATAAGGAAACTGGAGAAAAAACAAGGTCATTGTAGAAGTGCAGGTGATGTGGATAGCAGGAGTTATAGCAAAAATGAGGAAATGTAGTCAGATTCAGGCAATATTTTAGTGCTCAAATGTATACAATTTGTGGATGTAATGGGATTAAGGCTGGAGAGGTAGGGATCAAGGATGACTGGGACAGCTGGGTTGGTGATTGGTCCTGTATTAACCAGCAAACAAGTATTTTGCCCCTTTCATATGTAGGGGCCACTTGTCATGGCACCTTTCTGCATAGATGGTGTGGTGGGGGAAGGCAGCTAGCCTTTTGTACTGCCATTCCCCAGGCTTGGTTCACCCACTTCTGCCCACACAGCTCCTGTGAAATGCAGGGAGAGGGAAGGAGCTCAGCCTCTAGGGCACTGTCTGGGGAGCTGTGGGATTAAAGGAAGACAAGTGGATTGTTGTCAGGAAGTTCAATGTGACTTGGAGAAAGCCTGAAGCTAATGCCTTGAGTGAAAAGGTGACATTTGTTCCCAAGCTCCTTTCTGAGACAGCAGGCAATTTTAGTCAGATTCCCACCTGGCTTTTCTTGTCAATTTATCTTCAGGCACAATCTTAATCTTGTATTGTTCAAGTCAGTCAGTCGCTGTCATTCTCCTTGTTTCAGCAGGATACTTTTTTCAGAGACTTCTGGTTTACTTCAAAATCTTTTCAAGGGCATGTGCTATTATAAGTGTAGCAAAAGAAAGAAATGCTTGGTTCAGAAGCTATGGCTTATCCTGGGCTCCTAAATCGGAAGTGTATGTTCTCTGGACATTTGGATTGCTCCCTGTATGACACTTTGAATAACAAAAAAGCCAATCATTTTGCAAAACCCTGTAAATAATGTTTTCTGCTTTCTAGGGATTGTGATTCCCAGCTTCGTCTTCATCTCTGAGTAAATCTTTGCCCTTTTGAAAGGGGATGGGGACTGGTTTTCACAGCCACTTCAGGGCTTTCTGCTATTGTTTTCACTGAAATTTCCTTGTTTCTCCCCAAATTCACCCTTTTGGATTTGAGCCTGATTTTAAGATTTATAGAAGAGTTGCCGAAAACAGAATAATTCTGCTTGCCCCTCACATACTTTGTTCTTTACATCTTACATACCTATAGTTTATTTATCATAACTAGGAAACACACTGTCACATTACTATGAACCAAATTCATTGCTTTATTTGAATTTCACTAGTTTTCAAATGAAGTCCTTTATTAAATTTAATTATCATACCTCCTTAGGTTTTTGGCTCTGATAGTTCCTCAATGTTTTAATTTTTTCTCCTGATGACCATGACAGTTTGGAGGAGTATTGGTCATGTGTTTCTAGAATGTTCCTCAATATGAATTTTCCCTGAAGTTTTCTCAGAATGAGACTAGGGTTCTTGATTTTGGGGAGGAAGATCACAGAGGTAATGCTACCATTTTTATCTGATCATATCTAGGCACATACTATCAAGATATTTTATCACTGTTGATGTTGATCTTGATCATCTGACTGAGGTGATGTTTGCCAGCCATAGCTACTATGAAGTTACTATTCTTTTGTTTTATCTTTTATATATTTGGTTCTATAATACAAGTAAGTCATTAGGTGTATTGCACTCATGAAAGTGTGAAGGGATTAAGGTCCACCTCCTGGAGAAGAAAGCATATAATTATTTGGAATTTTTCTGTAAGAAAAATTTGTCTTTTCTTCCACCTTTGCATATTTGTTCAATCATTTACTTGTGTCGGTGAGTTTGATTTTCATTCCCTGCTCAGTCCTCCTTGTTAGGCTGGGATGTTTTGTTCAACATACTTGATTTCTAAGACTGCTTTCCTTTGGATACTGTTTTGTGTTTCAAAACCCTTATGTTTTGAAGTGGGGTTTGGCCAGAGAATGCAGATCATGAAGATGTGACATAGAAAGGTGTATTCTTATTTTTAACTCTTCCTTGTGCCCTTTCCTTCCTGGCTACCATGAGTTGAGCAACTTTCCTTCTCTATGTCCCTCTGTCATGTTATATCTGCCTTGGAGCCAACCAACTATGCACTGAATCCTCTGAAACTTCAATCAAAATAAACCTCTCATCCTTTAAGTTGCAGGTGTCAGGTATTTTTTCCCAGCTATGAGAAATGACTGATACAGATACTGTTTCTGTCATCAATGCTTTCTTTACTCTAGACCTTACTTTCCTTGTTTTGGGGAAGGAGACAAATAGCCAGAGGAGTTATAGAAAAAGGAAGGAAAGGATTACACTGCAGTGAAGAGGTGAAGAGAGAAGAGAATAGGTTTGGCTTTGAGATATTTGAGGTGATGGAACCTGAACCAAACACAGGGAAACAGCAGGAGGAGACTGAGAACATGTTTTTGCAGAGAACTTGAAGAATATGTGGAGAGAGCACTGGAGTTTTTCCCACCTTAAGTTAAAAAGTGGTACAAGAGAATTCTGTGGTCATCGGGGTTGCATTCATTTAAAGACAAGTAAATAGGCTTTGGAGCACAATTCATCTGGTTGCTAAAGATGAGAAATTTGTGGATTTGAGGATATTTTGAAGATTGCCTAAGGTCAAAGCTCTTCCCAGCAGAGCCAAAATTAGAAGTGAGGCTTCCTGATTCCCCCATCTAATTCTTATTCCACAATGCTGCAGCTGTTTCCATGTAAGGTGATTCTGATACTAATAGACTGAGGTATGCCATCCCCCTGGGAAGCTTGAAACTATAACTAGAAATAGCCTCAAAGGGATAGAAACAACTCAGAGAGGTCCAATTCCCTTCTTGGTGATTTAAATGTTAATATGTTGGCATTTCTTCAGGCAAGTGGGAGATTAGAAAGCAGCTGAGGAAACCTAGTTCCTGTTGCTGGTTAAGTGACTTTTTGCAGTCCTTGAAGAAAGGATTAGAGACTTATGTATAAGAGATTCCTAATGGAACCCAACCACCCTTTCATCTTGTGTCAGTGGCAATAATTCTCATCTCTTACCAGACCAGTAGAAGCATGCAGTAAGCTACAAAACTAGACATGCTTATGTTAAAAATCTGGACCTTTCTTTGGAAGCAATTATTTCCTCTAACACAGATGTAGCCCAGACAGGTGTTTGGTTAATTTGCTTCTGTGTGTTTCTCTGCCAGAACATCTTGCTTCATTTTTGCAGAAATTTTAGCTACCCTTTTGCTTCAACACTTAGCTACTCTAAAATTTAAAAATCCAAGTAGAAAACAAAACTAAGCAGTTAAAGATGTGGTGATGTATCTCACTTTCTAATTGATGTCTGGGAATTTGAAAAGCCTGGGCTGTTTGGACTGAAACTTTAGTCTTCATCTAGTTTGGTATTAAGTATGTTAATTATGCCTTATTTATTTTGGGGGCATTTGCCAAGTTCGGATCCAAGTTCAGACTTGGTTGAAAGAAAACTGCCCATCAAACAAGTATGGCAATGGCCTTGGGGTTAGTAGCTCATAAACTTTTGTGAAAGAAAATTTGGAAAGCACTGAAAAATAAAAGAATAAAATGAAAATTGCACAATTTTATTATTAAATATAGCCACTGCTTTCACATTTTCATTTTCTCATCTTTTCCCTATATGTGATCTTACAAAAATATAGCTCCTACAAACACATTGTACAATTTTTATCCATACATTCTTTTCTTATATTATAAATCAGCTAATAAATACTAAAATCATACTAATAAAATACTAAAATGCTATTTTAATTATATGGCTACACCATAATTTGCTTACGATATTTTCTTCCATTCTTTATTTTTATTTAGATGGTTTCCAGTATTTGGCTATAAAATAGCATTTTACCACAGATATTTTTGAAATTTAAAAATTTTTTACTTGGAGAACTACATAGAATTGGAATTAAAGGGTACTACATTTTAAGAAGTTTATGTCTACCAGGGCCTAAAGAGACTTAGATATTACAGATTTTTCCAGTGAGGCCAAAATCCATACAGATGATCCCTACTTATAATATTTTGACTTACTCTTTTTAATTTCATTTTATTTTTTTACTTTATGGATTGTATAAAAGCAATAGGCATTCAATAGAAATCCTATTTTGGATCATCCAACCTGCTGCTCCCAGCCCAGAGGAAGGGGCTTCTGAGCCGCTGTCCCACTGCTCTCAGCCCAGAGGAAGAGGCTTCGGAGCCACCATCCCACTGAACCTGGCCCAGAGAAAGGGGCTTCTGGGCCACTATCCAGCCCTCCACTCCCAGCCCAGAGGAAAGAGCTTTTGGGCCACTGTTCCAACTCTCCCAGCTCAGAGGAGGTGAGCTGCATGAGTGCCAACAGCACCCACCCTCCCAGGTTGAAATGAGAAGACACATAAATAAGTCTTAAAACCAGACTTCCAGATCACCTACAGCAACCTCAAAGGGAAATGTGATGGAACACTCTGATATTCAACCACTTGGACTCACTGAACTGGCAACAAAAGAGGAGCTGGAAAAAATGAAATCAGAAATAATTTCTCAGATAACAGCAGAGATTGTGCTCATAGTGCATGACATGATTAATAAATCTAGAGAGGAGCTCAGGAATATGATGGAATCCCAACATGGGAAACAAATGGAATCCATAAAACAGATGCAAATAGATTTCCAGGAGATGAAAAACTCCAATGAAAGTCTACACAGCAGAATGAGCCAATGTGAGGACAGAATTTCAGATATGGAAGATAAGATTGCAATTAGTGACCAGGAAAAGAAAAATTGTTTCAAAATTGTAAGGGAACATGGGAAATCAATCCAGCACCTGCTGGACTATGCAAAGAAGAATAACATAAGACTGATTGGAGTCAAAGAAGAAACAGGAGAGAGTGCAGATGACATAAAAAAACTCTTCATAGAAATAATGGCAGAAAACTTCCCAAGCAGGAGAAAAGAACTTGACATACAGATAAGTGAGGCAGATAGGACTCCAAATAGCCTTGATCAAAAAAAATCTACACAGAGGCATATAATTGTTAAGATTCCAGACACACAACAGAAGAACAAAGTTCTACAAGTAGTCAGAGAAAAGAAACAAATCACATACAAAGAAAAGCCCATCAGAATCACAACAGACTTCTCAAAACAAACCATCAAGGCAAGAAGAGCTTGGAGTGAATATTCCAAACCCTAAAAGAAAACAGCCTGCAACCCAGATTGATGTACTCTGCAAAACTATCTTTCAAAATGGATGGAGAAATAAGATACTTTCATGACAAAGAGCACCTTAGGAACTGCATGAATACCAAACCAGCACTCCAAAAAATTTTACACAATGTCCTAGGAACAGACACTGAGGATCACAACCCCGGGAAGCAAAGCAGAATGAACTGATCTGGTGTGACAAGAAATTAAATGTAAAGGGGGAGAATCCAACAGAAAGAAAAAGTCATGGCAATGATAAGTCAATACATTTCAGTTATAACCATCAATATTAATGGTCTCAATTCACCAATCAAAAGAAATAGACTGGCAGAATGGGTCAAGAAGCAAATTCCAACAACATGCTGCATAGAAGAAACACACTTAAGTCAAAATGAAACTCATAAACTGAAAGTTAAAGGGTGGAAAACAATACTCCATGTGACGGGAACCCCCAAAAAAGCAAGAGTAGCTATCTTCTTTGCAGATCAAGTAGATTTCAAACCAACACTGATTAAGAGAGATGAAGAAGGACACTACATCCTTGTAAAGGGAAGAATCCAAGAGGAAGAGATGACAATCATAAATATCTATGCACCAAACACTAGTGCACCCAACTATATAAAACAAATACTAATGGACATGAAAAGTCATATATGTACTAATACAATTGTAGTGGGGAACCTCAATACCCCACTGTCATAGATAGATCAACTAGACAAAAAATAAGTAGTGAAATACTAGAACTCAATTGAACTCTTGAACAAATGAACTTAACAGGTGTTTACAGAGTCTTCCACCCCACAAAATCAGAATACACATTCTTCTCAGCTGCACATGGGTCATTCCCCAAAATATATCACATACTCATGCGTAGAACATGCTTAAGTACGTGCAAAGGAATTGAAGTTATCCCCTGTATATTATCAGACCATACTGCAATGAAATTGGAGATTCACAGCAAAAGAAACAGGAAAAATTTCATAAACACGTGGAAGTTGAACAACACACTTCTGAATAACCAATAGGTCACAGAGGAAATTAAAGAAGAAATCAGACAGTTCCTTCGATTAAATGGCAATGACAATACAACATATTGGAATCTATGGGACACAATGAAAACAGTCTTATGAGGGAAATTCATAGCAGTGAATATGCATATTAGGAAAACAGAACGAGCCCAATTAAACAACCTGATGCTGAACCTCAAGCTTCTAGAAAAAGAAGAGCAGGACAACCCCAGAGCTCATACAAGGGAGGAAATTATAGAGATCAGAGGAGAAATCAATGCAATGGAGACTAAGAGAATGATACAAAAAATCAGTGAAGCCAAGAGTTGGTTCTTCGAAAGAATCAACAAAATTGACAAACCCTTAGCTGACCTTATCAGAAAAAGGAAAGAGAAGGCCCAAATCCATGCAATTAGGAATGAAGATGGTGAAAGTACAACGGGCCCAGCAGAAATCCAGAGGATCATCAATACCTACTTCCAGAACCTATACACCAATAAGATGGACAACACAGAAGAAATGGACAGATTCCTAAATAGACATCAATTACAAAAGTTGAACAAAGAAGACTTAAAAATACTAAACAACCCAAAATCAACCAATGAAATTGAAAATGTAATTAAAAACTTATCAACTAGGAAAAGTCCAGGCCCTGATGGCTTCACTGCTGAATTCTACAAGATAATTAGAGAGGAATTACCACCACTACTGTTTAAACTCTTCAATGAAATTGAAAGGGAAGCGATACTCCCAAATTCATCCCTGGAAGCAAGCATCACCTTGATCCCCAAAGCAGAGAAAGACCCAACTGAAAAGGAGAACTATAGGCCAATCTCACTAATGAACATAGATGCAAAAGTCCTTAATAAGATACTGGCAAATAGAATGGAGAAGATCATCAAGAAGATCATACACCCTGATCAAGTGGGATTCATCCCAGGGATGTAGGGATGGTTCAACGTACACAAATCAATCAGTGTAATGCACTGTATCAATAGAGCCAAGAACAAAAACCATATGAATATCTCCATAGAAGCATAAAAAGCATTTGACAAAATCCAGCATGCATTTATAATAAAAACCCTACAAAAAAATTGGAATAGATGGTCTCTACCACAAACTGATAAAAGCCATCTATGAAAAACCAACAGCCAGCATCATACTAAATGGTCAAAAACTGAAATCCTTCACACTAAAATCGGGAACAAGACAAGGATGTCCACTATCACCACTCTTGTTCAATATAGTTTTGGAAACATTAGCCACAGCAATTAGAGAAGAGAAAGCAATAAAAGGAATAAAGATAGGAAATGAAGGAGTCAAATTGTCATCATTTGCAGATGATGTGATACTCTATATAGAAGACCCCCAAGAATTCCACCAGAAGTCTTCTAGACTTAATAACCATATTCAGTCAAGTAGCTGGTTACAAGGTCAACACACAAAAATCAATAGCTTTCCTCTACACAAATGACAGACTCACTGAGAGAGAAATAGGGCAAAAATTCTTTTCACAATAGCATCCAAAAAACTGATATTCCTAGGAATCAACCTAATGAAAGAAATCAAAGGCCTCTTCTCTGAAAACTATGGCACTCTGAAAAGAGAGATTGAAGAGGATATCAGAAAATGGACAGACATCCCCTGCTCCTGGGTAGGAAGGATTAATATAGTGAAAACTTCCAAAACTACTATATAGATTCAATGCAATTCCAATTGCGATCCCAGCAGCATACTTCATGGACCTTGAGAAAAAAAATCCAAAAATTCATTTGGAATAAGAAGAGATCCAGAATAGCAAAAGCAATTCTAGGTAACAGAGACATGGCAGGGGGTATCACAATCCCCAACCTGCAACTATACTACAAAGCTACTGTGATAAAAACAGCATGGTAATGGCAAAACAAGAGATCTGAGGACCAGTGGAACAGATTAGAAGATGCAGAAACAATGCCAGACACACTCAGCCACCTCATCTTTGATAAAGGTGCCAAACACCCTCACTGGAGGAAAGATAGCCTCTTTAAGAAATGGTGCTCGAAAACTTGGATTTCAACTTGCCAAAGATTAAAACTAGACCTATATCTCTCTCCATGCACTAAACTAAAATCAAAATGGATTAAAGATCTAAATATTAAAATAGAAACACTGAACCAGCTGCAACAGAGTTTAGGTAGAACTCTTGAAGACATTGGTGTAGGAAAAGATTTTATGAACATAACCTCAGTTGCCCATGAACTAGCACAATCAACCTGTGGTATCTCTTCTTATTAGAAAGCTTCTGCACAGCAAGAGAAACCACCAACAGTGTGAAGAGACAACCCACAATGTGGGAAAAAATCTTCACCTGCTTTTCCTCAGACAAAGGTCTACTATCTAGAATCTAAGAAGAACCTAAAAAGATTAGACCTCCTAAATTTAAAGACCCAATCCGAAAATGGGCATCTGAAATGAACAGACATTTCTCAGACAAAGAAGTAAAAATGGCAAATAAACATATGAAAAAATGTTCAACATCACTGGTCATTTGAGAGATGCAAATGAAAACAAAGCTGAGATTCCACCTCACTCCAGAAAGAATGGCTGCTATTATGAAATCAACCAATAACAAATGCTGGCGGGGCTGTGGGGAAAGTGGAACACTGATCTACTGTTGGTGAGAGTGTAGACTGGTGCAAGCACTGTGGAAATCAGTATGGGGATACCTCAAAGAACTAGGACTGGAAGTCCCATTTGACCCTGCTATTCCCCTGCTGTGTATCTTTCCCCCCAAATTAAAAGAATGACACCACAGTGATATATGTGCCCCTATGTTCATAGCAGCACAATTTGTAATAGCTAAAACTTGGAAACAGCCCAAATGCCCATCAACTGGAGACTGGATAAAGAAATTGTGTTTTTTAAAAAATAAAATGGAGTACTACTCAGCCATAAAAAAGAGGAATTAGAGACATTTATAGCTAAATGGATGCACATTGAGGAGATACTCTTAAGTGAAATAAATAGGACACACATGAATAAATACCAAATAATTTCTCTGGTGTGAGAAACTGAAAGTGTAAATAAGGACTAAAATGTATAATGGGTAATGTGAAATAAGAAGAAAAGGGGCAAGGATATGAAGAAGTTTGAGGTGTAGGGGAAAGGAAAGAAGGGAATGGAGTTAATATGAGAAAATGGAAAAATGGAAAGAAAATCTTTGTAAATAGGGAGGAATGGAGGGGTTGAAGGGAGGGCTAGGCAAGGGTGAAAAATAAGAACCAAGAGAGACTATGTAAAGCTGCAAATTTCCAATGATGAATGTCATTATATTGTATACCTAAAATGTAACAATGATTAGAATGAATATTGGATAATGCAAAATAGGACGAAAAAGTCTAACGGGGTAGGGGTAGTGGGAGGGGCAGGGGAAAGGAAAGAAGGGAAAGGAAAAATGCTGAGAAATGGAAAAAATGGAAATAAAGTCTTTGTAAATAGGGAAGGGAGGGCTAGGAATGGGAAAGAGTAAGAACCAAGATGCATTATATAAAGGTACAAATTCCCAATGAGAAATGTAATTGTGTAGTATACATAAAATGTACCAGTAAAAGAAATTAAGTAATTAAAAAAAATCCTATTTGAATTTTGATCTTTTCCCCAGCCTGGGTATGTGATTTGATATTCCCTGGAAGTGCTGGGCAGCTCCCAGTCGGCCACTTGACCATGAAAAGAAATAATTTCTTCTCTACAGTGCTAGGTTATGTTGTTTGGTAACTTAGGTATATTAAATGCATTTTTGACTTTTGACTTTTTCCATTTATGATGGGTTCATAGGCACATGACCTCATCCTAAGTCGAGGAGCATGTATACTATGCCTGCATTACGGTAGGGACCTTCAAACTTCTTCTCATCTGGATTTAAAATATACCTATGAACTTCATCTTTTTTAAAAAAATTACTTTTGTTGGTCCAAAAATAATCATATAGGGATGATTTCTATGCCTGCTTGTTTACCATATGTAATGAGGTATTCTCTGCTCCCCTTCTCCTCAGAAGTGACTTAAATATGGCTGCTGACTTAGTTAGGACTTTGTCCACCAGCTTGCACCGCATATTTTTTTGGTGCCCTTAAAGTGGAAAGGCATGCAGATGAGGGGAGAAATGAGAAGGGTAATTGGAGCTTAGTTATTTAAGACAAACAAAAGTGTACAATAGAGAAACTAGGTATGTGGTCAGGTCAAAAGGGCAGGAGGACAGTATTGGTTCCAGAAAATCTAAAAGATGATAGAACCAGAGGGACATTTTATTTCAGTTTAAGAAAAGTTCAGAGAAGTTCTGGTGCTATAACATGGATTTATGATGTCACTTTATCTTCTTGCTAGGTTGCTTTATCTTCTCGCTCTATTATAGCTAGCATGTTGGCTTTATTTTTATGATTTTCTATTCATGGTCATACAATGGAATCACATTCTTTTCCAAAGGAGTCTCAAAACTTCCAAAGGCATTAATAGATAGTAAGAAGAAAAGAGTTTTTAATTGTCTTTCTTTTTATCATACTGAGAACCCCTAGACCTTTTCCCCTCAGATGCCACTGGATAGAATTGGATTCTGTATACACATCTGGGCCACTCACTGGTATGATAGTCATAAAGCAGTCAGGCATTCGTTCTGGGAAGGGATAGTGACCCATGTTTTCCAAGTACTTTGCTCTCCCATACTTGAAGTAAGGAGGGAGGTGAATTTTTTGGAATACTGTGAATAGTGCCGGCCTTAGCCAGAATCATAATTGAATAAGAAGACTGGGTGTTTTCTCTTACAACAAACATGTTTCTTCTTAAAAAGTTTAGTTTCTTCTTTCTTGGAGTAGTGTGTGTGTGTGTGTGTGTGTGTGTGTGTGTGTGTGTATGAGAGTATTAGGGATGATTAAAATTATGGGAAATTATGGAAAAAGCCATTCCATAGCTTTTCCACAGAAGGAAGATGGAATAACCCCAACACTTACAAGTAGTTTAAATGGAAGAGAAGAGCATTCTCTGAGGCTAGATAAAGACATTTGGGTGATTTCTATGAACAATGTTAGACTTTCAGAGGGCTATTTTGTAATAAATTATCAGTCAGATTGGTATAAAAATTCAGGTTCAATGCAGCTAGCAAAACAAGAATGAAGAATAGTCATTTGTTTTTTTCTAAGTTAGTTTTAAATATTGGAATTAAGTTTGTAGAAGTTTGGGACCCAAGGATAGAAATCTTGAAACCATGAGTTTCCAGAACTCTTGTTGTTTAATACCCCTGCTAAATAAACTATGAAAGGTTTGACAATTGCAGAGCAGGTAAAGTAGTTGGATTTACTATGAAGCTGTGCTATGGTTTGAATTTTTCCTTTCTCAAATTCATGTTAAAACTTAATCCCAAATGCAGCAGTGTTGGGAAGTGAACCCTAATGAGATGCTTAGGTCATGAGAGCAAAGCATAAAATTAAGGATTTATGCATAAAATTAATTCATTAAAAAAAGGCCTGCAGGAGTAGATTTTTACTTGGCAGCTCTTCTGCCACCCGAGGAAGAACTTTCATCCTTTCTGGAGGATGCAGCATTCACTTTGTAAGAGGAGATTGAACCCTTACCAGACACCAAACTTCTGTCACCTTCATCTTGGACTTCTCAGCTTGTAGAACTGTGAGAAGTGAGTCTCTGTTCTTTATAAATGACCCAGCCTCAGGTATTGTGTTACAGCAGCACAAAATGGAACAAGACAATGTGCTCCTGAGTGCTCTCCTGGGATTGGATTTCATCTCCTCTGGCAAGCTTGCTTTGCTTTTCAAGGTGTTGATTGGTTCTCTTTCTGTGAGAACTTGGTGCTTACCCTTGAGCTTATGCTTCTCACCCAGATACCTGTAGTCTCTGGACTGATACTAGGAATGCCTAGTAGTTATTACATGAACAGGGAGGATGAATTCACAAATGAATGAAATAACAGCATGAGAAAAGGAATTCCCTTTGTTCTTTCAGGGGAGTCAATAAGGTGACCATAGTCAAAGATTTTAAAATATATACATGTATGATAAAATTTCTTGAACACTTTAATATCCTTTTGCATAGTTTTGTATAAACATATCCTTTATTCTAAGACATTGAAAATTCACCCAGTCTTGAAATGCACAGCTAATGTTAAAAAAAGGGACAGATTGTATTGTCAGATTTGTGCCCTGAAACCAACCATCCCCTGCCTCCTCTGCACAAAAATGAAGACTTATGCATGTTTTCAAAAAGCCTGTTTACTCAACCTGGATGCTAATGAAAGTAGAAGTCTGGAATTTGACCTTTCTTATTTGAACACATTTTATTGGAATATATTTGCCTTTTTAATCTTGATAATGAATAATTTTTGAATCTAAACTGTTCAAAACTACCCCTCAAATCAAATTATATTTAATGTGCTAGAATGTACATGATAAATTTATAATTTTATATCTTTATAGTTCATATAATAACATTTATGCCAAGTATAGAGTCAAATGGTTAAAAAATGGATATGTTTTGGAATATTTATATATTATGTATTGATCAACTCAGGATACTTGATAATATACCATAAAAATGTACAATTATTACTTGTCACTAAAAAGAGACAAAAAGACAAAGGAAAAAAGTTATGCATATTTGCATATTCAATTTTATTATGGACATGAGTTTTGGAGTAAATAAATATTATAGTCACATACAGAGCCTTTTAATGTAAGACAGTCACCTGGGAGAGCACTGGACAGCGTCAGCTAAATCAAAATTAGGTTCTGACTGTACCCTCGAATATTCATTCTTTCTGGGCCTCAGTTTCCCTCTCAGGAAGCTTAAATTTGATAACACTATAGGTCTCACCTGTCTTATTTATAGTTTGGAACTGAAGTAATTGTGCCAAAGGACTTTGAAGTCTATAAATATTATAAAATTGTGAAGTATAATTTACATAGAGTAGGTAGAAGAAAACTTTCCATTACTTGTCAAAAAACAAACAACAGGTCAGTTTAATCACATCTATGTATAAGAATAGCAGTTACATCTTTTACAAAAACAAATCATTGATTAAATGTGGTGTATTTGCCATTTTTGTCTTATCTTAGACATTATTGCCATTGTGATTTGATCAGAGAAGATGTGAAGTTAAGTAGTTATCTAGGAAGAAAGAAAAATCAGTTTGCTACACATCAAATAGCGAGGAAAAATAAAATCTAGAGATATAAAGAGAAGTGGAAGATGGGAGGAAATCTATTTTCTGTTAAATAGTGCATGTAATCTCTTTGAAATGTGTGTGTTGGGGAGGGGGAAGGGAGGAGAGAGACAAAGAAAGTAGGAATGAGAGCACATTGGCTTTTGATCACTAGGGATAAAGTGGAGCTATTTAATCACCAGATTGCCCTCATACTGTGTACATCCATTGTGCTGTGGTTGAACTCTAAGTGGCAGCTCTGTTGTGCCTGCTAATTTCAGCAGTGTGAATTTCTCCCCTTACTTAAAGGGAATACTTAGTTCAATTGATGCACATTTCACTGAATCCACAAATCAATAAACCACTTGGAAAGAACTAAAGTGTGAATCTTCCTAGATGGTCTCCTGATAGGAGAGACAAAGAATGGCAATAAGATCTGAAATCCCCAACTGGGAGTTAAGCCTGCTTTCACTTGTCTGGCTTAGCAGATGATGTCAACTGGCAATGGCTCATGAATGTTATCTCTATAGACTCTTTTCTGTGGGCCTCTCTTTCTTCTTTGGGCTTCTAAGGGCCGGCTTCCAATTGCAGTAATATCTTGAGAATTAGTGGAGCATGGTCTTTTACTTCCAGTGAAACTGGGCAGTGAGACAGGAGCCAGTGGAACCAATCTCACTGAAGGATCTGAAATATAAGGTATTATGCTGGATAAGGCCCAAGACCAGAATATGCCAATCTTTGGGCATAGTCCAAACCACGGACAAAAACCAGTCTGCATCTGGTCACAGGGAGCAGAACTGGACTAGGGTTAAGAGGCAGAACTCCAGAAATAGGATCTAAGGCAGGAGTACATTTTATCAGCTATGGGTCTTGACTGAAATCAGCAAAAGTTTATGCTGTCTATTAGAAGCAAACGGAGGATTTATTATAAGGTGACTGGGGACTTCAGAATAGACCGGAGGTGGGAAAATCTGGCTTGAAAAAAAAAACAGGAGCACTCTTTCATACACACACAAAATTCTCAGTAGATTGAAGACTTAAATGTGGAAGTTAAAACTCTGAGTTCAGAAGATCAAAAAGGAAAATATCTTTATGAAGTCAGAATTGAGAAGGATTTTCTTATAAGACCAGAAAAACACTATAAAGGAAAAGATTTTTTTTCTACCACATTAAAATTAAGAACTCAATGCAACAAAGGAATTTTAGAGAGGAATGACAGAGTAGTTCTAGACAACCAAAGTGTAGATTTGAAATATATGAAAGATCCTACAAATGTGAAATATGAAAAAGTCATACAACTCAATTGAAATTTATACATGGGAACTAAATAAGCATTTAACAAAAGAGGAAGTTGAAAGAACTAATAAATACATGAAAGACAGCCTTCCTGATAAAAGATAAAATAAAACCACAATCAGTTATCAATGCATTAATAAAGCAGATGTTACCAAATGGAGGTGAGGATGTAGAGTTAGAATATTGCATTCCCTGGAAAGCTGTGTTATTATACCCTTGAAATTGAACACATGATCCAAAATATCCATTTCTACATTTTTAATAATAATAGAATGGACCTATAGTAGTGGCCATGGTGCCAGAATATGTCACTATGACATAAACATTGTTTCGAGAAGGAATTTAGTTTCTAAAAATGGGTAAAGAAATGAAACTAAACTGAATTGTTTACTAACACACACACATATACACAAACAAATTCAGATATACCTACACAGACACATATTTCATCAGAGAAGTGTACTAAATAATCTCTGAACAGTGCGTTATTTGGTGGCTCCTGACAATTTAAAGAGCCTAGAGAAGCTCTTGGAGACATTGAGAAGCCTAAGTTTTTAATTTTCCAAGAACCACCTTGGAAAGCTGTTTAGAGCACTATGCTGATAATGAATGCCATCTAAGATCATGAAAATCTTTGAGGAAGCTGTTACCCACGCTTTGCTATTGAGGTTGATTAAGGTATCTCCCTTCTTTAACCCAAATTAGGACACAGGAACACTTTAAAAGGTGTCCTTTCCCCGTTCTCTTCCCCAATTACAGAACTGTGTTCAGCTCTTAGAGTCAACACCATACTTGCTCTGTAATTAGTTTCAGAATTATGGCATATAAGACTGGCACAAACGTCTTAGTTTCTTCTTCTTACATTCCATCCACAGGGCATAATGGAATTCAGACCCTAGGGAAAGAGATAAGATAATTTTCACAGGAAGGTAAGATAATGAAATTATACAGATTTTAGAAATGAACATGTGTTAAAGATTTCATATCTCTGGGGTATGAAGTAAAGGGGATTGGAATGTGCCACTCAAAAATATGCCATTTTGGCACAAAGACTATTTTGAACTGAGGCAACTGAGAACAGACAAAGACGGAGTTCTTGGCCTTCTCTTTATTGTGAAGGGACTAAAGAGGTGACATCAACATGAGTTTGCAGAACTTACTAAAACAATGCTTATCATTCATTAATTCCTTCATATATTTCTTAGTCATAATTCACCAGCCCTTAAAGCCCAAATCTCCTTTGCATTGGTAAAATGGGATATAAGCCCTTGGGTTTGGCCACTTCTGTCAGAGTCACTTCTTTTCTGTGAACTCATACACATAAATATTAATAAAAATTATGTGCCATTTCTCCTGTTAATCTGTATTTTGTTAGTTTAATTTGCTGGCCCTCAGGAGAAAAACTAGGAAGGTAGAGGAAAAGCTTTCTCTCCCTGTCAGAGGGAACCAGGCAGGTGTTATAACTTGTTCAAAGAAAATGTCAAAAAAGCACAAACTTATCTGGCAAGCAAAGGAAAGTTGAAATAAATTGCCAAGGGAGACAAAAGCTGTTTTTTCTCTGGAGGTTAAAGGAATCAGTTAAATATTCACCAAACCAGACAGAATTTACATGTTTATCAGTTATTTATAACTCAAATGGTTAAAAAATAGCTCCAAACCAATTAAAGTATACACTAATAACCTAGAAGGGAGTGCAGTGTATGGAGAATCTAGTTTTCTACAGAAGAACAATTTTTTTTGGTATAACAAGGAAAACAGCTAAAATAATTTTGTTGACTTCTCAATTGTTAGTATCTTTTGACAGAACCCTTTAACAAGCTCATTATACATGAAGCTTTTATTCCTTGAAAGACTTGGTATTCTGAAGGTCAATGGGCCGAAGGCTTGGAGAGTTTTTTTGAAGGGCACTTTGAGAAGCCCTTAGGGCTGCTTGAGATTGGATTCGAGGTGCTAGTTCTTGAGAACTGGGAAATCAATTACTATGCCAGCTTCCTACATGTCAAGAGCAGCCACTGCTTTACACAATGCCTGCCAGGTAATAAAGCAGTCAACATTTTCCCCATTCAATAATCTTTCATACCAACTGTCCAACTTGACATCCCCTTAAAAATTCACTGTATTTGATTCCTATGCCTGGGGTCTTTAGAATTAAATTGTTTATCTTACATATTTCACCATTGCCAATGTGTTTGTATTAACCCCAAGGTGTTATTTACTGCTTATGTTAGTCCTAGGGGAAAATAATATAGTCAATCCTTATTATAGGCAAATACACCTAGGTTTTATTCCATTTGTGTTGTTGTAAGAAAATACCCCAGACTGGGTAATTTATGAACAATAGGATATTGTTTCTCACAGTTCTGGCAGGTGAAAAGTCTAAGGTCAAGAATTTGGCAGGTTCGGTGAGGACTACTCTTTTCATCTAATACAGGAACTTTGGCTATATAGTCTGGAGGCAATGAATGTTGGGTCCTCATATGGTGCAAGACCAGAAAACAGCAGGCACTTAAGCCATTATCATGAATGGAATAAAATTCTGTTCATGAAGATTACCCTAAACACTCTGATACTCAACCACCTGGACCCACTGAACTGGCAAGAAAAGGGGATCTGGAAAAAATGAAATCAGAAATAATTTCTCAGATAACAGGAGAAATTATGCCCCTAGTGCAAGACATGATTAATAAATCTAGAGAGGAGCTCAGGAACATGATGGAATCCCAACATAGGAAACAAATGGAATCCATAAAACAGATGCAAATAGATTTCCAGGAGATGAAAAACTTCATTGAAAGTCTACACAGCAGAATGAGCCAATGTGAGGACAGAATTTCAGATATGGAAGATAAGATTGCAATTAGTGACCAGAAAAAGAAAAATTGCTTCAAAATTATAAGGGAACATGAAAAATCAATGCAGCAGCTGCTAGATGATGCAAAGAAGAATAACATAAAACTGATTGGAGTCAATGAAGAAACAGGAGAGAGTGCAGATGACATAGAAAAATCTCTTCACAGAAATAATGGCAGAAAACTTCCTAGGCATGGAAAAAGAGCTTGACATACAGATAAATGAGGCATATAGGACTCCAAATAGCCTTGACTTAATTGTATTCTAAAAGTCCCACTTCTTAATACTATCACATTGCCCATCAAGTTCAATACATGAATTGTGGGCGACACATTCAGATCATAGCATTCTGCTCCTGCCCCTCTAGTGTATATTTTTCTCCCATGCAAAACACATTCATTCTATCCCAGTGGACCCAAAAGACTAAACTTGTTCCAACACCAACTCAGAAATCTAAAGTCCAGAATATCACCTTTATCAGAAATGGTGTGACTCAAGGTAAAATCATCCTGAGAAAATTTCCCTTCAGCTGTGAATCTGTGGGTTCAAAGTAATGGATTTCCAAAATATAATGATCGGACAGCTATAGGATAGACATTCTCATTCCAAAATGGAGCAATAGAAAAGAAGAAAGGAATAAAAGATTCAAAATAAAAGTTAAAAAATCCAACAAAGCAAATAACCTTAATTCTTGATTCTTGAGAATAATCTTTGACCTTATGTTCTTCTTCATGATCATACTGGTGAAGGGGTGGGTTGCCAAGGCCCTTAGAGCCATGACTTACTGGATGCTGCCCACAGTACAGCTCTCAGGCTGCAACTCTTGTAGCCTGCATTGCATCCTGGGAGCCCTACAGATGATGCTTTGCGGATCACTTTGCTTGTATGACTCCACTAGATATTGCCATAATGAACTTTTTGTTCAGCAGCCGTGACCTGAGGCTCTGTTGGCTCCTTGTGAAGACCTCTGTGGTGGCCCCACATCAGTATCAGATCTCTCTCTGGACCCCAAGGATCTTTGAGGCATCTTTTGAGTCGTAGATAGTGGCAGCAGTGTCTCCACGGGTCTTTCACTATGCATTTGTACCGTGTGCTTGGAACCAAGATTTACCATTGATACCCTCTGGAGCAGCAGTCTGAGCAGCTCTGCCTGTGTGGGCCACGATTGCAGTGGTTCAGGAGAGCTGTGCTGAAAATGCGAGAAGCAGAGACTTGAGGTGGCTCTGGGCATAGAGCCTCCAGGACTCCCAGGTATACTGGGTTTTTCTCTTCAAACTGTTTTGCTCTTAAGGTACTGGTATTCTGGGCCTTGATGGGAGTGATGGACTTAAAGATCTTCAAAATGTAGATTCATTCTTCTGTTGTGTTTTTGAAGAACATTTGCCTTCCTATAGCCATACTAATCTCCTTATCTAACATTACTTGGCCACACCCTTGGTATTCCTGAAGAGAGTGGCAGGGGATGAAATCTATATCCGTACATAGGGGAAGAGCAGCAGGACTGAAGCCATTTGCTCAAGCTCTTATCTTATCATGGATGGGATACAGAATCTTCTTGAAGTCTCTTCTGTCATGATTTAATTGCCACCTAAAAACCCCAGTTCTTAATACTATCACATTGACTATTAAGTTCCAATATAAGGGTCACACATTCACACCATAGCAGGGCACTTTACTTGCTAAAGTTATTTGTAAGCCCAAAATCAACACTCAAGGTTCTTTGCCAGCCATTCTTAGACACATGCATGGGCAGGGTAGAAAAATAATTTGAGTTTCCTGACCATTTCTAGCTGAAGTTGAGCAAGGGAGCCTCTTCCTTCTTGTTTCAGCAGTAGCCAGTGTCTTTATGGTTTATTTAGTACCATTTTTACTTTTGCATTTTCTTTGGTCCTTGTTGATGACTTTTTGTTTGAAATAGCTCCCACATGAAGTACTGAAGTGTTGTCTAGTGTTGTGTGTGAGAAGGCTGTGATGTGCCTTTATATAGAAAAAATGTATTAGATAAGCTTTGTTCAACATGAGTTACAATGCTTTAGTCATGAGTTCATTGATAAAGAATCAATGATATGAATTAAATAATGTGTCTTGAAACAGAACTATATATAAAATCATACAAAAACAATTGCAGGAGCACACCCCTGCGTTACCCCAGGAGCAATGATTCAGTATTTGCTAATTTGGTGCTTGTGATAACTTTATAGAACCTACACATTCTGAATAATAAAAATTGACTGTTTTTATCTAAGAGAGTATTGACATGTGCAAAGTGATGTGTTTTCTTCCTGGCCACCATGCAGAACCCTTCTTAACTTTCTTCCTGTGGGAGTAGTTGACATCATTTGATTTGAAGATATTGGTCTGTGTTCTTAAGACTTGATTAAGGTAAGAGGAGGGTTGTGTTCTTTGGTTGAATTTTTGTCTTTTTGGAAGAAATAGATAGCTCTCTCATTTAAGATTGTATTAAATTATTAGTTAACTAAATGTCCAAACATTTCACCCTTAGCAGTTTGCAGAATTTCAAGTAGAATCCCATTTATATGCTTTTCATTGCCCTTCTAAATTCTGATTAACTTTTTCCATTGACAGCTTGGCCCATTCACTTTTTTGTGGGTTTCTGAAAAATTATAATTAATCCACAAGTGCTGGACAGTTCTTACTTACTTTACCATTCTGGGCAAAATTTTTCATTTAAGAAAAAACATATCACAGACTAATTGAGGCTCTATGGGCTTTGAGAGTAAGGATGAGAGGAGGACAGAATGAGGATATTTCAAAAGGAAACTTGTTAAACATGGTTGCACAGAACGGCTTTAGATGTAACAATTGCTCCTGACGTTTTCAGCCAGCCAGTCAGAAGCCGACACAGGTTGATAAGAGGTTACTCTTGTACCAACACATTTCACTCCCACTACTGACAAAAAACTATGGAACAGATCTGAGGTGGTAAGGGAGAGGAAACCACGGTGGTGTATTGAGTTAGATACCTGGTGCCCAGAGGCAGCCATGGTTGTGTTTTGTGCTAACCTGCCTTTGAATCATCACGTTTTTCCCTCTCCAGGTACAAATGACTTGGTCTGTTGCTCTGCTCAGGGGCTAGAATCTATTGCCAGTTATCACTACTTCTGTGCAAACTTAACTCCATATTTTTCTTTTCTGTGGCATGTTTCATTTTAAGCTTTATTTTTCATTGCAGCTTGGAAGAAGGACTGTTTCCTCAAGGAATTTGAAGCATGTAAATATGGAAATGGAGGCAGAAGTGGCCATTTTCTTTCTTTTCTTTTTTTTCAGAGAAACAGAAATCATAGCATGTAGGAGAAAATCTTCCTTATGACAAATAAAACCCAGGACCATTGATCTTTGAGGAAATACGGAGCAGAGGTTAAATAATCCAGGCTGTATTACTCACAAACAAGGTAAATCCTGGTAATTTTTATAATTTCCCAAAGCCTGTTTTCTCATCTGCTCAGAAGTCAGCAAAACATTACTTAAAGGGAGCAGATAATAAATGTGCCAGGCTTTGTGGCCCTTGGGTGCAACAGCATTGGGTTCAGTTCTGCAGTTGTAGGGCAAAAGTTGCCATAGACCATGCATCATAGACCAAATGTCAGAGACCATACCAAAGGCCATTGTGGGTTTGATAAAACTTTGTAAACAACAAGCTGCAGGCCAAATTCAGCAGCCCTGACTTGGTCGCCCAGGGCATTATTTGTTGACTCTGATCTATAGAAAGGGAATAATAGTAGTAGCCAACTCTCCAGTTGTTGCAAAGATGATATTAGATACTGTATGTAAAAGATTTAGTATAATGTTTAGCTCATAGTAAGCATTTTTGGTAAAAAAGACAATAAAAAAGGTAAAATCATTATTTTCATGCAGATATAAAATGAACATATGTTAAAGATTTTACTTATTTGTTATTAATGAAGGACTTAAGTAAATATTATAGGTGGCTCAAAGAAGATGTTATTGAAAAAACTCCAAATCTCAGAGATTTATAGATCAGAAATAATGAAATTTATTCTTAAATTAACACAAAACTGGCATGGGGGAGGAAAGCTCTCCTGGCACCAGACAATTCATTTGCATGTTCTTAGTCAAATAGCACTGTAATTTTCTACAACTCACAGTGTTGAAAATTAGCTCAAAAATGAAAAAAAAGCCAAAATCTGATGATCTAGAATGATATGCTCTCAGCAATGGATAATTTTCCATGTAGAACTCAATAATCAGCTTATTACAAATTTCTTTACACCTGCAAATTCTAGCTATTATCATTGCTCAGATTTGGATTACCTTGGTAATTCAAAATTTGGGTAACTTTTTTAAAAAATTAAATTCTTTTATTGGTACATTGTAGGTATACAACACAATTACATTTCTCATTGGGAATTGTACCTTTACATAATGCATCTTGGTTCTTATTTTTTCCCCATTCCTAGCCCCCATTCACCCCCTCCACCCTTCCCTATTTACAAAGACTTTATTTCCATTTTTTCCATTTCTCAGCATTTTTCCTTTCCCTTCTTTCCTTTCCCCTGCCTCTCCCACTACCCCTACCTCTTTGGACCTTTTCTTCCTATTTTGCATTATCGATCATTCATTCTAATCATTGGTACATTTTAGGTATACAATATAATGACATTCATCATTGGAAATTTGCACCTTTACATAGTCTCTCTTGGTTCTTATTTTTCACCCTTCCCCAGCCCTCCCTTCTACCCCGCCAGTCCTCCCATTTACAAAGATTTTGTTCCTATTTTTCCATTTTCTCATATTAATCCCATTCTCTTCTATCCTTTCCCCTAGCCCTCCCACTTCCTTCCCCTTTGCCCCTTTTCTTCCTATTTCACATGACCTATTATACATTTAGTCCTTATTTACACTTTCAGTTTCTCAAACCACAGAAACTATTCAGAATTTATTCATGTGTGTCCTATTTATTTCACTTAAGAGTATCGCCTCAGTGTGCATTAACTTAGCTATAAATGTCTCTAATTTCTTATTTTTTATGGCTGAGTAGTACTCCATTTTATTAAAAAAACCATATTTTCTTTATCCAGTCTCCAGTTGATGGGCATTTCGGCTGTTTCCAAGTTTTAGCTATTACAAACTGTGCTGCTATGAACATGGGTGCACATATATCACTGTGGTATGATTCTTTTAATTCTTTGGGGAAGATCCCCAGCAGTGGAATAGTGGGGTCAAATGGGACTTCCAGTCCTAGTTCTTTGCCGTATCTCCATAATGATTTCGACAGTGCTTGCACCAGTCTACACTCCCACCAGCAGTGGAGCAGGGTTCCTCTTTCCCCACAGCCCCACCAGCATTTGTTATTGGTTGATTTCATAATAGCAGCCATTTTTTGTGGAGTGAAGTGGAATCTCAGCGTTGTTTTCATTTGCATCTCTAAAATGACCAGTGATGTTGAACATTTTTTCATGTATTTATTTACTATTTCTACTTCTTTGTCTGAGAAATGTCTGTTCATTTCAGATGCCCATTTTTCGATTGGGTCTTTAAATTTGGGAGGTCTGATCTTTTTAAGTTCTTTATAGATTCGAGATAGTAGACCTTTGTCTGAGGAAGAGCAGGTGAAGGTTTTTTCCCACATTATGGGTTGTCTCTTCACACTGCTGGTGGTTTCTCTTGCTGTGCAGAAGTCTTTTAATAAGAAGAGAGCCCACTTGTTGATTGTTTGTGTTAGGCCACGGGCAACTGAGGTTTTGTTCATAAAATCTTTTCCTACACCGATGTCTTCAAGTGTTCTACCTAACCTCTGTTCCAATGGCTTCAGAGTTTCTATTTTAATATTTAGATCTTTAATTCATTTTGATTTGAGTTTAGTACATGGTGAGAGATACAGGTCTCATTTTAATCTTTGGGAAGTTGAGGCCCAATTTTTCCAGCAAAAAGAGGCTATCTTTCCTCCAGTGAGGGTGTTTGGCTCCTTTGTCGAAGATGAGATGGCTGAGTGTGTCTGGCGTTGTTTCTGCATCTTCTAATCTGTTCCACTGGTCCTCAAGTCTGTTTCTTTGACAGTACCATGCTACTACATGTAGCTTTGTAGTATAGTTGCAGGTTGGGGATTGTGATACCCCCTGCCATGTCTCTGTTACCTAGAATTGCTTTTGCTATTCTGGGTCTCTTCTTGTTCCAAATGAATTTTTGGATTGTTTTCTCAAGGTCCATGAAGTATGCTGCTGGGATCTCAATTGAAATTGCATGAAATCTATGTAGCAGTTTTGGAAGTATGGCCATTTTCACTATATTAATCCTTCTTACCAAGCAGCCGGGGATGTCTGTCCATTTTCTGATATCCTCTTCAATCTCTCTTTTCAGAGTGCCATAGTTTTCAGAGAAGAGGTTTTGATTTCTTTCGTTAGGTTGATTCCTAGGTATTTCAGTTTTTTGGATGCTATTGTGAAAGGAATTATTTGCCCTATTTCTCTCTCAGTGCGTCTGTCATTGGTGTAGAGGAAAGCTACTGATTTTTGTGTATTGACCTTGTAACCAGCTACTTGACTGAATTTGGTTGAGTCTAGAAGACTTTTGGTGTTCTTGGGGTCTTCTATATAGAGTATCATGTCATCTGCAAATAATGACAATTTGACTTCTTCATTACCTATCTTTATTCCTTTGATTTCTTTCTCTTGTCTAATTGCCGTGGCTAATGTTTCCAGAACTATATTGAACAAGAGTGGTGATAGTGGACATCCTTGTCTTGTTCCTGATATTAGTGTGAAGGATTTCAGTTTTTGACCATTTAGCATGATATTGGCTATTGGTTTTTCATAGATGGCTTCTATCAGTTTGAGGTAGAGACCATCTATTCCAATTTCTTGTAGGGTTTTTATCATAAATGCATGTTGGATTTTGTCAAATGCTTTTTCTGCATCTATGGAGATAATCATATGGTTTTTGTCCTTGGCTCTATTGATATAGTGTATTACATTGATTGATTTTCGTATATTGAACCATCCCTGCATCCCTGGGATGAATCCCACTTGATCAGGGTGTATGATCTTCTTGATGATCTTCTGCATTCTGTTTGCCATTATCTTATTAAGAATTTTTGCATCTATGTTCATTAGTGAGATTGGCCTATAGCTCTCCTTTTTGGTTGGGTCTTTCTCTGCTTTGTGGAACAAGGTGAAGCTTGCTTTCAGGAATGAATTTGGGAGTATCGCTTCCCTTTCAATTTCATTGAAGAGTTTAAACAGTAGTGGCAGTAGTTCCTCTCTAAATGTCTTGTAGAATTCAGCAGTGAAGCCATCAGGGCCTGGAATTTTCTTAGTTGAGAAGTTTTTCATTACATTTTCAATTTCATTGGTTGATATTGGGTTGTTCAGAATTTTTAGATCTTCTTTGTTCAACTTTGGTAATTCATGTGTATCTAGGAATCTGTCCATTTCTTCTGTGTTGTCCATCTTATTGGCATATAGTTTATGGAAGTAGGTATTGATGATCCTCTGGATTTCTGCTGGGTCTATTGTAATTTCACCCTTTTCCTTCCTAATTGCATGGATTTGGGCCTTTTCTTTCCCTTTTCTGACAAGGTTGCCTAAGGGTTTGTCAATTTTGTCGATTCTTTCGAAGAACCAACTCTTGGCTTCATTGATTTTTTGTATCATTCTCTTAGTCTCCATTGCATTGATTTCTCCTCTGATCTTTATAATTTCCTCCCTTGTATGAGCTTTGGGGTTGTCCTGCTCTTCTTTTTCTAGAAGCTTGAGGTTCAGCATCAGGTTGTTTAATTGGGCTCGTTCTGTTTTCCTAATATGCATATTCACTGCTATGAATTTCCCTCGTAAGATTGCTCTCATTGTGTGCCATAGATTCCAATATGTTGTATTGTCATTGTCATTTAATTGAAGGAACTGTCTGATTTCTTCTTTAATTTCCTCTGTGACCCATTGGTTATGCAGAAGTGTGTTGTTCTACTTCCACATGTTTATGAAATTTTTCCTGTTTCTTTTGCTGTGGATGTCCAATTTCATCACACTATGGTCTGATAATGTACAGGGGATAACTTCAATTCCTTTGCACTTACTTAAACATGTTCTGTGTGTGAGTATGTGGTCTATTTTGGAGAATGACCCATGTGCAGCTGAGAAGAATGTGTATTCTGATTTTGTGGGGTGGAAGATTTTGTAAACATCTGTTAAGTTCATTTGTTCAAGAGTTGGATTGAGTTCTAGTATTTCATTACTTATTTTTAGTCTAGTTGATCTATCTATTTGTGACTGTGGGGTGTTGAGGTCCCCCACTACAGTTGTATTAGTGCATATATGACTTTTCATGTCCATTAGTTTTTGTTTTATATAGTTGGGCACACTAGTGTTTGGTGCATAGATATTTATAATTGTCATCTCTTCCTCTTGGATTCTTCCCTTTACAAGGATGTAGTGTCCTTCTTCATCTCTCTTAAACAGTGTTGGTTTGAAATCTGCTTGATCTGTCAAGAGGATAGCTACTCCTGCTTTTTTTGGGTTCCTGTTGCATGGAGTATTGTTTTCCACTCTTTAACTTTCAGTCTATGAGTTTCCTTTTGAATGAAGTGTGTTTCTTGTATGCAGCGTATTGTTGGATTTTGCTTCTTGACCCATTCTGGCTATTTCTTTTGATTGGTGAATTGAGACCATTAACATTAATGGTTATAACTGAAACGTATTGACTTGTCATTGCCATGACTTTTTCTTTTTGTTGGGTTCTCCTCCTTTGCAGTTAATTTCTTGTCATGCCAGATGGGTTCATTGTGCTTTGCTTCCTGGGGTTGTGATCCTCAATGTTTATTCCTAGGATATTGTGTAAAATGCTTTGGAGTGCTGGTTTGGTATTCATGCAGTTCCTAAGGTGCTATTTGTCATGAAAGTATCTTATTTCTCCATCAATTTTGAAAGATAGTTTTGCAGGGTACATCAATCTGGGTTGGAGGCTGTTTTCCTTTAGGTCTTGAAATACATCACTCCAAGCTCTTCTTGCCTTGATGGTTTGTGTTGAGAAGTCTGCTGTGATTCTGATGGGCTTTCCTTTGTATGTGATTTGTTTTTTTTCTCTGACTGTGTGGAGAACTTTGTTCTTCTGTTGTGTTTCTGGAATCTTAACAATTATATGCCTATGTGTAGATTTTTTTTGATCAAGGCTATTTGGAGTCCTATATGCCTCACTTATCTGTATGTCAAGCTCTTTTCCCCTGCTTGGGAAGTTTTCTGCCATTATTTCTGTGAAGAGATTTTTTATGTCATCTCCACTCTCTCCTGTTTCTTCATTGACTCCAATGAGTCTTATGTTGTTCTTCTTTGCATCATCTAGAAGCTGCTGGATTGATTTCTCATGTTCCCTTATAATTTTGAAGCAATTTTTCTTTTTCTGGTCACTAACTGCAATCTTATCTTCTATATCTGAGATTCTGTCCTCACATTGGCTCATTCTGCTGTGTAGACTTTCATTGGAGTTTTTCATCTCCTGGAAATCTATTTGCATCTGTTTTACAGATTCCATTTGTTTCTTATTTTGGGATTCCATCATATTCTTGAGCTCCTCTCTAGATTTATTAGTCATGTCTTGCACTAGGGGCACAATTTTTCCTGTTATCTGAGAAATTATTTCTGATTTCATTTTTTCCAGGTCCCCTTTTCTTGCCAGTTCAGTGGGTCTAGGTGGTTGCATATCAGAGTGTTCCATCTCCTTTCCCTTTGGGGTTGCTGTAGGTGATCTGGAAGTCTGGTTTTGAGACTTATTTATGTGTTTTCCCATTTCAACTGGGGCAGGGGGCTGTTAGCACCTGCACAGATTACCTCCTCTGAGTTGGGTGAGTTGGGACAGGGGCCAGGAGGAGTGGTAGGGATGGTGGCCCAAAAGCTCTTTCATGTGGGCTGGGAGCAGCGAGTGGGTTGTTGGCCAGGAAGCCCCTTCCTCTGGACCAGGAGCAGTGGGATGGCAGCTCAGAAGCGCCTACCTCTGGGCTGGGAGCAGTGGGAGGGATGGTGGCCTGGATGCCCCTTCCTCTGGGCCAGGAGCAGTGGGACAGAAGGTGGCCCAAAAGCCCTTTCCTCTGGGCTGGGAGCAGTGGGAGAGCTGCTCAGAAATCCCTACCTCTGGGCCGGGAGCAGCGGGACTCAGTACCTTGGTCTGGTGGTCTGGTATCCTCTCTGTCTTTGTAGTGTGGAACCAGGTGGCTGCCTGTCTGCAGGGGTTGATTCGGCATCTTCCGCATGACTCAGGACTTCTGTAGGGTGTGCACAGACCCGCCTGTCTGCAGCAGGCTGATTCGTCATGTTCTGTGTGACTCTCCGGTTACTTTTGCTAACTTGGATTACCCTGTCCCCTGAAACTGAAACGTAATTGTATGTCTAAGAAATTTGGGGCTAGCTCAAGTTTTCTTCAATTTGAGACCAATTGGAACCACTTGATTCTTCTGAGTTCATATTGTGGATTTTCTTACCAAGATGGGTGGTGGTGTCTATTTTGACCCCATATCACCCTATGTGAAATGCCTTCCCAATCCACGTATGAGATACAACCAATAGGCTTTGTGCATGTATGAGGCAATAGAAGTTTTATGTATCAATAGTATAAATGATTTAAAATTATGACAATGCCCCTTAGCTTCCCTGTCATTACGAATTTCCTACTGGCAGTCTTACTGTGTTCATGCTTGGATAACAGAATACTATTGACTGTATGGCTCATAAACAATGAAAATTTATTTCTTACAGTTCTGGAGGTGCAAAGTTCAGAAACAAAGTGCCATCAGATTTGGTGTTTGGTGAAAGTGCTCTTTCAGGTTCATAGATGCCCATTTATCCACTGTGGCAAAGGGGCAAGGAAATTCTCTAAGCTCTATTTTGTAAGGACACTAATCTCTTACCCAGTAAACTCTCAAAGGTCTCTAAATACCATCTTATTGAGGATTAGATTTTAATATTTGAATTTTGGGAGGGAAAAACATTCATCCTATAGCACTGGCATTTCTCTGTTGAATCTTATAACCCTGAGTTCTCAGCACTAATCTTGTTCCTCTTCAGCCACCTTGTTTTCTTTTATACTGTAGTCTCAAATTCTTATTTATTATGTTAAACAGGATAACAATCTCTGTTTTATTGTCTTTTGGGAAACTATGATTTGGTAATCTACTTTTAATACCCAAAGACAGCCATCAACTTATTGAGATAAAGGAGAATAGTTTACAATTCTTATGCTGAGAATGACCTTCTGTGATCAGTTATCAGCTGTAGACTTAAATGGAAGTTTCTTTTGTCTTTTGTCATCATTGCTATCACCAGCACCATCAGGAAATAGAAGCAAATTGGGATTTTTGTGGATAAGCAGTTACCTCTGTTGACAGCTACTTGGCTTTGCATGTTTCTTACTCAGTTCCAATTCTCTACTTTGCCATTTTTACTTTTTCAAAAATGTACTTCCTCCTACACAAATTAAATATATACATTAATGCTGAAATAAAACCCTCCTCTTTGAGAGGAGGAAATTTACAAGACATATAGAGGCAATGCCAAGTTTTAGCAGTGGTACTCAAGTGCTTTGCCACCTCTAAGAATTGCTCAGTTTGAATACCACAGGCCATGTAGTCCTGGCCAAGATAATTTTTAAAAACTGTACAGAGACAATCAACTGGAAATAGTGACATCTCTTTTTTCCATTAGGAAATCAATGCAAACTATTGTTAGCCTAAGGAAGTTAGAAAAGCTAGAAAATGGAGAAACAGCAGGATCTGTGCAGAAACTGCAGTAGGCAGGCCAAAGGCAGGATGATGACAAAGGACTCGCTGAGAAGAGGGCTCTCAGGAACTTGACAAATTTTGGTCCAGGAAACTGTTTTTATCACTGGTCAGGGTTGGTCTCTTTAAGAAGCTGAGATTTGAGCAAAGGCTTGATGGATACACGAGAGAGTTAGCCTAACAGACACCTTGGGAAAGAGCATTCACAAAGTGTATTAGCTTTCTGTCACTGTGACAAAATATCTGAGAATAAAAAGTTAAAGAGAGAAGATTTATTTTGGCTCACAGTTTTACAGGCTTCAGTCAATGGCCAGCAGCTCCATTATTCTTAGGCCTGTGGTGAAGCAGAAACGTTATGGTGAAAGGATGTGATGGAGTTTGGCTGCTTACCTCATGGTAGCCAGGGAGCAGAGAGATAGGAAGAGAGCTAGAGGGGAAAGAGTTGGGGATGAGATACAGTTCCCAAGGTAAAGCCTTCATGAGCCGCTCTTTTCAACTAGGTCCCACCTCCTGTTTCATCACAACCCAATAATGTCATCAAATTATGATTTCATCATTTTATTAATTCCGAAGAATTTAGAGCCATCATGGCCAATCCCTTCCATTTCAGGAAGCAAGCCTTCAATATAGTGAGCCCTCTGGGGCACAGGTCCAATAAAACCATTACAGGAGAAAGCAGCAAAGACCTGAAGTCATAAATTAGCTTGGTCAAGTGAAAGACCAACACAATAAGTGTACTACTCATCTCGCATGCACATCTTACAATGTGATACTACACACCTTTCATTGAGTGTTGGGTCTATCGTCTTTCCTATTGAATCTAAGTGCTTCAATACAGTAGGTGTGAAATGATGGTGTTCAGCTTGTTAGACTAGGTTGTAAACAGGTCATACACTTGAGCCTCGTTCTGTTGGAGCCACCCACCACGCTATCAGAAAGTCTAGTCCAGATGGAGACCTCATATAGTGTTCCCCAAATAGGCAGCACCAACCACACCACCAGTTGTGGGAATGAATGAGACTTCAGATGACTCCTGCCCCTTACTGACAAATCACTCCCATGTCAGCCCCTCTCTCCTCCCAGATGTCTAAGCTGAGGCTTTAAATATTGTGGAGCAACATGGGGGGGGGCTGCCATTTTTTACTGTGATCTTTCTGTTTTTCTGACTGCAGATTGTGTGTAAGTATATTACTGTAAGTGGGTGTTATTTTATATCTGCAAGATTTGGATTGGCTTGTAATACAGCAATAGTAACTAGAATTTATGGAATGGCTAAAATTGAGTGAATGAGGAGAGGGAGAGTTCAAATTGTGCACCTAAGAGACAGAAAATACAGGGCATGTGTAGGCCAAGATATGGAGTGACATTTACCATTAACCAAAAATAATAAATTAATACAAGTGAGAATTATTACCTATTTTAAATGATGAAATCTTAGAAGAGTTTATTGTGATCATAAGCAAAAGTATTCAGTAAAGTGAAAATACCATAGGGTTGAGTTTCAAAACTATTACTTGTGATTTGAGTGATCGTAAAATTATTTCAACTTTTTGAGCCTTATTTTCTGATATGTAAAATATAGCTATGGTATGGGAATTAAATGCTACAATACTTCTAGTAGTTATCCGGCATTTATTATTTTTTCTCTGCTTCCTTTCACTCTTTGAGTATGTTTGGATACCTGTCCTACAAAGAGGTATTGAATTTAATCTGTCTCTCTGTTCATTGAAAAGAATGAGTTCTGGTAGACAGAAAAAACAAGCATGCTTATTTTAATTGCATAATGGTTATCAGATGCAATTACCTAACACTGAATCTGACTCCACATTTACAAGCTTTGTGACCATGCTAAATTATTTAAATCATTTAAACTTTATTTTCTTAATTACTAAGAATAACCCACCAATTGTAGGACCCACCTTATGAATTTTGGCTAGATTTAAATCCATCTATCTACCTATCTATCAATCATCTATCTATTCTTACCCAGTGTTTGACTTTCAGTATTTATCAATAATTTACCAACATTTTAAAATTTGTTTTATTAGAAATGTTAAAGGAAATATTACTTGTTTATTTAAGAGGAAATTTCTTCATTGATCAAATCTGACTTCTAAGTTTTCTTCCTACATCCTTACCCTCAGATCTTGAGTTCCTTTGATCTATAATCATATCAATTAGATTTTCTATTTTTACCTTGTGCAGTTGGTTCTAAATTTATGAGATTCTGTCAATTTGTATGGGCTAAATTTTGGAGTAGTAGAAGACAAATTTCCTATCTTATGGGCTTAATCCAATAAAAATTCATTTTTCATTCAAATTACATTTCCATTATGGGTTCACCAAGGGCTGAGGGCAGAGTGAGTAGGAGATGAGTTTCCATTTGTTTGAATTATTATTCCATTCATTATTATATCCAATTTGGTAGAGTAGCCAACATCTTGAACATTGTCATTCATGGCACCAATAGAGAATGAAAACTCTAAAATAACACTTGCCTAACTAATAGAGGTGGAACACTATTATTTATTTATTTATTTATTTATTTATTTATTTATTTATTTAGAGCCTTGCCATTTTTTTACTTTTGCAAAATATAATAAAAATAAGTTACCTATCATGTTCTTGAATGTCTTAGCAAAGTTAAATTACTGTAACATTCTAAATGCTTATTTCTACTTCTGTACCTATCTTTTCATTTGCTAGGAAAAAGCTAGTTTATGGAGTGGCTCCAGTTCTAGCCCAAACTTAGAGTATATTTTTATCTGAGGGTGTCACATTAGTAATTTAGTACTCTTCCCTGGAAATAACATATGTTGTTTCCTTTCAAAACTCATTAGCCCAAGCTTGTTGTATGTTTTGTTCCTCATCCATGAGGAAGTCAGTGAATTTAATTCTGTTAAGTGCCTCCAAGGGAAGATGTGGTTAAGGAAGTATTAAATAGTTCCAATCAATGACTGCCATACTGGTCACAAGAGACTTTTATAAAATACAGATTTTAGGTGTAAGTTTGGAAGACTTTGAGACAGTAGCCCTGGAAAGGATAATTGGACTTGGTTCTTTTAAAAAAAATTTCTAGTTGAGTCAGTCCTTCATGGGAGCTATTGCCTTTGGTGGAAAGCCTGAAATTACCTCATGGGTCATGAAGGAAACATTTTATCATCATGTATTTGTACAGGTCCTCAGAGATGAATATATGAAGATAGGATTAAATGGGCAAGGATATTTTTTAGGGAAATGTCTGTGTGAAAGGAAACAGAAAGCGAAAAGAAGTTAGGAGATCTGTCAGTCCACAAAATACAGTAAATCCAAAGCCAACAGAAAAATCGAGCGTGAGAACATTGGGCTGAAGCATTATACATTGCTGTGGCAGAAGTAGGGTTGGCTTCCCTTCCTACACTCAGCCATTGCAAAGGGCAGCCCTGGCGCAAATCAGGTAATGGATTCCAAAGCACAGCAGCTAAGGCCCTCAGTCAAGTTTGCTCCCTGTGGAGGTCTGTGAGGTGCATGCTCATGTCTGCCATGTGCCTAGCTAGTCTCTTGCCTTAGGCAATTTAAAATATTTATTCTCATTTTATGAATTAGTCACTGAGGTCAAGGGAGCTTAATGAATGAATGTACTGGCACAAGATCCCAGAGCTATTAAATTTGGAAACAGAGACCAACCCCACTTTACGATCCTGTCTCTTGTGATATACTCATGGTTTCCATAATTGAAAATATTTTAGAAGATATTAAATTATTTTTAATCTTTAATCTGCCAAGTATTTCTCCTTTCTGCTGGAAGCAGCACTTTCTTTTTTCAGCCATGAACAAAGTAGAGAGTATCCTGTCGCCTGCCTGTAATGGAATTGTCTAGGAAAGAGTACCCAGTCGAGTCGGGCCAATTATGTTCCTCCCTGGGACTTTCAAAGCTTGATCACCTTCTGAGTCTTCAGCGTATAAAGTAGGGGAGTTGTTGGCAGTCGTGCTCCTCACTATGGTATGTTAGTTTCAAAGAGTGAAATGAAAATGCACAAAGAAGCACAGATGAGAGACGTGAGGGCAGTTTCAGTTGTCCTTGAGGCTCCACTGCATTCCCTTCCTTGTAACCCTTATCTAAGATAGCTCAGAACACTTCCTTTGGTTTCCCTATTGTGCTAAGCTGCAAGTGAGTTTCTGCCAGTGGCAACCAAGAGACCCTGACTAATATAGTTCCTCAGAAATGTAGACTTGGAGATCTGTTTTTGTAGAGCCTATATATGTAGTGATTACTCTTCTTTTACTTTCTACTTGCTTTCTTTCTTTCTTTCTTTAATGCCCTGGACCAGCTCTGAGGGACCAGTGATTAAAACCAAGGTAGGGAACAGAGGGATCAGCCTAGCCTTGGGAAGGCAAGGAGGTGTATTATACCAATGAACCATTAGAAACTCATTACTCCTGCAGTAAAAGGATTGATCCCTTTCTTAAAACTCCCACCTGGCTTCACAATTAACCCACATGCAATTAAATGCTGATAGCATTGAGTGCTCACTAATAAATCAACACTGTTTATTTCTGAAGGGAAAAAGGAGAGATACAAACAAGCCAAGGATATCAAATAAATTTGCACTTAAAAAAGTCGCAGAACAAGTTGATTATTGTTGTAAACATAGAAATAATATTTTGAATTGGTGGGTCATTAATACAAGTTCCAAAGAGTCTGACCCTTGAATAACTAAAACCTAAGACAAATCCATTTGGCTTCCCAAACTCAGGTAAATGGATTATATTTTAGAGATAAGAATAGCCTGGGTCAGGAGAGTGGATTGGTGCCAGGCTTGACCTCAGAGATGGGTATGATTCTATTTGAGGTTTGAAGGTCTCAGTTTTCTTTATCTATGAAATGAAGCTCATTAAATAAATGATCTCCAAGGCTCCTTCTAATCATATTCTCTTATTTAAAAGAGGAAGATAACATTTATGTATCTCATCTTGTAGTCCCATATATAGAAAATGGACTACAAATAAGCAGATTGATTTGTGAGATGTTTTATTTTCATTAAAAAAGAGGATGGAGCTCTTCTCAGGATGGTATTATAGCAGGTTTTTTTTTCTAACAGCAACCCGTAGTGATGTAAAGAGCAATAGTCCTTCTTCATAACTCTCTGAGATTCCCCATGTTAGTAATGTATGCATATTTCTGTCACAGATCTTGATTCAATAACAGGAAAAGGAAAGTTCAGAATAACTCTAGAGATATCAAGAATAGTTTTACTAGAAATAATACAATAGAGGGAACTCAATGCTATGTATATTTACTTATAATAATTTGGTATAACATTTTAATTTTTAAAAATGTTACATGATGGCTTTCCATTTAAATTTTACAAGTTTTCTAATACCTACAATTGAATACTCCAAACAGTTGCCTATATTTGCAATGGCTGTCCATGGAAGAAAAAGAAATCAGAATGAATTCCTTGAAATAGAATTTGTTTTTAATGCCTGAATAGATAAGAAGTGTAGCATTATAAAGTATAGACTGATTTCCTCTCCAGAATATTTATTATTACCAGTAATAATAAGCACAATTAGTTGACAGTTTTTCAGAAGTCCATTCTCAACAGTCCTATATTGGTTGACAATTTATGTGCTATAGATGATAGCATTGGAGAAGTTCTATAACTAGCTTCCATTTCTGGCTAGATGGGAATTGCCAGGTTACTTGTGACATGTGTTGTTCTTTCTAACCTTGAGCATCTCTCATGTTCCATACCATCTAGTGCCTATTTGTGCATTTGTGTTTTAGTGTATGATACTGGAATTTCAGTAACTATACATGGTGCTCACTGGCAGAGAAATCCAACTTTTGTGGGCCGTGAAGCTATACAATTTGAGTGGAAACCTTTTAAGAAAAAAGAATCAAATTTGTGCATATACACTTAAATATACAACTGAATATCTGGAAAAATATATACTTAAAAAAAATTAATTAATTAATTAATTAATTTTTTGGTACCGGGGATTGAGCTTTGGTCCTTGCACTTTCGAGGCAGGAGGCTGAAACATGGAGCTAAATCCCCGGCCCTATACTTTTAAAAAGGTGACATAAAATAATTCAGCAGAGAAATGATTTTTATATTATTCAGCAGCCTGCCATTTGTCTTTCATATATCCTTCCTGCATACTATTTTTTAATTTTTAAAATTTTCTTTTAGTTTATTAGTATATGTGTGTACTACATAATGTTTACATTCCTTGTGGGAAGTTGGCTACTTTGATGACTTTTTCATACAGTAATATTTTTATTAGTATATATTTGTCATACATATTGATCACGTTCATCATAGGGAATTTGTACCTGCATATATCTGAATTCTTCTTTTCTCCCATTCCCCTCCCCTCCTTTCAACCCTTCTTCCTTTTCCCATTTACACAAGTTTGTTTCCCTTTTCTTTCCATTCTCTTGTTTAAATATTACTTTTTATTGAATGACTATAAAAATAATTCAATCTTTCCCCAGAAGGGTTGATTAGTACTTTTTTGTATTTCTGATAGTAAAAATTCACATGTACTCTCTTTGTAGGAGAGTTGTAGGTTTTTACCCTTTTATCATAGAATTATGGTCAATTTTATTTTTCATGAGTACCATCAAAAAAGAAAAAATATGGTATCATTGTATCTTTATATTGTTGAGTCTGTTTCTGATAGAATTAGACTATTTTGATTATGCATCTTTGAGAAGTGTTTCTACTCATAATTATTACGTGTCTGACATACAAAATTATTCACATTATTGCATACGTTAGGTTCTGTGTGGAACTTTTGGGGATCGAACTCTGGACCTTGCGCTTGCCAATGAGGCGGTGGAACCACTGAGCCAAATCCCCGGCCCCTGTGTGCAACTTTGTTTTTGGTACCAGGAATTGAACTTGGGTCCTTTCACTTGTGAGGCAGGTGGCGGAACCACAATTTAAGCCTTATTTCTCCTCTAATTTCTTGTTACCCGTCTTGAGTACCATGTTCACATCACTATTGAACTTTGACTTTTGACAAAGTTTTTGACTTTTTTTGAGTTGGCATGGTGAGGGGCAGTAATACTCCTAGGGCTGTAGATTAATGATATGCAAAAGTGACCGACAACCATTGGCATAGAGCATATGAATCACTGACTGAATTTCTGCTTAGGCAAATTTAAAAAATGCTCATAGCCATAGAAACCTGATCTATCACTATGAGAAATCTAATGAAAGGAACACCGGCGTGGAGAGAAATAAGTCTTAGCCAATTGTGATGAAAATTCTTATTTGGATTCTTTTCTATGAGAAACCCCAAGTATAGATCATTTAAAGAGCAAACTGAAAGAGAGATGATAGGAAATGGAGAAAGATTTTGTGGAGCTAGGAAGAAGGCCCATGGAAGGGAAGAGACTGGAAAGTACGGAGAAATGGGTAAGTAAAAACGATTAAGATGCAAAATATATATGTACTGATTCCCAAGATGAATATAATAAAATATATTGCTAGCATGTACTGATAAAAATTAAAAGGTAAGAAATTTCTCAGTAGGTCAGATTTTACAAGCATATATTGATCATGTACACATATTGCTGGATCCTTCCAGAGCTTTAGGTATTTCACGAGTGAAGGACTCTGAAGCTTCAGCTTCATTAGTTTGTACATCCAGCTCAGCTCATTGGTCAAGCAGTTGGTTATCAGATGAGTTTTACTTTGGGCCAAATTCTTTGGGCAGTGGGTGTTCCAAAACTATACTATTGCTTGCTTGGGCTTTTTTCTCCCTAGGGGCATTCTGGCTTTGGCAGGTAGTAGTGCATTAAAAAAAATGCTTACTTTTCTCTCTGGTGAGACTGTTATGACTATAGGTGATAAACCTAATCATAACTTTAATAAGAAAATGCATTCAACCAACTTGTTATTTGCTTAAGCAGTGTGTGTGTGTGTGTGTGTGTGTGTGTGTGTGTGTTGTATTTTATTGGCTATAAGTGGTGTTTACTAATTCCTCAGGCTCATGAACAAAGAGTCCCAAGCAAAGCTTTCTCGCCAAATCATTCCCAGGCAGATCAGCTATTATGCATTCAAATGCTCCAGAGGACCAAAAAAGGCTGTTAACTGAAACATAGAATTGAGAGGGCTTCCCTGGCAAAAAAGACTTGCTACTTCTCCTATAAGTCCTTATTAATTGTATTTTAAGAATTTTCTATCCTATTTTCACCCCATTTGTTACAGTGTATCTCTTTATTGTTTTGAGGAGTATTAGCAGAAAGACTTAATTTAAGTAAATTAGACAAGACCTTAAGAGATCATGGAGTAATTGTAGAAAATTTAGTAAAGGAATTTTGACATAGGCATGGACTCTAAGGTTAGAGGAACCTAGTGTAGGATGGTAATGTAGCCTCATTGTAATAACAGCAAGGTATCCTATTTGTAAATTTGAAGGGTGAATAGGAAGGGGCCATTACTGATATATGGAGAGATAACTACAGCTATAAGAGAGGGATATCTGGCAGAAGTTGAGGCCCCTAGAAGGTTACCAAACTACAGTGTGGCAGGATTGAATCACAGAATAAACACTAACCTTCCTGCCCTCTGATATTCAGTAGGCGATTCTCATGTACAGGTGATTTAGGTGTTGGCTGAATCCAACAGTAAACCAAAGGACAAGAATACTCATGCAGTCAGTGAAGGCCAGCTTTCTGGGGTACAGGTGAAGCATTTACTGTGGAGAGTAGATTTAGAGGGAGGAAAGAGGAACTACCAGCACAGAGGCCTACTTAAATTGAAATCCTACCTTTGCAAGAGTGGTACAAGAGGAAAAGATCTGCATATCCCTGAGTGAACTTGAATGTATGCATATTCCTAGTGTTTTTGGGTAACACCTGAACTTCTCTTTTTAAAGGAGGTACTGGCTGCCTAGCTGGCAGGAGTGGCATCCGCAAACAATCCTCAAGGGATGGGCACCATCAAGATTTGTCCCACAGCCAAGACATCTTGAATGACCTCAAGTCTTCCTTTCTGGGGTAGACTTAATTGGAATAAAATTAAATAGTTTAAAATTCATCTTTTCCAAATGTCTATTTTGCATAGTGGTGATTAATGAACAATAATGCAAACCTAAGAGTAAAGAATAGTGAGAAGTAGATGCAGAATTCAGTCATTGATTGACTCACACCTGCAGCCTTCCTGCAGCTATATTCATTCTGGGGTTTTAAGAAAATGACAACTACAAGTTGAAGATTTTCAGAAATTACTCGGAAATGGTCAGACAAGAGTGTTGACTTCAGAAATGCTAAGGTTCAGTTGGATGCATGTGCTTGTGTATCTCTGTGTTTGTGTCTCCAGAGCAGAAATAACATGAGCATTGTAATCTCTATAACCTCCTAATCAGTGAAAGTTAGAGGATCTCAGACCGGTGCATGAGGTTTACTCTTTTTGCCAAAGGGCCTTTCTCTTCAGAGTTTTTCTTTTTCAAGAAACACAGACATTTATTTTATTGCCACTGTATTCTGTTGCACAGTTTTTCCCTGGGCTAAGAATGGAATTACTAACATTGCTTGTTCTGTATTCTGAAAATCACTTTCAGGTGTGAATTAAATGTTTTATTTGAAGATTTGAGCTCTTTCTCATCAGTCACAAAGGGAATTTTTATGGAATAATAGTCATAAGCACTAATATAATCCTTTTCATCTTAGACTCTCTAAGTGCTTTGTAAGAGTGCTCTCCCTCCATCTACATTTCAATGACTCCTCTCACCCCTCTGTCTAGGATCATGCACTGAAGCTGTACATGAACTCCCTCAACTCTTTCAGGGATGCTTTCAGTTGAGTGTAAGTGGAAAACATTTAAATAATTGTTTCTGGGTCCCTAGAGGAAGGAATAAGACAACTTTGATGATCTTCTGGCATACTGTGAATTTAAAATTTAGGAGAGGTGCTAATGGTAAAATGTGTCCCCTTGAGCTGACAGATTTAAAACTAGGAGACAACCAATCACTCTCCCACCCCTACACTCACACACACACACACACAGACACACACACACACAATCACACTATAAACCCTTTCCATTTTAAAGAGATTACAAATTGGGGCTCTATTCCACATTCCAATTTGGGTGTCCAAATTATGAATATTTTAAAATTACAAGTACTTATATCATAACACATCTGAGTTGGAAGGGATGGTGTAGGGGCAGTAGTCTTTAGACAAGAAAACAGAATGGGAACCTCATTAGGCCTTCTAGCTAATACTGATGAGAAGGACTTAAAAACAAACTTTACTAAAGAAATTCCACTGGGAAATAGGTCAAGGACAGGGATAGAGAAAGAGAGAAAAACCAGATAAAGAAAGTCATCAAATGGCCTTCGGTCTTGCATGGAGAGACCAGAGAGAGAAAGAGCTAATAAGGCTGGATGCAGAAAGTCAAGCACACAAATGAGTACGATAGACATCTACATGACCCCTTACTAACTCTAAACTAACCAAAAATAAGGCACCCTGTGCCAACCTACTACCCACCTCAAATCTAAGACCCTGAAAGGTAGGTCAAGGACAAGTAAACAGACTGAAAGAAGTTATGTGTAGACCATCAGAAGAAATGACATTAGGCAACAAAGCCACTGTGATAAAAACAGCATGGTACTGCCAAAGAAACAGACCCGAGGATCAGTGGAACAGATTAGAAGATGCAGAAACAACTCCAGACATACTCAGCTACCTCATCTTTGACAAAGGAGCCAACCATCCTCACTGGAGGAAAGATAGCCTCTTTAATAAATGGTGTTGGAAAAACTGGATTTCAACTTGCCAAAGATTAAAACTGGACCCCTATCTTTCACCATGCACTAAACTAAGATTGAAGTGGATTAAAGATCTAAATATTAAGACAAAAACACTAAACTTGCTGGGAGATAAGTTAGGTAGAACTCTTGAAGCCATTGGCATAGGAAAGCACTTTATGAACAAATTCTAAGTGGCATGGGAACTAGCACAAATAAGCGACAACTGGGATCTCATCTTATTAAAAAGCTTCTGCATTGCAAGAGAAACCAACAGAGCTAAGAGACAACCTACAATGTGGGAAAAAAATTTTACCAGCTGTTCCTCAAACGAAGGTCTACTATCTAGAATATATAAAGAACTAAAAAAAAAAAAAAGTCAGACCCCCCAAATGTAAAGACCCAATTCAAAAATGGGCATCTGAAATACACAGACATTTCTCAGGCAAAGAAGTAAAAGCAGCAAATAAACATATGAAAAAATGTTCAACATCACTGGTCATTTGAAAGATGCAGATGAAAACAACACTGAGATTCCACCTCACCCCAGAAAGAGTGGCTGCTATCAAGAAATCAACCAATAACAAATGTTGGTAGGTTTGTGAGGAGAAAGGAACCCTTCTTCATTATTAGTGGGAGTGCAAACTGGTGCAACCACTGTGGAAATCAGTACGGAGATACCTCAAACAACTAGGATTGGAAGTCTCAATTGACGCAGCTATTCCTCTACTGGGTATCTTCCCAAAAGAATTAAAAGCATCATACCACAGTGATATATGCGCAACCATGTTTATAGTGGCACAGTTTGTAATAGCTGAAAACTTGGAAACAGCCCAAGTGCCCATCAACTGGAGACTGGATAAAGATGTGTGTGGTTTTTTTTTTTGTAAAGGGGATTACTACTTAGCCATAAAGAATGAGAAACTAGAGACATTTATAGCTAAATGGATGCATATTGAGGCCATACTCTTAAGTGAAATAAATAGGACACGCATGTATAAATACCAAATAGTTTCTCTGGTGTGAAAAACTAAAAGTGTAAATAAGAATCAAAATGTATAATTGATATTGTGAAATAGGAAGTAAATGTCTAAAGGAATAAGGGAAATGGGAAATGGGAGGGGAAGGGGAAAGGAAAGAAGGGAAAAGAAAAACTATGAGAAAAGGAAAAGCATGGAAACAGTCTTTGTAAATAGGGAAGAGTGGAGGGGGTGAAGGGAGGGCAGGGGAATGGGGAAAAATTAAGAACCAAGATACATCATGTAAAGGTACGAGATCCCAATGATGAATGTAACTGTACTGTATACCTAAAATGTACCAATAAACTAAATGGAAAAAAAAAAGTCATTAGGCAGAGATGCCTGGAAGCAAATCTAGTGTGGCATGTTCTGGGTGGGGAGGAAGGGTCTCTGACCTCCTATAACAACAGCTGAAAACAAAGGCGCACAGGTCCTCCATCTTTCCGGAGCCCACTACCCTGAATTTTTCTTATCAGGGTAGCTATTTTCTCCCCCATCTTCCTTTTCCTCTACAAAAAAGGTCTTCTTTTTATTAAATTTTTACTGGGCCTGAATTTACAATCCCCATGGGCTGCTCAGATAGCAAAGCAGAGGTGCTTGTACCCCAGACATGACAATGGTAAACACCATTAATAATCAGTAATTCAGCCAAATCACTCCATACATGAAGCTTCAGAGATCAGAGAAAGATACTGACTTATTCACAGTCATGCACAAAGCTGATTAGTGTAAAACCGAGTCGCTGAATTTCTCACTGTTCTCCAGTTCCTTGGTCTCATACTAACTTTTCTATTCTACCCCTTCTTTTCCCCTTCCTTTTCTTTTTTTTTGTATTAAATTCTTTTATTGGTACATTGTAGGTATACAACACAATTACATTTCTCATTGGGAATTGTACCTTTACATGATGCATCTTGGTTCTTATTTTTTCCCCATTCCTAGCCCTCCCTTCACCCCCTCCACCCTTCCCTATTTACAAAGACTTTATTTCCATTTTTTCTATTTCTCAGCATTTTTCCTTTCCCTTCTTTCCTTTCCCGTGCCCCTCCCACTACCCCTACCCCTTTGGACCTTTTCTTCTTATTTTACATTATCTACCATTCATTCTAATCATTGGTACATTTTAGGTATACAATACAATGACATTCATCATTGGAAATTTGCACCTTTACATAGTCTCTCTTGGTTCTTATTTTTCACCCTTCCCCAGCCCTCCCTTCAACCCCTCCAGTCCTCCCATTTACAAAGATTTTGTTCCTATTTTTCCATTGTCTCATATTAATCCCATTCCCTTCTATCCTTTCCCCTAGCCCTCCCACTTCCTTCCCCTTTGCCCCTTTTCTTCCTATTTCACATGACCTATTATACATTTAGTCCTTATTTACACTTTCAGTTTCTCAAACCACAGAAACTATTCAGAATTTATTCATGTGTGTCCTATTTATTTCACTTAAGAGTATCGCCTCAGTGTGCATCTACTTAGCTATAAATGTCTCTAATTCCTCATTTTTTATGGCTGAGTAGTACTCCATTTTATTAAAAAACTACATTTTCTTTATCCAGTCTCCAGTTGATGGACATTTGGGCTGTTTCCAAGTTTTAGCTATTACAAACTGTGCTGCTATGAACATGGGTGCACATATATCACTGTGGTATGATTCTTTTAATTCTTTGGGGAAGATCCCCAGAAGTGGAATAGCGGGGTCAAATGGGACTTCCAGTCCTAGTTCTTTGCCGTATCTCCATACTGATTTCCACAGTGCTTGCACCAGTCTACACTCCCACCAGCAGTGCAGCAGGGTTCCTCTTTCTCCACAGCCCTGCCAGCATTTGTTATTGGTTGATTTCATGATAGCAGCCATTCTTTCTGGAGTGAAGTGGAATCTCAGCGTTGTTTTCATTTGCATCTCTAAAATGACCAGTGATGTTGAACATTTTTTCATGTATTTATTTGCTATTTCTACTTCTTTATCTGAGAAATGTCTGCTCATTTCAGCTGCCCATTTTTTGATGAGGTCTTTAAATTTCGGAGGTCTGATCTTTTTAAATTCTTTATATTCTTTATAGATTCGAGATAGTAGACCTTTGTCTGAGGAAGAGCAGGTGAAGATTTTTTCCCACATTGTGGGTTGTCTCTTCACACTGCTGGTGGTTTCTCTTGCTGTGCAGAAGCCTTTTAATGAGAAGAGATCCCTTTTGTTGATTGTTTGTGCTAGTTCATGAGCAACTGAGGTTTTGTTCATAAAATCTTTTCCTTCATCGATGTCTTCAAGGGTTCTACTTAAACTCTGTTCCAACTGGTTCAGAGTTTCTATTTTAATATTTAGATCTTTAATCCATTTTGATTTTAGTTTAGTGCATGGTGAGAGATACAGGTCTAGTTTTAATCTTTGGCAAGTTGAAGCCCAGTTTTTCCAGCAAAAAGAGGCTATCTTTCCTCCAGTGAGGGTGTTTGGCTCCCTTATCGAAGATGAGATGGCTGAGTGTGTCTGGCGTTGTTTCTGCATCTTCTAATCTGTTCCACTGGTCCTCAAGTCTGTTTTTTTGACAGTACCATGCTGTTTTTATCACAGGAGCTTTGTAGTGGAGTTGAAGGTTGGGGATTGTGATACCCCCTGCCATGTCTCTGTTAACTAGAATTGCTTTTGCTATTCTGGGTCTCTTGTTCCAAATGAATTTTTGGATTGTTTTCTCTAGGTCTATGAAGTATGCTGCTGGGATCTCAATTGGAATTGTATTAAATCTGTATAGTAGTTTTGGAAGTATGGCCATTTTCACTATATTAATCCTTCTTACCAAGCAGCAGGGGATGTCTGTCCATTTTCTGATATCCTCTTCAATCTCTCTTTTCAGAGTGCCATAGTTTTCAGAGAAGAGGTCTTTGATTTCTTTTGTTAGGTTGATTCCTAGGTATTTCAGTTTTTTGGATGCTATTGTGAAAGGAATTGTTTGCCCTATTTCTCTCTCAGTGAGTCTGTCATTGGTGTAGAGGAAAGCTATTGATTTTTGTGTGTTGACCTTGTAACCAGCTACTTGACTGAATTTGGTTAAGTCTAGAAGACTTTTGGTGGAGTTCTTGGGGTCTTCTATATAGAGTATCATGTCATCTGCAAATAATGACAATTTGACTTCTTCATTTGCTATCTTAATTCCTTTTATTTCTTTCTCTTGTCTAATTGCTGTGGCTAATGTTTCCAGAACTATATTGAAGAACAGTGGTGATAGTGCACATCCTTGTCTTGTTCCTGATTTTAGTGTGAAGGATTTCAGTTTTGGACCATTTAGTATGATATTGGTTGTTGGTTTTTCATAGATGGCTTCTATCAGTTTGAGGTAGAGACCATCTATTCCAATTTCTTGTAGGGTTTTTATCATAAATGCATGTTGGATTTTGTCAAATGCTTTTTCTGCATCTATGGAGATAATCATATGGTTTTTGTCCTTGGCTCTATTGATATAGTGTATTACATTGATTGATTTTCGTATATTGAACCATCCCTGCATCCCTGGGATGAATCCCACTTGATCAGGGTGTATGATCTTCTTGATGATCTTCTGCATTCTGTTTGCCATTATCTTATTAAGAATTTTTGCATCTATGTTCATTAGTGAGATTGGCCTATAGTTCTCTTTTTCAGTTGGGTCTTTCTCTGCTTTGGGGATCAAGGTGATGCTTGCTTCCAGGAATGAATTTGGGAGTATTTTGGGAGTATTCAATTTCATTGAAGAGTTTAAACAGTAGTGGCAGCACTTCCTCTCTAAATGTCTTGTAGAATTCAGCAGTGAAGACATCAGGGCCCAGGCTTTTCTTAGTTGATAAGTTTTTCATTACATTTTCAATTTCTTTGGCTGATATTGGGTTGTTCAGAATTTTTAGGTCTTCTTCGTTCAACTTTGGTAATTTATATGTATCTAGGATTCTGTCCATTTCTTCTGTGTTGTCCATCTTATTGACATATAGTTTATGGAAGTAGGTATTGATGATCCTCTGGATTTCTGCTGGGTCTATTGTAATTTCACCCTTTTCCTTCCTAATTGCATGGATTTGGGCCTTTTCTTTCCTTTTTCTGACAAGGTTGGCTAAAGGTTTGTCAATTTTGTTGATTCTTTCGAAGAACCAACTCTTGGCTTCATTGATTTTTTGTACCATTCTCTTAGTCTCCATTGCATTGATTTCTCCTCTGATCTTTATAATTTCCTCCCCTGTATGAGCTTTGGGGTTGTCCTGCTCTTCTTTTTCTAGAAGCTTGAGGTTCAGCATCAGGTTGTTTAATTGGGCTTGTTCTGTTTTCCTAATATACATATTCACTGCTATGAATTTCCCTCGTAAGACAGCTTTCATTGTGTCCCATAGATTCCGATATGTTGTATTGTCATTGCCATTTAATTGAAGGAACTGTCTGATTTCTTCTTTAATTTCCTCTGTGACCCATTGGTTATTCAGAAGCGTGTTGTCCAATTTCCACGTGTTTATGAAATTTTTCCTGTTTCTTTTGCTATGGATCTCCAATTTCATCACACTATGGTCTGATAATATACAGGGGATAACTTCGATTCCTTTGCACTTACTTAAACATGTTCTATGTGTGAGTATGTGGTCTATTTTGGAGAATGACCCATGTGCAGCTGAGAAGAATGTGTATTCTGATTTTGTGGGGTGGAAGACTCTGTAAACATCTGTTAAATTCATTTGTTCAAGAGTTTGATTGAGTTCTAGCATTTCATTACTTAGTTTTAGTCTAGTTGATCTATCTATTTGTGACAGTGGGGTGTTCAGGTCCCTCACTACAATTGTACTAGTGCACATATGACTTTTCATGTCTGTTAGTATTTGTTTTATATAGTTGGGTGCACTAATGTTTGGTGCATAGATATTTATGATTGTCATCTCTTCCTCTTGGATTCTTCCCTTTACAAGGATGTAGTGTCCTTCTTCATCTCTCTTAATCAGTGTTGGTTTGAAATCTACTTGATCTGCAAAGAGGATAGCTACTCCTGCCTTTTTTTGGGTTCCTGTTGCATGGAGTATTGTTTTCCACTCTTTAACTTTCAGTCTATGAGTTTCCTTCCGAATTAAGTGTGTTTCTTGTATGCAGCATAGTGTTGGATTTTGCTTCTTGACCCATTCTGCCAGTCTATTTCTTTTGATTGGTGAATTGAGACCATTAACATTGATGGTTATAACTGAAACGTATTGACTTGTCATTGCCATGACTTTTTCTTTTTGTTGGGTTCTCCCCCTTTACATTTAATTTCTTGTTGTGCCAGATGGGTTCATTCTGCTTTGCTTCCTGGGGTTGTGATCCTCAATGTCTGTTCCTAGGATATTGTGTAAAATTCTTTGGAGTGCTGGTTTGGTATTCACGAAGTTCCTAAGGTGCTCTTTGTCATGAACGTATCTTATTTCTCCATCAATTTTGAAAGATAGTTTTTCAGGGTACATCAATCTGGGTTGGAGGCTGTTTTCTTTTTGGGCTTGGAATATGTCACTCCAAGCTCTTCTTGCCTTGATGGTTTGTGTTGAGAAGTCTGCTGTGATTCTGATGGGCTTTCCTTTGTATGGATTTGTTTCTTTTCTCTGATTGCTTGTAGAACTTTGTCCTTCTGTTGTGTTTCTGAAATCTTAACAATTATATGCCTATGTGTAGATGTTTTTTGATCAAGGCTATTTGGAGTCCTACATGCCTCACTTATCTGTATGTCAAGCTCTTTTCCCCTGCTTGGGAAGTTTTCTGCCATTATTTCTGTGAAGAGATTTTTTTTATGTCATCTCCACTCTCTCCTGTTTCTTCATTGAGCCCAATCAGTCTTATGTTATTCTTCTTTGCATCATCTAGCAGCTGCTGGATTGATTTCTCATGTTCCCTTATAATTTTGAAGCAATTTTTCTTTTTCTGGTCACTAACTGCAATCTTATCTTCTATATCTGAGATTCTGTCCTCACATTGGCTCATTCTGCTGTGTAGACTTTCATTGGAGTTTTTCATCTCCTGGAAATCTATTTGCATCTGTTTTATGGATTCCATTTGTTTCCCATGTTGGGATTCCATCATGTTCCTGAGCTCCTCTCTAGATTTACTAATCATGTCTTGCACTAGGGGCACAATTTCTCCTGTTATCTGAGAAATTATTTCTGATTTCATTTTTTCCAGATCCCCTTTTGTTGCCAGTTCAGTGGGTCCCGGTGGTTGAGTATCATAGTGTTCCATCTCATTTCCCTTTAGGGTTGCTGTAGGTGATCTGGAAGTCTGGTTTTGAGACTTATTTATGTGTTTTTACATTTTGACTGGGGCAGGGGGCTGTTAGCGCCTGCACGGATTACCTCCTCTGAGCTGGGTGAGGTGGGCCAGCATCCGCAAGCAGCAGTAGGGATGGTGCCCTAAAAGCCCTTTCCTGTGAGCTGGGAGCAGCAGGAGGGATGGTGGCCGGGAAGCCCCTTCCTCTGGACCAGGAGCAGTGGGACAGCTGCTTGGAAGCCCTCCGTCTGGGCCGGGAGCGGTGGGAGTGATGGTGGCCTGGAAGCCCCTTCCTCTGGGCCAAGAGCAGTGGGATGTCACCTCAGAAACCCCTACCTCTGGGCCGGGAGTGGTGGGAGGGATGGCGGCCCCGAAGCCCCTTCCTCTTGGCCAGGAGCAGTGGGACAGAAGGTGGCCCAAAAGCCCTTTCCTCTGGGCTGGGAGCAGCAGGAGGGCTGGTGGCCGGGAAGCCCCTTCCTCTGGACCAGGAGCAGTGGGACAGCTGCTCAGAAGCCCCTACCTCTGGGCCGGGAACAGCAGGACTCAGCACCCTGGTCTGGTGGTCTGGTGTCCTCTGTGTCTTTGCAGTGTGGAACCAGGTGGCTGCCTGTCGGCAGCGGGGTGATTCGGTGTCTTCCGCGTGACTCAGGGCCTCGGTAGGGCATGCCCAGGCCTTCCTGTGTGCAGTGGGCTGATTCGGCGTGCTCTGTGCAACTCACGACCTGGGTAGGGCGTGCACAGACCTGCCTGTCTGCAGCAGGCTGACCTTTTTTCCCCTTCTTCTTCCTCTTCCCTCTCCTTCCCTTCTTCTCCCTCTTCCTTCTCTTCCTTCCTCTTCTTTAGTATTGCAGGTAGATTTTAATCACAGACAAAAGTCATTTTCAAGAATGAGGGAGAGAATGTACTAATTAAAATGCAACTAATAAGCAGAAAAAAAAAGACTAGATTTTTTTGTTAGTGAAGGAGGCTTTTACATGTACACTTGGTATCATCAAAACCTTGAATTGTGTTTTAAGGCTTCACTCACTAATTCAGCACCTACAAAACATAGGTTGTCATTTGAAAGTATGTGTAGTGTGTCCTTATCCTGAAATAAGAAATTAGTATGATAAAAAAATGACCAGAGCAACCACATTCTTCAATCAATGGTCATTCTTACCTTTTTATTCCCCAGCAATTTTCACTTTCTGAGCTTCAAGCTATCATTTAGAGTTCAGATCATTTAAAAACTTTAAAAAATTCTTTGAATTTAAAAAAATCTCATGGAAGAAGCAATGTAAGATGTTGACAACAGGAGAAACTCTATTGGCTAATAATTTGAAGAAGGCTTGAGCTGTGTGTTTCTAACTGCCTTTCTTTAGTGTTCTGGGGTTCCCTCTTATTTCTGTGTGATTTATACAATCCTCGATTACTAGGCAGCATCTGTGCAACAGAATCATACAGTGTTAGTGCCGGAGAGGGAGTAGGAGAACCCAAGCCTTCATTTCACTGATGAGGTTCAGAAGGATGAAACAACACACCCAAGGTCACCTTCCAATTCTTTTCTTTAATTGATTTACTTTTGGATATAAAGGTGGGTTATTCTTTATTGGCTGGAAGAACAAGATTTCAACATAAGAACTTTATGGCAATTGAAATGGAGCAGGAATTTCAAATTATGATTCCCAGAAGAGTTTTAACTTGGCCACCATCAGCATGATCACTAAGGCAGAGTCTTTGGGATTACTACATGAATGTGCTTTTTTAACTTTAAAAATTAATTAAATTTCAGATTGTATGTAAGATTGGTAGCTGCATTCACCTGGAGAAGAACAGAAAAAGGCAGATAGGGCTAAGTAGCTCCAGAGTCAGAAGTGTCTCAACAAATACACAGAGCTGAGTTCATAAGGAGCCTTCACTGAGCTACTTTGCTGAGCTCAGTAAATTTTCTCTTGTTTGCCATAATCACCAACAAGTTAAGAGGCTGTTGTAGTCCTCATCTCTTTAGGCATCATTTGGATTTTTTTCTCTTTTCTCAAAGTGACACTACTAAATGTCACAGTTTGGCTTTCTATTGATGGCCATACAGCATTCCTTGGAGACATTTGCAAATAGTTATAGTTTGGCAGGGAATTGGAGCCTTTATAAAATCAACTTGAATGTAGTTTAAGGGCTATATTACTATATCTCACAACAAAATAAAAGTTGTTTCTAATTCCCATTCTTTTCTTAGACTCATTTAAATGTTCCCTTAGTGATCATTTCTCCTCCCTCACCTCAATTTACACAGGAGGAGACAGAGGTATAGAGGTGGTAAGACTCATGGTCAAGATCAAGAGTGGCAAAGAAAAAAACAGAAGCCTAGCATAGCCCAGTACTTGAAAATAAGATTAAATTGTTGATGAATGAGTCCAGGCTTATAAATTCCCAACTGTTACTGTTTTTCATTATGTCATGATTTCTTGGGCATCGGGTTTCCCATCTAGGTTCCTTACCTTCTCGAATTGCAGACGACCCAATTAAAGTTGATCCTGTCCCAACTGCATCTGAGTTGGAACACTTGAGTTCTCATCACCAACACAGACCTGAGGTCCGTGTCTTTTACATGGCTTGAACAGGCTCTTCAATCAGTGTGCTAATTTGAGATTGCTGAGAGCACAACTCCCTATCTACTTGTTTCTTTTAACATGGACATTTTTAATCAAGTGCCTAATTTGGTCCTGGGGGACTTCACTCTGCTTTAATAATACATGTGACAAAATTTACCTCTTTGCTTTGAAAGTTGTTAATTATGGAGTGCATTTCAAATGAGCTTCTGTGGCCAAGAAATCATCCCTTTTGGATGCTTATATATTTTAATAGTGGGAAGAAGCAATAAGCAATGAAGGGTTATGAAACACCTCTCCATATGGACAGTGGTGCTTTTGGGGAACCAAACTGGGCAATAATGAAGGCTTTTTGGTGATGAGTATATATTATGTTGTTTTCAGGTTATGCTACAACACTCTATATAACCCGAGGGCTAACTGTGCTTTCAAGGCAGCTGGAACAAGAGACGATTTAGTCACAGGGGTGTTTAGAGAGATGACTGGGTTAGGTTATTGATTTTTTAAGGAAGTAGAATCAGCTGTTTGTGGGTAAGAGAGGCTTTTTTATATCTTTCACAGTAAAAATAGCCAATTGTAGGTTGCTCTAGGCTTCTGGTGAATTTCTTGGTGTATTCTCAGATTCCTATGTGTTGTGGATTCTTATAGCCACTAGAATTATTACTTCTTACTTAATAAATTAGCAGTAGTTTTCTAAAAGATTTGTAATAAGGCCTCTGGACTTCAGATAGACAAATGCGGTTTAAATACTGATGCAGTTAAAAAGATTTAAACAAGCATCTAAATTACCATGCTTTTTAAAGAGCAGATCCCAGCCAACCCATTTGCACATGTTAGCCTCAAAAGATGGCTTTTAGTGGCTTAGTTCCAGAGATTCTTCCATTATTTTCTCATTCCCTGAAATGATTACTGAGCTTTGCAAAAGCCTTTGGGTGCCATATAAAATATTTACTTTAACCCTCTATGGATAGTGTCTCAGGAAATATACTTGCTCAGGAATTGAACTGTGGGATGGGACTTTATGAGTGGGTGTTTTATGTCATCTACTTTTTTTTTTTTTTGTACTGGGGATCGAACTCAGGCCCTTTCGCTTACAAGGCAGGGAGCAGAACCACTGAGCTAAATCTCTGGCCCTATGTCATCTACTTTAAGGTGTACCTCTTCTGTACCAGGAGTGAGATAGAAGACAGAGCTAAGAAAAGTTTTCCATATTGTTTTATGAGAAAAGCCAGATTTTTTTTTTTTAACAAATCCAGATTTACTAGACATCTACAGGCTTGTGGGAAACAGTCTAGATGGACCATTATAATGTGATTTTGTCTTTATACTCATAAACAACCAAAATGTAGGCTAACTTTTGAAACACATGGTAATGACAAATTCCTCCTGGGAACTGCCCTAATGAAAGGTTACCAATAGAATCGAGTAACAAAAGAGTAACAAAAGAGTGACAAAATTTGATAGAACAAGGATGAAATCTATTTAGTTATTAGCTGGATGGGGAAGGCTAAGAGTCTTCACTCCTGTGTTTGTAATGAAAGGAGAGACCATGGTGACTATAAGGAGTTCTTAGGCGTGGGTGATTCATTTAATATCTCTGCCATCAGTTTCCTCTTCGTCAAATGAGAAGTTTAGAGAAGGTGATGACAAACAGTTCTTTCACTTTGAATATTTTTTTTTTTTTAGAGATAGTTGGCTGCAGTACAGAGTAAGGAAGACACAAATTCCAGGGCCTTAGGAGGCCTGGTGGTAGTGGTTTCTGCCACAAAATTATTACCACTGCTTTTAGACATTTAGAGCACTTCTAGTTTTGTACAGTTTTATAGTGAATATTCTTATACATGAGTCTTTTTCTTTGGAATAAATTCCTAACACTAGATGAAAGGTATACATCTATCAAATTTTTATTATGTAACTAGAACAAAACCACCACATCACTCTCACAAGAGTTCCATAGCCTTGCCCATTTCACTGTGTGTTGGGCATTCTAGTACTAAATAGGTATTATGATAAAAGTAAACAAGATTGATATGAGAATTTTAAAAAAGAATTAACAACAACAAAAGACCTGAGTGCCTTCAGAAAAATTTAAATGGCTTCAAGTATTATTCTGTAGCTTGTATCTGTGGCTTATTTCCCATTTTTCTTTCTTGGTTTCACACTCCATTCTCTGGCATAATTTAAATCACTGTACTGTATGTACAAGAGGTTTTAGCTTTTGCTAGCTGTTTTAAAGTACGTCAATGACAGATCACTATCATGTTTGAGTAAAACAGGGACAACTATCTCCACTCTGGGATCACAATGAAAACCTCTTATTAAGGGAAGATGGAGGAGGGTATGTCTCTCCAGAAAAGCCTAAGATCTTGCAGTCATCATGTACATGATTAAAATCCCATTTTTATGGCAAGTATCTGTAAATACTATTCTAATTCCTCTGCCAGAGTGTATGTAGAAAGGATCTTTAGAGTCACATGAGCCATATGTCATATTACAATCAAAACCAGAGAGGTCAAATGGCTTTCCCACAGCAAACAAATATATGAAAAAATGTTCAACATCACTGGTCATTTGAGAGATGCAGATGAAAACAACACTGAGATTCTACCTCACCCCAGAAAGAGTGGATGCTATCAAGAAATCAACAAATAACAAATGCTGGTGGGGTTGTGGGGAGAAAGGAACCCTTCTCCATTGCTGTTGGGAGTGCAGACTGGTGCAACCACTGTGGAAGTCAGTATGGCGATACCTCAAAGAACTAAGACTAGAGGTCCCATTTGACCCAGGTATTCCCTTGCTGGGTATCTTCCCAAAAGAATTAAAAGAATCATACCACAGTGATATATGTGCACCCATGTTCATAGCAGCACAGTTTGTAATAGTAAAGCTTGGAAGCAGCTCAAGTGCCCATCAACTGGAAACTGGGTAAAGAAAATGTGTTTTTTTTAATAAAAGGGAGTACTACTCAGCCATAAAGAATGAAAAACTAGAGTCATTTATAGCTAAATGGATGCATATCGAGGCCATACTCTTAAGTGAAATAAATAGGACACACATGTAAATACTGAATAGTTTCTCTACTGTGAGAAACTGATAGTGTAAACAAGGGTTAAAATGATTAAAATGAATAATTGATAATTTGAAATAGGAAAAAAGGTTCAAAGATGAAGGAGTGAAGGGAGGGGAAGGGGAAAGAAAAAGAGGGAAAGGAAAAACTATGAAAAAAGAAAAATAATGGAAATGAAATCTATGTAAATAGGGAAGGGCGGAGCGGGTGAAGGGTGCACAGGTAATGGGGAAAAAAAATAAGAACCAAGATATATCATGTACAGGTACAAACACCCGATGATAAATGTAAATGAATTGTATACCTAAAATGTACCAATAAAAGAACTAAAAAAAAAATGACTTTCCCATCACCTCATAGATCTATATAAATTAAAGTAGTGAGTTCTGGAGAGAAAATGTTTGTCCAGTGTTTTTGTAAAGGTGGCAATTAAAAAGAGGTGATATTGAATATTTTAAATTTCCTTTAAAAATGCACATTGGTAAAGGTACAAGTTCCCAATGAGAAATGTAATTGTGTTGTATACATACAATGTACCAATGAAAGAATTAAAAAAAAAAAGATACATCATGTACAGGTACAAGCACCCAATGATAAATATAAATGTACTGTATACCTAAATTGTACCATGAAAATAATTTAAACAAGAAAAAAAATGTACATTGGAATTGGTATAATTTCCAGATGTGACATTTATGAGACTTATAGTAATCCTTTCTTCCTCTTTCATTTCTTTTCTCTTCTTTCTTTCTTTCTTTCTTTCTTTCTTTCTTTCTTTCTTTCTTTCTTTCTTTCTCAGCAGGGTGTTACTCTGTAGTTCACTTTGATCTTCAACTCACTATTTAGTCTAGTCTGGTCTCAAATTTGTGGTGATCCTCCTGCCTCAGCCTCCTCAGTGTTGGGACTATAAGCATGTGCCAACATGCCCAGAAGTCACAGTAATCTTGCACAAGTCATTTCCTCTCTTAGGATCTCAATTTTCTGAATTATAAAATAAAATCCTTAGGTCATATGAATCTCAACATGATGGTTAATTTTGATTGCCAACCTGTTTGGTTTGAAAGATGGCAGGAGATTAGTAAAGCAACCTTCTGTGTGTGTCTTAGTGAGTCATGTCAGCATGAATTTAGGGACACTATCTCATCCCTGGTCCCTTCCTTTCTGGTGTTCTTCCCCTGCTCTTTGTTTCTGAGATGCCAAGAGTTGAGAAGTTTCCTCTGTCATACCCTTCCACTATGATATTTCTGCCTTGGAGCTGGTTTACCATGAACTGAAACTTCTGAAACCATGAGCCTAAGTAAACTTCTCTTTCTTTAAATTATGGGTGACAGGAATTACATTCCAGCAATGGGAAAACTGACCAATATGCTCCAATATTTTCTAAAGTTGACATTCAAGCATTTTCTTTAGGACATGCCAATAGCTTATTTAAAAGGCTGATATTAGGAAAGTTATTGCAAGACCAGGAAACATCAAGATGTTTGTATTTATGAATTTTTGTTAATTATCAAGAAGCAAAGATGGTAGATTAAAGACTTCCATTTTATTTTCAAGTCATATAATCAGAGCAGAATTTAAATGTAATGCCAAAGAATAAAGTATCAATATACTCTGTTGAATTTGGCTTTTGATCTTATAGTAGAAATTATTATGCTTTATGGAGCAGAGGTTTGTTCTCAGGAAAATGTTGGGACTTCCTCAGCCAAAATTAATTTAATAGATTTTAACTCAGTCAGAGGAGCCTAGAGTAGATTTCTGTATATTTTAAACCAATCATTTTAAATCCTATTTTATTTTCTAGATTTATTCTACAAAAAGACAGTATATTGAATCTGATCTCAAGGAGTTCAGCAGTACAAAAGGCAAATATATACACACTAATTATAAAAATAATCTGATAGGCAAGGTAACAGAGGTAGGACTAAGATATAAAACAATCAGGGGTTCTCATTTGTCTGAGCCTTGGAAAGGTTAAAAACAAACAGGGATAGTTCCTAGGGAAGACAATATCTGTGATGGTGAGTATTTTTCCAAAGGTAACACCACTAATTAGTGGCAGAGTAAGCCTTAGAAGTCTAGTCTCTTTCATATCTAAATTCTTATGGAACTTCAAGGCATTGAAATAAAGGGACCTTAGCTAATGCAATATTTCTTCCTTTACTCCATATAAGCACTCCATGTATATTTCACATTAATCTGTTGGTAGTAAGAGATATATAAGTTATCTCTAGAAGCACAGTAATTGCCCTGTTCTCCTACAATAAAATCTTTTCCCTCTTTTGTTAAATGCTCACTTGTTTATTGATTTTGAGTTGTCCAGAAATCTTCTGAAGAGAAGTTCAGAGTTTCCTTGTCTTATGGAATGTATTATCTTTCTTTGGTCTCTTACACTTAGTATATCTGTTGTGACAATTTGAAGGAATGGGGGACAATGTGAAATTATTTGATGCTAACAACATGGAAGACATTAATTGATAACTAATGATAGAATTAGTTTCATTCAGAGCCATACTTAGGAAGGTAAATTTATTATTTTAATAAAGGCATTCAAAATCAAAGAACCAAATGTTTTCTTAACATTTTACTTTGAACTATTCTTCTTCTCTCAGCACAGATAATACATCAGGGATTCAAATGGAAAGAAAGTTCTTTACTAAATTTTACTTTATTTTTTCAGAAAAAATCTCCAGAGTTCCTGACACATAAAATAAGCATGGTACATTTTTGTTGATTTTATCAATTAGTGGATGAATGAATGAAGAAATAAATGTATAGATTGTTGTATTCAATACTTCATTTGGACATAAACATAATCAAATCTCCCTTGACTTTCCCTTGATATATTCCCTAAATTGAATGTTCTGCTTTTCCACTCTTTTATACATTGTAGCACATAATCATTGTCCCTAATTCTTTCCTGTTACACAATTCTGCAGTCATATTCTCGACATGACCTCATGATGGTTGGAATGTACTTCCTTTCTTCACGATTTGGGTTTTAGGCACATGACTTATTCTGACCAATGGGATGCTAATAGAATTGACACAGAGGGGCCATGAAATGTGTTTGGCTGGTGTAGTTTGACTTTCTTGTTCCACTTGTTGTGTTAAATTCTTACTAACAGTTGTGTTTGTTCCCATGCCTATGCATCTTGTGTGCACATTATGTAAATTACTTAATGTTACATAAGCCAATGAATAGTATTAGAGAACAAACTCATCGCTATAATACTAATTTGAATGATTTTTGAAGACTTGATAAAGGCATACTGTTAAAAAAATGAAGTCAATAAGGAATTAGAGTTCTTTTAAGAAAAAGAAATATCTAGAAAGTTACTCTGTTGAAATTGTTGTATAAATTCGTAAGCTCTATTTTTTCTTTAAAGAGATTAGAACTGGAAATCTTGGATGATGTAATACATATGATTTTATGCAAGAAACCTGTGATGGCTAAGTGGGTTATCCATTTGATTGGCTTGGGAGCCACCCAGGGGATTAATAAAGCACAATTCTCTGTGTGTGTATGTGTGTGTGTGTGTGTGTGTGTGTGTATGAGTGATGTCTTGGAGGTATGACCTTGAATATTATATCTAGTTTCTAGGCCCTTTCTTTCTGGCATGGTTCTCATGTTTTGCTTCCTGCCTGCATAAACTAAGCAGCTTTACTCCTCCGTACCCCTCTGCCATGGCATCCAGCCTTGCAACTAGCTGCCCATGGATTTAATCTTCTGATACCAAGAGCCAAATGAACCTCACCTCCTTTACGTTATAGATGTCAGATATCTTGTCTAACAATAGGAAAGCTGACTAAAATAGAAAATAGGTAACTGCTTGGGGTCATTGCTGTGACTATACTGGACCATGTGGTTTATAAGCATCTGGAACTTACTTGTAGACGGATTTTGGAAAGATTTAGAGATGTGGGCCAGAAAAGCTACCATCAAAACTTGAAGGACAATTCTGGACTGAGCTCAGAAGACCAGAATATTGATAGAAATGCAGACAGTAAATACTATGCTCAGGAGGTTTCAGTTGGGAGTAAAGACTTCATTGGGAATGGGCTAGAGGTCATGTGTTACACTCTGGCAGAAAAAGTTGTGTACATTTTGCCCATGTGAGAATTTACAGGAGACGGGAATCCAAGACCATGTACTAACAGACCAGGCAGTGGGGATTTGAAGGCAATCATCATACAGTGTGTAGCATGGATACTAGCAGCTGCATTTAACCAGATTTGCAGTGAGAATTGAAAGCAAAAAGCAAAAAAACAAAACCAGCAGAAAAATTTGAAATTTGGCCCTAAATGAACAATATGTAAAGTTGGGGCCAGAAGGAGGTGGTCTTTAAAGAGATTAGCATCATTAGAAAGAAATAAAATACTTTGTGCAGGAATGGGAAGCAAGATGCCTTGAGAGCATCTCAGAAGTCAGCAAGGTCCCACCCTGAAGAACATCAAGATGTAGAAGTATAAACCATTCATTTGAGTACAGAGTTGCTGGGATTCCTGCTTAGGAAGGGCCTCCCAAGGAACTGGTTCCCCAGAATTTGTTTTACTGTGTTCACCTGTCTAGGAAATCAGAGGTCATTACAGCCATGATCCAACCATGAGGGCCAACTACTGCTTGAGGTGGTAGCAGATATTGGTGTAGTCCAAATGATGTTAATCTAGCATGCAAAATATAATAATTGTGGGATGAAACAGGCTTCCACCCAGATTTCTAAGGAAGGTCTGGGAGGCCAGGCGATTTGCCCTGAGAAGTGGTTGCATGAAGCTGTGGAAATGAAGCTGAGGGTATAGAGGGGATCCCAGATAAATCATATGCCAGGAATGTGGACTGTCTGCCAAGGAAAGCCACAGACTATGAGTAGAGTCAGCCCAAGAGAGAGGCCACGTGGGCTGCAACTGGCAAGACCATATAGGTGGGGCCACCTAAGCCCTCTGGAACTACTTCTCACCATGATGTGCTCCAGGAGCTGGACATAAAAATAAACGACTTAATGTTTGTCCTGCTGGATTTTGGTCTTGCTTTGGTCTGCCTCTTTTCTATTCCCCCATTTCTTCTGTTTGTAATGGGAATATTTACTCTGTGTCATTGTACCTGGGGATTATGTAGCTTGTTTTTAATTTTTGCAGAGGTTCACAGCTAAGAGTTTGCCTTGAGTTTTAGAGATAACTTTGAGTTGGGTTATTAGCAGGGCTGGGACTGCTGAGACTTTGTGGAAGTGATTATTGTGTTTTGGTTGTGTGCAGGATAGTTGTGTCTAGTCAGAATTATAAACTTGTGTTTTTTTGAAGATTAAATATATTTTAAGGAGCTGTTTTGGGATACCAAAACAAGGTGTGGGATGTGACAGTTAAGGTCTTTGTCAGCTTGTTTGGCTTGGTAACTGCTTAGGGATTAATAAACACATGACTCATGGATGAGTCACCATGGGTCACCATGGGTGATTCATGGATTTGTGATCTTGGGTCTATATCTGGTCCCTCTGGCACCATTCTCCTGATTTGTTTCTTGGCCTTCTTGAACTAAGCAGCTTTGCTCTGCCGTATCTTTCTGTCATGATGTTTAAGCCTTGGCACCAGATAACCATGGACTAAATCCTCTGAAACCATGAGCCAAATAAACTTTTTCTCCTTTAAGTTACGAATGTTAAGTGATTTGCTCAGAAACAGGAAAGGTGACTAATTTGAAAGGGAGCTAAAACTTTAATTATTGGAGATATGTTTAAAATATTAATATTCAATAAAGATTGCTCAATGAATATTTAGGCCCTTCAGGTAAAATAAAGTGCCTAATCTATGTTTGTACAAATTTTTGATTCCTTTACTTAACCATTTTTTTTCTGATTAACTGAACAAAAGTTATCCCAGTCCCTTCTTATTATATATTCCATAAATTTGATACCATGCTAAAAATTCCTTTCTTCTTTATAAGTATTTTAACAAAACCAATGTTAGAACAGCCTTTTCTTCACTATCACTATGTAAAAAATAAACTCCTTTTCAGCTGCTGCCCCTCTTCACATGCTTAAACCATGTTCTCGTTTATAGATTTGTAGTCTGGTTAGTAACCTTTGCTCTAATGGAGGATATTCCTTAACCCATATCAATTCCCTGGTTTATTCCCTATGCTACATTCTTTTCATAGCAGCTGACTAATTTTCATGAACTGATGCTTGTGGTTCTTGTTTGTAGTATATAATGATTACATTCAATATGGGGAGTTGGGATATGTGCATAGCACACCTGATTTCTTTTTATTCCCCTCCCTTCCCTCTCTTCCTCCATATTTTGGTTTCCTTCCCTTTGTTCCCATAAAAACATATCACAGAATCATTCAGATATAAACAAATCTCTGAATGGAAAAGAAAAGCTAGCCATAGCTCTCTTATTTTCTCCTGATTTTTTGGTTGCCACCAAATGAAATCACTATGTACATTATTTGGCTGAAATTCTAATCTTTACAAAGTATGTATGAAAGAGGACATATTGGGGAAAATCACTAATATTTTCCATGCACATGGACTTGGCTTTGGGTTTGGGAGAACTTGGGTTTGTTTCAGATTTAAAAGAAAATATTGAATATATTGATTGATGAAACATGCTGCTGGTAGTGGTTTTTGAGATGCTGACAGTCACTTCCTTGGAACAATTCTGAGATGAATGCTTTGTGGCATTGTAGGATCCAAAATCAATCTATAGGTGATGACATTCAATCACCACTGACTATGGTTGGAATTGAAAAGAGAGCTCCAGTTGGAAAAGCAAGCTTCACACCACATTCCCCATAAGTCATTTGCTTTGAGTGTAGGGACTAACCACACAAGGAAATCCAAGAGCCTCTCAGCACTTGATCACCAACAGTTTGGGGCACATGTGCGTAATTTGGAAAGAAAGGGAATTCTGACTCAGATATTTGGGTTATTCTAGTTTCAGAAATGTCAGTTCATACCTGGACAGAAAAGGTAGACAAGAGAGGCTCAGCTTTAATGACGTACACAAACTCGAGACAGTTTTTAATACAATGAGATTAGCATAGGTCTACAAAGTAACAGATTCAAGACAGTCTAAACAGGCTACAGAAAATAAGGTGGTGGCTTTCAAAGAAATTAATACATTCTTCCACTTTGGAGTATTATTTTTTTATTAAGGTTTTTCAGATTTTGAAAGAATGGGAGAATAGAACTAATTTGTTCAAGGCAGAAATGAAGAAAGCCTTGGCTTCATGGTATGAATAAAATAATGTGAAAAAAGTGTAGGCTCAATATACTGACATTTATAAACATGCATGGGACAATAAAAAGTTTTCAAGCTGGTAAATAACCTTGAAGACCTAAAGTTATTGTTGTTCTTATTTAATTAATAAATCAGCCCCACAAAACCTGTCCATGAAATTGGTTTAATATCACTGATGTAAACTATATCAAGGATAATTATGTTTTGAGACATTTATGTAACAAGCAAAATGCTGTAGCCCTGCTACAGTGGAAAAACTGCTGGAACAGGGACAAAAAGACCCACATTTGAATGTAGGCTCTACTGATTTACAGTCCTGAGACCTTCAAGAAAATATTTTGAGCATCATTTTGTTATTTCAATAGTGTCGATATAACCAACCTCCCTAGACTTGCATATAATACATAATATACTAACTATATAATACTTGAAACAGTCTGTATTTTACTACTATTTTCCATTTGATCAGCACTTTGAAATCAATGAAATAATTCAAATGTTGACTCATTTGAATATTCATTTAGAACTTAGATATTCCAGTGTCTCTTATTGTATAGTAAAAGTATTTACTTTTTTTTAAAAAAGTAAGTTTATTGTTACATTTTAGGTATACAATATAACAACATTCATCTGGAGATTTGTACCTTTACATAATATATTTTGATTCTTATTTTTTGCTCATTCCCCTGCCCTCCCTTCAACCCCTCCACCCCCCTCTATTAACATTAGAAAATGAAAAAATGGAAACAAAGTCTTTGTAAAAGTATTTGCTTTTAATTGTATGGATGTTTGGTGACTTATAGGCAGCACTGGCAGCTCTGACTAATATAGGCAGAGGAGGGAGTATATAAAGGTATTTTTCTGAGCTCTGACCATACTGATTCTGCACAAGTTTCATTGGTCTTCAACCTCTTTGGCTGATAAGCATTCACGGGAAGAAATGACTCTATTAAGCACACCACTGTCAGGCTACCCTTTATGATCCGAGCAGATGGCTATCACTAGTCTCTTCGCCTCTTTCCTCCTACAAGCCCAACGGTCTTTATGTCTAGAGAAATCAAAGTGAATAACATATAGCTATTGGAAACAGGTAAACAAAAACTTCAGCCTTTTTCTATTTTAATTGGACCCTCAAGCAGGGAAACAGGAAGAGAGTGGCAGCTATAACACTCAGCCTCAGATGCATGATGCTTTGTCTTCTGCATATAGAAACAAAGAATCCTTTATTCTGTTCTCAGCATGGTTATTTTTCCACTCAGGAAGGGATAAGGGCAGTTGACACATAGATTTCATCATTATCTGATCACATCTCCATTATTTCTTTGCCTTCACATTAATTTTCAGTGTTTGTGCCTTAGAAACACTTTATTGATAAATCTTCTTAACTGACTAGCTAAACTCAGTGCTTAAGCAAATGAGCTTTGGAATAAGATCTGATTAGTTTTCCCCACTTATTTTGGGACATCCTGCTTAATATTGGAACAAACTTCCCAAGACTCTGATGCCTCAAATGAAAAAAATGGAGGAAATAATGAGACACTTCTCTGAGGATTGTGAGCTCAGGAAATGAAACAATTACTGTAACATGACTGCTTCATTCCAGTTAATACACTAAAAACATACTCAGTGAGAGTTTTATAAAAATATTCCAACTTCTTACAACTGAAACACTTAAAATTTCTCAATTTTAGGCAGATTTGAGCCTTCAGTAATTTATACGTGGCAGTATAAAGGAGACTGACCTTCAAGTTGGTTGATTTCATCAAAGTAGATGGTAACTTTCAGTCTGAAAGATTGAGAAGGTACGTAGTATCCTCTCTCTCTTTCTCTCTCCCTCCCTCCCTCCCTTTTGGCTTAGGAAAACAACAGCATTAAAATTGTTTTTTTTTTTTTTTTTTGTACTGGGGATTGAACTTGGATCCTTGCGCTTCCAGGCAGGCAGCAGAACCACTGAGCTAAATCCCTGGCCCTAACAGCTTTAAAATTAAAAGCCTAAACACCATACAAAAAGAGAGAACTAACTATACATGAAGCCTTCTTTTCAGATCATCTTTAAAAAATAGTCAGCAAAGACTCCAGCTCTTCATTAACTCCATAGCTTGAGAGAGTTACATATGTGCTAGATAATGGTAATAGTTTTGGATAATCTCTCTGCCAAGACACTCCTGTGTCTTCCATTAAACTTATTTACCCAGTGGGATGTCCAAGGAATTAATAAATCAACAATCTCACTATTTAATACATTTTCTTGATGAATTTCAGCATTAAGATTTTATTTTCTTAAAATGAAATTGCATTGAAGCAGAGAATAGAATGTTCAAAAAACTAATACAAATAGTATAAAAAAGAAGGAAAATAAATAGTATATTTTTGTTTATGATATCTGCTCTGTGACTAATTATAAACTTAAATTTCTGACATGAAAAAAATTTACTATTGCCCTGGATTCTCCTCTTTCTTTTGTCTTTCACCTCTCTCGATGAACCTGGCAGAACCCATATGGATTTGGGAGAATGAACTATTTCTTGTTTCTGGGTTTTCTAGCATCTCACAATCCAGGTTGGTTTCTAAATCTGACAGAGTACCTGGTGGGCTTCAGTGTCCAGGAGGGTGGAAAATGGGTGGGTTGGATGCATTTCTGGTTCGCTTTTATTTAATTCAAAGGCCTCCGTGACTTTTGAAATCGGTACATTTACCATTGACACAACCCTGATTGAAGGTGATTCAGGATGCTGCTGGCGTGAGAAGAGTGGGCATCTTCCATTGTGGAGGCACAGCCAGTGCTACTGGTTCTTTCCCTCTTCTCTTCAGTCCTGGCCCTTCATCTATATCATGGCAGAACACAGTTGCTATCTCCAAGAGTTTTGTTTTTTAGATATTCTGCAATTTTAAAATATGGCTATTTGAGCAGTTGTATAATCTAAGGCTACGAAAGCTATAATTTGAAAAACTATGTGGGTGGCAATGTTGTTTAAGACGGGAAAGAAAAGATTATTATGGAAAAAAGAAACCTAGACATGCATATCAAGAGATGCTAATTACATAAGATGTTAATTTAGGTACATAGCTGAATTAGAGTCAAATCTCATATGACTCAGATCTTAAAACAGCAGCAAAATGATCACAGACCGTGAGACATTCTGGCAAAAGTTTTGGATGAATAAAAGTAACAATACTAGTAATATTAATATTTATTGAGTTCTTATTATATACTGTGCTTTTAAATGTTTTATCCTATTTATTCCTTAGGCTATTCCTTAGGCTATTCCTTAGGACTTTTAGGATAAATATAATACCAGTTTTCCCATTTGTCAGATAAGACTATTGAGGTACTGTGGTGAATTTACTAATGGGCGACTTGTAACGCCCAGCTGAACTGAATCAGTGTGGTCTGGGCATGGAGGCTCCACCTGAAGATTGTAACCAATAGCCATAAAAAGAGAACTTGGAGGGGAAGATCTTGGCCTGTTGATTTGCTAGGAGAAGCTTGGTGAAGATGGTTTTCCTGATGTGAACTAGGCTGTTCTTGTTGGAGGAGGAGCTTGGGGCTTTGCTGTCACTGGGAATGGCTGCTGTTTTCATCAGGGGAGCTCTGATCTTTACCGGGAGCATCACTTCCTGGCTTCGGTGTGGATCCCTCAGCTTGGTGGCACAAATCCTTCATCTCACCAGTGTAGATTTTCTGGCTTTCAGTGCTGGCTTTTCGGCCTTCCAGGTGCAGATCCTTAATAAGCACAAACATGAGACATTGCCGTGGGCTCTAGGCCACTGGCTGGACTCCTGAAGGACATTGCCTTGGACTCTAAGCCTTTAGCTGGACTTGTGTGAGAAACTGCTGGGATCTAGGCTCTCAGCTGAATCCTTTGGGCTTCTAGTGTGCGGTTAATCTCTTGCACTCCTTTGCATTTGACTTTTTGGGTAATTATCATAAAATAATCTTTTAAGTTATGTGTCCTGTATTTAGTGTATTCCCTTGCCAAATCCTGCTGACTACAACAGGTATGGAGTGATTTACTTTACCTAAGAGTGAAGATTTGAACCCTGGCTTTTTTGATGATTAAGCCTCTTTTATTTACCAAAAACTTCTTCCCAAAAGTGAATACTAAAATTATATATGTAGGAGAGCTTCCTAGAAAGGCAAAGTGAGAATGCAGGACATTGGGTTCAAGAAAACAAGGAAGTTAAAAGAAGCCAGTATTCCTGTCATCTGCCTGTGCCTAATATCCCTAGTTTTACTGTTAAAAAACTTGAAAAGATCAAAATATATTCTTTAAAGAATTATTTAGAGAGAAATAAGGATGTTATTCTTTAACAGATATCTAATGCAACACTATTTATGGCTAGTCTACATCAAAATCAAATCTATCTTTGAGACACTTACCATGGTGTTAAAACAAGTAATTTGGAAGAAATTTGCCCTGGCGAGAGGGTGAAGATATCAATACCTTATTCTGTTGTTGACTTTAATTTTGTTTCCATTCTTATATATCATTTCTCTTCCCCTTTCTTCAAAGAAGTTTAGAATCATAGAGAAATGTGGACATCCCCATGTCCATATTGATAGCAACTTTCTCCATGTTAAGACCAACTTCATTTCATTAAAACTATATTCCCTCATTTTAGCACAATAACTTCAATTTTTTTTTTGCATCTCAAATATTTATACCAATTTGTCAGCAGCAAGTATCAGTGACAGGCGAAGATAAAGTATTATTTATGCTGAGATATCCAATTTTTACTTGTTTAGCTGCTTTCTTGAAAGATGATGCTTTGGGACATAAAACGTAGCATTAATCACTGTTTGACTGACTATGGGAGGTGGGGTTTGCTCCCTCTTCTGTGACCTAGTTAGTTCATTTAGCAGAGATGTTAAGAGTTCTCTCCCCTAAGACTTCCCCAAACACATTCTACTCCTGAAAGCTCCAGCACGGGAGATATATTCAAATATAATTATCTGAAAGGCAGACCAGTGCTGGGATAAAAGATTTTAAACGAAGTGTTAGAGAATCTACCTTTTACAAGCTTTAGCTTGTTGCAAAGCCAGTGAGTGACAGTCATTACAATTTTTTGATTTCTATGTGGACTGCACTGTCCCATGTATATCTGAGCAAGGAAAGAGCATGAGATGGAAAGGATCAAGATGCCTGATGGAAGTTTCAAGGGAGGGAGTGAAAGATTATCTGCTTTTAGCTCCTTTTAACACTATTACTTATGAAATATTTAAAAACTAAATTATTTATCAAACAAATATTTGTCAGGTACCTCCCACTGGACCCATTTATACTCCCTGATTCCAGACTCAAGATTTGGTGGATTATTTCATTTGAACAAATTATAAAAATCATCTTTGTGGTTTGCTCAATTATGTTAAGCTAAGTTCAAGTTTAATAAGCCTGGCCCTTCCTTTCTTTCTGTTGTAAAAGATGCTATAGTCATTGGTTATCTCCTGATTTTGGAAATTTCTTGCTGGTGACTTGCAGATGACATAGTGCTATATGTAATTTGCTTTTTGAATATTCATTTCTGGTCTAAAAATCCTAAGGAGGACTGAAAACCACAGACAACTATTCTGTGCACTCTTTCAAAATAATGCAGTCTCTATTACCTCCCATTTCTTACCCTACCAATACTAGACTGCCCAGAGTTGGGCATAGTTTTTCTACATGTATAGGTTAGATATGTGGCAGAAACTAGGATGTTGGTTTAATTAACCTCATTTTAAAACAGCTATTTACCTTCTATTTTGGTCCATTAAGTTGAAAAGAAACTTCTCCATGAATGAAATGGGACAGAATGGAGAAGTATTTTTCCCTTTTTGTCTTTGATCATTTATTTAATTGACCAATTTTGATTTGGTACATATAATATGTAGGTAATATTGTGGTAGCTGCTATTATATTAAAAGGAAAGCTAAGTTCTAGTACTTAAGGAAATAAATGGTGTTGGCCAAGTAAACTAAATTAATTAGAAAAAGTCTTACTGTATAGAAGTAAATGCTAAACTTCAGGTTCAAAGTTCTTGAGCAACTGAGTCATAATTCTTCACTGCAAGAAAGAGAAGCTGAATGTAGTAAACTAAGTAAAAATGAAGTTTAAGTTTTTTGAGATCATAGAATTATAAGGCTATCAAGAATAGACCCTAAAATAAGCTTTGTGAACAAGTTCTAACTGTGTGAGTCAGTACATCTACTAGGTAATCTAGTATCCCTCCTGCCCAAACCCAGATTCTGGGGTTGTCCTGACTACTAATTCTCCATCAAGTGCTCAGCCTCCTGTCTGCCACAACAGCTGCTGCCATGGCAGAGAGCTCTTCATCCCTCTTCATTTTATTACTAGCTACTAGGTCAAGGTCAAGCTTTGGGTGAATCTGATTAGATGAACAATGATCAATGTTAGATTCCCAGCAGAAAAGGATGCTAGAAAAATAATCAGCATTTTTGTTTTTTAAAAGTAGCCTTTGCCATCCAATGAAAATTAATAGTCATGGCTAAGCAGCCCAAATAAGTGGCGAATTGTAACCACAAGAATCAAAGTAAATATTTTCCTCTTAGGCTATATCTACATATGTTGGATATGGTAAAATGATTAAAGGCTTCATAGTTCTGGTCCATTTTTATAAGATTACATTTATCCTGTGAGCCTCTCTGTTTTTATCTTTCTACTTCATCTTTTTATGTGATAGTTTCCCTAATTGTTTCATATGTAATTTCCTCTTCTAGACAGCAAGGAGAAAACTATTGGACTGAAGAGTTGTCACTGGAAAATTAATTTTTTGGAAATTTTCATATTTACAGTGAAAAATATTCTAGCAGATGACAGAAAATTATCTTGTTCTAAAAACAATATCAAATAATCAAAATGTATTTTAAAACTGATTTTAATTTTTTATAATAAAATGAACAAATATTTAGAAAAAATGTTAGCGAGGCATACCAATATTAAGTGATATAGTAGAATTGAAAAAATTATGGATATCCCAATACAAACAGAAATACAGCTGGGAATGTATTCTCAAACTTCTACGTAGTCCCCATAAAAAACAAAGCATAAAAATGCACATCTGGGATTGGGATTGATCTTCCACAATATTATAAGAAAAATTATTTTTGATCATTACAGATTTAATGAATAAATTACACATTTCAAACTACTTAATTTTTTTTCTGGTATATTCAAAGGGAGTTACTATGTAAGTAAATAGCTTTTAAAATAAAACTAAAATAAATAAAACTAAAATAATTTTTACCAAATTCTAAAGTAATATTATTTAGAAGAAGCATCTGTTTGTTTAGACGTGATGTAAGCAATATCCATGCTGTTGGCTTAAGTTCAAAACTATACTCTTCAGGGGCCACCACCATCACCATCACCAATAATAACTTCAGGATGAGCAGAAATACCCTTTTCTTAACCTTGGAGAAAGAATAACTAGGTAGCATGATGAAGAACAATATGTTAGGGATTGCATCTGTCCTCATAAGACATATATGACTGACTGGCTATCAGGCTCAATTTATATCCACATAGCTAGGGCTTTATTCTGTAAAGCCAAACTCCAAGACCTGTGAAGTATGTCCCAATTACTACCACATCTGTAACAAATTGGATTGTGTTGCTCCATCATGCATTTTTACAATGCTCAATAATCTTGCATAAGACTCTTTCCTCACTGGTGGTTCGAGGATCCACTAGATAAACAACCAATAACCAAAGCATTAAGAGTTGGCTACACCTGTGATGTAAGAACCAATTCCTGACAATGTGAGATAACTCTGGGGGCGTGGCAGTGAGAAGAGTTTCTGTATCTTCTTCCATCAATGTTTTTGGTTCCATTGACTCAGGTCAAACTCACCCCCCAAGAAAGTTTGTGCTGGAAAAACACAAAGGGCAAAAGCCAATGATTTTTCTCTCTGTCCCCATAGTTTTTAGGGATGCTTCTTGTATCAGGAGTAACAGTAACAGTAACTAGAGTTGCTGCAGTGTAACAGGAACCACTAGGGGACATCTTGGTGGCCGGGGACTTCTCAACCCTCATCTGCTTCAGCTAACTCAGTTCTGTTTTTCTCTTTAAATATCAGGACTTGGGTCAATTTAATCTTAGAAATACAATTCTAGTTAAAAACAAACAAACAAACAAACAAACTAACAAAATCTTTGGAAATTACCAGCATAACAAAAAATTCTAAAGGACAACCTCTTTTTTTCTAAGTAAAATTTTTTATTCCAAATCTTCTTTGCTTCTATAATAATAGCTGACACATGGTACTCACTACAAATCAGGCATTGTTCTAAGTGACTTGCATATATTAAATCCATTTAATCCTTCAAACAACACTGCACCCTAGATACCATTTTTAGACCTCACATTACAGGTGATGAGATATAGGAACAGAGACATTTTGAGGTCCACCCAGGTTCACACATTTATTATTTGGTAGAACTGAGATTGGAACTCCAGCAGCCTAGTTTCAGAAAGTACCCTTTAATCCAGTTTTCTACATTCTTCTCTACTACATGCCATTCTGTGTTGGACTATTTCCCTAGGAATTATGTAGCTTTTGATGTAAACGAAGGTTTTAAGAGGTAGAGAATTGGTGTGAACTTTAGAATTAAATGTTGTGACCATTCAGCAGAGCATCCCGCACCTTTGTTATTTGTTCAACAACTTCCTATAAGCTTATTAAAATGCTTTTATAGCTGTACTGGAAGAAGACTTTTGAGTATGGCATGATTATTTCCCCCACTGCTTTTAATAGTGATGACTATAAATCTATATAAAGTAGGTGTGCAAAAGTACCACATATGGTACTTATGTATATTGTCTGTAGCCACTTAGAGGAATGTGGTCCTCTTTCTACCTTCAAAAATATAACTTCAATTTTTCCTGAATAAGTGTATCTGCCTGATTCAAAAATGCTGCTCATAAAAATAAAGAATGACCAAATTAAATGATCTGAGTACAGTCATTTAAAAATCATCACATACCTTCATTCATTCAGACTCTCCATCTTATAAATTCATTTCCCCATTATTTAAACTGATTTGTTAACTGGACTGGAATGCAAGTTTATTCTATTTATTTGGATAAATTTATGCAGAAATGCTCTCTGAGCTGTGTACCTACCTTTCTCCCTTGGCATTGATTTTCTTCCTTCTTTTCAGTACCTTCCTTGAGGCACAAAAAACTAGGTTTCTACTATCTGAGGGAAGCGTATGACTCAGTGAAATCATTCTGGATTGTTTTCCCTTTCCATTTTAGGAATTGCTAGTCATTGTAATGTGAAGAGAAGCAGTGATGGTGTTAAAAGAGGCAACAGCTGGGCTTTATTAAGAGATTACGTGTATTTTGTAAGAAATTTTATGCGTATTACCACATTTAATCCCCAAGTCAATGTGTCAATGAATGTACGTGAATAAATAGACAAGCAGTGATGCCATGAAGTAAATATTATGGTTTCTCATTTTCTGTGTAAGAAAAATTATGTTTAAAGGGGTTAAATAACTTGCTTGAAGTTCCAAGCAGCTAGTAACTGTTAGGAGTTAGTCTGACAACAAAACGCATCTGAGTAATCACATTGTGCTATTCCTCCTCAGCTTTAAGCTTCAGGAGAAGGGGATATGAATGCAGATGCATTCAGACCTGTTGTGGTTAAAGGAACCAAGGGCGGAGAGCGATGAACCTTCTCCTTGGTAGAATCTCACAATTATATGTGAGGGCTGTTATTAAACATTCTCCAGCTCAAGATACATATTCCGTGACTGGCTGTAGAAATTCTTCTCCACGGGGATTTTCATATGTAATAAAAAGAATGATTTTCTCCCTCCCCCAGTTTTCAATTCTCATCTTTTGAGAGTCCCGAGGTACGTATATATTTATCTTACATCATAGACCAGTAGATGGCAGCAAAAGCCCACCCTAGTGTCCCGGAATTTTGCCTCTGAGCCCCTTGCACATTGCAAAGCTGAAGACAGCTTTTAAAAATATAATCATCCACCTCCTTACCTGACACCTCCGAGGGTCTGATTTTCCAGGTCACACGTGTCTTATTACTTTCGAAAATAATCATGTGGAAAGGCTTTTCATTGTGTTTGTTGCTACATTTCTGCACGGTAGTGACTGTCAAGCCAAATTCAAACTAATAGCAGGGGGAAAAAAGACAACGACCCAGGAGAACTGCAAATAATTTCCATTAAGAATGTTCCTTGTGGGTTTTCAAAGAAGTTTTCATCACCAAATCTGATCAGTGAAGCAATCTTGTTCATAAATTATTTATCAGTCTCTTCTCGGTTCTCATCTTTCCCATTCAAACAAGCAAAATCCAACTTTGGGTAAATTCTCTTTTAAGAATATCTGGAAAGAAACATTTCTTATCACACTTCATTATCAGAAATGAAGCACAACTGAAATGTAAACAATATACAATAGAAGTTGTTTTTCCTTTTTATTAGGACTTTCTTTTTGAAGAATGTCATCCTGGGCAAGTAGGATTTTGTTAGTATTTATTTGGTTTTCAGCCTATGGCTGGCTCATTTATCTGGACAACGTGCTTTGCATTTTATGGATGAGATAATGTGATTGTTTTGAATTTGAAACAAATTGGTTCTCTGACCTGGTGGAGAGGGACTTTTGATCTAAGTGTAGTGTGGCTACAACGTACCTATTTTGACATGTGGGACACAAGTACTTCAAGTAGCTGTTATGAGTTTTATGCAAATTTAATGAGTTGAAGCCATGAAACCTGTATCTTAGTACATGCTGGAAGTTCACTGTTAATCTTTGGTGAATGACATGACAGTCTGAAGTGTCAAGGATGCTTTTAGTTTCTTCCATTCAACCTCGCTGCTAGCGTTACAGATATGCATCCTAAGAAGGGAAGGCACTTGAATGATGTTGAGATGAAAATGTTCCAAAGGATGAGGTATTGATTCACTGCAGAAAAGAGAAGTCTTCTTAGATGTGGCTATAGATCTTCAAACATTCATCATCCATCAATGAAAACTAATGGGGAAAAGGAGGAAAATAATACTGTGAGGAAGAGAAACAAAGTGGAAAAAACATTTCTGATAGAACAGAAAAAGTATTATCATCATTATCTGCGCTTGATCCATGGAAAATTGTCAAGGATCTGAAAATGAACTGATGTTTAAAAGCTTCAAAATCTCATTGATATATAGAGACTGTCACACCAGAGTCTCTTTTAAATCTTGTTAATTTTATAATTTATTTTGGAATTAAATATTGTATCAGGAAATAACATCATTCCTTCACCAATGACAGTCTGGGCATTTATTTTAACAGGTTTGTAATTTGACCCAATATTTTGGAATAATATATGGTGCCATAGTTTTCACAAACATTCCTGTGCTGTATCTTCATAGGGTTCCTGTGTGAACAGTTGTGTTCTCATTTTGCTGATCAAAGAGACTCAGAAAAATTTGATTTGCCAAAGATTGCCTAATTCTAGAGTTACGATAGGATCTATCAGAGATCTATGAGTTTCTATTATTACCATGGCTGCCCTACTAATTCAATGGCTACTAAAATAATTAATAGTGGTCAAGTATGTGGTCTTTGAAGTCCTGTCTCACTGCTAGTTTCATGCTGTGATTGCACACATGTTATATCTGGGAGAAGCGACTTGGCTGTCACCCTGATCAAGGGTGGTTGTGTTTTTACTGCCCAGAGGTGGTTGTAGTTCATCTTTGTTCATTTACTCATAAATATTTATAGAATAGAATAAATGATAACTTGAAAAAAAGGAAACACAATGCTTTTGATAAACAAAGACCTGAAAAAAAAAAAAAAGCTGGAACAGAAAGGGAGTGTCAAAGTTTCATGCTAAACTTGTTTAGAGAAAATGGCCCAGGTTCTGAACAAAAAGGAAATGAAAACAGAGCTTTGAGTCAAATGTTGGTTGAAATCTTGGCTTCTAACCAGCCATGTAAGTTTGCCATCTCTAGGAACCTCTTCATCTTAAAATGAAAATTGTAATAGGACATTTTTCATAGAGTTATTTTCAGAACAAAATGGATTTATACATGGGAAAATGCTTACCACAGTGCTGCCACATAGAAGCTGCTTGATAACATAGGTTAGCTATTACAGTTACTCCTGTATACCACTACTACTCTTATGGCTGTATCTGGGAGAAATTGGAGTTCTTGCCAAGGGATAAGGGTTAGTTCAGCATTGAATAATCAACTTATGCATACTTAGTGTAATCAACGGCAAACTTTCAAAATTTCAAAGAAATACTTTTTTTTTCTTCATTAAGTTTATTGGTATATTTTAGGTATACAATACAGTTACATTCGTCATTGGGATCTTGTACCTTTACATGATGTATCTTGGTTCTTATTTTTTCCCCATTCCTCTGCCCTCCCTTCACCCCCTCCATCCCTCCCTATTTACAAAGACTTTGTTTCCATTATTTTCTTTTCCTCCTATTTTTTCTTTTTCCTTCTTTTCTTTCCCCTACCCCTCCCACTTCCCCTACTCCTTTAGACCTTTTCTTCCTATTTCACAGTCAACAGAGTACTTTTTTAAAAAGTCCGTGCAAGTACAGTGTTATAATTTTATCTTTATCTTGGCCTTAAACTTGAAACATATTCATGGGATATGTGTACTATAATTGCCTCTCTTTGCCAGTTATTTCTTATGAATTGGATTCTTGTCTCTAGCAATGGTGGTGATAATGAAAATAAAACAAAACCATCATGATATAGGACTCTGACCTATTTTCTGAAAATGAATGCTCCATTTAAGCCTGAAGATATATAATTAATGTTTCTAATATAGGATGCTATTTTTTTTGATGAACCAATAAATCTTTTGACTCAATATTTATATGAAAAATGTTGGGGCTGAACTGGTTCCGGGATAAGTTTCATCAGCATTTATCATGTGCTAGGTCCTGTGGTAAGCATATTGCATATACATCCTTATCAAATTGGGAGAAAGCCTGTGAAGCACATGTTATTTCTGTTTATAAAGGTGGAAACGGAGGCTCAATGTGTAACGAGCTATTGAAGGTGGTGTGGCTGGTATGAGTTGCGCACAGGTTTTCTGACCTGAGGCTTGTGTTTATAACAACTGCACAAATCTAACTTTACAGTGAAGAAGTCTTCCATACCTAACATCCCGAGACTGCATGTAAAATGCTCTTTCCTCAGTAGGTAAAGTGTTTTGACATATGCCTTCAGCTTGAGGGGGAAGAAGACAATTTAACACAAATAAACATAGTGCATCAGGTATAAATTTGCACTTTACCACTCTGGGGCACAGAAGTATAACTTTTTAGTTTTCTGTAACTCAATTCCATTTTCTTTCCAGGTTCCCTCATGATGCCTGGAGCATACAATGTATTTCAGTTCAAATGAGTTGAATTTGCAGTCAAATGTAAGCATTATATTTTAGCCATTATTTTAGTGTGCAGCTTCCCCTCTCTTGAAGAAAATTCAATATTTCAGTCTTCTGAAATTTCTCCTTTATCCATCCCTCTTCTCTCTCTTTGTGACACTGGGTTCTGGGCCAAGGTATGACTCATAATTATGGATGGCAGAGGTGTCTCTGGTTATTGCAGCAGCTTCTGGATTCTTTCTGCCACAGTTGGTAATGAAAACTTCTTACTTGACATATGGCACGGTCTGATGTGTGCTATGGATGAACAAGTTTTATGAACTCTGCACTTTCTTTGTTCTTCCCATACACATAATTCAGTACACTTTGAGTTCTTATTTATCTCTCATCAGGGTATTTGGAAACTATTGGGTCTGCTGCAAGCCACAAAGACAATAAAAGAAGGGCCTCCCCACTTCAGTCCCTGTTTCTGTCTGGCCATACCACACCTTTTTTTTTTTTTTTTTTTACCTCTGTGATTAGTGCTTCAGGTTTACATGCTTCCCTTTTCTGAACCCATATCCAGGTTCTTCAGAGCCAAATGAACACAGAAGCAGCCTTTAACCCTTGATTTGTTCCTTCTTAACTTTTTGTGGTCTTTTAGCTGACTTCACCCCATATCTTAGGCTGGTAAGAGCTTGTACTTATGGGGAAGAACTTTCTTCCCAATCATACCATATCTCCTTCCTATTTTCCATTCATGCCTTGATGCCTTGTTTTTATTAGGTAAAGATCCAGCTTTCTGAGTTTCTAGGAAACCATTTTTTTCTTACATGAGCTTGTTTTCAGGAATGTTGTTTACAGGTCAGTGGAAGTCTACTTTGATGAACCAAAACTTTAGAAATTTAGTACACATTACCTATTCTGGTTGTCTTTGTCTGACCCTAGAATCTATTACGAATGCCTTGACTATAATTTGTTGACCGCTTTGACTATAATAAGATTCCCTGGAATGCCAGAGAACTCTAATTCTATTTGGGCTTGTGTTCATCTTCACAGTGCAGTGTTCTCACTGGGAAGTAGATATACGGCCTATGTCAGCATTTCCCACTTATTCTGGCAAATAATTATGCCCATATGACAGGTTCTAATCAATTAAATGTGATAAAATGTTGCATGTCAATTCCAAGTCGATGTGGTTATACATCAGTGTGCTTTCACTGTTCACAAGCTGCATATCTCCACCAGTGGTGATTTGGGGATCCTTGTGCAAAAGTTGGTTGATCTTTTGTCAGTTTTTACAACTATATGGAGGACAATCCCCGTCTCTATTCCTGCTGGCTGAAAAATAAACTTGTCTTGTGTGTAGCTACTTAAGAACTTGGAGTTTATTACCTATATTAGCTAGTGGTACTTCAACTAATAAAGCAAGATTGAAAAGACATCTGTCTAATTTATTTTTTAGAATTATACCTGCAACAATGGCCTATTAAAATTTCCTTAAAAGAATCATAGTGTCTTCAAAAAGAAAAAGAATTACTCCCTCTTCTCTTTGTTTGGACTACATGTACCTATTATATTTGATGTTGGCATAAGTCAGAGATTGGCTAACCCTGCCTGGTGGTCTATTTTTATATGGCTTATGGGCTAGTAAAGTTTTCTACATTTTAAATCAGCTATTAAAAAACCAAAAATAAAACAAAGAAGAATATGTGGTAGAGATCTACATCACCTGCACTCAGAAGTTCTACTATTGTTCTTTAAATAAAATTTGCCATTCACGGGAGTAAATGGTAGGGAGGCCAGTGAGCTTAAACTACACGGTATAGAGAAGACTTCAGTGAATATAATATTCTAGGTTGAACTCTGATGTTATGGTTTAGGCCTCTAAAATTAATAGGAGCTCTATGGAAGTTGCACACTTGACCTAGCAACACTAGTGGAAAAGTACAAAGATTTGCTCCATCTTCATTTCGTATGTCTGCAGATCTAAAAGCAGCTTGACTTGTTCATATAATTGACAGATTATTTTTGAAGCTGATAGTAAATTTGGTACTATCCAGACACAGCCAGAGAGGAGAAATTGTTCATGTGTGTTTATTTTGGATTGGTGGTTCCCTAAACCAAGGCCAATGACTCAGATTTATAGGGTAGATGAAACATTTTCAACACTTCAATAAGGAAAAGAAATTCTCTTGAGACTTCAGTAACAGAACATTGTAATGTTCTTTTCTTCCTCTATTTATAGCCTCAGAAAAGCTAAGCACATTTGTCCAGAATAATCTAGATTAACCATCAGACTCTAAATTTATTGTAAATATGCGATTTTTTAGTAGGTTTGCAGCCAAATTTTCCCAGTGTATACCCCTGGGTCATTGATAATAATTAAGAGACTGTTCTTGTGGCTTTTGAGAGGGACCAAAATCAAGACTGTATTATGATTAAGTGTCTGCTTCTGATATGTGCCAGTGAGCAAGATTTGTTTAAGTTGGCAGATTTTAATGCTTGTGTGAAATATTTTTTTATTTGGCTGCCTCTAATTATATTATGATTAAGTTACATCCATTGGAGTATAATTATCTATTGCATAATAACTTTTATATGTGGATCCCTAGAAATTTGTCACTTCGATAGTGCTGACTGAGGGCTTGTTGTATCTTCTTAAAGATAAAACTTTTTTGAAACAGTTTGGTTTTTCTTCTTTCCCCTAGGAACACCTTATAATCATTTAAAGAGAATAAAATCCTATCCTGGGCTGTTGCAGATAGATTTTTTTATATGGCCCTTAGGAATTCTGGGACAATCATGATCATGGTAGGTCCCATGTGGAAAGGTGTGGACTCAGCCATGGAGGTAGAAAACTTTACTGAGCCATGGCTCTGAGAGTTCATTCTCATTTTCATTTCTATTTTGATAGCTTTGAGTTTTTCCTGGGTCACAGACCAATAGAACTCTGATGTATCTTTTGTAACTGACACTGTTTCTTTCAATCTTATATTTTACTTCCTTCTATGTTTCAGATACTTAGGCAGTTTTCTTTGTCTCTGAGACTTTGGTGCTTTCTAGAAGTGAGGGGGGTGTTATGTTCTCCCTACCATCCCAATCCTGACTCCTCCTCTCCTTCTTCCCCTATTCCAGCCCAAATTCCATGATGACAAAGACCATGTGTTTCTCCCATAATTTGAAACCTAACAATTTAGTATAGTATGTAGCACCTAACAGATATCTGCCCAAAGAATTAATGACAGATGTCTTCCCCTGAAGTGGCTTCTAAGAGTCTTCTCATTTTACCAATATGGAGTTCGTTTTAAACTTCTGGAATTAAGTATACGTATTCCTCGTTTAACAACCTACCTGTTTAATGAGTGTTTGGACTTGGGAATGAAGTGCATTGTTTGGACTTACCACCTGCTCCTTGGACTTACAATGTGCATTCAGACTTACTCTGCAGGAAGGGCCTCATGGCGGCTTCCTCTACTGTAAAGTTCTGTAATTTTTGCTGACTGTACTGCACAGAATGACACTGTAGTTTTGTGTTCTGTTATACATTACAGTACTGCATGTAAGAATTATGTAAATAAAAGCAAAGGCATCGAGTTGGAGCTTCCTTTGATCACTTCTTTGTTCTAAATATTGTGATGTACATACTGTATACAGTTCCTCATTTAGAGACCATTTCATTTAATAGCCATAGGAACAGAACTCAGTCATTAAGTGAATATCTGTAGTTAGATTAGAACAACTTTTAATTCTTTTCCTACTCTAAATTTCTGTGAGTTCAGATATGTACCTTTATGATTGATGTATTTTATTCATTCAGTCATTTAGCAAATACTTATTGTACACTTACTATTTACCAAGTGAAATTCAAGCATAGTTGAAAAGGTCCCTGATCTCATGGAGCTTTGATTTTTATTGTGAGAGAAAGAAAACAAAATAAATCACAGAAGTATTGGTGATGAATGTGCTGAAGAGGAAGAAAGCAGAGCACTGTGGGTCTGAGTTTCTGGGTGACTTTAGATAGGCAATTTGGAGAAGACTTCTCTAAGGAATAAGCGTAAAACAGTTATGTAAGGATGAGGTAGAAGAGAATTCTGGGCAAAGATCTCATGGCAAGAACAAGAATGACACATTCAAGAAAGATCACTGGAGCCAGGGCATGTGGAACATATGAAAAGTTGAAGCTTTGAGCAGTATTTGGAGGTGGGTGGTTGGGTGTCCAAGTCAGGTACTGAGCACTCTAAAGCTAAAACAAACAATTGTTCATTCCATGAATTCATCATGGAAACACTACTTCAGGATTTTTCTGATAGAAGGCAAAAGAGTAAAAATTAATTCTTAACTTTAGTCCATCTCATACATTGATGTCCATGGAAGCAAGGAAATCTTGTACTGAAGTTTAGGGTATTTCATAAACAGCCTTCAAGGATAGACCAGGAAATTAAAAAAAGAAAAGAAAAAAGGAAGAAAGAATTCTACAGCATTCAATCCAAAATGGATCCACAGGGGAAGGTCTTTCTTCTTGAAAGCAATTATACTTTACAACATGTTCTTTCCCCTGGTGTTTCAGTTTCCCATGGTGCCTGACTTCATTAAAGCAGACAGGAAACAGAATTTTCTGGGATGTGCTGGTAGAATTATATCTTCTGAGCTGCAACTAATTGTTTTCATAAAAACAAAAATAAAACACAATGTAGCACTATATGAAAAGATCAATGTTTGCACACTGACCAAACTTAGAAAATAAACAGAAGGAAGCATAACAAAGCTGTAATACGTTGCTTAATTTTCCCATTTTGTTGACAGAGAATACAAAATTAGGAAAAGATAGCTAAATTTAATAACAGCTCAAAGAGCTGTTTGAGAAAAACCTCGTTGTAACTTTGTCCCTGTATTTCTGTGTGTGAGAGAGAAAGAGAGAGAGAGAGAGAGAGAGAGAGAGAGAGAGAGAGAGAGAGAGAGAGAGAGAGAGAGAGAGAGAGAGAGAGAGAGAGAGAGAGAGAGAGAGACAGAGAGAGAAAGAGAGAAAGAGAAAGAGAGAGAGATCCTGGGCAAGTCATTTTCTTATTCTGTTACTGTCTCAGTTTCTTGCATTTTTAAAATGGGGTAGGCATGCTTATTGAGACCATAGCCAATGAATGATGATATGATACGGTTTTAGTGAAAATGCGATGAATAACTAAATTGTTATTGTATCCTCTCTGCTTTTCAATAACAACAATAATAATAACAACAATAATAATAATAATGAGAATGAACAAATACTTCTTTGTAGATGTGAGAGAACTGGATTCCAGTCTAGGCTTTGCTTCCAAGAATGAGTCTTTGGTTAAGGCCTCTCCATTCTGGGAGCTGTAGCTAGGAAAATTGAGGATTTAACAGAGTCACAGTGAGGCTTTCCTTCTTTTGAGGTTCTATGACTCTATGTATATATCAGTCTTTAGTATTTCCATCATGAATTTTGATGATGTAACCATTGGGGCCTATTATTTATCTCCCAAACAATGCTCTAATAATTGTAACAAAAGGAAGATAGGAATGGATAAGATGCAAAATAAAAGGAAGATACAGAAGACACTGTATTAAGAGTTTGTTTCCAAAGAACAAAAAGGCTTTATATTTACTGAATCATTTCTACTTCTTCCCACTCTAAAGAAGATATGAAATCATCATTGAAATTATGGGTACACTTGGTCTGTTCAAGGTTTTGTTTCCCAAGTGTGTGTGTGAACAATAGCAGCAGCATCACTTGAGCAGTTGTTGAAAGTACAGGGTCTCATGCCAACTCTAGAGCTGCCTAGTCAGGACCTTCACTGTAACCAGAGTCTTGGGTGAATCATTCACATTTTGAAATTTAAGAAACCAGATTTTATTTTTATTTTTTATTTTTTTGCTTAAATTCTTTTATTGGTACATTTTAGGTATACAATACGTTTACATTTCTCATTGGGTGCTTGTACCTGTACATGATGTATCTTGGTTCTTATTTTTTCCCCATTGCCTGTGCACCCTTCACCCCTCCACACTTCCCTATTTACATAGACTTTGTTTCAATTTTTTTCTTTTCTCATAATTTTTCCTTTCCCTTCTTTCCTTTCCCCATCTCCTCCCACCACCCCTACCCCTTTGGACCTTTTCCTATTTTAAAGTATCAATTATTAGTTATTAATCCATTTAATCCTTATTTACACTCTCAGTTTCTCACACTAGAGAAACTATTTGGTATTTACACATGCATGTCCTATTTATTTCACTTAAGAGTATGGTCTCAACATGCATCCATTTAGCTATAAATGACTCTAGCTTCTCATTCTTTATGGCTGAGTAGTGCTCCATTTTATAAAAAAATCCAAGTCTTCTTTATCCAGTCTCCAGTTGATGGGCATTTGGGCTGCTTCCAAGCTTTAGCTATTACAAACTGTGCCGCTATAAACATGGGTGCACATATATCTCTGTTGTATGATTCTTTTAATTCTTTTGGGAAAATGCCCAGCTGGGGAATAACTGGGTCAAATGGGACCTCCAGCCCTAGTTCTTTGAGGTATCTCCACACTGATTTCCATAGAGGTCACACCAGTCTGCACTCCCACCAACAATGGAGAAGGGTTCCTTTCTCTCCACATCCCCACCAGCATTTGTTATTGGCTGATTTCTTGATAGCAGCCACTCTTTCTGGGGTGAGGTGGAATCTCAGTGTTGTTTTCATCTGCATCTCTTGAATGACCAGTGATGTGGAACATTTTTTCATATGTTTGTTTGCTGCTTTTACTTCCTCGTCTGAGAAATGTCTGTTCATTTCAGATGCCCATTTTTGAATTGGGTTTTTGAATTTGGGGGGTCTGATATTTTTTCAATTCTTTATATATTCTAGATAGTAGCCCTTTGTCTCAGTTACAGCTGCTAAAATTTTTTTTCCCACATTGTAGGTTGTCTCTTAGCTCTGTTGGTGGTTTCTCTTGCTATGCAGAAGCTTTTTAATACGACAAAATCCCAGTTGTTGATTCCTTCTGCTAGTTCCCGTACTATTGAGGTTTTGTTCATAAAGTCTCTCCCTATGCCAATATCTTCAAGAGTTCTACCTAACTTATCTTCCAGCAAGTTTAGTGTTTTTGTCTTAATATTTAGATCTTTAATCCACTTAGATCTTAGTTTAGTACATGGTGATAGATACAGGTCTAGTTTTAATCTCTGACAGGTTGAAATCTAGTTTTTCCAACACCATTTATTAAATAGGCTATCTTTCCTCCAATGAGGGTGGTTGGCTCCTTTGTCAAAGATGAGGTGGCTGAGTATGTCTGGAGTTGTTTCTGCATCTTCTAATCTATTCCACTGATCCTCAGGTCTGTTTCTTTGCCAGTATTGTGCTGCTTTTGAAACCAGATTTTAGATGACGGGCCAATGAGGATGGCTGTAACAAATTATTCTTCCTGATCCTGGAGTAAATGATGCCCTTACAAGATACTCAGCTGCAGCACACTGGCTGCTCTTGGTTCCCAGCCTGCGATAGGACTTTCCTGTCACTTATAAAATATTGCACCATCAAAGAAATGGAACTCTTCCTTCAACTTCAGAACTGAGCTGGTAACCCCATTTTCCTGCTAAGAGCTATCCTCTAGTCTTTAAAAGTGTAACTCACATTGAGATGAGTGTATGTTTTAAAAATGCGTGTTCTGGAAAAATTCACGTGTAGAATTAAAAAGCAATCTATCCACTTTTTAAAAAGTAAAATGCAAAAAATTCAAAATAATTTTTCTCCTGTTGTAAAGCAGTGAATACACAAGCATGTGTATGTGTGTGTGTGTGTGTGTGTGTGTGTAGGAAAGGAGACAGCGGAATAGCGGAATATAGGCCTATAACAGAAAATATACTTATTTTTAGTCTATGCTTGGGGTTAGTGTGCAGTGGGCTCAGCAATGATCATCTGGATAGATAGTTCTTTTTCAGTTATTAGGACCTGAAATTGAATAGGTGATTTTGGTACAACAGAAGTGTTGACTTCACCATAGAAGGTAAAAATGAGCCACCTGGGATGCTATTTCTTGCTCATTACAGCAGAGGTCTGCTATGTGGCTCTGGCAGATTAGATGTACTTTCAGTGTATCACTTGAATGCTTCTTTTTTAGAGAAAAATGACCAGCAAATCTCAAAAGAATGCATACAAGCCATGCCCCTGACTTAACAAGAGCAAACCACAGACCACACAGTGCAGAAGAAAATCTTATTGGCAAGAAGTGGGAAATCTTCTGAAGTCACCAGGGCAATATTTGAATTGGATGACAGCAGAAGCCAACAGTTCTCAGAAAGCAGCTGTAAGAGCTGAGTATGTCTAACTGACACTGCGTGCATTGTGAATTGAAAGACCTCCTTTATGAAATCATAAGCTGCGTTGATAAGTTTGTATAGGAAGGGGGCTTTTCAAGGCATAGGAAATCACATTGACAAATATTTTGAGTTCAAGGCTCTAACAATAACCTAACACATGTGCACTCTGCCCTGAATAGATGATACAGTGGGGAAGAAATAAAGACGAAAGAGTAATCCACAACAGTTGGTTAATTTATATTCATATGGTCATGGGCTTATGTTAGACATTCATTATATATTAGATTTCCTAGAACCCACTTCAGAGATATGGTGGCTAATCCATTTATTGTACAAAGTAGTGCGTTAAGTCCCCATGAGGCTAAATTGGATACCAAGTTCACAGAGTCAGTAGCTAATTTGGGACTGTATCCTGGGATTCTTGAATTACAGGGCATTCCAACTTTTGATACATAAGAACATGTAACAAAAGGTTATAGAAAGATGTAAGATACAGGAGAAGTTAAACTTCAAAGTTTAAAGGAGATCCCCAAATTAACAAGAACATAGGTCATCTCAGATTGCAAATGCCCATTTGCCTAGCAATCCAAGTTAAGACATGTAGGTTTCAAGGTTTTCCAGCCTACATAGGTGGAAAAGTTTTCAATGACAAAGGAACATAAACAAACATCCTCATAATGAACTGGGCTTAGGACATCTGCCCAACAGCGAGATAAGAGGGAGAGTGTGCTGAGGGTATCCATCTCTTTAGTGTGTTTTCATTTGCTCACAAATCCACCTTAAATATGAGCCAGAATTTAAGTAGTAGTAATATACAAATAAGCAAATCACACACCCTGTCCTCAGAAAATTTTTGAGTCATAAAAGAGAGAGGTATGTGTCAGGCACTGTGCCTGTCATGGATGATGTGATAAAGAATGATGTAGACAAAGTTTCTGCATTCAGGGGGCTCCCATATAGTCAAGGTAAAAAGCATGAACGATTTTTAAAAATAAATAGGATTGTGATGAAGATTTCTATCTGCATTCTATGAACACAAAGCCGTATAGCCATCCAACAGAAAAGAAGATGGGGGTCAGGAAAATCTCTTACAAAAAATTCCACCATAAAAAAGCAGCAGTGGATGAAGAAAGAGATTCAAAGCTAAGGAATCCCTAGATTTTTAGGAGCCCTTTGTCTAAACCATGAAGCACATGTACAGATGCAGATACTTATTTCCTGTGCTTGAAACAATTCTTTCTCACTAGGGCTCTGGGAGTTGAATGAGGCAATCACTTCTTTTGATTTCTTTGGCTAGGAAGGGAGGATTTTTGGCCCTTTCCCCAGAAAGTTGTTATCCACATTCATCACTTGGTGTGACAGCTTAATCTTGTGACTAGCAAATATTGGCTTAAGCAGGAAACGTCCTGCTGGATATAGCCGGACCATGGGGATTTTTGTTTTGGGCTGTTTCCATTGGGATAATGGAAGCCTGAGGTGGTTTGTTTTGTTCCTTCTCTCCAAAATACTCCTGTCTGCAGCTTTGGGAATCTTAGATTCTCAAGTACTATTAAGTGTTCCGTGAAATCTGTGGATTCTAAATAGAGAAATGTACCCCAGAAGATTGGTCACAGATGAAGGAAGTGACATTCAGAGAGATGAGGTGGAACTATCCAAGGTGAGAAGAGGAGTTATCGCCTGAGCTGCCTGGACCAAAGACTACTGTCTCTTGAACTCAGTGCAGACTCTTTGCATGCTTTGTAAAGATTGCATCCAAATTTACAGTCATTCCCCAACAAATCCACTTGCCAGACTTGCTCCTAGAGTTTTAGATGAGACATAACTCTGTATATGAATTTTTAATGCAATTGTCTTAAGGCACAAAACAACAATGATAGAAAGCACTGGGATTTTTCATCTCGGTGTCCTCAATTTCTAACACACTGGTATAATATTAGCCAATAGGGCCTGAAATCTTGTCTCATCAATTCCACTATCAAGCTTAACTTTTCTAGGCTTCTATTTCTTTAGCAGTACAGTGGTAGTATTCATTCTTTCAGCGAATTTTTATCATTCACTTACTGTACTCTAGGAAATACAGTAAGTTCTGGAGAGTGTGAAGGAGGTACTGCTCATTTTGGCTGCCTGTGTACTGGGGGTGAAAGACAGTTAAAAGTCTGATATAACAAAAGCCTACTTGTGGATCATGAGGAGGTTGGATAATTATGAATTGATAAAAAGGAGTCGGGTAAAGTGAGAAATTCTAAAAATTACCTTAAAAATAGTAATATTTTATTTTTAAATTGTGGTACAATAGACATGACATAAAATTTACCACTTTAATCATTTTAAACTGTATAGTTCAGTAGGATTAAGCACAAAATTTGCATGGCTGTGCATCCATTACTACTATCCATTTCCACAAATACTTTCATTTTCCCAAATTGAAACTTTGAACAATAACTTTGCATTCTCCACTTCCCTTCAGTCTCTAGAATGGGCTGTTCCACTGTTTATCTCTATGAATTTGACTACTTTATGTACTTCAGGTTAGTGGAATCCCACAATATTTGTCCTATTGTGATTGATTTGTTTCAGTAGTGCAACATCTTTAAGGTTAACCTGTGTTGTAACAGGCATTAGAATTTCCTTCCTTTTTAAGGCTGAATAATATTTCATTGTATGTACATACAATATATACAATGTCTATATTACATTTTGTTTATCCACTTATCCATCAGTTTGCTTGCATTATTTTAAAGTATACATTTTAATAAGGATTGCTAGTTTTCTAGTCATCATTCTTATATAAATCACAGAATATCTAATCTAACAGTTCCAGTTTGAGTTCCTATAATATGAAGAGAGAACTTATTTTGAAGCAATGTGAGTATAGATTTGCAGATTTAAATTTTTTCCAGCTTTCCTCATTAGTCTTCACCTTACTGAGTGATTGACTCATTTTTAGCAAATTAAATCTTTTCTTTTTTTCCTCATTAAGTTTATTGGTATATTTTAGGTATAAAATACAGTTACATTCATCAGTGGGATCTTATATCTTTACATGATGTATCTTGGTTCTTATTTTTTCCCCCTTCCCCTGCCCTCCGTTCACCCCCTCCACCCTTCCCTATTTGTAAAGACTTTGTTTCCATTTATTTTCCTTTTCTCATATTTTTTCTTTTCCCTTCTTTCCTTTCCACCACCCCTCCCACTTCCCCTGCTCCTTTAGACCTTTACTTCCTATTACACAATATCTATTACACATTTTAAAAATTACAATATCTTGATCTAGGAGAAATTACCACAGATTTTACAGAATTTAAAAGGATATAGAAAGCATATTACAAAAATCTGTTTTGCAATAAATTTGACAATTTCTAAGAAGTACCTTGGAAGGGAAATTAATGAAACTATGGAGGAAATATAAAATTTGAATAGCACCTATTAAAGAAAGTATATTCCTAGCTTGAAAGCCTACCTATATGACAACAGCAGGCTCATATACATTTTAACTGATAAATTATATCAAACAATTAAAGCAGGAAAAAAAAAGGAACATGTCTCTCCTCATTTTGGGAAATCAACATTGTGCTGATACTAAAACTGGATAAAGATAATAGAAGAAAAAAGTATGAACATAGATAGAAATTTGTTTAACAAAACAAGCTATTAGAAGTCAGATCTGGCATTATGTAGAAAGTGGTTTTATTTTAGGGATGACAGTGTTGGTTCCACATTGGAAGATCCATCCCCAGAAGTCATCATTTTAACAAAGGAAAGGAAAAAGCCGTATGATCCTATCACTAGTTGGAGAAAAAGTATTGGACTAAATTCTACAGCTGCTCATGGTAAAAGCTATCAGGAGACTAGAAGTAGAACAGAAAATTCTTAACAGATTAAAGACATGTACTCCATACTTCCAGCAAAAATGCCTTATATGAATGGAGAAGATACAATGCTTTCTCCCTAAGGTGGGGAACAGGGACAGATATGCCTAGTCTTCATCTGTCCATTAAACTTTGAAACATAGACCTAAACCAAAATAGTCTGGCAATAAAATGATACAATTAGGATAGGATTGGCAAGGTAGAAGCAAAATCTTTACATGTAGATGAAATGATCTTCTACAGAGAAAATACTAAAAAATCTCTAGGAGCCCCTAGAACTTGTATTTGAATTTAGCAGGATTAGAAAACACAAGGTGTATATATACAAATTCAGGTCTGTGTATACTTGCTATAAATGAAGAATTGGATATTGAAATTTAAAAGTTATGTAGGAGTACAAAAGACCTATAAAAGTAAAAAGAAAAAGAGAAAAAAAAACAGTGTTGGAAGACATTTAGTACCTAATTTTAAGACTTCCTCTAAAGCTACAGTAATCAAGGCAGTGTTGGTGTAAGGAAAGGCATATCGATCATTGGAATAAAACAGAGAATCTAGAAATAGAACCACATATATATATATATATATATATATATATGGTCCTCTGAATTTTGAAAGATTATTTAACATTAACATTTTATAGAACATAAATTCAATTCAAGAGCAGAGGAAAAGATAGTGTCTTCAGCAAATGGTACTAGAACACCTGTTATCCGTATGTAAAAAATTAACCTTAACTCTTTATTTTCATACATAAAAATAACTTGAAAGGATCTATGAACCTAAATATGAAAGACTGAAACTATAAAGCTTTAAGAAGAAATTATAAGGGGAAATGTTTATGAATTTAGGATAGGCAAGAATTTCCTAAGATATAAAAAACATGATACATAAAAGAAAAAAATTGATAAATGTGATTCCATCAAAATTTAGAACTTTAAATGACATCATTAAGAAAATGAAAATTAGTCCTTAAACAGACCATATTTACAATGCATATAACCTATGACCAGAATATATAAAGAACTCTTACAGCTCATTAATAGACAGCCCAATTAAAAAGTAGATCCAAGAAGATGATAAATAGCCAGCACAGCACAAGGAAAGGTGTGCAACACTAGAATCAGAAAAATACTAATCAGTACAATAGCAAGATTGAATTATACACTCATTAGGGAGATGAAGTTAAAAGTTTTAAAAGAACAAATGTCAGCTTAGTGTGAACCAGTTAGAACTTTCTAATACTGTTAATGTGAATGTAAAATGATAAAACCACTTTGGAAAACACTGTAGAAATTTCTTGTATTACTGTTAAGAACCAGCAGTGCTGTTCTTAAGTTTTTACTTGAGAGGAATGAAAACACATGTTCAAAATAGATTTGTACATACAAGTTGAATAAGTTGAATATCCCTTATCTGAAATTCTTGGGACCAGTATTTCAGATTTTCTTTTGAAATCCACTTGATCTGCAAAGAGGATAGCTACTCCTGCTTTTTATTTATTTTTTTGGCTCCTGTCACATGGAGTATTGTTTTCCACACTTTAACTTTCAGTCTATGAGTTTCTTTTTAAATTAAGTGTGTTTCTTGTGTGTAGCATGTTGTTGGATCTTGCTTCTTGACCCATTCTGCCAGTCTATTTCTTTTGATTGGTGAATTGAGACCATTAACATTGATGGTTATGACTCATACATATTGACTTATCATTGTCATGACTTTTTCTGTTTGTTGGATTCTCCCCCTTTGCTTTTAATTTCCTGCCACACCCGATAGATTCATTCTGCTTTGCTTCCTGGGGTTGTGATCCTCATTGTCTTTTCCTGGGATATTGTCTAAAATTTTTTGGAGAGCTAGTTTGGTACTCATGAAGTTCCTAAGGTGCTCTTTGTCAGGAAAGTATCTTATTTCTCCATCAATTTTGAAAGATAGCTTTGGAGGGTACATCAATCTGGGTTGGAGGCTGTTTTCCTTTAGGGCTTGAAATACATCACTTCAAGCTCTTCTTGCCTTGAGGATTTGCAATGAGAAGTCTGCTGTGATTCTGATGGGCTTTCCTTTGTTATGTGATTTGTTTCTTTTCTCCAACTGCTTGTAGAACTTTGTTCTTCTGTTTTGTTTCTGAAATCTTAACAATTATATGCCTATGTGTAGATTTTTTTTTTTGATCAAGGCTAGTTGGAGTCCTATCTGCCTCACTTATCTGTATGTGAAGTTCTTTTCCCCTCCTTGGGAAGTTTTCTGCCATCACTTTTGTGAACAGTTTTTTTCTTTATGTCATCTGCACTCTCTCCTGTTTCTTCATTGACTCCAGTCAGTCTTGTGTTATTCTTCTTTGCATCATCTAGCAGCTGCTGGATTGATTTCTCGTGGTCCCTTACAATTTTGAAGCAATTTTTCTTTTCGTGGTCACTAATTTCAATTTATCTTCTATATCTAAAATTCTGTCCTCACATTGGATCATTCTGCTGTGTAGACTTTCAATGGAGCATTTAATCTCCTGGAAATCCATTTGCATATGTTTTAGGGATTCCATTTGTTTCCTATGTTGGGATTCCATCATGTTCCTGAGCTCCTCTCTAGATTTATTAATCATGTCTCTTGCACTATGGGCACAGTCTCTGCTGTTATCTGAGAAATTATTTCTGATCTCATTTTTTCCAGATCCTCTTTTGTTACCAGTTCAGGGAGTCCAGGTGGTTGAGTATCAGAGTGTTCCATCTCCATTCCCTTTGGGGTTGCTGTAGGTGATCTGGAGGTCTGTTTTTGAGAGTTGTTTATGCATCTTCTCATTTTGATGGGGGGAGTGGCTCACCTCCTGTGTTGGGCGGGGTTGGTAAGGTTGCCCAGAAACCTCCTCTTGTGACCTGGGAGCGGCTCCTCTCCTATGTGCTGAATCTCTTCTTTTCAAAGTATTAATTTTTTTTTTTTTTGGTACCAGAGATTGAACTCGGGACCTTGCACTTGCAAGGCAGGTGGTGGAATCACTGAGCTAAATCTCTGGCCCTCAAAGTATTTAATTTTTATAGAAATAGTTCTTCTGTATACTCATATTTTGTGAGTTGTATATGACTTGTCAGATCATGTAATTACAATAACAAGTACACTTGACCTAAAAAGGTATAGGAACAACACACTTGGGTCTTGGTGAACATAGACCTCGGATAATAGAACCCAAAAAGCTGCAGACCTTTCAGAAAGTAGCTAACCACCTGAGAATGATCAGCATCACTTGAATATTAGTTTGATTTTTCAGGAGGAAAATCTTGACCATCTTACTGGATGTTATTTTAATGAATGTTGGCTATTAAGAAAGTGTCAGTGAAGGGAGGGCAGGAAAAAATAAGAACCAAGATACATCATGTAAAGGGACAAGTTCCCAATGATGAATGTAACTGTATTGTATACCTAAAATGTACCAATAAACTTAATGACAAAAAAAGAAGGTGTTAGTGTTACTAGAGTGTTATTTAAAAAAGGACTTGGAGGCATAAACTACTTCCAGTTGTTTAGCCTGTGGGTGAAAAAGTATTTCTAAAATATCTGTTTAGATTCATCATGAAGAATGGAGAGAAATTAGCCAGTGAAAATCAGGGAAGATATTCTAAGAACGGTACAATGTACCATGACAGCAAAAGCACCCAAGTAATATTTTTCATCACGAAGGAAGTAAAATTTAAACATTTAATTTATAAAGACTGATTATGTATCATCCACTAGGGAATGCTTGCTAAACAAAAGAGATATGGCTGCTACCTACATGAAGCTTAACACCTAAAAGGGAAGACAGTCAAACATACAAATATATATGTCACTATAACAAGTGCTAGAACAGAGAAATAGAAGATACAAGACAGCCTATCATAGGAAGGCAATGCAGCATGCATTTGGAGATTTGGGGTCAGACAAAGGACTTGGAAAGTAATTGAAAAATTTGGATGCAAATATCAGGAGAAAGAACATTTCAAAAGGAAGAAATATATATTCAAAGGCAATGTGGTAGGAGGCATTAGGGAGAGTAAGAGGCTAAGACTGGAGAGTTGGACAAGTGAACACAATGTTTTGGTGCCATAATAGAGGATTGTAAGATTTGGGCTAGATGATTTTTATGCACCTTTTTCATCTCAAACTGTATCACCTTCCCAATGTCATGTATGTCAGTCAGTGTTATTTCTTCCTGTCTGCCTTCATTCAGCCACCATATTTCTTTCAAGCTTTTAGGAAGCCAAAGAATGTACCTCAGGTCTATGATAATCCCTATGTTCTCTTTTAAAAATGCTTTTCTCTATAGATTTACCTTGCTTAGCATCGAGTACAAGAAGACATTCAATACAGTTCCCTGACTCTGGATGAGTCCATTTGTACTTCCTGCTAAGCACTGCTGAACCTGAATTGCTTGGGTTACTTCAAATGCAGGACACTCTTTGTTCTAAAGCAAATGAAGTCTACTCTTCCTCTAAATCCCTGTGTGGGGAGCTAGTATTTTACACTTGATTGAGTGATGGGAGCTGATATGGTTGTCTGTTGGTTTAATTTCTCTGGTAGAATAGTTATCCTCCACTTACAAATATTCTTTCATTTAATGTCTTCTTTACATTTAAAACTTTCCTCTTTTTAAGACCAAAGAGCTAATAGAAACATTCCTATGCCCACACAAGATGGTCAAAAGTTATGTTAGGCTTTTTTTTCTTTTTAAAGGCAAAATAAATGTTGACTTAAAACATTTTCATGTTTATTTTGAGTATTCTGCCAGGAGTCAAAAGAGAATGGTCTCATAAATCATCAATATTAATAACATAGTTTGACAATGTAATTATAGAAATATTACACAGTGATAATGCAAGCAGGGGAAATCACATTGCTTTACCCCCAAGGCCAAATTATTTTCCTTTTTTTGTGTGTGTGTGTGTGTGAAACATACTTTAAAATTTCTGGTCCTTCTTAAGATTTGAATGCTTACCTTATAAGTTTAATTTTTTTTTTGTATTAAATTCTTTTATTGGTACATTGTAGGTATACAACACAATTACATTTCTCATTGGGAATTGTACCTTTATATAATGCATCTTGGTTCTTATTTTTTCCCCATTCCTAGCCCTCCCTCACCCCCTCCACCCTTCCCTATTTACAAAGACTTTATTTCCATTTTTTCCATTTTTCATCATTTTTTCCTTTCCCTTCTTTCCTTTCCCCTGCCCCTCCCACTACCCCTACCCCTTTGGACCTTTTCTTCCTATTTTAAATTATCTATTATTCATTCTAATCATTGGTACATTTTAGGTATACAATATAATGACATTCATCATTGGAAATTTGCACCTTTACATAATCTCTCTTGGTTCTTATTTTTCACCCTTCCCCAGCCCTCCCTTCTACCCCGCCAGTCCTCCCTATTTACAAAGATTTTGTTCCTATTTTTCCATTTTCTCATAATAATCCCATTCCCTTCTATCCTTTCCCCTAGCCCTCCCACTTCCTTCCCCTTTGCCCCTTTTCTTCCTATTTCACATTACTTTTATACATTTAGTCCTTATTTACACTTTCAGTTTCTCACACCAGAGAAACTATTCGGTATTTACATGTGTGTCCTATTTATTTCACTTAAAAGTATCTCCTCAATGTGCATCCACTTAGCTACAAATGTTTCTAATTTCTCATTTTTTATGGCTGAGTAGTACTCCATTTTATAAAAAAAACCACATTTTCTTTATCCAGTCTCCAGTTGATGGGCATTTGGGCTGTTTCCAAGTTTTAGCTATTACAAACTGCGCTGCTATGAACATGGGTGCACATATATCACTGTGGTATGATTCTTTTAATTCTTTGGGGAAGATCACCAGCAGGGGAATAGTGGGGTCAAATGGGACTTCCAGTCCTAGTTCTTTGAGGTATCTCCATACTGATTTCGACAGTGCTTGCACCAGTCTACACTTCCACCAGCAGTGGAGCAGGGTTCCTCCTTCCCCACAGCCCTGCCAGCATTTGTTATTGGTTGAGTTCATGATAGCAGCCATTCTTTCTGGAGTGAAGTGGAATCTCAGTGTTGTTTTCATTTGTATCTCTCAAATGACCAGTGATGTTGAACATTTTTTCATGTATTTGTTTGCTATTTCTACTTCTTTTTCTGAGAAATGTCTGTTCATTTCAGATGCCCATTTTTCGATTGGGCCTTTAAATTTGGGAGGTCTGATCTTTTTAAGTTCTTTATAGATTCGAGATAGTAGACCTTTGTCTGAGGAAGAGCAGATGAAGATTTTTTCCCACATTGTGGGTTGTCTCTTCACACTGCTGGTGGTTTCTCTTGCTGTGCAGAAGCCTTTTAATAAGAAGAGATCCCACTTGTTGATTGTTTGTGCTAGTTCACGGACAACTGAGGTTTTGTTCATAAAATCTTTTCCTACACTGATGTCTTCAAGAGTTCTACCTAAACTCTGTTCCAACTGGTTCAGAGTTTCTATTTTAATATTTAGATCTTTAATCCATTTTGATTTTAGTTTAGTGCATGGTGAGAGATACAGGTCTAGTTTTAATCTTTGGCAAGTTGAAGCCCAATTTTTCCAGCACCATTTATTAAAGAGGCTATCTTTCCTCCAGTGAAGGTGTTTGGCTCCTTTGTCGAAAATGAGATGGCTGAGTGTGTCTGGCATTGTTTCTGCATCTTCTAATCTGTTCCACTGGTCCTCAAGTCTGTTTCTTTGACAGTACCATGCTACTACATGTAGCTTTGTAGTATAGTTGCAGGTTGGGGATTGTGATACCCCCTGCCATGTCTCTGTTACCTAGAATTGCTTTTGCTATTCTGGGTCTCTTCTTGTTCCAAATGAATTTTTGGATTGTTTTCTCAAGGTCCATGAAGTATGCTGCTGGGATCTCAATTGGAATTGCATGAAATCTATGTAGTAGTTTTAGAAGTATGGCCATTTTCACTATATTAATCCTTCTTACCAAGCAGCCGGGGATGTCTGTCCATTTTCTGATATCCTCTTCAATCTCTCTTTTCAGAGTGCCATAGTTTTCAGAGAAGAGGTTTTGATTTCTTTCGTTAGGTTGATTCCTAGGTATTTCAGTTTTTTGGATGCTATTGTGAAAGGAATTATTTGCCCTATTTCTCTCTCAGTGCGTCTGTCATTGGTGTAGAGGAAAGCTATTGATTTTTGTGTATTGACCTTGTAACCAGCTACTTGACTGAATTTGGTTGAGTCTAGAAGACTTTTGGTGTTCTTGGGGTCTTCTATATAGAGTATCATGTCATCTGCAAATAATGACAATTTGACTTCTTCATTACCTATCTTTATTCCTTTGATTTCTTTCTCTTGTCTAATTGCTGTGGCTAATGTTTCCAGAACTATATTGAACAAGAGTGGTGATAGTGGACATCCTTGTCTTGTTCCCGATTTTAGTGTGAAGGGTTTCAGTTTTGGACCATTTAGTATGATATTGGCTGTTGATTTTTCATAGATGGCTTTTATCAGTTTGAGGTAGAGACCATCTATTCCAATTTCTTGTAGGGTTTTTATCATAAATGCATGTTGGATTTTGTCAAATGCTTTTTCTGCATCTATGGAGATAATCATATGGTTTTTGTCCATGGCTTTATTGACATAGTGTATTACATTAATTGATTTTCGTATATTGAACCATCCCTGCATCCCTGGGATGAATCCCACTTGATCAGGGTGTATGATCTTCTTGATGATCTTCTGCATTCTGTTTGCCATTATCTTATTAAGAATTTTTGCATGTATGTTCATTAGTGAGATTGGCCTATAGTTCTCTTTTTCAGTTGGGTCTTTCTCTGCTTTGGGGATCAAGGTGATCCTTGCTTCCAGGAATGAATTTGGGAGTATTGCTTTCCTTTCAATTTCACTGAAGAGTTTAAACAGTAGTGGCAGTAGTTCCTCTCGAAATGTCTTGTAGAATTCAACAGTGAGGCCATCAGGGCCTGGGCTTTTCTTAGTTGATAAGTTTTTAATTACATTTTCAATTTCATTGGTTGATATTGGGTTGTTCAGAATTTTTAGATCTTCTTCGTTCAACTTTGGTAATTCATATGTATCTAGGAATCTGTCCATTTCTTCTGTGTTGTCCATCTTATTGGCGTATAGGTTCTGGAAGTAGGTATTGATGAGCCTCTGGGTTTCTGCTGGGTCTGTTGTAATTTCACCCTTTTCCTTCCTAATTGCATGGATTTGGGCCTTTTCTTTCCTTTTTCTGACAAGATTGGCTAAAGGTTTGTCAATTTTGTTGATTCTTTCAAAGAACCAACTCTTGGCTTCATTGATTTTTTGTATCACTCTCTTAGTCTCCATTGCATTGATTTCTCCTCTGATCTTTATAATTTCCTCCCTTGTATGAGCTTTGGGGTTGTCTTGCTCTTCTTTTTCTAGAAGCTTGAGGTTCAGCATCAGGTTGTTTAATTGGGCTTGTTCTGTTTTCCTAATATGCATATTCACTGCTATGAATTTCCCTCATAAGACTGCTTTCATTGTGTCCCATAGATTCCGTTATGTTGTATTGTCATTGTGATTTAATTGAAGGAACTGTCTGATTTCTTCTTTAATTTCCTCTGTGACCCATTGGTTATTCAGAAGTGTGTTTTTCAATTTCCAAGTGTTTATGAAATTTTTTTGAGTTTCTTTTGCTATGGATCTCCAATTTCATATAAGTTTAATTGTGAAAGGACACTTCCATGTAGAGCACTAGGCTCCAGATTAACTTGATCACAATTAGCCCTTCAGTTGCATTTCAGAATCTCAAATATACTTTCTGGAGATCAAAGGGATGATGATGCTTCAAAAATAATGCATCGTTCACATTCTCCAGCACCACAAAACCACTTTTGGTTCCCTGAATATAGAAAGACTTTCATGCCTCTGGTTTAAGGATGTGCTTTCTTCTTCCTGTAATGTTTTCCTAACTTGTTTGTTAAACAGCCACTCATCCTTTAAGATTCAAGTGTCATTTCCACTTTGAAGTCCCCATGCTCCCTAGGCATAGCTGTATATCCTTTTCCTTGTTTTCATAAAATCATGCACATACTTTATATACCTATCAAAGTCATTCTTCTAAAAGTTATTGTAATGTGTTTACTGTGGGGCACATTATGGTTTCTATGTACAGATTTACCTCAACAATTTTATTTGTAAGTCCATGAACTCCTCTCAGAGCAAAATAGTTCTTCCTAGACACTGAACAGAATTCAGTAAATTTTTAGTGAATGTGTAAGTCTAAGCTAATATGTTTGACTAATTTGTATTGAATTAGTATTTTCACTTAGGGTAAGTACCTTAGTTTTGTCAATTTATTTAATATTTAGAACAACCCTTTGATGTAATACCATTAGATCCATTTTACCTTTCAAAATCTAAGACATACCAAGGTTAATTAGTTTACCCAAGGTTATCTAACTACCAAGAGGGAAAGCCAAGATTTGACCCTCACTTCTGTATTATTCTAAAGGCCATATAAGCTGCCTACCACTGATATGATTTATGTTGAAATCACAGAAGCAGTTGGATAGAGAAAAATTAGAATGATGATTAATAATAACACATCTGAATAACACTTCATTTGCATGATATTTTCGCATGCCTATAACTTTAGTACACACATAATACTTTTCCAATTTAGAGAAATTACAAATAAAATACAAGTACAATAAACTAAAAAAAAAACTACTACATTTTAACTCCAAGAGATACCTTTCATCTGTTTTTCTACCAGTATTTTAATTCTCTCCCAGGCATATGTGTATATGATGCTGTGTACAATGTTTCTTTAATAATGTATCAATACATATCAGTGACTTTTTCACATTAACAATGATATTTCATGGTATTCCATCTCTCTTCTCCTCCACAGACCTCCCCTCTCCCCTTTTCCCTCTCCTCCTCCCCACTTTCCTCCATCTCTCTTTGGCTCTCTCTTCCCCTCTTCTTTTCTTCCATTTCTGTTTTTTTGTAGTTTCCAAAAGGTGCTATTCCCCTGAGCTATATCCCCAGCCTTTTATTTTTTATTTCAATGCAGGATCCCATTAAATTCCTAGCCTGTCCTTGAATTTGTGATCCTTCTACCTCAGTCTCCTAAGTAGCTGGGATTACAGGCATGTGCCACCTCACCTGGATTCATGTACTCCATTTTAGAGTTGTGCCATAAATACTTGTTGCTATTTATTTTGACTTACCCGTTTTTGATTCATGTGGTTTTTGCTTCTTTGCAATACTGCATTCTTTTCCCCTCCTTTTCCACAAAGGACAGTGTTTGGATCATTTGTTGTACATATCTGCTTACTCTTCATCACATTTGCATGTGCCTTTTGTTGTTATAATATTAATAACATAGTTCAGCCCTTGCAGGATCCTCTATTTACATAGGTTAAGCTCCAACTGTGTTCCTAACTCAGTGCCTTTTGGGAGCCAGAATTCAAAAATTCCATGTTCCCTTCTTATTCTTTTCTGTACAAGGTTTCTGTTGACTGTACATATTTCTTACATTTCAATGACTTAACTAATTTTACATTTGCCAATTAAATTAAATCCATTTATATTTTTTATTAGTTTATAAATTCTTGTTTTGATTAATAGAACCCCTAAAAGTTGGGCTGTTTGAAGATATTAATGTTTTCTTGTGGAACAATGCAAGGTTTGTATAGCAAATATTACAGACTTAATTGATGAACAATTCAAATTCTAAAGAAGATTTCCTGATTTGGCTAGTGACATTAGGTAGAACATTATAGCTTTGGAAATTGATTGAGGCCTTCTAACTAATGTGAAAGATTTACTTTCAGCCATGCTAGAGCAAATGAAAATAATATTATAAATTTATAGATTTGAAGAAGGAACTATGGATATAATTTTTGCCTATTGAATTACATCAAATTTTAAATAAGACGTGGCTGATTGTGGCCAAGCACAGAAACTGATATGGGTTTTATGCTCTAACTCCTCTGTTAATCTGATTCAATGATATTTCATTTCTGATTTAGGGTAAAGTTCAAATCTCAATCTGGCATTTACGACACTCTACTATCTGAGTCCAATTTACCACTTTCAACCCTATTACAATGATTTCTTTAGAAGAAATGCCATGTCTCATGTAATCTCACTTCCTCACTGCATCTCAGTGCTTCATGGTATTCCTGTCATTCCATCTGGATACCTAATCCTCTCTCCCCAACTGATCTCCCAGCACATGTCCTTCATAACAGTCCTCTCTCCAAGGCAATTGCTGCTCCCTAGTGAAGCCAGCCCTTACCAGCCAGTTCTTTTATTTCTGTAGAGTCAGAGACGATTTTACATCTCTTGAATTATGTCTTTATGCAGTCTGGCATTTGAGTAGGCTATGAGTATTTATAAATATCTCATTTATACCTTATTGATATTTTACAGTCTCTACCTGACAGAGTTGTATTCTCAAAAATTATGTTTCGCTTGTTTGACTACTATGAGATTTTAGGTATTAGGGGCAATCCTCAATAAAGAAGCAAACAATGGAGGGCTCAAAATTCATCTAACTCTCTCAAAATATTTCCCTTATCTCCAATGATGTCTGAAGTATCTTGCAGAAGTGATGGAAGTGAAATTGTTTTGGAGTCTCATTTTACATGGTGGGATTAAAATGTATAGTGAGTGTTTAAATTTAAAAATTTTTATTACTGTAATAAACACCTTGCCACTAATTTCCCTCAAAGCACTCCCCTTTGCTTCAAACACACTTGTCCCATTGGTCTCACCACTTTCTGAAGCAGTTCTGGAAGTCCTCTTTTGTATCTTTTCAAGATATAATAAAAAAATACCATGAATGCTGGTACTGAGCACCATCCAATGGAAAGGCAGGTTGTAAAACATTATGGTGTGTCCTCATCCACCTTATGCACTGGATCTGGCACTGTGTGACTACTGGCTTTCCCCAAGGTCAAAATGACCTTGAAAGGTAAACACTCTGAGTTGATTCAGAAGATTGAGGCAGCCATGATAATACAACTAAAGATAGGATAGAGTACTTCCAGAGGTGGTAAAAATCATGGGATGGCATGGGTGTATTCAAAGTGAGGGGGAGTATTTTGAAGGGGATTAATGACAATGTATCTATTACTATAATGAATAAAAAAATTAATAGTTGCGTATCTGTGAACACACCTTGTATATCTTATATCAAAATACATTACAGATGATGCTTTCTGTGCTACATAACTAATTAGCACAATCTTAGTGGATTGTGCTAATATCACTGGTTCTGTGGATCAGGAGTCAGGGCCTGACATGGCTGTCATCTGCATGACGATTTGGTTGTCTGGATTCTCATCCAGAGCCTCCAATAGGGGAGCATGTATTTACTAACTTCTTGAAGTGGTTGGTAGAATGTATTTCCTTGCAGCTGTAGAATTCAGGACAGCTTGCTTCATTAAAGCCAGTAATGCAATAGAGGGAGACACTAAAGTGAGCCTGCTAGCAAGAGTCTTGCATAATGTAACCATCACTGGGTGACATTTACTTTAGTCATATTTTATTGGCTAGAAGAAAGTTACAGTTCCTACTCACATTCAAGGACAGAGGATTATACTAGGGCATGAATATAAGAAGGTAGAGATCATGAGGAGAGGGCTACTTTACAAAGCAGCTATCACAGTCTGCCCTCTAGCCTCTTGGACTGATATTTATTCCACATGCAAAATATATTCATCCTCTCCCAAGGGTCTCAGAAGTCTTATTTTAGTATTAGTTTATAGTAAAATACCAAAACCTCATCACATACTTGAAGTTCAGGTAAGGATGATAGTCTCATGCATAATTTGTAAATTACAGCTTCTAAGGCACTGTTCCTGTCTACCTGTGGAACACTGGAGAGGCAAATCTTCTGCCCGCAATGTACTGATTTACATGGACTGGACAGAGATGGGATAAAAGCTATAGGTAAATCCTGTTCTAAAAGGAGGAGCAGAGAAGGTATATATGAGTCAATGATCCATAGCAGTTCTAAAGTCCAGATGGGTAGTGTTGGGAGTGCATTGATTATATTTCAAGGGGAGAATAATTGTGATTCTGAACTCCACCCTTTGGAATCTTGACTCTATCATGTGAGTTATTCTTTTTTAATGAAAAAATAACGTGTTTGAAGTTGAAACTTTTATCATTCTCTTTCTTGCAAGTAGAATTTCTGGAGTTTAACAAACTTTTCATTGTATCCTGTCTCTTTCAATCAAAGGTGGCCATATTTCTGCTGAAATACTTTTCTCAAGAGTCCGTGGTTCTCCTGTGGATTTTAATGATGTTCACACCATTCAGCAAAAGCAGTACACAGAGATCTTTTCATGATAATCTGTTTTGTAATCTGATCTCCTGTTGAGATAGCTGAAGCACTGGTGATTGAGAAGATCTCTGAGATACACCTTAATTTCTTGAAAGGGAATTTCGCATAATTAGACACATTAATTTGTTGTTCAGTACTGAACCCAGGGAGTGCTGGTTTATCTCCCAGCATGCTTCATTTTAATTTTTCTCTAAATTTTGAATCAAGCTCTTTCTAAATTTTCAAGGCTGACCTCAAATTTGCAGTCTTTCTGCCTCAGCCTTCCAAGTAGCTAGGGTTACAGTTGTGGCCCCATTGTTCCTGGCTACATTGACCTTTTGATTTTACTAAATATTTAGCAAAAGATTTTATAGCCATGGCCTCACATTTTTTTCTAGACAATGCTTTTAAAATAAATTATCATCTTTTTCCTATCTGGTGAGATTGAGAATTTTAAAGATCATCAAGTCCTAGTTTTTTTTTGTTGATCAGCTCTTCGCTCAATTTAACTCTCTTGTCTTACCTTTCACTATAATCAGCAAGAAGAAACCAAGCAGCACTTCCCTTACTTTGTTTAGAAGTCACCTTAGTGAAATATCCAGTTTATTATATAGGAATTGTGCTTTCCACATAACTTTAGGACACAATTTTGCTCAGCTTTCAGCCATTACACAGAAAGGACCTGCCTTCATCCAGACTCCAGTATCTTGTTATTTACTTCCTTGTGAGCCATTAGTGGCAACAATCTTTCTCCTAGACCAGACATTTTTATTCAGAGCCTATTCCAGGCCATTTAATTTTCTCTATTGTGTTCCTCAAAATTCTTTCAGCCTGGGCCAGTGGTCAGTTCTACAGATAATCCTGTATTTTTAGATTTTAGCACTGGGGTGTTCCTGTCTTAAATATAAAATCTATAAAATCTATATTGGCTTTCTTTGCTGTGTACAAATTATCACCAACTCGGGCTTAAACAACACATTTTTTCTCTCTTACCGTTTCTCTAGGTCAGGATTTTCAGTGTGGCTCAGCTGCTCCCCCTGCAAGTCTGCAACCAAATTGTCAATCAGAGCTGGGTTCTTACCTGGAGATAGAGGTCATGGAGTTTCTCTTGAAGCATCTACCATGGATGGCTCAAGTAATTATATATGAAATACATAAACAAATGATTAATCAGGCTATTAAGAAAAACTGGATAAAATATAGGTGAATATTTATTTGACCTTGCATGATGAATGATACTTTAAGAAGTGAAAAAAGTTGATAAAAATAACAAACCATATATCTATATTGCTATTAACAAATAAAATTTCTGATCATAAAACTGATAACAAAACTATAAAAAAGACAAGTGATTTCAGTAAATAACAAAATGCTTATATCAGAAACACACAAAGCTTACACACA